>NC_138881.1:95920983-97136876 GCF_965194805.1 Balaenoptera borealis | reverse complement strand
CCTCTGCCTTTACTTTCTTTCTTGTGATTTGATGGCTATCTTTAGTATTATATTTGGATTCCTTTTTCTTATTTGTGTATCTGTTATAGGTTTTTGGATTTTGGGTTTAGGTTTTTGGTGTATGTATATAAAACTGTATCTATGACTATAACTATATAACTGTATATATAAACATATATATGATTATTTTAAATTGATGATCTCTTATTTCAAACACATTCTAACAGGCTTGCATTTTTACTACCCTCCTCATGTTTAATATTTTTGACCTCATAGTTTACATCTCTTTGTGTATCCCATAACTACTTATTGTGGATCTCTCTCTCTCTCTCTCTCTCTCTCTATATATATATATATATATATAACTTTACTACTTTTACCTTTTACCTTTCTACTAGCTTCATAAGTGGTCAATCTACTACGTTTACTGAATGTTTTCCTTTACCAATGTGATTTTTTCTTTTGTAATATTCATATTCCTAGTCATGTTCTTTTCTACTTAGAGAAGTCTCTTTAACAGTTCTTGTAAAGCCAGTTTAGTGGTGAAGAACTCATTTAGCTATTGCTTGTCTGTAAAATTATTTATTTCTCCTTCAAATCTGAACGATAACCTTGCCAGGTAGCATACTCTTTGTTGTAAGTTTTTTCCTTTCATGACTTTGAATATGTCGTGCCACTCCCTTCTGGCCTGCAAAGTGTCTGCTGAAAAGTCAGCTTATAATGTCATGGGAGTTTTTTTGCATGTAACTAGTTGCTTTTCTCTTACTGTTTTTAAGATTCTCTCTTTATCTTTAGTTTTTGCCATTTTAATTATAATGTGTCTTGGTGTGGACCTCTTTGGGTTCATCTTGTTTGGGACTCTCTGTGCTTCCTCAACCTGGATGTCTGTTTCTTTTTCCAGGTTAGGAAAGTTTTCAGCTATTATTTCTTCAGATAAGTTCTCTGCCCCTTTCTCTGTCTCTTCTCTTTCTGGGCCCCCTATGATGCAAATGGTAGTACACTCAATGTTGTCCCAGAATTTTCTTAAACTATCCTCATTTTTTTAAAGTTCTTTTTTCTATTCAGCTTGAGTGATTTCCATTTCTCTGTCTTCTAGATCACTGATCTGTTTCTCTGTATTATCTAATCTACTGTTGATTGCTTCTAGTTTATTTTTGCTTCAGTTATTGTATTCTTCAGTTCTGTTTGGTTCTTTATATTTTGTCTTTGTTGAAATTCTCCTTGTGCTCATCCATTTTTCTTCTAAGTTTGGTGAGCATCTTTATGATCATTATCTTGAACACTTATCAAGTAGATTGCTTATCTTTACTTCAATTTGTTTTTCTGTGTTTTTATGTTGTTCCTTCATTTGGAAAATACAGTAAGTCCCCTACATATGAACCTTGAAGTTGCGAACTTTCAAAGATGCAAACGTGCATTCCATCAACGTCAGGCATGAGTGAAATTGCAGCTTGCCCACCATCTCCCTTTGCTGATGATCCTTCAGCTCTATGGTCTCCCACATCCTCTCCCTCCTCCAGTCAGTAGCTCTTCTTGCCTATTCCCTTGATGCCAGCCCCTGTATGCCAGCTGTTGTACTATACTACTATACTTTTCAAGGTACTGTACTGTAAGATTAAAAATGTTTTTTTTTTATTTTTTGTGTTTGTTTGCTTTTTATATATTATTTGTGTGAAAAGTATTATAAACCTACTACAGTACAGTACTACATAGCCAATTGTGTTAGTTGGGTCCCTAGGCTAACTTTGTGGGACTTATGAACAAATTGGACTTATGAACACGCTCTCTCGGGACGGAACTCATTTGTATGTAGGGGGCCTACTGTAATCCTCTGCCACCTCATTTTGCCTAAGCCTCTGTTTTTATTTCTATGTATTATGTAGATGTTTTACATTTCTTGATCTTGGAGAAGTGACCTTAGGTAGGAGATGTTCTGTGGGGCCCAGCAGCACACTCCCCTCTGGTCACCAGAGCTATATCTCTAGGGATGCCCCCTACATGGGCTGCATACAGCTTCCTGTTGTGGCAGGGCTGACTACTTTGGGTATGTTGGTAGGTAAAGCTGTCCCCTGACCCTGTTGGCTGTGAGACCCTGCTTTGTGCAGTGGCTACAGGCCCACTGGTGGGTGAGTCAGGGTCCCTGCTTGGCTCTCTGTGCAGCTTTGGGCACAGGGCTGCTGCTGGCCCATTGGTGGGTGTGGCAGTTTCTCAGAGCTAATAGGATAGAGGGAGGATTTCAAAATGGCACTTGCAAGTGCTGGTGCCATCGTGGTAGAATGAGCTCCCTCAAGTGGCTGCTGCCAGTGTCTTCACCCCCAGGTGGAGTCCCAATTGCCTCATGGTGCTCCCTCTCAAAACATCGTTCCAACTGTCTATTTTTAAAGGAGAGTTTTGTTGGATTATAATTTATAATATCTGTGATGTCCCATTATTTTAGTTTTTTTTTTTTAAAGAAAAACTGTTATATAGATGCTGGATTATCTTAGCCTTTATTCTATATCCAATGAGTCCATTATCCTATGACACAGAGGGGTAATTATCTAGTGATATCAACTAGGAAAGATCAAGCCAAAAATAAATCCATGCTCTAACACAAATGTTTTGGGTTGACTGCTCAGAATCCTTCAAATAGTTCAAGTCTTTGTTTCACTTGGCTAAGTTTCCTTGTTTTCTAGCAATAATCATCTTTAGGTCTTTTTTTTTAAGTTTTTAAATCATAGAATAATTTCAGATGGAAAGGCCATCTCCACTTACTTTCTCTGAAGCTTTTTTTCCTTATCCTTATTATCTCTGTCCTTGTCACTTTGGATTCTACGCTCAGCAAATTATTCTCAATGTTAAGTTTTGTCCTTGAGGGTAGCTTTAGCTGGTTGTTTTCTAGAGTTCATAAGGTCTAGACTATTACAGCAACTTCAGATCTCACCAAGGACCCTTTGCTTTATATGGGAATTGCAGTGTACAGAAATCCTTCCCAGTTTCAATGCCTGTTCACAAATTTGCCTATCACTCTTTCCAGTGATGATGAGAACCTGTTAGTGATTGGGAGTTCTCCTCTTCTTGTGTCTGTCATATGCTCTATTGCTTATCTCCACTTTTTTACTGTATTGATACTATGTAGGTCTTGTACCTATAGGTATTCTGTCCTTAACCACTCATTTTTTGGTTTTTGTTGAATAGTTCTAAACCTAGTTTTATGGTAGATGGTATTCATGGGTTAAAGTTTTCCTATCCTATTTGCTCTGGTACCATCACTATCTTCCATACTTTACCAAGGACTAAAGTTTAGTGCTTCTACCTCTGCTTGGGAAATTGCCGTACTAGATTATGTTTTTTCTTCTTCTCATGCAGATTTTTTTCCTTGATTGACTATTGTAAAAAACTATTTTATAATTCAATAGAAAAACTATGATTCCTTGTTTAAATCTGTTTTTAAATACTCTATGTTCTAGTATAATGAATTTCAGAATGTTTTGATTTTTACTGAATTATGCATGTATATATGTATATATACATATATGTGTGTGTGTATATGTGTGTGTGTGTATATATATATATATATATATATATATATATATATATATATATATATATGGAGAGAGAGAGAGAGAGGGAGAGAGGAGGTTCTACTCTGGCCATGTTACAACAAAAAATAATGCCAGAAGAGTCATAATTTGAAAACTTTTTTAGAAAATATGCTAAAGAGAAATTTGGAAATGAGTTTAAATTTAAATCTTGCTAAATATGTTGGTGGATAAACTGCTTTTTCTATGTGAATTAAATAATAATTAAATAGTAAACATCTAGTAGCAATATCTTGTTGGAAAAGGATAAACCCAATCCCTTTGGTGGGTAAAATTTTTCCTAACTGGGAAGAAAATGGTCATCATATGCACAGCGAGCCCACACCTCTCTCATCACTACATTTTGGTAAGTTATATGGAGCAAAAAGTCAATTTCTACATTAGCCAAATAAACAGAAGATAGTTACCTAATTTATAAGGTAAGAGTCAAGCACCAGTTAGCAGATAAAGAAAGCCTATGGTAGTCAAAAGACTTGTGTCAATAACAGAAGAAATGTTGTAATGCTTTCAAGACCTCAGTGAGATGCAATCAGTTGTCCAGGAATAGAGTTATTCCTGGAAAAGTCAATATAAAATCAGGGTGATTTCTTCTCTTGTTTATAAATAGAGCCAGTGTTACATTTAAGCAGCAGTTGCCAGCCATTAAAGTTACTAACTTCGACATATATGTTTGCTTTTTTAAAAAAATACTCTAAATCTTCATCGTTTGGACAAATTAAGAAACATAAGGAACCAACAGAAGAACAATTAAAATGGTTCCTTCTAGGGAGTAAGGAACTGTTGTTTTTTATTATAAGCCTTTTATATGTGAGGAAACATATTAAATACTTTGAGAAAACATTTTAAAAATAAATAAATAAGTAAATCTTAAAACTGTGTGCTACTCTCTAACATATAGTTATTAGGGTTTAATTTATTTTTAGTCTTGACTTAGTATAGCTCTAGTTCAATAGAGAAAATATGAGTCTCTGGGAAAACATGATATAATCTCTTTGATTTAGTTCCTAAAATTTATATGAAATTTTCTATTTAAGCCATATGATCACTGCCACCCACATGCCGTCTGGTGGCACATCTCCAGATGGCACATAGGAAGTAATAAGCCTCTAAAATTTTGCCCTATAAATCCAAACCAAGAAAGTGCTTATAAAAAGCTTCATACTGCTGAATGATGAGGCAGAATTTTCTGACTTTTAGGAAGTATTTTAACTTTAGCTAATTAAACAACAACAACAGTAACAACAAAAACCTTCACTTCTACTGTATTATTTGATGAAATTCTGGGTATTCTAGCAAATCAACTGATTCCATGTGGATAAAATTCACCCTCCCAACTTCAATTCCTGTTTTCAGTGGATACCCCAAATATAAGAGCTAGTAGGACAATATCGTTATATCATATCTTATATCATATCTTGTTAGTTGCTGTAGATAATTGCCTCTGTTTTATGTAAATTCTTAGAGCAGTGGTTTTGAGCCTTGGTTGTACATTAGAATTCCCTGAGGTGCTATGAAAGATACGGATGCCAAACCACACACTACATTGATTATACAAAACTCTTGAGAGTGTGGATGAGGCACCTGAATTTTTAAAGCTTTCCAGATGTTGACAATGTGCAGCCAAGTTTGAGAAACACTGTCCTAGAATATTATGTCTGTTTAACTTAAAACTGTATAACCATGAGGATAAGTACTTTGCAGAATTTTAAGAGTATAAAAAATATATTGGAAATAACTAGGTCATAATTTTGGCGATTAGTACAAAGAAAAAATATTGAGACATATACTTTGGTGCTATACTGAGATATAAAACAAGGTAAAAACCAAACTCTTTATGTGGGTAAGATCTAATGTTATTTTCTAAGAAGTGTTAGGTATCCAGTCCTTAAAAAAACAATATATAGCCAAAAGGATATGAATGATATAAGCTATTTAATACAAATGGGGAAACTGAACCTCTTTCATAGGAAGAATAAGTTTCCTAAGGACCTAATAGAAGTTCTTAAATTGAGTACAACAACCTTTTTTTAAACATACAATAAAAGAAAATAAACATCATAGGAAAAACAGGTCATTCATGTGTTGTGTTTTTCCTAAGCACTACTATAGCGTTGATTTATTCTTTTTTTTTCATAATGAATTGTCCATATATTTCTTTGTGTATAACATTAGGCTTAAAATTGACATAATTTCAAATAATTCTATTTGACATTTTTCTTTATTATTATTATTATTTTAAATTCTTATTTACTTTTTTAATATACCATTTTCCAGTCAGATCTACAGTTTGGTATAAAGAACACAGTTGTTGATTACTACAACAACAACTAAAAAAAACACAAGATATTTTTCTTTTAAACTTACCTCTGCATGTTCTCATTATCTCTTTTTGGACCTTACAGTCTAAGCAGAAAATAACAGCACTTATGTTTCAATTTATGCTGCAAGTTTTGCACCTGTTATATATTTACATCATTTATATATAATTTCATTTGAAATTAAAATGTTATTCACTCAGTAAAGATTAGAAGATGCCTCATGTGATACCATCACCTAGGAAAACCTTTCCTTAAGACCAAGTTTAATAGCATTTAGAAAATCAAAACTTAATTTCCAAATATCAAAATAAGAGTCACGTTCGTGTGAAACATTCTGATGGATTCATATATTTATATAGTGAGATTACAGTATTCTCTTTTTAAATCATATATATATATATATCATATATATGTAAATCATACATATCATATATATATTTACATATCCCATGCCATATAAAAAAGAAAAAGAAATTAGAAGATGGGTACGTTAACTAAATGTTTTAAATTTCTAATCTAACATAATATTCCAATTGTATTTTTGTCACACCTTGAAAAGAACCATAAATATTAACATCACCTCTCCTGAATTTGACCTGCATTTTTCAATTTTAAGTGTTTTGAAAGATTATTTCTCTTTCATCTGAAGCTCAAAAAGTCACACAGACTAATTTGGAAAACCAAACACAAAAGAACAGTGTTGACTTATATCAAACAAAAATGTGATATAATCTATACAATGGAATATTATTTGGCAATGAAAAATAATGAAGTACTGATACATGCTCCAACATGTATGGACCTTGAAAACACCATACTAAGTGAAAGAAATCAATCACAGAATATAACATATTATGATATGAACTGTCCAGAAGAGGCAAATCTATATATAGAGAAAGTAGGTTAGTGGTTACCTAGAGCTGAGAGCTTGTTGAGGGAGATGTGGTGTGACTGCTGATGAGTACAGATGGAGTTTCTTTTTGGGGTGTGGCAAATGTTCTAAAATTAGGTTGTAGTGATGGTTGCATAACACTGTAAATAAACTAAAACAACATTGAATTGCACATTTTAAATGAATGGATTTTATGGTATGTAAATTACATTATAAAGCTTTTTTAAAAAGGATAAAGTCTGGATGATGTGAAAAGGCTGGTTTGTGGTTAATTCTTTTTATGAAAAAGCCTACTTACATAGACTGTAAGACAGACCCACCTTATATTAATAGTGTTGAAGTGAATAATGTGGGAAAGCAAAATACATCGTATGTCCTACCAAAAATTCTGACAAATTCAGACAAAATTCTGGCAGAGCTACTTTTGTGATGCAAGATACAGCAGCCAAATACATGAGATACCAGATGTAAAGCAGTTTGCACAGTGCCTGGTACATTAACAATGTGCTTAATGAATGAGTTATTTTTACCATCATTATTATACACAACACCATCATCACTAAATTTGTAATTAAAAGCATATGGACACACAGACTTTGCCTCACCTCTCGGAGTTATACTCAGTAGAGTGTAAATGTAATATTGGTGCCATGTATCATCTGGTATCAGCTACCACAGTTATAGATAGTGACTCTGGGAAAATTAGTAATCTATACTGGGCTTACGTTTAAAATTCAATCCAATTAAGTGAGGGCAAAACTCACTCTACTTGCACTTTTTTGAGAAAATTTACATTTCTTTTAAAAGATAGAAATTATATTCTTAATTATAGAACTCAACATCAGTACAGCTTTCTCTTTCACAGTCAGTATTCTGATAAAGCTTCAAGAGGAATAACTCCATAGAAAGAAATTTTGAATCATAGAAGTTAACTTTTTATTTTGGGGAACAGTAGTCTGGAACTTTGTGACATTATTTTAATAAATACTCCAAACTCTATGTGTTGCATTTAGTAAGTGGAAAACACTCACTGAGTGTATATGTAAATTGTATAAAGATAATACCGTCCTTAGTTATCTTAGGAAATAAAAATGAATGAACCATACTATTATGGAGAATGAAAATAAATGGCAAGATTTTTAAAAAGTAAAGTAACTTACTTTATATGCAGTCACAATTTGATTTAATTCAAAAGCTCAACATTTCCCCACCAAAATCATAAAATTTTGAAAGCATTTCAATGGTACTTTTAATGGACTACTTGCCTACTCTGGGGTTTGGGAGCAGAAAGCTCTGTAAGAAGCATTAATTATGATACTGAAAAAGTAATAGAAAGGTCACTTAATTTTTGTGTGTCCTCTGTGAATATTGAATATTCATATGAGTATTGGATATTCAGTATTTTCTGTTAATATTGAATACCTTGTATGAGAACTTATTCTATGGGACAACATTTTCCTATGGAGAGTTCTTTATCCTCTTTCAACAACCTTTTCCAGGATCTGCCTGCCATCAACATCACATCAAATTCTCTTCTAAACCTGCTGCACTATTTCAGATAATTGGTCCCACCATCTTTTCAGTCACCAGTCTTGATATTTCAGTTACTTTTAACTCTTCTCATTATCTGTCAAGTTTAGCTGAGTGAGAAAGGACATAGCTTGACAGGGTAATAGGGAAAAGCCAGAAGAATTATTTTCTCTTTTGCTTGGGGAGATTTGCATAACCAGTAATTATTTCATATTGTTTACTTTTCAGAAGACAGAAACACCTTCTTGATGATAAACGGAAGGGTATTAGTATCTATTTGTTTAAAATATGTTGGCTATTATTCTGTAAATGAGTTATATGCAGAAGTACATATCAACCAGTGACTTAGTGGCTGAGGTAATAGTGTCCCCAGTCAAATATTGTCTGGCGATGCCCTTTCTGGTAAGAAAGCGAAGCAATAAGACAGGGTAAAAGAGGCTTGCTCCACATCTATAACAGTTGAAACAATTTCCTAGCAGCCAATGAAACAGTTTTTTCTCAGAAAGCAGAAAGCCAAAAAATAATGTTTTCCTGAAAGTTAATGTAAGGTTAATTTTAGAAGTGGAGTTTCAACTATTTACTAAATGAGACCAAACACATCAAAAAGGAAGCCAACTTCAGAAAAGAAATGTTTAGATACGTGCCTGATCAGCTCATATTCCCTACCCAACTTGCGTGGCTTAACATTGGCTGGCAGCCCGTAGATAGAGGCTGCAACACTTGAGGATTTGCTCAAATTGAGAGCCATTAAAGTTTCAGTGTGACTTCAAAATGAGTCATCATTTTAAGTTTCAAGTAAACACAACTTTTTCAGAAACAGTAACTCTGAAAGCGTGTTTAGTGAGGTAGAAAGTACATCAATACTGAACAGATTATTCTTTTTAACTCTTTGCTCCTTTTTATTTTCAGTCATGTCCTAGACTTTGTCACTTAATAATTAGTTACTTAAGTCATAGTAATATTTATTGTAATACAGATAAACAATCTACAATCTCACGAAAAATCCATTGATGCAAAGTGGTTATCAGAGATCTTATTAAAATCCTTGCGCCTCAGAATCACCATCTAGTGGCAAGAATCTCAAAAAGACTACAGAGGCTTCCAGACACCCTAAACTTAATAGAATGCAGGTAGCTAATTCAACGATGTTGCACAGTGATAAAAAGTATCACGATTTACTTAAACACTAATGTATATATTTGTCCAAATCAAGTTATCTGACAAAGAAATACTTTTTATGCTGTGTTAGAGGGAAAAGATTTACATTCCCGTTATAGGTTGTTTGTGTTACATGAGTATCTTTATCATTTAGAGAAACGAGTAAACCCATGATATAACCTGTTTGTATATATTTGTATGTGTACAATAGTCATATTTTCAATGGTATGATCAATGTTACTAATTTACTGCTTGGAAGATTGATCCCTTCATTCCCCAGAGATTTTTTATATGATATGTTTGACAACCACAATCTCTGGATATTTACCTTCCCTCCTCTTTACTATTAGTAGAGTTTCAGAGAAGAATCTCTGCTCCTTGGCAAGGCAAATCTGCCTCCATATGGAATTGATTCACCATCTGGTCTCAGCAAATATCACTGCTAGGATTTGAACTTTTGTATGCAAAAGTTAAAATTTTTTTCTCCTCAGCCTAAGACATACAATCCTGTTTTAAAAATCCCTGCCTTGCTTTTGCTAACTCTAGAGAAAACTTCTAGAAAAACTAAAATGTATTCAATGCCTTTACTTTCTTACCTTAAAGTCATTCCTTCACTCTTCACAATCTGGCATCTGGCCTCTGGCCTTATCGTTCTGTGGAAATTTCACCCTGAAAGATCACCAATGACCTGTCTAAATTCAACAGCTTACCCTGAATCCTATCCCTTTTTGTTATGTCTCACAATTTACACTTCCTTAAACCAGTATATTCTGTAATATTTCCTACATACAAAAAGATACAAAGAATAATGTAGTGAGTGTCTGAGTTCCAACTAAGTGCTTTAATACCTAATACATTACAAAACTCATGTTCTCTGGTCACATTTCCTTTTCCCCTCAGTTATTGTTCCTCCTTCTTCCAGGAAACCACTTATCCTGAATTTTGTATTTATCTTTAATATTCATTTTTATATTTTTACCATATATATATGTACTTCAAAATATTATAATATTGACCTAAATGTTTTAAAATTTTATTTAAATGGAATTATATTATATACATCATTATGCAATTTACTTTTTATTTGATATTCATCTGTATTGATGACTTTAGTTGAGTAATATTCATTTATATTGCACATAGTATTCCATTGCATGAATACAGTCACAATTTATCTCTTCTCCTATTGAAGGACATTTAGGTTTCTTTAGGTTTTTTTCTCCCAGTTTTATTGAGATATAATTGAGATAGAGCACTGTATAAATATAAGATGTACACTGCTATATTTTAAATGGATAACCAACAAGGACCTACTGTATAACTAACAAGGACCTACTGTATAGCTATATTTAAAATGGATAACCAACAAGGACCTACTGTATAGCACAGGGAACTCTGCTCAATATTATGTAACAACCTAAGTGGGAAAAGAATTTGAAAAGGAACTGATACATGTATATGTATAACTGAATCACTTTGCTGTACACCTGAAACTAACACATTGTTAATCAACTATACTCCAATATAAAATGAAAAGTTTAAAAAAAAAGAAAATCCCAATACTTCAATACGAAAAAAATAAGGTGTACAGCATAATGGCTTGACCTACATATACTGTGAAATGATTACCACAATAAGTTTAGTTAATATCCATCACTTCATATAGTTACAATTTTTTTCCTTGTGACAATAACTTTTAGGATATACTCTCTTAGCAACTTTCAAATATACCATATAGTGGTGTTAAGTATAGTCATCATATTGTACATTACTTTCCCAGGACTTATTTATCTTATACCTGGAAGTTTGTACCTTTTGACCACCTTCATCCATATTCCCATACACCCACCCCCTCCCTCTGTTAACCACAAATCTTATCTCTTTCTACGAGTTTTTTTTTTTTTTATGATTCCATATATAAGTGAAATCATAAAATATGTGTCTGTCTCTGTCCAACTTATTTCACTTAACATAATGCCTTCAAAGTCCATCCATGCTGTCCTGAATGGCAGGATTTCCTTCTTTTTTATGGCTGAATAACACACACACACACACACACACACACCCCACAACTTCTTTATCCATTAATCTGTCCATGGACATTTAGGTTGTTTCCATGTCTTGGCTATTGTAAATAGTGCTGCTATGAACGTGAGGGTTCTGATAGCTCTTTGACATAGAGATTTCTTTTCCTTCAATATATACCCAGAAGTGGGATTGCTGGATGTACGGTCCGGCCACTCAAAATGGCTGTTCATCCCCTGCTTCACCCACACCCTACTCACATGAACGTGCTTGCCCCCTGCCTCAACTAGTGATTATTCTAATCCTTAGGCCAGAATGACTCCACCTGCTAGTTTATTAAAGGGAAATACCTGCCCTCCTGATGGTTGTTAACCTGAGAGGCTGTGCGGGATGGGTCCCAGCTGCTGGTTTCCCTGGTAACTGATGAGCCAATCTGACGTAAATTCCCCCTATAAATTGTAGCCTCCTTCTCCCTGCTCCCCAGTAGTAAAGATGGCTGCCGTCTGCCGTCTGCCGTCTGCCGTCTGCCGTCTGCCGTCTGCCGTCTGCCGTCTGCCGTCTGCCGTCTGCCGTCTGCCGTCTGCCGTCTGCCGTCTGCCGTCTGCCTTACATCATGGGGTGTTGCTCCAGGACCTTTTGCTTCAAACATGTAAGATCCCCTGTCCGATAAACTGTTGATGTCTCTGTCACTGCCTCTGGGCTATTTCTTCGGTCTTGAGGCTGGGCAATTACAAGGCTTGCAGGCCTGCTGGGTGCAGCCTAACAATTGGTGAGTCAGCCAAGAGGCCGAGGAAACTCCCATGAGCACCGAGATGTTCGGAAATAAGGACGGGAAATGAAAAGTTACTGGGGTAATCCTGAGGTGGCCATCCACTAGCATGTGGGGCCCTGTGGCAGCTGACTACCATGAGAGACGTCTTTCCCTTCCATTATGTTGATGATATCCTGTAAGCCTCAGAGTCTCTTTCCAGTTTAAAAGTAGCAGCCCTGCTCCAGGCTCTTTCTTTAATCTTGAGGCTGGGCAATTACAGGGTTTGCAGGCCTGCTGGGTGCAGCCTAACAATTGGTGAGTCAGCCAAGAGGCCGAGGAAACTCCCATGAGCACCGAGATGTTCGGAAATAAGGACGGGAAATGAAAAGTTACTGGGGTAATCCTGAGGTGGCCATCCACTAGCATGTGGGGCCCTGTGGCAGCTGACTACCATGAGAGACGTCTTTCCCTTCCATTATGTTGATGATATCCTGTAAGCCTCAGAGTCTCTTTCCAGTTTAAAAGTAGCAGCCCTGCTCCAGGCTCTTTCTTTAATCTTGAGGCTGGGCAATTACAAGGTTTGCAGGCCTGCGAGGTACAGCCCAACACTAGATCATATGGTAGCTCGATTTTTAATTTTTTGGGGAAACTCCATACTGTATATCATAGTGGCTGTACCAGTTTACATTCTCACTGACAGTGCACAAAGTTTCCCTTTTCTCCACATCCTTGCCAACACTTGTTATTTGTTGTCTTTTTCACAGAAGTCATTCTAACAGGTGTGAAGTGATAGTTCATCATGGTTTTGATTTACACTTCCCTGATTAGTGATGTTAAGCACCTTTTCATGTACTTGTTGGCCATTTATTTGTCTCCTTTGGAGAAATGTCTATTCAAATTCGCTGCCAATTAAGTTTTTTAATTGAATTACTTATTTTTGGCTATTGAGTTATGAGTTCCTTATAAATTTTGGATATGAATCCCTTGTCAGGTATATGGTTTGCAATATTTTCCACCTTTTCATTTTGTTTGTTTCTTTTGCTGTGCAGAAGCTTTCACTTACTGATATTTTTGATCTTGTTGCTTATACTTTTGGTGTCATATAAAAAAAAAATCATTGCCAAGACTGATGTCAAGGAGCTTTATCCTTGTTTTCTTCTAGGAGTTTCATGGTTTCATGTCTTAAGTGTATGTCCCTAATCCATTTTGAGTTAATTTTTGTGAGTGGTGTAAGATAAAGGTCCAGTTTCATTCTTTTGCATGTTAATATCCAGTTTTCCCAACACCATTTATTGAAGAGACTATCTTTCACCATTAAGTATTCTTGGCTCACGTCAAATATTAATTGACCATGTGTGTGAGGGTTTATTTCTGGGCCCTCAATTCTGTTCTAATGGTCCTTGTGTCTATTTTTATGCTAGTACATACTGTTTTTTTTTTAATTAATTAATTTATTTATTGGCTGCATTGGGTCTTTGTTGCTGTGTGCGGGCTTTCTCTAGTTGTGGAGAGTGGGGGCTACTCTTTGTTGCAGTGCGCTGGCTTCTCATTGAAGTGGCTTCTCTTGTTGTGGAGCACAGGCTCTAGGCATGCGGGCTTCAGTAGTTGTGGCACGTGGGCTCAGTAGTTGTGGCTCGCGGGCTCTAGAGCGCAGGCTCAGTAGTTGTGGCACACGGGATTGTTGCTCCGTGGCACGTGGGATCCTCCCGGACCAGGGCTCGAACCCGTGTCCCCTGCATTGGCAGGCGGATTCTCAACCACTGCGCCACCAGGGAAGTCCCTACATACTGTTTTAATTACTGTAGATTTGTACTATAGTTTGAAATCCAGAAGTGGGAGTCCTCCAGCTTTGTTCTTTCTCAAGATTGCTGTGGTTTTTTTGAGTCTTCTTTAGTTCAATACAAATTTCAAGTTTTTTTTCTATCCATGAAAAAGGCTATTGGAATGTTGATAGGGATTGCATTTAATCTATAGATGGCTTTGGGTAGTATGGACATTTAACAATTAACTCTTCTGATCTATGAATACAGGACGTCTTTCCATTTATTTGTGTCTTCATCAACTTCTTTCATCAATGTCTTATAGTTTTTAGTAAATAGATCTTTTACTCTCGGTTTATATGTGAAGTTTATTGTGTTCTATATCTTAATTTTATATATTGCTACTGCTACTTTACTAAATTCTTTTATTATTTATAATTTTCCATTGATTCTTTTGGTTTTTCAGTTATATAGTTATACCTGCAAACACATTGTTTTTATCTCTTCTAGATTTATATTTTCAATTGCTTTCTCTTATCCAAGTGTACTAATACATATAATGCAATGTAAGTAGTAGTAGAGACAGTGAGCATACTTCAGTAGGGAAATCTGTGAAATTTACTAATTGAGAAATATGCTGGTTTCAGGGCTGATGATTGTATGAAAATATCCATAGATTCCTATTTGATTTAATGCTTTTTAAAAAATTAATGGTTGCTGAATTTCATGGGATGCCTTTTAGGCATCTAATAAAGATGATTTTTTTTCTTTTTAGTTTTATTAATATGATAGTTGTATTCATTTGTTCTTTCTGTTGAATCACCATTGCATTCTCAAATAAAACCCAATTAGTTATATAATCCCAAATAATATGTTATTCTTAATGTGCTGCTGGATTCTGTTTGCTAATGTTTTATGTACACTTTTTGCATTAAATATTTATAAGTGATACCAGACTGTAGATTTCATTTGGATGTCAATGTTATGCTTGCCATACAAAAATAATATGGAGATTTTCTTTTGTATGGTTTGTAATTGTTTTAGAAACACTGGAGTTAACAGATCTTTAAAGGTATTGTAGAATTCCCTTGGGAAGCTATATAGGTCTAGTGCTTTTTTTGCAAGTGAATACTTTATGACTGTCTCTTTTTTTCTATGGGAAATAGTCTCTTTAGTATTTTTAGTTTGACTGCAGTCAAATTTTGTAAACTATAATTCCTAGGGAATTATTTATGTTTTTAGATTTTAAAATTGAATTGCATTTATTTGTGCAAAATAGTCTCATTTAAAACAATTGATGGTTGTTTTCCACTTTTCATTTCTGATTATGTGCATTTGTGGTACCTTTCCCCTTTCCATTAGGTTATTTAATAATGCAGTATTAAAATTTTTTTTTGCAGTGAACCAGCTTTATTGTTTATTTATGATTGCTATAGTTTTCTGTTTTCTAGCTCATTAATATCTGATTTCATTATTTCCTTAATTGTTTTTCTTTATTTTTAATTATGGATTTCTTTTAACTGAGTGGTTCATTTATTTTGATTTTTCAATTTTGTTGATGGAGGTATTTAATTGCATAATTTTCCTTTGACAACTGCTTTTGCTGTATTCCATTGTTATATATAAGAAATTCTCCAATTTTTGTTTTATATTTCTACTTTGACCTAAGGGTTGCTCACTAGCATGCTTTTTAAAAAAATTTTAGGTGGAAATATCTTGTAAAAAATGTGTTCAATTTCTAATTTTATCACACTGGAGTTAGAGAATTATGTCTGTAATATTTCCCTTTTTTGGAGTTGAGATTTTTCAAAACAACCAAATATTCAGTTTTCATAAATTTTTAATGTACACTTAAAAAAAGATATATTCTTTATAATCCAGGGTACCAGAGATAATATTTACCTATACAATATTGATTACATCATTATGAATTATAGACTGAGCATTATAAAATCTTTCTTTGTCTGTGTTAATGCTTTTTAATCTGAATTCTACCTTGTTAGATATTAAGAGCTTGACTCTTGCTCTCTTTTTATTTGCTTGTTTGGTATGAAAATAAGTGTCCTTTTATTTTTAACCTTTTGAATCTCTGTATGTTAGATGTGTCTTTGTATAAAGTATAGGTTTGTATTCTGCTTCTTCAGTTAATCTAAAGTATTTTTCTTTTAATCTGTGAGTCATGACTATATTATGTGTAATATATTTAGTGTCAGTTCTGTTCTCTATCAAACTCTGTAGCTAAAGTTTTTTTCTATGAGATCTTTCTCATACTAATGTTGCTCTTTAGGAAGATTTTATTTTTTGTTCTGATAATTGCCATTATATTCTTACTATCCTTAATCTTGTTTTTTAAGGTACTTTCTGTTAGTTTGTTACTATAAGCATTACTGAAAATAGCTACAAATCTTTTTTTTTCATTTTCCTTTCCCCAATCATCTAAATTAAAGCTATATCCCTATATTCCCAATAAAAATATATATAAGACAATCAACCAGCTTATTCTACTTACCATTGATTTTTCCTTCTTCTCACCATGATTTTTGATAGTTGCAGTATATCATCATTAGAACCCATATCATTTACATATATTCATTCATCCTTATTCCCATCATTTATTCTTAGTGATGTAGTTAAATATATTTAATGCTCACAAGCACTTCAATATTTCCTTGATAGTCTGAAGCTCATTCCTCAGTTTAGGCAGAGTGAAAAATCATAATGCCACTACTGTTACTACTATCTATGAGGTGTCCTGCCTGGTCATAATATATGTGATTTTGGATTGTGAATTTATGCTTAATGTAACTTTACCCGTGGAAATCCTGGAAAGCCTGGTTTGAGGGTCCATTTCTCCGTTAATGTGTACTAGGTTCTGAAAGATGCCAACCAAGGATTAAGTTAATTTCTCAGTTTATATTTTCTTGGATCACATAGCTATTACACCTTAAAACCAGAAGACCAGATATAGACATAGTCAGGCCTATTGATAGGATACTACCCTCAGGAAGCTGTTATCTACTCAGAGCCATATGTATTTTCCCAGTTGTTTTCTACCCATTCACTGAGTATTTAGTTATATCAAGTTTTTCGAGGGTGAGAAAGTTCTTTTGCAACTCTCTACCTTGTATTGGCCCAAGGCTATGTCACCTATGCCTACGTGGCAGATTATTGAAATACAAGCCTCTTATTTAAGGAGATTGACAAATATTTCTAGGGCTCTAGTAAGCTTAGCTTCAGTGTACCATTTTGTTTTACAGCTGTCTTCAGTTTTAATCCATGGGAATTTCCCTTGCTTTCCTATGAGCTCAGCTATGTACTGATTTGGAAAGGTATTTATTAGGTTTGATCCATCATTTCTGCATTTTTGAGATTGTTGGGGCTGTATGTCAAAATATGTAATTAATCATATTGCTGGAGATAGAAGTCTTGATTCATAGTCCTACCAAACTAATTTATACTCTCATTACTCTCACCTAGGCAATTATGAGATCCTTATTTCCCCCATTTCAGTCTCCAGTCTTTTTCACACTGCATTTCAACCCTATAAATTAGTGCATGATATTTTTTTTAATAAATCACTGCAGTAATCATTTCCTTCTAAAAATTTAATTAGATGTCTATTGCTTTAGTCTGATATTCAAACATACCTACTGTCTGGTCCTAATCCATCTTTTCTCTCTAGTCTCTCTACTTTCTTTATATTCTTTGCAATCCAGCCAAATGCAATTGCTTGCAGTTTCTAAGGTATAACAACTTTTATTCCAGTGTTATTTTGTTCATTCTGCTTTCTCTATATAGGAATTCCTATGTTTCTAAATCCCTCTGAGAGTGCCAATGTGATATGGTTGATCAGCAGAATTGGAGTGAAACATACATGAGTTCATTTTCTATCTCTGCTGCTTCCTAGCTACGTGGTCTCAACCTCAATTTTTTTAAAAAAAACTGTGGAATATGGAAAACATTTCTCTAGTTATAAATTGCTGGGAAAGTAAAATGAAAAAATATATGTAAACATATTTTTTAAACTGAAAATTGCTGTAAAATTACAAGTATTTGCTTTTGCTTGCCCTCACTCATTCTGTAAGGCCAAGTTTAACTGCCACATCCTTCCTAAAACCTTTCCTGAGTCCTCTCTAGTACAGTCAGCACTTTATCAGTATTTAACACATGTTATTTTGTATTGTCAATTGTCCCCAGCTCTTCTATTCCAAGTTAGAATGTGGATTTCTCAAGGACAGGGACCATGTCTGACTCCCCTTGCCCAACTTCTTAAATGTTACAGGTGCTCAATATTATTTGAAATATCAAGTTCTCAAATACATCAGTTTAGGGTGGGTATAAATATACCAGAAATACACTTTAATTATATCATTTTTATACCAAAATGATTTATAGGTATTGACTCCCTTCTTAAAAATAATCTATTTTTTAAAACTAGTACTTGTGATAAGGTTTCCTCCAGGCCCTTTGGTACAGCAGATGTGGTACACTGATTTATTCAATATCTATTTCAACTCTTAGGCTATCCTTCTGAATGGCAGATGCTAGCAAGCTAAAAATTACATTTCCAAAATCCTTTGGTAGCTAAGCTTTCAGGTTTCCACCAGAGGCATTCACCCAACACTTGCATTCATAACTGCATTAAATGTTAGGAGAGACACATATATAAAACATCTATTTTGCTGGTATAGATCTGGGGAGCCCTGTGTGGTTCTGTCTCCAGCAGTTCTGTTAGTAGCTCTCTGATTTCCAGGTCATAACTCGGGTGACATGGTACTTTTTCGCAACACTTTTTACAATGGTGTCTTAGTTTTCCTGATTGCTGATTGTGGTGTAGATATCAGCTCCTGCGGAGGGACAATTCTGTGTTGTTCTGGGAGTTGTTCTTGGTTCCCAGTCTAAATCTTGCTCACTTATACCTTCTAATGATTTCATAAGCACAAAATTCCCTGTAATAAAAATCTTTCTGTTCAAAATAGCTAGAGTGGTTTGTTTTATAGATGGATACTTCTTATAACTTCATTTCTGAAGTTCTACATTATTAATTATGTCCTGTAGGTAAAAATGTCGAAGCATCCTAATTTTGGTATACTAAGAATTGAGTTTTCTTCCTATTTCAAGTTGCATGAACCAGTTTTCCAAAAACTGGTTGTATCAGTTATCTAGAATGGTCTCAACTAGGCAGTGTGAGAGCTCATATATAAAAATCTTTATTTTACTTAAGCTTTTATTGCCTTGCATAATCTTGACTATTCTAATATTGCTAATGTAATAAAAGCATCCAGGAGAGGACCAGGAAAAAAATAGAAAAAAGTTACAAAAATATTAAAAATAACCACTATCTAATGGAGATAGAAACAGGAAGACAAAAATAAAGAATTTGACCATGATCATTTGGTTATGGCTAGCCTATCATGTGACCTTCCAGTTTTTTCACAAAGCAATTCTTATAAATGTTGAATAGTTTGCCACAACAGGAAGCATACTTAAAGCCATTGGTCTACTGTTTGGGTCATTTATGTCAAAGATAAAAGGGGTGGTGATCAGAATGTCAGTCTGGACACAAAATCTTTTTTGAACATCTGATGCTTTGCACATGCAACTTCATGCTCAGTTAGTCTTGCAACAGTGTGTACAAAATCCTGTTGCAAATTGCACTCAACTGCTTAAATAGCTCTTTTGAAAACTATTTCTACTTATTTTCATGTAACACTTCACTTTCTTCCATGCCAAGAGGCATTCTTAGAAATTTTCTCTTGGCAAAATTGCCAGTAGTTTTGCAGGACGAGGGGAGTATGCATCAATTTTCTCTGAGGGGAGGACCAAACAATGCAAATGTGCAGGTTAGGCAGAACAGAACTTAATGAGTTAAATTCTCTTTCAAGAGAGCTTACTTTTTATGCTTCTACGAGAGCCTTAATAATCACAGGCAAATAAACTCACTCAAAATCCTTGACAGAAAGAATGCCACAGTAGCTCAAAATGGATTGATGAAATGTTTGAAAGCCTTTTATTATAATTCTGCAAATTCGGAACACTTCTGTGAACAAACCTTCCAAAGCAGGAATTTTTCATTTGACTGCCAGAATAAGCACAACAGCATTAGCTTCATTCTGTGTATAGTCATGAAGAGATGCCTTTTGATAATCTGTAAGCCTTATAGTAGCTTTGCTTATTTTATCTATGATCCTTGCATTTAGCCTTGACTGGGCCTTGCTCTGATCTAGTCAAGCTAGCTCACTAAATAGAAAGCTATTACTACACTGTCCAGTTTTCCTACCTCCTAGATAGATCCAGTACTGTTATCTTCCATGCTACCCCCATGTAGCTTACTACACAGGAGTCTGACAGACCTGCCTAAAAAAATCCAGCTTTTGTCACTTAACTAGATGATTTTAGGCAGGTTACTTATGTACTCTGAGCCTCAGTTTCCCCTACTATAAACTGGGAATAATAAAGGCACCCATTCCACTGGATTGCTTTGTAGATTAAATGAGGATAAATGTCTATAAAGCACCTAGCACATTGAATGGCATTGTAGTAAAAGTTAATGTTAGTTTTCTTTTTCTCTTCCTCTTTTCCATAGGCATGACCTTTAGTCTATGAGACGTGATTAGCTACAAGTGTTTGGGGGTGTTAGTTGGTGATATTTGTTATATGATGTAAATTTGTAAGATGAAGTATCTTTAATCATAATCAGGTGGTTGATTTGAACCCTTGAGCAAAGGAAGCTAATTACCAAAAAGATGTGTCTTATACAAACTTCAATACATGAGGTGGAATTTTCTAAGAATGTCATTACTTTCACCTATTTTCAAATGAAGATGAAGAATCTCTGAATGTGAATCTATCAACTTTTGTGGCGCCAAATAATTCTCAATTCATTTCATGACCATAAAATTTTAATAAAGAGTGTGTTCAAGGAGCATTTTCCCTTAAATCACTTTTTTTGTTCACTTTCTTTTCCAATATTTCTAGCTCAGGTGCTAAGAAATATTTATTAAAGACAGTCCAAAGTTTAAAATCACCTCAGTAGGTGTTGCAAATTATACCTTCAATTGTAATAAAGAAGAGATTTGATCATAAATTACTTCTCTGAAACACATTTTTATGGATTCTAAACTAATTAAGTTGGAAAGTCTCATCATCTCCAGAAATCCATAGAGGAGGGAAACACTTCTTCAAAGAGAAAGCAGTTCTTACAAATCTTAAAACCTAACACTTAACCATATCGGAGTGACTTGACCAGATGAAGTAGTCAAGTGGAAGAAACCCAGGACTGGGAAATTAAAAGGACTGTGTTCTAAGTCCATGGTAGTAAACTTATATGCCCACAGGGGTCAGTAAAATAATGTAAATGAGTGAGCTGGGCCAAATGCAGTGTCTCAAAAAATGGTGGAACTGACAGTATATCTAATGAGATGGCAGTTACTTGACTCCTACCAATTGTTGCATTGTAGGAATTTGAGTCCAGTATTTCCACGGGATCCAATTTTTAAGAAAACCCGGACATCCAGATTTTTATATAAATTCTCCCAATTTTTACATGTTGACAGACAAGTCAAATCTTGTAACTTTATGTGGAACCAAACAAAACATATCTTCTGGGTTGGCCACTGTATGACTATAGCTCTCATCTTGTTTAATCATTACTTAGTTGTGTGATCCTGAAAAAGTCATCTAAATACTTTGTGTCTTAGTTTTCTTATTTTCTATATGTGGTAGATTAGGAACAGGCAAACTATGGCCTGTTTTGTGAATAAAGTTTCATTGGAACACAGCCAAACTCATTTGTTTACATATTGTCTATGGCCACTTTATGTGACAACAACAGATTTGAGTAGTTGTGAAGGAGATCGTGTCCAACAAAGCCAAAAATATTTAATATCTAGCCCCTTATGGAAAAAGTTTGCTGACCCCTGGGGTAGATCATTGGTCCTTTATGTATTAAAAGAGTTGCTGGAAGAGAAAGTAGCAAGTTCTAAACAAGTACACACATGTGACTATTCTTCAAAAAGAAAGATTATGAAAATGAATTGTAGATTGCATTATTGGCCTCAGTCATTTTATCCTTCCTGCTTCCACACTCTTTACCACTCTTTACTCTTTGCCCCTTGCCCCTGGACTCAAGCATGTGACTTGCTTTGGCTAATTGAATATTAGCACATGTGACACAGAGGCTCAAAATAGGCACATGAGTTGGTGCCCATGCTTTTCTATCATTGTCATCACCAGGAGAACTGCCAGGGCTGGCCTTTTAGAACAAGGGTAGGCAAACTTTTTCTGTAAAGTAACAGATAATAAATATTTTAGGTTTTGCAGGCCATATAGTTCTGTTGCAACTACTTCACACTGCTTTTGTTGTGCAAAAGCAGCCATACACAGTATGTAAACAAATGGGCAGGTCTGTGATCCAATAAAACTTTAGTTATAAAAACAGGTGGTAGGCTGAATTTAGCCCACCAACCCATAAATTAGAGGAAAAGAGACATGTGGAGCAGAGCTGAGTCACCCTATCTACCCAAGCTGAGACAGCAGACCAGCCAGCTAACGCACAGACATGTGAGCAAACCCAGACAAGATAAGCAGAATGGCCTAGCGCAATCTCAGATACACCAACAATAAGTGCTTGTTGTTTGCAAATGGGATCTTGAGGTTGCTTGCTAGACAGTAAAAGCTAACTGATTTAGTGATTATGAAACCAAGTCCTTCTAATACTGAGTTTCCCTGAAGAGTTTATGATTTACCTCTCTATCCAAAACTTTATTCCTTTTATTGTCTCACCCCTATTCCCCTCAGAACTGGGGAGTATCAAAAGGGGGGATTGAAACTGAGCAGGAATCTGTAGGGCCTTCCTGGGTACAAAAGCCCTTCTGTGTTCCCCACTTCTTGCTTTAAAAAAAGACATTAGTCTTCTAGGCCTTTCTCAAGTGCCAAAGAGCACACTCAGGTGTTACTAATTAGAGAAGTGAGTAATGCAGAAACAAAGGAAAAGCAGTCAAGCAAGAAAAGTAATGGTAGTTTAAACAATAGTTCAGTGACAAAAGAGAATTACAGGACCCCTAGTTCCTACTGAAGGGATATACACAACAATCTAATGCATATATTTGAGTTGTTCTGTAGGAAATAAGACCCCCACCTAGGTGGAGCATGGTGTCTACATGATGACCACAAGCATGTAGATCCCAGACTGACTGGAACCAAAAAGTTGAGGAAAAGTTCTTTTTTTTTAACATCTTTATTGGAATATAATCGCTTTACAATGTTGTGTTAGTTTCTACTGTATAACAAAGTGAATCAGCTATATGTATACATATATCCCCACATCCTCTCCCTCTTGCGTCTCCCTCCCTCCCACCCTCCCTATCCCACCCCTCTAGGTGGTCACAAAGCACCGAGCTGGTCTCCCTGTGCTATGTGGCTGCTTCCCACTAGCTATCTATTTTACATTTGGTAGTGTATATATGTCCATGCCACTCTCTCACTTCGTCCCAGCTTACCCTTCCCCCTCCCTGTGTCCTCAAGTCCATTCTCTATGTCTGCGTCTTTATTCCTGTCCTGCCCCTCGGTTCATCAGAAACATTTGTTTTTTTTTTTTTTAGATTCCATATATATGTGTTAGCGTATGGTATTCCTTTTACTCTTTCTGACTTACTTCACTCTGTATGACAGACTCTAGGTCCATCCACCTCATTACAAATAGCTCAGTTTCGTTTCTTTTTACGGCTGAGTAATATTCCATTGTATATATGTGCCACAGCTTCTTTATCCATTCATCTGTCATTGGACACTTAGATTGCTTCAGTGTCCTGGCTATTGTAAATAGTGCTGCAATGAACATTATGGTACATGTCTCTTTTTGAATTATGGTTTTCTCAGGGTATATGCCCAGTAGTGGGATTGCTGGGTCATATGTTAGTTCTATTTTTAGTTTTCTAAAGAACCTCCATAGTGTTCTCCATAGTGGCTGTATCAATTTACATTCCCACCAACAGTGCAAGAGGGTTCCCTTTTCTCCACACCCTCTCCAGCATTTATTGTTTGTAGATTTTTTGAGAGTGGCCATTCTGAATGGTGTGAGGCGATACCTCACTGTACTTTTGATTTGCATTTCTCTAATGATTAGTGATGTTGAGCATCCTTTCATGTGTTTGTTGGCAATCTGTATATCTTCTTTGGAGAAATGTCTATTAGGTCTTCTGCCCAATTTTGGACTGGGTTGATTTTTTGATATTGAGCTGCATGAGCTCTTTGTATATTTTGGAGATTAATTCTTTGTCAGTTGCTTCATTTGCGAATACTTTCACCCGTTCTGAGGGTTGTGTTTTCGTTTTGTTTATGGTTTCCTTTAATGTGTAAAAGCTTTTAAGTTTCATTAGGTCCCATTTGTTTATTTCTGTTTTTATTCTCATTACTCTAGGAGGGGGTCAAAAAGGATCTTGCTGTGATTTATATCATAGAGTGTTCTGCCTATGTTTTCCTCTAAGAGTTTGATGGTGTCTGGCCTTACATTTAGGTCTTTAATCCATTTTGAATTTATTTTTGTGTATGGTGTTAGGGAGTGTTCTAATTTCATTCTTTTACATGTAGCTGTCCAGTTTTCCCAGCACCACTTATTGAAGAGGCTGTCTTTTCTCCACTGTATATGCTTGCCTCCTTTATCAAAGATAAGGTGACCGTATGTGTGTGGGTTTATCTCTGGGCTTTTTATCCTGTTCCATTGATCTATATTTCTGTTTTTGTGCCCATACCATACTGTCTTGATGACTGTAGTTTTGTAGTATAGTCTGAAGTCCGGGAGCCTGATTCCTCCAGCTCCGTTTTTCTTTCTCAAGATTGTTTTAGCTATTCGGGGTCTTTTGTGTTTCCATTCAAATTGTAGAATTTATTGTTCTAGTTTTGTGAAAAATGCCATTGGTATTTTGATAGCGATTGCATTGAATCTGTAGAATCCTTTGGGTAGTATAGTCATTTTCACAATGTTGATTCTTCCAATCCAAGAACATGGTATATCTCTCCATCTGTTTGTATCATCTTTAATTTCTTTCATCAGTATCTTATAGCTTTCTGCATAAAGGTCTTTTGTCTCCTTGGGTAGGTTTATTCCTAGGTATTTTATTCTTTTTGTTGCAATGGTAAATGGGAGTTTTTCCTTAATTTCTCTTTCAGATTTTTTATCATTAGTGTTTAGGAATGCAAGAGATTTCTGTGCATTCATTTTGTATCCTGCTACTTTACCAAATTCATTGATTAGCTCTAGTAGTTTTCTGGTAGTGTCTTTACGATTCTCTATGTATAGTATCATGTCATCTGCAAACAGTGACAGTTTTACTTCCTCTTTTCCAATTTAGATTCCTTTTATTTCTTTTTCTTCTCTGAGTGCTGTGACTAAAACCTCCAAAACTATGTTGAATAATAGTGGTAAGAGTGGGCAGCCTTGTTTTGTTCCTGATCTTAAAGGCAATGGTTTCAGTTTTTCACCATTGAGAACAATGTTGGCTGTGGGTTTGTCATATATGGCCTTTATTATGTGAGGTAAATTCCCTCTATGCCTACTTTCTGGAGAGTTTTTATCATAAATCGGTCTTGAATTTGGTCAAAAGCTTTTTCTGCATCTATTGAGATTATCATATGGTTTTTATCCTTCAATTTGTTAATATGGTGTATCACTTTGATTGATTTGTGTATATTAAAGAATCCTTGCATTCCTGGGATAAACCCCACTTGATCATGGAGTATGATCCTTTTAATGTGCTGTTGGATTCTGTTTGCTAGTATTTTGTTGAGGATTTTTGCATCTATGTTCATCAGTGACATTGGCCTGTAGTTTTCTTTCTTTGTGACATCTTTGTCTGGTTTTGGTACCAGGGTGATGGTGGCCTCGTAGAACGAGTTCCCCCCTCTACTATATTTTGGAAGAGTTTGAGCAGGATAGGTGTTATCTCTTCTCTAAACGTTTGATAGAATTCACCTGTGAAGCCATCTGATCCTGGCCTTTTGTTTGCTGGAAGATTTTTATTTACAGTTTCAATTTCAGTGCTTGTGATTGGTCTGTTTATATTTTCTATTTCTTCCTGGTTCAGTCTCGAAAGGTTTTGCTTTTGTATGAATTTGCCCATTTCTTCCAGGTTGTCCATTTTATTGGCATATAGTTTCTTGCAGTAATCTCTCGTGATCCTTTGTATTTCCACAGCGTCAGTTGTTACTTCTCCTTTTTCATTTCTAATTCAGTTGATTTGAGTCTTCTTGCTTTTTTTCTTGATGAGTCTGGCTAATGGTTTATCAATTTTGTGTATCTTCTTAAAGAACCACCTTTTAGTTTTATTGCTCTTTGCTATTGTTTTCTTCATTTCTTTTTCATTTATTTCGGGTCTGATCTTTATGATTTCTTTCCTTCTGCTAACTTTGGGGATTTTTTGTTCTTCTTTCTCTAATTGCTTTAGGTGTAAGGTTAGGTTGTTTATTTGAGATGTTTCTTGTTTCTTGAGGTAGGATTATATTGCTATAAACTTCCCCCTTAGAACTGCTTTTGCTGCATCCCATAGGTTTTGGGTCATCGTGTTTTCATTGTCACTTGTTTGTAGGATTTTTTTGATTTCCTCTTTGATTTCTTCAGTGATCTCTTGGTTATTTAGTAGTATATTGTTTAGCCTCCACGTGTTTGTAGTTTTTACAGATTTTTTTCTGTAATTGATATCTACTCTCATAGCGTTGTGGTCAGAAAACATACTTGATATGATTTAAATTTTCTTAAATTTACTAAGGCTTGATTTGTCACTCAAGATATGATCTGTGCTGGAGAATGTTCCATGAGCACTTGAGAAGAAAGTGTATTCTGTTGTTTTTGGATAGAATGTCCTATAAATATCAGTTAAGTCCATTTTGTGTAATATTTCATTTAAAGCTTGTATTTCCTTATTTATTTTCATTTTGGATGATCTGTCCATTGGTGAAAGTGAGATGTTAAAGTCCCCAACTATGATTGTGTTACTGTCAATTTCCCCTTTTATGGCTGTGATCATTTGCCTTATGTATTGAGGTGCTCCTATGTTGGGTGCATAAATATTTACAATTGTTATATCTTCTTCCTGGAAATATCCCCTGATCATTATGTAGTGTCCTTTTTTGTCTCTTGTAATAATCTTTATTTTTTTAAAAAAAATTATTTATTTATTTATTTATCTTTGGCTGTGTTGGGTCTTCATTTCTGTGCAAGGGCTTTCTCCAGTTGCGGCGAGTGGGGGCCACTCTTCATCACGGTGTGCGGGCCTCTCACTGTCGCGGCCTCTCCCGTTGCGGAGCACAGGCTCCAGACGCACAGGCTCAGTAGTTGTAGCTCACGGGCTTAGTTGCTCTGCGGCATGTGGGATCTTCCCAGACCAGGGCTCGAACCCGTGTCCCCCACATTGGCAGGCAGATTCTTAACCACTGCGCCACCAGGGAAGCCCCTAGTCTTTATTTTAAAGTCTATTTTTTCTGATATGAGAATTGCTACTCCAGTTTTCTTTTGATTTCCATTTGCATGGATTATCTTTTTCCATCCCTTCACTTTCAGTCTGTATGTTTCCCTAGGTCTGAAGTGTGTCTCTTGTAGACAGCATATATATGGGTCTTGTTCTTGTATCCTTTCAGCCAGTCTATGTCTTTTGGTTGCAGCATTTGATCCATTTACATTTAAGTAAATTATCAATATGTATATTCCTATTATGATTTTCTTAACTGTTTTGGGTTTGTTATTGTAGGTCTTTTCCTTGTGTTTCCTGCCTAGATAAGTTCCTTTAGCATTTGTTGTAAAGCTGGTTTGGTGGTGCTGAACTCTCTTAAATTTTGCTTGTTTGTAAACGTTTTAGTTTCTCCATCGAATCTGAATGAGATCTTTGCTGGGTAGAATAATCTTTGTTGTAGGTTTTTCCCTTTCATCACTTTAAATGTGTCCTGCCAGTCCCTTCTGGCTTGCAGAGTTTCTGATGAAAGTTCAGCTGTTAACCTTATGGGGAGTCCCTGTATGTTATTTGGTGCTTTTCCCTTGCTGCTTTTAATATCTTTTCTTTGTATTTAATTTTTGTTAGTTTGATTAATATGTGTCTTGGCATGTTTCTCCTTGGATTTATACTGTATGGGACTCTGCGCTTCCTGGATTTGATTGACTATTTCCTTTCCCATTTTAGGGAAGTTTTCAACTATAATCTCTTCAAATATTTTCTCAGACCCTTTCTTTTTCTCTTCTTCTTCTGGGACCCCTATAATTCGACTCTTGGTGTGTTTAATATTGTCCCAGAAGTCTCTGAGATTTTCCTCATTTCTTTTCATTCTTTTTTCTTTTTTCTGCTCTGCAGTAGATATTTCCACTATTTTGTCTTCCAGGTCACTTATCCGTTCTTCTGCCTCAGTTATTCTGCTATTGATTCCTTCTAGAGACATTTTAATTTCATGTACTGTGTTGTTCATCATTGTTTGCTTGCTGTTTAGTTCTTCTAGGTCCTTGTTAAACATGTCTTGTATTTTCTCCATTCTATTTCCATGCTTTTGGATCATCTTTACTATTATCACTCTGAATTCTTTTTCAGGTAGGCTGCCTATTTGCTCTTCATTTATTTGGTCTGGTGGGTTTTTACCTTGCTCCTTCATCTACTGCATAGTTCTCTGTCTTTTCATGTTGTTATCTTACTGTGTTAGGTGTCTCCTTTTCGCAGCCTGCAGGTTTGTAGCTCCCGTTGTTTTTGGTGTCTGCTCCCAGTGGGTGAGGTTGGTTCAGTGGCTTGTGTAGGCTTTCTGGTGGAGGGAACTGGTGGCTGTGTTCTGGTGGGTGGGCCTGGATCTTCTCTTTCTGGTGGGCAGGGCCGCATCTGGTGGTGTGTTTTGGGGTGCCTGTGTACTTAGTATGATTTTAGGCATCCTCTCTGCTAATGGGTGGGGTTGTGTTCCTGTCTTGCTAGCTGTTTAGCATGGGGTGTCCAGCACTGGAACTTGTTGGCCATTGGGTGGAGCTGCATCTTAGAGCTGGGACGGATATCTCTGGGAGAGCTCTTACTGACTGATATTACTTGGGGCTGGGAGGTCTCTGGTCGTCCAATGTCCTGAACTCAGCTCTCCCACCTCGGAGGGTCTGGCCTGATACCAGGCCAGAGCACCAAGACCCTGTCAGCCACATGGCTCCAAAGAAAAGGGAGAAGAAAAAAAGATAAATAAATAAATACATAAAAATAAGTTATTAAAATTTGAAAAAATAATAAAAAATGAAGAGAGCAACCAAACCAGTAAACAAATCCACTGGTGATAACAAGTGCTAAAAACTAAACTAATATAAACATAAAAATCAGAAACAAATCTGTCACAGACAGCAAACCCTCAGTCTACAGTTGCTCTCAAAGTCCACCGCCTCAATTTTGGGATATTTCGTTGTGTATTCAGGTATTTCTCAGATGCAGGGTACATCAAGTTGATTGTGGAGCTTTAATCCGCTGCTCCTGAGGCTGCTGGGAGAGATTGCCCTTTCTCTTCTTTGTTCTCACAGCTCCTGGGGTTCAGCTTTGGTTTTGGCCCCACCTCTGCGTGTAGGTTGTCCTCAAGTGTCTGTTCCCCGCCCAGACAGGAAGGGGTTAAAGCAGTGGATGATTAGGGTGTTCTTGCTCACTGAGGCCATGGGGAGGGAGAGGTACGGTAGTCATAACTGTAATGCGGGGCAAGCAGTGGCAGAAGCCAGTGTGACGTTGCAACAGCCTGAGGCATGCCGTGTGTTCTCCTGGGGAACTTGTCACTGGATCATGGGACCCTGGCAGTGGCCGCTGCACAGGCTCCCGGTGTGGAGGGGGGTGCTGTGGATAATGACCTGTGGTTGCATACTTTATTCTTGGTGGCAGCAGCAGCAGCATTACCATTTCATGTCTGTCTCTGGGGTCTGAGCTGATAGCCGTGGCTCACGTCTGTCTCTGGAGCTTGCTTGGGTGGTGCTCTGCCTTCTGTGGGCACATGGGGAAGGAATCCCTTCTCCTCACGCACCCCGAAACAGTGGTGTCTTGCCTTTTCAGCAGGTCCAGACTTTTTCCCAGACTCCTTCCTGGCTAGCTGTGGTGCACTAGCCCCCTCAGGCTCTCTTCACGCAGCTAACCCCAGTCCTCTCCCTGGGATCTGACCTGCGAAGCCCGAGCCTCAGCTTCCAGGCCCCACCTGCCCCAACAGGTGAACAGACAAGCCTCTCGGGCTGGTGAGTGCTGGTCAGCACCGATCCTCTGTGCAGGAATCTTTCTGCTTTGCCCTCTGCACCCCTGTTGCTGGGCTCTCCTTCATGGCTCTGAAGCTTCCCCCCCCGCCGCCTAACCCCCATCTCCACCAGTGAAGGGGCTTCCTAGTGTGTGTAAACTTTTCCTCCTTCACAGCTCCCTCCCAGACGTGCAGGTCCCGTCCCTATTCTTTTGTCTCTGTTTTTTCTTTTTTCTTTTGCCCTACCCAGGTACATGGGGATTTTCTTGCCTTTTGGGAAGCCTAAGGTCTTCTGCCAGCATTCAGTAGGTGTTATGTAGGAGTTATTCCACATGTAGATGTATTTTTGATGTATTGGTGGGGAGGAAGGTGATCTCTATGTCTTACTCCTCCGCCATCTTGAAAGTCCCTAGATTAAGATTCTTGAAACATCACTTTGACCTCCATCCAATCAGAAGAAGGTCCACAAGCTGATCATGTACACTGCAACCCTCATCCCTAACGTTACCTTTAAAAACCCTTCCTTGGAAGCCATCAGGGAGTTTGGGTTTTTAGAGTATTTGCTGCGCATTCACCTTGCTTGGTGCCCTGCAATAACTGCTGTATTTTCCTTCACCACAACCCAGTGTCAGTAGATAGGCTTTGCTGAATGTTAGGCGAGTGGACCTCAGTTCAGTTTGGTAACAATTATATTATTAAATGGTCATCTAAAGGAGAAGAAACTCCTGTGTAAGGAGTTTGACAAAACTGAGACATACGTGTACACACACAGACACCCACACACAATGGAACTAAATGGATTTACAGATATCTTGTGTCTACACTAATGAGAGTAATTAAAATTTAGATTGCTTACTATTGTGGGTGAAGCACTATGCTAAGCTCCATACATAATCACTAACTCTCAAAACTGCCTTGTAATACAGATTTTAAAAATTATCTATTTTTTTCACATGAGGAAACTGAGGCTTATCAAGTAGAACTTGGCCAAGGTTGTAGATATATTAAGTATCAGAGCAAAATCCACCTCCAGAATTCTTAAAGTCCAAATGACTGGACACACTATAGGTATCTGAAAAATCAGGTAATATAATATTTCTCAATTCAATGTTAATCACTTTATTTCCTTCCAGTATAATTTTTTTGGTAGGATAATTTTTTAATAAAATGAGGTGCACACCACTGATATTAAGAATAGCATAGGCGCAAAAGAAAACAACCCTTTTGGCTAAGGGCTGGAGAAGGAAGAAAAAGCATGAGAAATGGGAAACGTGGGGTGGGGGTGGGAGAGAGTACAGTCTTAGTTGTAAACAAGTGAAAAAGATCTAAAAGTTGTGGGCAGACTCAGTGCCTGCGGCAGGATCACAAGGCACACACACCACCCAGCTAACCCCACTGTCAACGACCCTCAAGATTGAGGGCCCATAAATGACATGTGTACAGATTTCTTTAATCCTAGGCTTAAATGTATGCCAACGTTCTCCAATCCAGTGGTGCACTGACACACGCCTTCCCCAAACACGCTGGCACATGGGCCCAGCTGACCTGGGTCCAGCAGCCCAGCCAGGCAGGGGCACGCAGAGGGCAGCATCTTCGGGAGGAAGGTCAGCTGTGCTGGGGAACCCACACAAGAGGGGCCCTGAGTCTCAGACCCTCTGGAGGCACCGGCCAAGGCACCTCAGGGCGTGCATGATCTCCAGGTAGACCGTACCTGACCTTCGGCTCTGAAGACACGTACATAAATGGGCATAAATAAAACCCTCCAAAATCTACACTGAAGTCTAACGGAGACGTGGCTCGCACAGCAGATCTGGTAAAGGCACCGCCGTGCAAGGCCTTCAACTCTGACCTCGCTCTGACTGCAGCAGTGCATATGGGCAAGGCTCACACCCGAGTCTAAAGTGGAAATCACCATGTGTGGACACTGCAGACTCAGGGCAGTGATGCTTGTTGGAAAAAGAACAGTGTTTGTTAAACCTTAAAAAAAAATGAAATACACCAACTGCAACTGTTTAGGTTATAAAAGTTTCTAATGTAGCAGCAGAGGCTATTTATAGACAAAATATATTTTTAAGAAAATAGCTTAAAAAATCAAAAATGATAAAATTATAAAATTTAAAAAATATATCTTAAGACAAAATATTGCCCAAAACATATAAAACTTAACTTTAGAAAATTCACCTGTCTAAAGTTGGATGAGGCTGGATGAGGAAGGGCGCTGGCATCCTCTGGCGGGGCTGTAGCAGGACACAGACAAGGGCCCAGGGCAGGCGCGATGACCGGCTGCGGAAAAGCCTCCCAGCGGGGAGGGAGGGATAGAGAGGGGAGCGGGCCAGATGCTGTTCTGGGTCGTTCTCCTAATCTCAGACAAACCAAAGGCCAGCCCCGGCTGCAGGGTAGCGGGCACTCACACCCCCAGTGCGCCGGCTGTTTTCGTCGGCCTCACAAACACATCTGCTATGTGCCCCAGTCGCGGCTCAGGTCTCCACCAGGATCTCCACCACAAGGTCCAGCCCGTCCTGGCTCAACTTGGCACCGCCCAGCATGCCAGTCAGCACGGCGTCCAGGTCGTAGTACGAGCCGTCCACGTCGGAAAACAGCTCCTCTACTGCACCGGGGCTTCGACTCTCCAGTGTTTCAAATATCTGATCGAGCGACTTATGAAAGCTTCCGCTGTTTTCTCGAGGACCGTCCCTGCCCCAGACGCCACCCGGAGAGCCTCCGGGAGCCTGTACCGCCGGGACCACTTGGAACTCAGAGGCCAGGTCTCCGGGGTCAGGGGCCGGGTGCACCCCCTCCCACGCGCAGCAGCACAGGATCTCCGTGGATACTAGGAGGTCGCGCGACGCCCGCCCCGCGGTCTGGGGCACTGGCACGCACCATCTCCCATCCTGGGTCATCTCCTCTTGAATCTGCAGGTCCGTGTTGGTGATGAGAACTGAACGGCACAGGTTGGGCTCCACCAGCATGTGGCACAGCTGGAGCTTGACCAGCGACATGTCCAGGAGGGACTGGCGCTGCAGGCTGTAGGCGGGCGCGGCCTCCTCGTCCTCCGCGCGCTTCCTCTTCAGCCCTCGAGCAAACATCCTGCCATCTATGGAAGGGAGCAGCCCATGGGCAGTGCCCAGTCACCCAGAGGCTGTGTCGGTGGGTGGGGTCACGATGATCTCAGAAGGTGACCTGTGAGGGTTCCCCCTACTCAGACATCTGCGCCGAGGGAGGGGCCGCCGGGGAGGGGCCTCCGGTATAATTTTTAAAAGTATCTTTTAAGTGTTTGTAAACATCTTGATAGGGAAAAAAATCCTATTAAGACAAAACCAATTAAAACATTTCCTACCTTCCAGGATGAATCTCAGGCATAAGTGAAAATTGAATAGATTTTCACTAAGAGTCCAGAATCCTGTCATCAATAGAAAAGCTTTTGATGAATCTGTGCCAAAATCTGATCTTGACTTCTACTGTAAAATGATAGGTCAGTTTCAATTAATATAGTTCAGTATATTTTCTCTGTTATACTTTAAAAATGTATGGTAATGATGCTATTTGTATATCCAGAACTTGTATACTTGTATTCTTCCAGCTGAGTATAAAAAAAGTCAGCTATCTCCCAGATAGTCTGGTCACCCTGGCCTTATGAAACAAAACAAATAAACAAAAACACTGCTGCAATTATCAAGAACAAATAGATTAAAGGGTAATTAACTAAAGCCCTTGATTAGAGCAAAATTTAAATAGTAAAAATAACTGAGTCTAAAAATGAGCAAATAATATTAAGGTATTGAAACCAGCTTTATAATTTTTTTCTTGATCTGGCCTCTGAAACTGAACTCAGTTTCTGATGTGAGTGTGGCTATTTTTAAATATACATATATTTTCATGTGTCCACAAAGGATTTTACTAAATTCTAGTTTGATTCAACAATTTAGTTGTTTAACCTTGAGCAAATCACTTAACCTCTCTGAGTCTAAATCTCCTAATCTGTAAAATTAGAGATAATAATAATAACTACTTCTTTAGATTTTGCTATGAAAATTAAAATGCTGAGGGATGCAAAGTGCCAAGTAGAGTCAGTGCCTGGCACATATGTAAAAATTGCTCATTAGTTGTTTGTTTTGAGCAACAGAATCAGATTCAACAATGGTAGTCAGTGTAGCTGTTTAACCTTTACTTACCTAGCATTAACAAGTACCTTAAGTGAAACAAAGATATGATTTAGTGAATGATATATGTGGATTAATTGTGCATTTGATTATATTCCCCTGTGCAGAGGGTGTGAGGAGTCAAAGTAGCCATCTTTCTGTTTGTACAGGGCACTGACTCCAGTCATATATTCATAAACTTATTTTGATGTCAATAAAAGTGTTTTTAGAGACAAATTAAAGCTTATAATTGACTCATTTGACTTGTCTCCTGAACAGTAAATTATAATATATTATATGCTATCTGGTTAAAATGTCTAAGGAATAATTATAATGAAGTAGTAATGATATGCAAAACAAATCTGATAATTTTAAGATATATAAAATACTTTAAATGAAATGGATTTTATATATTGAATAAGACAATAAACAAGTTATTATTTGTTACCTAATGACTACATAATAGGAAGGCAGTGTATAGTGAAGTGTTCTGGAAAAAATCCAGAACATTTTGAGTGTCAAATATGAATCTAGTTCACCACTTACTAGCTGAGTGATCTTGGGCAAGTTTTTAAATCCATAGGTTCCTGACTTTTATGAAATGAAAATCACTTTTCATTCATTCATTTAACAAATACTGAGAACCACCATATGACATACACTGCAGAGAAAAGGTGGATAAAATGGACAGAGCATATATAGATATAGAGATATATAAATATCTACCTATCATATATCTATCTAATCTATCTCATACCGTCCTCGAAAAGTTTTTAGCACAATGTTTGGCACTTGTTTTGTTCAAGAAATGATTTTATATTAAACTATCTGCTACGAATTGAAAGTTTTGCAAATCTCCAGGGCCAGTTCTGTGTAAAGAGGTTGAAATGGTCTGTTCGCATTAAGTACATAACAATAAAACATGCCCCAATCAGTGGTGGGGAACTCTGAATCATTTATCTTCAGCACATAAAAGTGAAAAAAGTTGCACTGCATATATTCTGCTGCTGCTTATTCCAAAGTGGCAACCCCCAAAGCATTTGAATCAGTCACATCATTACCATGTACTTTGTAGAGGAGCTTGAATATGGAACTATACCTACTAACCCCCAACCACCAACCTCTCAATCGCTGCAGTATTTTTTTTTTTTTTTTTTTGTGGAATGACAAGAACATTTGATGAAAATTCCAAGAAGAGCAGAATGATAGTTATTTTAAGTATATTTTCTTCCTAACCTTACTGTGGTATCATTCTATTAGATTAAGGTGTTGTTTCTTCAAAAACAAGTTTTCTATTTGAGAAAATGGGGTATTTGTTAATTTATCCCTTATATCTGATTAATATATCTATGCATATTATATGTAATTAATATGTATGTTATCTACCTATCCTGATGGTATAATGGGAAGCAAATCAAATCCAGCCTGTGGTTAACTGAGATCTGAAGAATAAGTGTTCAGCATTTGAGTTGGAGGAGGGAGAGAGGCAAAAGGAGACAGCAACTTGTGCAAAGGTACTGTTGTTCACCATGGCTAGAGTATTGAGAGGGAGGAGGAAGACTAGCAAGACATGAAATATAGAGAGGTAGGCAAGGGCCGAATCATGCACAGCCCTGTATGGGGAACCACTGAAGGGTTTTAGGTGGGGCATGGCATGATGTAAATTTCACATCCTGTCTCTCCTCTTCTATCAGAATGGTTTTACTTTCAAATATGTTAAGCCTTTTTGTGGAACCATTTTTTTTCACTGTTATCAGTATTATCTCTGTCAACCACAAAATGGACATTTTCTCCTTTGTCCTCTAGTGTTCCTTTGCACACTTGATTCTGAAACCTACCTGACATAACTTACTTTTGATAAGCATCAGTAGTTATTAAATCCTATGGTTACTGATAAACAGTAATTTTCTTAGCTATAAAAACATATTGACCTCTTCATTCCTTTCCTCACCATGTACCAGGGCATTAAAGGATGTACCCAAGGTGCAAAAGGCTTTTTAGGAAAAGCACCCTCATGCAGAATTAAATGAGAATTAAGAAAAGAACACCTTAATATACAATTTTCTTTAATGCTGCCAAGTTCCTTTTCATCTATTACTTTTTAAACTAAATTGACCATTTTATGTATATCTTTCTATTTCAGCAAAAAAAATTATATAGTGATTTCTAGAGTTTCTGCCTCTATCATACCCTTCTAGTTCTTTTTCCTTCTCAAAGCTGTGAAGAATACTCTCTTGTTCTCTACAACCGAGTGATCACTTGTTTTGTGTGACTCTTCTCTGTGTTGATCAAGCTACATCCTTCCTCTGTACCACTCTAAAGCCATCTCCTCTGCCCTTCCAATGGCAGGAATCCTCCCCACTAGGATCAACTCAGGATTTTTCTATCCATTCTTTGCTGAGAGTAAAAGCTTTTATCCAATACTTAAATTTGAGTCAACAGGAGACTTATAGATATACATACCACACTTGCTATATTTTCCTCTGATAACATTTTCTTATCATGTATTATCTTCATTTTTAAGATCACTTTTTTAGATGGTTTTGATTTGCTCAAATTTAATTTGCTGTTTTCTTTATATAGTTTTGTTAGCTTATAGTAAATGAAGGTATGTGGTAGCTTGATGGGGAATAAAAGTAGGAAAAGAGGTTGGTATCAATACACATGCAGGAGGAAGGAGATATCCACTGACAGTAGTATATTCAATGTTTTAAAGGTTGTAATGTCAGGAAGAGTACCCACCTTAATTCTGAAGTAATAGAATTGGATTGGCAGAGAAAGGAATTTTCATAAATCCCCTTCTTGCACTATCCTTCTGGAGCCTTTCCTTTCAATGAGCCTCATTCTCTTTCCCTTTATCTTATTCCCTTAAATCTCTACTGGGCTACTAAAATAGGATACTCTTGGAACTGACGTAGTAATGCCTGATAATGTGTAATAGATTGAACAACTCCCTGATAATGTGTCCATTTTGAGCAATTTCTTCAACGTGTTACCTTACAAGGGATGAATAAAGGGAAAAATATAGGTTAGTGGCAAAAGTATTTATGGTCAAAACAGCCTTTCAGGTGCCTTACAATTTCTAGCATGTATCACGACATGCATGAGTAGCAGGCTGGATTTTATGTATTCTTTGTCCATAGGAAAAAGGAAAAGAAAAAGTTGGACTTATTTGCATAAATCAAATAGGATGGTAAAGATGAAAATCATCTTTAAGGAAGGAAGAACATAAAAAGCTTTCAAAATAAGAGGTAGAAAATAATAGATAGTAAATAGGAAATAGGTAAATCTTCAGCTAGCAGTAGTTAGCTTCTAGTCTTTAGCCAAGAGGCAGAACATTAAAATTTACGGTGGAAAACCATCGATTCTTTTCAGTGGAAAACTAATCCACACAATAATAATTTTCCTGTGTATGTTTAAATTTAAATCTTCCCAATGTTTACATTAAATGCATATTTTAAAAGTATATAGTTAACACATATTTTAATTTCGTTTTATCTGGGAAATGTACTAAAGCTCTAGAAAATGAAATGAAAAGTAGATCAATATCACAAAAGAACTAGTTCTCAAAGTATGGTTTGGAAGTTTGACTTTATAAATAGGGGAACATACTATTTTGTACTCAAAAGTTATATTAAGCAAAACGTATGAAAATGCATACGAGAAATCAATTCAAGGAATTCTCATTTATAACTCCCATCTTCCTCAAGTTAATTCCCAAATAAAGAGTTCAAAATTAAGGTTTTTCTTTAGTGTTAATAATCTGGTAGGTGAACCTCAGGATAACTTGGCAAGCTTGCATTGTAGATCTGTTCTAAATGCAATGAGGCATTGTGTGTCAAACGTGATCTAGTTCTGTCTCTTCTGCTTCTGCATAAGGTCTGATAGGAAAAAAGGTCCCTGGGGGAGTGAAGCAAAATTGCTGCAGGAAGGTGCTGCTAGTGTTATTTTAACTTAAAGCTATGGCCAAGCTGTAGAAAAAGATAAGTGAAGGTATCAAATAGAAAGCAAGATGAGGGTAGCAAGAGAAACAGAGAAGAGGAATGAGAGACTTGGAGGGAGATGATCTACCTATCTATCGATCTATCTACCAATCAAGATATTCTCTGTCATCATCAAGCAGACTTCCCAGAACTTCAGAACCTACATGTGCTGGGGACTCTGCCCTTTCTCCTACTGAGCCAAACAGCTTCTTTACCTCTACATTTTTTCTGAAGCCTACCCACCTAGACATCTGGTAGTCCCAGTTCCCACATTCACTTTATAGTAACCTTACTGTGCAGCTTTGCACCTGCCCTTCCAAACCCATAATGTCCTCTGTTCCTGCTACTTTGAAAGGTCCAGTATGTTATTTGAAGAAGGGACTCAGCATTTTGGTCTTTCAAAGGGCAAAGATTTTTAAAAAATTGACAAGGCCCTGCACCTTTTAGGGTGATCAGCATATAAACTAAAATTTGTTCTCATTACTTTACACACTTGGCAAGCTTTCAACGTTTTAAAAGAAAAAAATTAAAATTAACTTTGAAGGTTTTTGGAAATATCTGCTCCTGAGCTAATGCTGAAAAAGAATGAAATAACTACAAGTATCTAAAAATTAATATTGAGAAAGTTTGGCAATATTTTAAAGAAGTATTAAAATAAGTCTCCTACAGTGTAGATCTATAGAAATATGTGACAGGATTTGAAGCAGCTTAGCAGGGACTAATATACTCATATTAAACTCTTTAGTTAGGATTTTTTTGGTCTTGCAAATCAGCTTAATTGCCATAGGAAAGAAGCAAAAAAAATCACAACTTATGTATCAAAGTACTTAATTTACATGGTCAAACAAGGACACCATTTGTGTAATAGCTCTGCTCTCTAAGAAACTAGAATATTTCCTCTAAATTTACTATGAATTCAACAAGGCAATGTGACCAGGTTTTGTTGCATAGATAATCCATTTTCTTAAAAGAGGGATGGAAAAAAGAAACTAACAACCTTTGGGGAAATCTTGTGCTGAGTAAATATCTCTCCCATACTTCTCCCATAAATAAGTTCTCACTGATAGTGGATAAAATCTGTTGTATTTGGGAAGGAGATAAGCACTACTTTTTATTACATGTAAGTATTTTAGCAGTACAAATGAGAGTACAGTGATGCAACTGTTTATATACTTGGGGTAGGTTTAAGGTTGTTGGACTTGTCAAATAGAAATATAGGAGGACCAGTTAAATTTCAATTTCAGAATAAGCAACAAACAATTTTTAGTGTATATCCCAAAAACTGCATGGGATATACTTATACTGATTTTTTTTTCCATTTTTTATCTGAAATCCAAATTACTGGGCATCCTGTATTTTATCTGGCAACCCTACATAGGTTTCTCCAAAGGCTAAAATATTTATTACCTACATGTGCATTTCTTCAAATAAATCTAGCTGTTTTATTCATGAGCTCCATTGCTTTTTATTCCTCTGCATGTGATTTTCTTCCTGCTGGATGGGCTGAGATTTCTTTACCTAAAATCAGAATTCTCTGGGCCCAATGATAGAAATTAGGTCTATGCTAGAATATGCATGGTTTGGGGTTACCTTCCATATATATATATATAAATTTCAAAGCATTCATTAACTGGGAAAAAGGATCAAAATATTTATGACTTTTATTTGGATGCAAATTGTATTCAATTTTCCATGTGTGTGTATAGTTTACTATATAGTTCATATATATATTAGGTAGTGGTTTCTACTACAGTGTTTGCTTAGGAACTAAGATGATCCAAAGTGATTCATTTATTTTATTTTCTTATTTTATGAGATTAGATGTTTTCATTTCTTTATTCTGGATTAATTTTCTTTCTGATTATTATACAATGAACTTAAAAATTTTCACATTAATATTACAGGGATTGCTAAAATAGTTTTAAAGTTAGACACCAAATATGCTTGTACACTGATTCTTAAATATGAGTCAGCTGAAATATTTGGGAAAAATAGCAGCCTCATTTTCTCTGTTTGACTTTCCAGTCGTGACTTGGATTCCATCCTGAAATAATAAAATGTAGGAGAGGTAGGGAGGAAATAACAATAAGGAGAGATTAGTTTTGGTGGTACCTATGTTTTGCATTGCCAAAATTGCCTGAATGAATTTCTGTTTCAGCAATAAAAAAGGTATTTATTACACCACAGAAATTTAGTATATTGGCAAACTTTTTGTCTGTACAGCCTTACTAATGTCTCAATATTAGTTTAGGAAGAAAACATTAAATACCTATGAGTTTGTTTGTTGTATGTAACAAAGTTTTGATTGAATTCCTTTTGAGATGAAAATGTATATAAAGAGTTAAGTAAAATAATTAGGAATTTTAATTTATGGAAACTATTTTAATAATTCAATATTTTTAGCTGTGACTTTTTCTGCTTGTGAATTAGAAAATTAGCTTAAAATGGATAAACAAGGTGGCTGCCTATATTGTGACATTAATGGTACATATAGACACCAATTACCTTTCTGGAAGGCCATAAGTACTGTAATACTTTCTATTAGAAATAGAATCATTGGTTATAGAACGTCTCTGTTAGAGACTGTATGGTCCAGTGAAAAAACTTTATTTTTTTGGAGTTGGAAAATGGGGCCCTGGCAATGAGAATTTTGTGTCCTCAATTAAAAATTTAAATTATATTTTTGCCTAGTTCACTCTTCTTACTGAGATTAAGCTGTTTTTCTTAAGTAAATGCTCCCTGGATTGCTTCTGGGCTTTGATTAATTTCCAGAGTTCTGAAAAGGTTGTTTTTACCATTTTGTTTTGTTTGTGAAGAAATTTTCAGTGGTCCATATGCTGCCATTTTCACTGATGTCACTCCTAACTTCTAATTTAAGAGCTTTAAGCTACTAGGCAAGGGGCAAGCAAACTTCTCTACTGTGGCTAGGGGAAGTGTAGGAGAAATAAAATTGTCTTCCTAGAGCATGAAACAATTCTAAGCCCAGGATCCTGTATCAGTACCATTAGATGGCATCCCCTGTGGCCTCTACCATGAATTTAGCACCTAACAACAAGCTACAGACGTCTGTTGGTAGGGAGGGGAAAGAGTCCAAAGAGTGAACCACTCTGCACTAGGTGTACAGACATGGTTGGAACCTTAGGGTTGAGAACTAACAGAGAAAAACACCAACTACCAAATCTGCCTCCAGCCTAAGCACAAATCAGTGGCAACCTGTGTGTATTGCAGAAAACAATAGCAGCAGCAAAGCCCAAACACAGATAAATTTCTGACTAGATTCTTTTAATCTCCTACACTTACATCCTAAACAAAGAGACATGCCCACTTCCAGGCAAAAATAACATTTACCTTAGTCCCTAATGTTCTACACATGAGGTCAGGCATTAAATTTTAAAAAACTGAAACACAAAAGGGCAAGAAAAAGAATTCTATTTATAAAAGACAAGTTAGTCAATATCAGCAGATACAGAGAAGACATAGGAACTTTGAAACAGGAACATTAAATGAACTATGATTAACATATTAAAGGATTTAGAGGAAAAGATGAACAATTGCATGAACAGATGAGGAATTTTAGCAGAGAGATAAAACTATAAGAAAAATGTCAAATGGAAATTTTAGAAATAAAAAGCACATCAGAGATGAATGTCTTCAATGGGCTCATCAGTAGGCTGAACACAGCCAAGGAAAGAATCTTTAAACTTGAAGATAATTCAATGGAAATTACCCAAGCTGAAAGGAAAAGAAGAAAAGGAATGAACAAAAATAGAACAGAGCATCTACGAGCCATGGGACAATATCACAAATGTTTTAACATAGAAGGAAGAGAGAAGGAACATTGCAGAAAAATATTTAAAGAGGTAATGTTGAATAATTGCCTCCAAATAATGAATGAAATCAAGCCACAGATCCATGAAGCTCAGAAAACCCCACGAAAGGTAAATAACAACCAAATCCCACATCTAAATATACTAGCCAGACAGATGGTTGCAGCCAAAGGACACAGGGTTTTCTCCATCTCCCCCAGCTGAAAGCTGGAGAACTATAGCATCTCCCTAGAAGGGGCGGGACTTCAGACTTTCTCATTCTGTACCAGCTGCAATTTGCAGAGGCTAAGTGTTGCCAAGAAGTAGGGGCTCCCTTTTTTATATCCAGCCCCTAATCATAGGGCCTAGGCTCTCCTTGGGTGCAGTGCCATGAGAATATTGGGTCTGTGATTGATCACTCTCACCCTGGCTCCATCATAAAGACAACAAAGTTTCCCACTGGGAGGGGCCATTGAAGATATCAGCGACTACAGCTGTCTTACACCCCTAGTTGAGTTCTCATCAACTAAAGCAGGAGTTTCACTCAGAAGTCTGCCACCATCCCCACCCCTAGCTTCAGGGCCATATCTCTGAGATTTTGCCTGTGGATGGAGGCAGACTGAAGATTTCCAAAAAGGAACTTATTTCATATGCTACAGAGTGTAGGGGAACTCATAGCTTAAGGATTCTCTCAAAAACAATGGAGGTTGTGCTGAAAAACAATTAAAGAGGAGATAGGTAGATCCATTAGAGATATAAACTCAACCATAAGTCAACTAGTTTCCCAGAGAGAACCAGGAAATAACACAGCTAAGAAGAGCCTTCCTAGGTTCAGGACAAATCTCAAACAGAGACTTCAAAAACTATACTTTTAAAGGAGACTGAATTTAATTGGGTCCATCTCAGGAGCAATTTATGCCCTAGATATTGTTCAAAACAATAAGGCAATCAGCCAGCAATTACTGGAGCTTAAGAGCTGGGTGTGATAAAAGAAATAGTGAAAGACTCCAGTCAAAACCCTGTCATTTCATAATGACTGTGCACATGCCAAGGCTGTACCCTCCAGTGAACAAAATCAAAGGCTTCACACAGGGTGGGAGGGGGTGCAGATAGGCTTTCCTAAAATAATCCTGCCAGACAATACATAGATAAATAAGCAAATGACAAGAAGTCCTAGAAGTGGGAAGACCAGTACTCAGAGTTGCTATGAAGTGTCCCGTCCCTCACCAAAAAACCTCCCAAAACATGAGACATGCAAAAAAACAAGGTCTGGCCTATACCCAGGGGAAAAAAAGAAGATGACATAAACTGTCTGAAAGTGAACAGATTTGTATTTAACAAAAAAACCCCATTAAAGTAACCAGTATAACTATCAAAGAATGAAAGGAAACCGTATTTAAAAGAGTAAAAGAAGGTATTAAAAGTCTCATCAAATAGAGAATACCATCATGAGAGAAATTATAAAAAAGAACCAAATAAAAATTCTGGAGCTTAAAGGTACAGTAACCAAAATGAAAATTCACTAGACGGGCTCAACAGTAGATTTGAATTGGATTTGAATCAAGGTAATTCATTTATTAGATTATTCATTCTGAAAAAGAGAAAAATGAAAAAGAAAAATGAACAAAATTTTAGAGAAATGTGGAACCATAAGTGTAGCAAGATATGTGTGATGGGTGTGTCAGAAGAAGAGGAAAAAGAGAAAGAAAAATATTCAAGTTAATGGCTAACTTTTTCCAAATTGAAAGTAAAACTTTAATCCACACATTCAAAAAGCCCAGTGAACTTCATGTAGAATAAATACAAAGAGATTAAAAAACAGATGTCTCGGGGGCTTCCCTGGTGGCGCAGTGGTTGAGAATCTGCCTGCCAATGCAGGGGACACGGGTTCGAGCCCTGGTCTGGGAAGATCCCACATGCTGCAGAGCAACTAGGCCCGTGAGCCACAACTACTGAGCCTGTGCGTCTAGAGCCTGTGCTCCGCAACAAGAGAGGCCATGATAGTGAGAGGCCCGTGCACCGCGATGAAGAGTGGCCCCCGCTTGCCACAACTAGAGAAAGCCCTCGCACAGAAACAAAGACCTGACACAGCCAAAAATAAATAAATAAATTAATTAATTAAAGAAAAAAAGAAAGTAACAAATGTTCAAGTACAATTGGTGTCTTTAAAAAAGTATCTTGGAATTCTTTATTAAAAAAACATGCCTCATAATAAAAATGATGAATACAAAAAGTAATTAAAATCTTGAATGCAGCAAGAGAATTTACTTAGATTTCATTAAAATGTCAAGTCCTTTAAAAAAAGGCACTTCAAATGTATACCTGACAATGCTTATAAATCAGAATAAAATGGACATTTGAAAAATTTTAGAAAAAGAATCATCACAAACAAGGGGACATCATTAACAGTTGACTTCTCATTATAAACAGTGGAATCCAGAAGGCAGTGGGACAACAAATTCAATGTAGTCAAAGTAAAAAACTGTCAACCAAGAATCCTGTATCAAGCAAAGCTATACTTCAAAACTGAAGATGAAATAAAGGCATTCTCAGATAAACAAAAACTGCGAGAATTCATTGCTAGCTGACCTGCTTTATAAAAAATACTGAAGGAAGTTCTTCAGGCTGAAAGCAAGTATTCCCAGGCACTAATTCAAATTCATATGAAAAAAAGAAAACTGTTAAGGGAAATTATGTAATTACGAAAGGCACTATAAATAGATTGAGATGTCAGCAGGATGGCAGATGAGGAGGCTCTAGGCCCTTGCTTCACCACAGAAACACTAACTAAGCAAAAAGAAATGGACTAAAATAACTTTATAGTAGCTCTAGCAATCAGTCAAAGAGCTATAGCAACCAAGTGAAAACCCAATCAAGGAAAAAGCCTAAACCTGGTAAGAATATTTTTCTTTTAGTTCTTTTATTTGCTGTATTTGAAGTCCCAACCATCAGACTTCTTAAGAATGGATTACAAATTCAGAAAGTTTGAAGTTTCTCAAATTATTTGGCTACATATTCTGAATCCATGCACTACCAATAACAACTTGAAATGATTTTTTCTTCTAAAAATCAGTTTGATGTAGACAAAGCCAACCTTTGTTAAATTATGTACAGGTGGCTTATCAGAGCTCCCTACCTATATTTTCTGTACAGTCCTCAGCAAAACTAGAGGAATGATTCTTCTTGAATTTTAGACTTCTGGTATCCTCATTCTTTGTTTCATCCTCTTTTTGCTTCCCCATTAAATCCTACAAAACTGTTAAACTTCAGGTATCCTGCTATTATGAGAAATATTATCTTGGGTCAGATTGATTATTTCTTAGAAATGAAGACCTACCATTGCAATAAAGAACTAATGATAGAAAAGGAGGGAGGGAGGGAAAGAGGGGAGGAGGGAGCAAGGGAAGTAGGGAGGAGGGAAGAAAGGAAAAAAGGGAAGGTAAGGAAAATAATCATGAATGTGTGGGGATTAGCCAACATACTTTTTATATTTAATATAGTTATATACGGTAAGAAAGGGGACAGGGCTCTCACTGCTATAAAATCTGAGAAGGGAAGCCTGCCTTTGGCATGGGACAGAGACACCAATGACTGTGACTCATATTTATTCATTCATCCACCATCTATTCATATAAATTTTCTCAGTACCTATTATGGATCAAACATTGCAATAGGTCCTAGGAACACATAAATGAAGATACAATTATTGCCTACATGAATCGCTATGTTTTTTTTTTTTAAAAATAGAAAATATGAATAATAGGAGAGGAATGTAAGGGACTCAAGAAGCCTGTGAAGAATTTAAGGCTATGGGCATGCTTTCCTGAAATCTGTAAGGAAAGATTAAACTTTTCTAGTGACTTTCTAGTGAAAGTTCATACTACTCAATTTTAAATAAACCTTACCAAAGTTTATTTTATGTTGAAAGAATGCCTGAACTGTGTCTTTATAGATGTACTTTTCTGTGGTCAACCCCAAGTGTCATACAACAATAAAAACCACAGATTATACTGAAATTTAAGGGGGGGGCACAATTTTATTAACTTGATCATTTTGCTCAGATTATTAGGTACCATATTCAGCTGCCCTTTTCATTTATGTTTCTTTCAAGGAGGCTGTATCTACTTCACTTATTGGATCAAATGGATTGTTTAGAAAGCCATGGTTAGAATGACAGACTTTCAAAAATTTAGAAAAACAACTGTATTTTAAATGTGACGACTTTGTCTTCTGATATCTTTGTTCAAGCTTTGCATATGAAGAGAGTTGTTAAGAAACTTTATCCAATACTTTAAAATAAGGCAAAAGGAAAGAAGAATGTTCTTTCAATATCATGGAGGCAATATTTTTCAGTCTCACCCAAGAATTATTTAAGTTAATATACTTTGACTCACTGCTTACTATTGGTTCAAGGACCCAGAGTTATTGAAATTACGTGTTAATGTGCAAATTTTTTTCTCATGCAGATGTAAATAATTTACCTTCAATCAAAAATAAACCCCCAGAGTTTATTAATTTTGAAGGACATTGACAACTTTTGGTTTTAACTTAACAATTGTATCCTAGGCTTCTTTAATTAACATTATAGGGGAGGAAAAAGTTTTCCGTGGTCCTTCTTAGGGTCATTGGCTGGGTCTGAAAATTAAACTGATGAAGACTAATTAATAGGAGAAAAGCATACAAAGTTATTTAATATAAGTTTTACATGACATGGGAGCCTTCATAAGGAAATGATGACCCAAAGAAACAGATTTGAGTATTTTCATGCTAGGCTTGATGAAGAGTGGACAGTTGTGGAGGAATATGATAGGAGTATGGGGTGAGTGTAATAAACTGGGGGGAACTTAGCAAGGTCTTTTTGTTAGAATTCTTCTTAGTGTCCCTTTGTCTTTGGAGGTAAGGATGCTCCTTTCCCCCAGGTAGAGGGAGAGTACCTCTCACGTGAGAACTTAAGGACTTGTTTCTGAGGAGATGGGCAGGGTTGAGGTGGGCTCAGGGGAAGGTCAGAGTAGACTTCCTGCTTCTGCTGTTTTCTCAAACTCTTTCAGCTTAAAATATTCAGTATGTCAAGAGGCCATATTTTGGGAGTTGTGGGTTCTGAACCCCATCCACTTGCTTATAGATATCTAGCTCTCCAGATTCTTTTGGAACCAGTTTGCTAACTTACTGGTTCCCACATCAATGACTAATTTGAATAAATATTTGATGTGTTAATTTTATATTTGTATGAATTATGTTTTTAACTTTTAGAAAGTTCTACTTTGTTAAAAAATAAGGGAGAAAAAACTACATTGTTTCAAAGAGCTGCCATGTAAAATTATTTTGTTAAAGAGCTTTACTTGCTCTAGAATGTGGCCACTGTCAAATTTGTATATTCATGTCTGAAGAAGGAATGAAATTTAATTCCTTTCCTGCCCTGTATGAGCTGCAAGTAAATAGATGTATTGCACAGAAACACATCAGAGAAAAATTGTTCTTTGCCATGCTGATGTCAAGAAAAGTGAATTAGGTTTTCCTCAGAGGTGAATGATATAATACCAAATTTTCTATTTTATAGGTGTTATGTTTAGAGAGAGTAGAATAATCAAATCTAAGTTCCCATGAGTGATATTACAAAACAGATTCTATAGGAGTTGAATGCTTCAATTTTAATGAAAACATAAGCAAGCAAATGCAAAGGTAAATATATTTTATGTTATCATAAAAAGAAACTCACAATGATAAGAAAAACATAAGAGATGTCTGAAAATGCTGATATTTTATGAATGTTCTCAGATTTTTTTCATGCCAGCATTAGTGGGACACCATCTTTGTTTATATTGCTGAAAAAGAAAAGAAAAAAATGCTATTGCCTTAAAAACATATAATAAGAGAATCCTAAAGATGCTACCAGGAAACTACTAGAGCTAATCAATGAATTTGGTAAAGTAGCAGGATACAAAATTAATGCACAGAAATCTCTTGCATTCCTATACACTAATGATGAAAAATCTGAAAGTGAAATTAAGAAAACACTCCCATTTGCCACTGCAACAAAAAGAATAAAATACCTAGGAATGAACCTACCCAAGGAGACAAAAGACCTGTATGCAGAAAATTATGACACTGATGAAACAAATTAAAGATGATACCAATAGATGGAGAGATATACCATGTTCTTGGATTGGAAGAATCAACATTGTGAAAATGACTGTACTACCCAAAGCAATCTACAGATTCAATGCAATCCCTATCAAACTACCACTGGCATTTTTCACAGAACTAGAACAAAAAATTTCACAATTTGTATGGAAACACAAAAGATCCCGAATAGCCAAAGCAATCTTGAGAAAGAAAAATGGAGCTGGAGGAATGAGACTCCCTGACTTCAGACTATACTACAAAGCTACAGTAATGAAGACAGTATGGTACTGGCACAAAAACAGAAATATAGATCAATGGAACAGGATAGAAAGCCCAGAGATAAACCCACGCACATATGGTCACCTTATCTTTGATAAAGGAGGCAAGAATATACAGTGGAGAAAAGACAGCCTCTTCAATAAGTGGTGCTGGGAAAACTGAGCAGCTACATGTAAAAGAATGAAATTAGAACACTCCCTAACACCCTATACAAAAATAAACTCAAAATGGATTAAAGACCTAAATGTAAGGCCAGACACCATCAAACTCTTAGAGGAAAACAGGCAGAACACTCTATGACATAAATCACAGCAAGATCCTTTTTGACCCACCTCCTAGAGAAATGGAAATAAAAACAAAAATAAACAAATGGGACCTAATAAAGCAGAAACTAACACACCATTGTAAAACAATTATACTCCAATAAAGATGTTAACAAAAAAAAAAACATATAGTAAAGTAGTCTTAGAAAATACAGGTTAACTAGCAAATGTTGTAACCGCCATGTTTTTGTTCAAAGTAATAGGGTGATATCTTTTATACCGGAAGCTAGCAAGTTGATATTTAATATGCATCTTGAGGTACCATTTTTTGAGATAAACTACTTTTATAATTAAAAAAGTTAAGTGCCTGACTGAGGGAAAAAAGCCTGACAGCAATACAAATAACTCCTTACTGTTAAATTTTACCTATCTGGCAAGAGAAGACACTTCTAGTTATAAAACAGGAAAGAAATCCAAACTGAAAAGGAAAATCACTGCCATTTACTCAGTATTTGTGAAATTGAGGGGAAAAATGGTATCACAACATATAAATATGAGACCATGTCTTTTCCAACTATATTATGCAAAAGTATAGCCTTTACAATTTGTATAATCAAAACTAAGTATGCCATCAAAGCAAGAAATCCTATAAGTAATTGATCATGATATCCACTTATATACCCTGCAGTGTCTGTCAGTAGAATGGGACTTGATAATAGATTGTAGCCTTTAATTAAAACTACCAGTAAAATGTAGGAGACAGGAAAAGAGCAGCATTTCCCATATAACTCAAATGGTTGCAGTCATTTAAAAAATTTCATTCTCTCATTTAAAAATAATCCATGGTAGCTTAGGAAATAGACCCTTTGTTTAAAAAGATGACATTACTCATATGACTCCTTAAGGCAAGTACCCCTAGATAATATTTCCTTGCTTCAAATTATTTAGATTTTGCATCGAGCTCTTTAGATTTTGCCAACAGTGTACATTTGTACCCATATACTCCATGCTCACAGTAAGGGAATGTAGAAGTGGAAAAAATTTCCCTTCTCCCTTCTAGGTTGTTTTGGCTGGTCTAATAATTAAACTGATTTGTCAGGTTAACAGAAGAAGAATCAAACAGGAGTTTAATAAGATGTATACCTCTTGTATACATGGGAGAGACCCAGGAAAGCTGAGTAACTCCCTGAAATAGCTGAACCCATCACCTTAAGTGCCATCCTCAGCTAAAGACAAAAGATGTTGGGGGTGGGAAGTCAGATATGGGAGGTGACCATGTAAATCACAGTAAACAAGGGTAAGGTTGTTATGCAGATTTAAGTTGTGCCTTCTCCATTGATAAGAGTTTCTAGAGATTCAGAGTTATCCTTCTCTTCCTAGTACACAGAGGGAGACACTGACAAATGGAGATTTCCCTTATAAATGTAAATGTTTCTTACAAAAGGTAACTTGTACTCAATTTTCACAGATTCTCTCATGTCTGCTGTTTTTCTTTTAATAACCAGCTTAAAATAATCGATATAACAAAGAGGCACATTTTGAGATGGTAAAATCTGCTCCCCTCAAGGAATTTTCCTGTGTTTCCTACTTGATTAAATTCTACCACTTCATTTTGAACTTATTGTTTTTTAGACTGGTAAGAAACCTACACTAATTGAGTAGCAAGATAATAATGAAATCTCTTCCCTCCTATTTACACTTATTTGTTTTAGTTTGACAATTCTTTTTGCCTTTTAATTTTAATTTTTACCTTTTTTCAATTTTATTGAATTATAATTGACATACAGCTCTGTATAAGTTTAAGATGTACCACATGATGACTTGACATACATATATTGTGAAATGATTGCTGCAATAAGTTTATATTCCCAGTACTTATCTATTTTAGAACTAGAAATTTGTACCTTTCTACCATTCACTCTTCCCTGTGCCACCCCCACCCCCTGCCTCTGGTAACCACAAATCCTGTCTGGTTTTCTGTGAGTTTTTTTTTCCTTTAAGGTTGCAAGATGTGGTTTTAAATCAGTCCTTCTTTTAAAAAATTGAAGTATAGTTGACATACAATATTATGTTAGTTTCAGGTGCACAACATAGTGATCGAACAATCAAATACATTATGAAATGATCACCACTACTAGTTCAATAACCATCTGTCACCATAGAAAATTATAAGAATGTTATTGACTATATTCTTTATGCTGTATATTATATCCCCATGACATTTATTTTGTAACTGGAAGTTTGTATCTCTTAATCCTCTTCACCTATTATACCCAACCCCTCACCCCTCTTCCCCTCTGGCAACCACCAATTTGCTCTCTGTATCTATAAGTCTGTTTCTGTATTGTTTTGTTTGTTTTGTTTTTTAGATTCCATGTGTAAGTGAGATCATATGGTATTTGTCTTTCTCTGTCTGACTTATTTCACTTAACGTAATACTCTATAGGTCCATCCATGTTGTCTCAAATGACAAGATTTCATTATTTTTTTTGTGACTGAGTAATATTCTTTTTTGAGTGTGTGTATGTGTGTCTATAATCTTCTTTATGCATTCATCTATCAATGGACATTTAGCTTGCTTCCATATCTTGGTTTTCTTAAATAATGCTGCAGTGAACATAGAAGTGCGTATGTCTTTTCAAATTAGTGTTTTTGATTTCTTCAGGTAAATACCCAGAAGTAGAATTGCTGGATGGTGCAGTAGTTCTATTTTCAATTTTTTTTGAGGAACCTCCATACTGTTTTGCATACTGGGGGAAACAATTTACATTCCCACCAACAGTGCATGAGGGTTGCATTTTTCTCCACATCCTTACCAACATGTGTTATTTATTGTGTTTTTGATGGTAGCCATTCTGACAGGTGTGAGGTGATATTTCATTGTGGCTTTTATTTACATTTACATTAGTTTATTTACATAACTTGTGATATTGAGCATCTTTTCATGTGTCTAGTGGCCATCTGTATGTCTTCTTTATAGAAATGTATATTGAGGTCCTCTGACCATTATTTAAATGGATTTTTTAAAATATTAATTTTCTGATTTCTTTATGTAATTTGGATACTAACCCCCTATCAGATATATCATTTACAAATATTTTCTCCCATTCAATAGGTTGCCTTTTCATTGTGTTGATGGTTTCCTTTGCTGTTCAAAAGCTTTTTTGTTTGATGTAGTTCTCTTTGTTTATTGTTGCCCTTGCCTGAGGAAACAGATCCAAAAGTATTGCTAAGACTGATGTCAAAGAGTGTACTGCCTATTTTTTTTTCTAGGAGTTTTATGGTTTCAGGTCTTACATTTAAGTTTTTATTTGATTGCATTTATTTTTGTATATGGTGTAAGGAAATGGTCCAGTTTCATTCTTTTACATGTAGCTGTCCAGCTTTCCCACTACCATTTATTAAAGAAGCTGTTTTTTCCCCATTTTGTATTCTTGCCTCCTTTGTCAAAAACTAACTGGCCATACAAGTGTACTTTTATTTCTGGGCTTTCTATTCTGTTCCATTGATGTATGTGTCTGTTTTTAATGCTAGTACTATACTGCTTTGATTAGTATAGCTTTGTATTATAGTTTAAAATCAAGGAGTGTGATACATCCAACTTTGTTCTTTCTCAAGATTGCCTTGGCTATTCTGGGTCTTTTGTGTTTCCATACAAATTTTATGATTATTTTTTCCAGTTCTCTGAAAAATGCTATTGATACTTTGTTAGGGATTGCATTGAATCTGTATATTACTTTGGCTAGTATGGTCATTTTAACAACATTAATTCTTCTAGTCCATGAGCATAGTACATCTTTCCATTGATCTTTGTCATCTTCAATTTCTTTCATTAATTACAGTTCTTAAAGTACAGGTCTTTCACCTTCTTGGTTAAATTTATTCCTAAGTATTTTATTCTTTTTGATGCCATTGTAAATAGGATTGTTTTCTTTATTTCTCTTTCTGATAGATCATTATTTTTGTATAGAAATTTTACAGATTTCTGTATATAAATTTTGTATCCTGCAGACTTTCTGAATTCATTTATTCTAATAGGTTTTTTTTGGTAGAGTCTATAGTGTTTTCTATGTATAGTATCAAGTCATCTGCAAACAGTGACATTTTTACTTCTTCCTTTCCAATTTCAATGCCTTTTCTTTTTCTTGTCTAATTGCTGTGGCTAGGACTTCCAATACTATGTTGAAAAAATGTGGCAAGGGTGGGCATCCTTATCTTGTTTCCTGATCTTAGAGGAAAGGCTTTCAGCTTTTCACCATTGAGTATGATGTTAGCTGTGGGTTTGTCATGTATGGCCTTTATTATGTTGAGGTATATTCTCTCTATGCCTGCTTAGTTGAGAGTTTTTATCATAAGTGGATGTTGAATTTTGTCAAGAGCTTTTCCTGTATCTATTGAGATGATCATATGATTTTTAGCCTTCATTTTGTTAATGTGGTGTATCATGTTGATTGATTTGCAGATATTGAAAAATCCTTGCATCCCTGGGATAGATCCCACTTGATCATGGTGTATGATCCTTTTCATGTATTGTTGGATTCCATTTGCTAGTATCTTGTTGAGGATTTTTGCATCTATGTTCACCAGGGATATTGGCCTGTAATTTTGTGTGTGTGGTGTCTTTGGTTTTGTCCTCACACTGAGGCTGGCCTCGTAGAGTGTGTTTTAAAAGCACTACTATGTATTTGCTGGCCCCATCCCCCATGTTTTGTTTTTGACATAATCTTTTACATCTTTTATTTTGTGTATATCTTACTAATTATTGTGGATATATATAATTTTAGTAGTTTTGTCTTTTAACCTTCTTACTAGTTATATAGTTGATCTACTATTTTTAGTATATTTTTGCCTTTACCAGTGAGATTTTTTTTCTTTCATAATTTTTATATTTCTAGTTATGTTTAAAGACATCTTCTCCTGTTTAAAGAAGTCTCTTTAATGTTTCCTGTGAGGTCAGTTTAGCAGTGATGAACTCCTTTAGCTTTTGCTTGTCTCAGAAACTCTTTATCTCTCCTTCAATTCTGAATGATAACTTTGCCAGATAGAATATTCTTGGTTGTAAGTTTTTTTTATTTTCAGTGCTTTGAACATGTTGTGCTAATCCCTTCTGACCTGTAAAGTTTCTGCTGAAAAGCCAGCTGATAGTGTTATTGGGGCTACCCTATATATAAGTAGTAGTTTTTTGTCTTGCTCCTTTTAAGAGTCTCTCTTTAACTTTTGACATTTTAATTATATTTTATCTTAGTGTGTTTCTCTTTGGGTTCACCTCGTTTGGGATGCTCTGTGCTTCCTTGACTTAGATGTCTGTTTCTTTCACTAACTTAGGAAAGTTTTCAACCATTATGTCTTCAAATAGGTTTTCTGTCCCTCTCTTTCTCTCTTTTCCTTCTAGGACCCCTATAATGTGAATGTTAGTACACTTGATGTTGTCCAAGAGGTCCCTTTAAACTATCCTCATTTTTTTGGCTTCTGTTTTCTTCTCCCTGTTCAAATTGGGGGAATCCACTAGCCTGTCTTCCAGATTGCTGATCCTTTCTTCTTTCTTCTGCATCATCTAATCTACTACTCATTCTCTCTAGTATAGTTTTCTTTTCTGTTACTGTGTTCTTCAGCTCTGATTGGTTCATTTTTATATTTTCTCTTTGTTGAAGTTCTCAGTGTGTTCCTCCATTCTTCTGTTGAGTTCAGTGAATATATTTATGACCATTATTTTGAACTTCTTACCTGTAAAGTTGTTTACCTCTGTTTCATGTAGTTCTTTTCCTGAAGTTTTTTTGTTGTTCTTTCACTTGGAACATATTCCTTTGTCTCCTCATTTTGCCTAACTCTATGTATTATGTAGATCAGCTACATCTCCTAGTCTTGAAGGAGTGATTTTGTGTTGAATGTGTCACGGGGGATCCAGTAATTTGTTCCCCCCAGTCACCAGTCACCAGAGCCAGGTGCTCCAGAAGTGTCCCCTGTGTGGACTGTGTTTGTCCTCCTGCTGTGGCTGGTCTACACTTGTTGCAGGGCTATTATTATGTGGGGCTGTCCCTGGAGCAGCTGGCTGTAAGGACTGTTTGCAACTGTTGCCGGTTCTCTGGTGTGTAAGGCTGGCTCTTTGGGGGACACTGTTGCTGCCTAAGGCATCTGTTGGATCTGATAGGGCAGGGGGCCCCTTTAGAGGTGCTTGCCAGGATTGTTGCAGCATGGAGCTACATTGAAGGGGCTCCATTGCTGGCCTAGGGTGCCAGCTAGGACTGGAGGAATGGGGGATTGCTTTGGAGGAACTCTGCTTTTGGTCAAGAGCAGCCACTTGTCCTGGTGGAGTAGGTGGTGCTACTTTGGAGGAGCCCCTGCTGTCAGGTCCACAGGTGAATCCAGATCAGGTTGAGTGGTACTAATTGGTTAGATGGGGAGATTCAGAAGTAATGCCTGACAGTGCTGGGCCAGCTAGGTAGAAAGTGAGCCATAAATAAACAAACAAACAAAATGGCACCCATCAGCTCTTCTGTACCCAGAGAAAGTTCCAACAGATCCTTGCCCCTCGGGCACACATTCTAAAATTAGTCAGTGAATCTCCACATATGACTCAGATGCTTTTCAGACTGCTGCCTCTGAACTAGGACATGGTTGACTGAAGTTTTGTACCTGCTCTTTAAGAGCAGAGTCTTGGTTTCCTGCAGCCCTTCAGCTCTCTTGGATGTAAGCCCTGTGGGTTTAAAAAGCCAGATATTATGGAGGCTTGTCTCCCTGGTGCAGTTCACCTGGGCTGGGGACCCCAATGTGAGGCTCGGAGCCCTCAGTTCAGGGGAACCTCTGAAGCTGTGGCATCCCTTCTGCCTTATGTGTTTCAGTGCCAGGAATGTGGGGCCTGGCCAGACTGCATCTCTGTCCCTCCTACCTATCTCAATGTGGCTTTTGCATTTTATCTTTTAGTTGTGGAAAATCTTTTCTGCTAGTCTTCAGGTCATTCTCAGAAATAGTCTGTCTATATGTAGCCGTAATTTTGGTGTGTTCATAGGAGGAGGCGAGCCCAGGATCTTCATACTCTACCATCTTGTCTCAACGTCTTGAGTATGACACTTTGAATTTACCTTTAAAGTTAAAGTTTTCACTCTTTCCCAATTCTCTGTTTTTAAACAGTTTGATATCTCAAATTGCTTTTATAACCAATAAGGAAAATTAATTTTGCACACTCCAATAAAAATTGGAATTTCCCAGCAAGGCTGTCTTACTCTACAGTGTCACTTTTCATAACTGGCACAACATTGGAGGAATTCAAGTTATAATTTGTTCCTCAAACCCCACACCAAAATGTTCTGCCTGCTTGAATAAAACTATTCCATGACCATTTACCCAGCTCTAGTTGTCATTGTAGATATGGTACCTATGAATAGAAAAACATTATTCATTCGTTAAATCATTCCTTTTACTTCATTATCATCCCATATATATGCCATCATACTGGATAGGATTTTTAAAGACATTCAAAATGCTAATGATAGCTTTTTCTAACAGCACTTTGACTATGTTAAATAGCTTGCAGTTTGCATCCCATCAAAAACGTGAAGCAACAAAAAGTACCACATTGAAAAAAATCTTTTTTCAGTTCCATTATTAAAAGTACCAGTTAGTTCTAAGGTATACAAGTGTCACAAAAGCTAGGAAGTGAAAACTGGCCTGGCCCTAGGAAAAAATATCATTCACTATAAACTTTAACTATCTAAAAGTAATCTTTAGAAGATTTCCAAGATACACTTGGAAATTCCAAGATTTCCAAGTATATTCCCTCTCTTGAATTTGCCAGTTCAGAATAACAAAATTGTTCTAATGTAATCTCAGAGCATCAGAGTATAGCTGATATTTCTTGATACATAAATACATTAAATATTAACATATCTTTTTTACCTGGAATTCCAGACCCTAACTCTAAATAAGTCTATCTATAATTCTTTGTAGCCCCTCCCCACCAAAAACATATTAGATGTAAAAAAGATAATATGATAATTGTCTTTAGGAATAATATTATTGTTAGAGTATTTTCTTGCTTTTTCTTTGGGGTGTGTATTTGAAAACTCACTATTAACATTTTGTTTTTATTTCAGCTCATTAAGGGAATTATTTAAGAAAATAAAAATGTTTTTGTAGAACCTATAATCACATATGCAACTTTTCATAGTCTCATATAATGTAAAAAATAAAATGAAGAAAAAATTTTCTTTAGTGTTGTCCAATATATTTATTTATATTTTCTGTTCATCCTTTTGGCTTTTCTCTCCTTTAGGGCAGTTATTCAAAATTTGTTTTTGATAATTAGAAATTTTTCTTTAAGCTTCAAAAGTTGTTATTTAATGTTTTATATTATATTTTAAATTCTTGTCAAATTTGGAAAACCTGTATAGTTTCTTTCCTATATGAGTTTTAAGATAAAGGTTAATTTTCCGCATACTGCTTTTGTTGTGCCTCCATCATCTATATACTTATGCGGCTGGGTGAAATAATCTCTGTCCCTACACTCTTATGTCATGATGGTTGGGTGGCAGGATGAGCAGGAGAATTCATCGAAGCTTTCCTACCCTGGGACAGCTAGCAATAACTTAACTATCCACCACAATGATTGGCAAACACAAACATATCCCACTAAAACCAAAGTAAATGTGTCACTTTATGTGTTACCTCTCCCGAGCTGGATCCTAAAATTATCCAGAGCCATTCCAATATGAGGGAAAGTGACAATAATGTCAAATGACAAAAATAATACAATTTAGTAACAAGTTTGGTATCCTTTATTTAAGGAAAACAATCCATGGATTGGGAGAGTACAGTGTCTCACAAGCAGTAGAGCACCCTTCTTGAGAGATTTTGGGCAAAAGCGAGTTTTACAGAGCATTAGAAGCAGCAACGTGGAAACAGGGCATGATTGGCTAGGAGGTCAGGGATTTCCTGGTAAGCACAGTGAGTCCTGTTTTATAGGGTAAGGTGAGCTAGCTAAAGCTGAGTTGGAGGATTGTGATTGGAATACGTTAAATTTTCTTGACAGGGCCTTCCCATAAATGCAGGCTGACTTAGGTTTAGGTTTGCGACCACTGGGGCAGCCTCCATTTTGTGGGTTCTGATGTACGGATTAACTCTATCAAACAGAAATTCAAAGTAACAGTGGTCTTAAAACAATATATGTGGAACCTAGAAAAATGGTACAGATGAATCGGTTTGCAGGACAGAAATTGAGACACAGATGTAGAGAACAAACGTATGGACACCAAGGGGGGAAAGCGGTAGAGGGGGGCGAGTGGTGGTGGGATGAATTGGGAGATTGAGATTGACATATATACACTAATATGTATAAAATGGATAACTTGTAAGAACCTGCTGTATAAAAAAATAAAATAAAATTCAAAAATTCAAAAAAAAACAAGAATTTGGGTTAAAGTATCATCTTTTTGATGCTTTCATTTACTAACTTTGATTTTTAAAAGCTAATTGTTCCCAACACCTTCTCTTGATTCTAAGTTAAGTTTTCCTTGACAAAGATATAATTTTTTATAGGCCACTGCTGTGTGTTTGGATTTTTTTTTGGTTGGATGGAAGATTTGTCAGAGACTGGTTTCCATTTAATGCTCTTCTGCTCATCTCCATCTTACATTTTCAATACTAATGGGTGATTACTAGAATAATATTCCCTACTTAGGCTTTACCTAGGTGTTGCTGCTCAAATTATACATTTCTTACTACATATGAAGCTGTAGTACTTCACTTTGTACAAAAATTACCTTTTAACTTTTAACTGCCCAATTAGATGGGGCCTCTGAGAGCAGCCTTTTCTAGGTAAAGGGAAGCAAAATACCATCAATAGTGAAAAGATATGAGCTTTGGACAATTGTATGATTGGATAACTTAGATGTCATAGGGCTTAAAAAACTTATAATTTAAAGTTTTATTTTGCTTTATAATTGATTACCAATGGTATCTAAGAGACAGTGGCAACAATGATTTTTATTGACCATAAAGTATAAAGGTCTCTTCTTATTTTCCCCATAAGAGTACCATAGCTTCCAATCAAATTTAAAACTAAGTGCAATGACAAACTCTACGCAGGCTCCTCTGAGTACTTATTCAACTAGACCTCAACTTTTGGAGTTCTGTGTTCATGTGTGCATTGTCAAATTTTAGCAAGAATCCTAAGTCAGTTTAATCAGAATCCTCTTCCTCCATATTTGATCACTCTTGATATCTAGTTGGGTTTGTTATCTTCAACCCTCTCCTAAGTGACGTCTAATCACCCTGGCCTGCCTTCAGCAAGAATCCTATTAAGTCGGTTTAGACACACTCTGCCCTTACCCATGATGTTTTCTCTCAGTAATTTTTCATCCACTGACCACACGTTGTTCCTGGATTGTAATTTCCCATTTTTCCTTGTATTCGGGGTTGAAAACAATCTCTGTCCCCTGCTGTAAGATCCCTACACCTCACGATAGTCCCCCTTTGAATAAAGTCTTCTTTACTGTCTTTAGCAAATATCGTGAATAATTTTGTCCTTAACTCAAGTACAATAGGAAAGCAATGAGATTTTGTGGACATTTGGAATAAAAAAGGAAAAAAAAAGAACACACATGTAACAAGGGATCTAAAATTTTTTTCCCAACCAAAGAAAATACTACCTATCTAAGGCTTTTTGTTTCTATAATAAATTGTTCATTTTCTGTTCCAGACTTTTCTACACACACTGAAAGTATTCCCCAAATCACTGTTCTCTTTAATGGAATTGAAGACTAGCCTTTAGCCTCTAAATTTCTGCCAGGTTTGAAATAGCTTGAATCAAACACTGATTCAGGGGATTTAATGTAAAGAGGTTGAATCAGAGTTTCATAATTGAAATCTCAATTCAAATTCATAGAACTAGGAATATGTTTAATTGCATTTTCTAGCATGTATGTGCCAGGGTATATTGTAAGCATGGATATTCTCCTCAGGATTATTAACTTTAAGAATAAACTAGGTCATAACAAATTGCTGGCAGAAATGTTTCCCATAAGATCTTTATGACATCTATTTTTGTGTATTTCAAAAACTACATTTGTTTCAAAATGCATCATTAGGATTCCTGGTCCTGAATTTTTCTAAGGCAATCTTATTAGATTAGCATAAAAACACAGCAAACATTCAATGAATCATAATACTTATATAGAGTTATAGAAATGTTGCTGGAAATCTAGTAACTTCCAGTGCATTCTCTTACATTCAGCTATTATACCAAAATGAAATATTTTCTGAAAAATTCTAGAGAAGACATCGCAGTTTAAAACATTTTAAATGATCTTTTCTGTCTACTTTTTCTGATTACAAAAGTGATATATGCTGATTATGAAAATTTAACTTAAAACAGTGGAGTAATATATAAGACAAAAAATGAAAGTGATCTGTAATTTTCACCCCAAATAACCTCTTAAAATAGTATTTCAAACTTTGGACAACAGAGGTAAGAAGACAGAGCTTAGGCAGGGAATTTTTTTTAAATTATAACTTTCAGACTATCTTTGAAACAGCTGTAGCATGGAGAAACAAAAGCTTCTTGAAGGAATCAAAATCAAAATGTGTTATTTAGCTAGCACATTAAAATACATTTTGTTATTTGAGGAATTTCTACCTTTGGAAATGCTCCTTGTGTTCTGAATATATCAATATTGAGAAATTGTTTACCATAGCATTCTCTCTAAGCATTAAAATTTTGCATAAGACAATGCCTAGAATACACTTTCATTGTAGTATGATTTTTAACATAATGTAGTGATTTTGTAAGGGAAATTTCAATTATAATGAAAGGAAGAATTAGCAAAATGTCATCTTGAGAATCATGGGGCTCTATTTGTAGTTGTTTTGCAACTACCTTCACCTTTCTCTGGCTCCATTTCTTCATTTTCTAAATGATAAAATTATCTGCCATGGCCAATTTATAAGAGTGCTAGAAGTAGCAAATGAGTTAAAGATAAAATATTTTGAAATGATTTTAAGGAAAAAAAACGAACAGCCATAAGTCCTTCTTTTTGTTTTAATTGCAATATTGGTGATGTTAGTTACCTGGAGCAAACATTCTAATTGCTAATCTCGTTATGCAAATCTAAAAAGTTACAGCAAATGTCCTTAGAGTACAGTTACCCAGTAGACAAGACCTAGTACTTTTCCTCAACATGCAAACTGCTATAAGGTATAGAATAAACACAAGGTCTCAAGGACCAGCAGACTTTGAGTTGAGATTATGCTCTACCACTTAATAATTATTATGACCTTGGGAAATTCACATTACCAATAGGGATCTTGATTGCCTCATCTCAAAAATTGGGGATAATTGCCCCCTTCCAAACTACCTCAAAGAAGTCTCAGAAGGTGTAAATGAAATAATGTATGTGAAAGCACATTGTGATCTCTAAAGTGCAATCCTAATATAAGGTATTATAATCACTGCACCTGACTAGAATGTGAAGCAGTACTGAAGTCAGAGAAGGAGAGAAGAGGCGTTCTGAATAAAGGCAGGAAATAAATTCACTCAGGTGAGAAAATCTCAATGGAAGAAACCCTTGCTTTGGCAGTTTAGTGGAAAAAGCAGAGACTTGCCTGAAAGAACAGATTACTGCTGGCAACTCCCAAACCCACCAATAGTTATTGGAGAGGCATGGGCACTAAGAAACCATCTGATTTTTTTTTCCAGGTTTAAAGTGAGGAATGGATTAAGAATTCTTTTCTGGATCAATGATGTTATGGTTCCTATGTTTCTGTTTATGTAGCAAATACATAAATAGCAACTGCCTAGTGACATTTCTACTGGCTGTCTCGTAGACTCCTCAGAATGTAAGGTCTGAAACAGAATTCTTCATTTCCTTTTTTTTCTTCAGTGCAAGTTCACTGTTCTTTAATACCCATACGGATAGCTTATAGACAACCCAGAAAATTCAGTCCAAGTTTTCAAGCTACATAACATCCAAAATCACTGCCTGAATATGGATTAGAAGATGCAGGCTTGCTGCACAGAGGGCTTAAAGAGTGTTGTAAACCATAAGCTTCGATTCTGAAAGTGGAGATTTACTGATGTATGACTTATCCCACTTCACCCCTAGCCCCCACCCCCAGTATATGATACCTCTCTTTATAGCTTATTTTTGAAAGCTTCCATTTCCCTTTTAAACACACTCCTTTTACTGTATCCCCATCCCTTAAATCGCTCTACCTTCATCTAGTTGTTCAGGCAAAGTCTTAGGACTTCTTTCTTTTCTTCTTTCCTTCAACTGAATCTCTTGTTTCTACTTCTAAAAGGAATCCTGAATATTACCACTTCTCTTTACACCTACACATTATCAAAACTCTAGCCCAAGCCACAACATCTTTCACCTTGAGTATTGTAACATCTTCCTTTAGAAGCCTGCCTATTTTTACTATGGATCTCATTTGTTCTGTTCTTCACAAAGCTGGCAGAATTATATACACCTTAAAATTGCTTTTAGTAAATACTGAGCAGATAAAAGAATAAGAAATATGTGTAAGTTATAAAGAATCATGCATGATTATCACCTATGTAACTACTACCTAAGTTAAGAAAAAAGAAAACAGTGTCTCTCTAGTTTCTTTTCTGATTTCATACCTTTTCCTCCTAACTCTGAGGTAACTTACTACCTTGATTTTTGAGTTTGTCATTTCCTCTCATTTATTTATAGCTTCACTACATGTTTGTATCCTTAAACAATACATTGTTTAGTTTACATGTTTTTCCACTGTCTACACAAAGAATCATACATTATACATTCTTCTACAACTTCCATTTTTTACTCACCTAAGATTTACCCGTGTTTTTGTGTATAAATCATTCATTTCACTGCAGCAAAATATTAATTCATGTTATGAATATACCATAATATATTTATTCATCTTAACATTGATGAATATTTCATTTCTCAACATTTTTTTTCTATCTTAAATAGCCCTGCTTTGTGCATTCTTCCATGTATGTATAAGATTTTTTTTTTTTAAGAGCAGAGTTTTTAAACTGTGCCATGAATCTTTTTGGAAGTCTGGTTAAGCCTACTGGACTCTTTCTCAGAATAAAGTTTTAAGTGCACAAAATTATAGGACTACAAAAGAAACCAACTGAAACGCAGTTATAAAAATGCTAATACATTTGTAATATAGAAGTTGAACTGCAGTGGTGCACTTATACGAGGATGTTTTTCAGTAGTAAATACTACAATACTACATGGTCTGTGATTGGTTGAATCTGCAGATGGTGAGGAACTGCAGATATGTAGGGCCAGCTATAAGTTAAATGATTAACACCCCCACCCCTGCATTGTTCAAGGGTCAGCTGTGGTGTTGGATATCTTTATTAATGCATTAAATAACAAGATCTAGGGGTAGGTCCAATTACCTCCCTGATTTTGAAGTAATGATGAGTACAAAAGATATTTCTCTTTTTACCCAGTGATCTGCAATAATTGTAATGTGATATAAAAGAAGAAATTGACTTTTCTCAGCCTCTGCCATGAGAACAAGTGCAAGCTAGTCTGCTGAAGAATGAGAGACCTCATGGAGCAGAGACAAATAGTCCCAGCTGAGACCATCACTCTGTTTCTTTTCCTTTAGTGGTCACACTACAAATTTTAACATATATACATAACTTATCAAGCTCTAGGTTTAATTGATGTATTTAGTCCTCTTCTGAAAAAAGAAATTTTAGAATATTTTCCTGACAATTATACTTTTTCCTGACATATATGATTTTGTTATAGTTCTATCTTACTTTTTAACCTCATAAGACATAATTTTTATTGTTTATTAAAGATTGTGATCTTGCTACTCTACCCTCAAGAAGTGGAGTTTATTTACGCTCCCTTAGATTATGGGCTAGTGTTAGTGACTTGCTTAACCATCATGTGGTAGCAGTAACATTCTGTGACAGATCAGCTTAGCTTTGAAAACGTCTTGAGCTTTTCTTTTTCTTTTTGGCCTCTTACCATATTCCTTTTCTTGCTGTTCCCTCTTGGGACACTTCCTCTCAGCATCCAATTGCTGTGCTGTGAAAAGTTCATGACACGTGGAGAAGTTATATGCATTCTCCTTGAAAGAAGCCTTTGAGTTGAACCAGTTCTGACAATAGATATATGAATGAAAAAGACTCCAGATGATTTCAGTCCCCAACTGTTCAAGTTATCCTAGCCATTCAAGTCTTTCCAGTTGAGGCTCCAGCTATCTCAGAGGAAAGCGAAGCCATCCCTACCATGCCTTGTCTGAATTCTTGTCCCACAGAATCCAAGAGTATAATAAAGTGGTAGTGATACTTTCTGTCTCCATGTTGGGGGTGATTTTTATGTATACTTTATAACATGAACATCTTTTTATTCAATAATTTCTCTGGTATTCTACCACTTTACTTTTCTCATCTGTCATCCTTTTACTGAAGTATATTTTGCAGAATTTTCTTTAGTTAGGTTTACTCAGTAGCAGATTTCTCAGTTTTGATTTTTTGAAAATATCATTATTTCACTTTTCTTTATCAAAATATATCTTTACCACTTATAGAATCCTAAGTTACCATGTGTTTTCTTTTAGCACATTGGATTTACTACTCCACTGTAATCTATCTTCCTTTCCACTCTTGAGAAGTAAAAATTGTAGCTTCCGACGTATCTCTTATTCCCTATTGTCTTTTGGTGCTCCAAATCTGGAAATTCTCTTGGGATGTGTCTTCTACTTTATGGATTCTCTCCTCAGCTGAGTCAAATCTGATATCCTGTCCATGAGTTATTATTTTATATTATTATAGTTAACTATACAGATTATATTTTCCAACCTGCTTAATTTTTATAGTTTTTACTCAATAACCACATTTTCAAAACTTTAAAAAATTCTTTAAAATATCAAATATACAAAACATATTTTGAACCTGAGGATTCTAATATCGTAAGATATTGCAGGTTTGATTTGCTGTCTGTTGTTTCTGCTGACTCTTGGTCATAGTGTCTTTTTAGTTTTCTTTTTAACACCTATATTGGAATATAATTGCTTCACAATGTTGAGTTAGTTTCTGCTGTATAACAAAGTGAATCAGCTATATGTATACATATATCCCCATAACCCCTCCCTCTTGCGTCTCCCTCCATCCCTCCCTATCCCAACCCTCTAGGTGGTCACAAAGCACCAAGCTGATCTCCCTGTGCTATGGAGCTGCTTTCCACGAGCTATCTACTTTAAATTTGGTAGTGTATATATGTCAGTGCTACTCTCACTTCATCCCAGCTTACCCTTCCCACCCCCTGTGTCCTAAAGTCCATTCTCTACGTCTGTGTCTTTATTCCTGACCTGACCCTAGGCTCAACAGAACCATTTTTTTTTTCAGATTGCATATATATGTGTTAGCATACGGTATTTCATTATCTCTTTCTGACTTACTTCACTCTGTATGACAGACCCTAGGTCCCTCCACCTCACTACAAATAGTTCAGTTTCATTTCTTTTTATGGCTGAGTAATATTCCATTGTATATATGTGCCACAACTTCTTTATCCATTCATCTGTTGATGGACACTTAGGTTGTTTCCAAGTCCTGGCTATTGTAAATAGTGCTGCAATGAATATTGTGGTACATGTCCCTTTTTGAATTATGGTTTTCTAAGGGTATATGCCCAGTAGTGGGATTGCTGGGTCATATGGTACTTCTATTGTTATTTTTTTAAGGAAACTCCATACTGTTCTCCATAGTGGCTGTATCAATTTACATTCCCACCAACAGTGCAAGAAGGTTCTCTTTTCTACACACCCTCTCCAGCAATTATTGTTTGTAGATTTTTGATGAGGGCCATTCTGACTGGTGTGAGGTAATACCCCATTGTAGTTTTGATTTGCATCTCTCTACTGATTAGTGATGTTGAGCATCCTTTCATGTGTTTGTTGGGAATCTGTATATCTTCTTTGGAGAAGTATCTATTTAGGTCTTCTGCCCATTTTTGGATTGGGTTGCTTGTTTTTTTGATATTGAGCTGCATGAGCTGCTTGTATATTTTGGAGATGAATCCTTTGTCAGTTGCTTTGTTTACAAATATTTTCTCCTATTCTGAGGGTTGTCTAGTTTATGGTTTCCTTTGCTGTGCAAAAACTTTTAAGTTTCATAAGGTCCCATTTGTTTATTTTTGTTTTTATTTCCATTTCTCTAGGAGGTGGGTCAAAAAGGATCTTGCTGTGATATATGTCATTGAGTGTTCTGCCTATGTTTTCCTCTAAGAGTTTTATAGTATCTGGCCTTACATTTAGGTCTTAAATCCATTTTGAGTTAATTTTTGTGTATGGTGTTAGGGAGTGCTCTAATTTCATTCTTTTACATGTAGCTGCCCAGTTTTCCAGCACCACTTATTGAAGAAACTGTTTTTTCACCATTGTATATTCTTGCCTCCTTTATCAAAGATAAGGTGACCATAAGTGTGTGGGTTTATCTCTGGTCTTTCTATCCTGTTCCATTGATCTATATTTCTATTTTTGTGCCAGTACCATACTTTCTTGATGACTGTAGCTTTGTAGTATAGTTTGAAGTCAGGGACCCTGATTCCTCCAGCTCCGTTTTTCCTTCTCAACATAACTTTGGCTATTCAGGGTCTTTTGTGTTTCCACACAAATTGTGAAATTTATTGCTCTAGTTCTGTGAAAATTGCCATTGGTAGTTTGATAGAGATTTCATTGAGTCTGTAGATTGCTTTGGGTAGTATAGTCATTTTCACAATGTTGCTTCTTCCAATCCAAGAGCATGGTGTATTGCTCCATCTGTTTGTATTGTCTTTAATTTATTTCATCAGTGTCTTATAGTTTTCTGCATACAGGTATTTTGTCTCCTTAGGTAGGTTTGCTCCTAGGTATTTTATTCTTTTTGTTGCATTGGTAAATGAGAATGTTTCCTTAATTTCTGTTTCAGATTTTTCATCATTAGTGTATAGGAATGCAAGAGGTTTCTGTGCATTAATTTTGTATCCTGCTACTTTACTAGAGCTAATCAATGATATTGGTAGTTTTCTGGTAGTATCTTTAGGATTCTCTATGTATAGTATCATGTCATCAGCAAACAGTGACAGTTTTACTTCTTTTCCAATTTGGATTCCTTTTATTTCTTTTTCTTCTCTGATTGCTGTGGCTAAAACTTCCAAAACTATGTTGAATAATAGCAGAGACAGTGGGAACCCTTGTGTTGTTCCTGATCTTAGAGGAAATGTTTTTAGTTTTTCACCATTGAGAATGATGTTGGCTGTGCGTTTGTCATATATGGCCTTTATTATGTTGAGGTAAATTCCCTCTATGCCTACTTTCTGGAGAGTTTTTATCATAAATGAGTGTTGAATTTTGTTGAAAGATTTTGCTGCATCTACTGAGATTATCATATGGCTTTTATCCTTCAATTTGTTAATATGGTGTATCACATTGATTGATTTGCATATATTGAAGAATCCTTGCATTCCTGGTATAAACCCTACTTGATCATGGTGTATGATCCTTTTAATGTGCTGTTGGATTCTGTTTGCTAGTATTTTCCTGAGGCTTTTTGCATGTATGTTCATCAGTTATATTGGCCTGTAATTTTCTTTTTTTGTGACACCTTTGTCTGGTTTTGGTATCGGGGGATGGTGGACTTATAGAATGAGTTTGAGAGTGTTCCTCCCTCTGTTATATTTTGGAAGAGTTTGAGAAAGATAGGTGTTAGCTCTTCTCTGAATGTTTGATAGAATTCGCCTGTGAAGCCATCTGGTCCTGGGCTTTTATTTGTTGGAAGAATTTTAATCACAGTTTCAATTTCAGTGCTGGTGTTTGGTCTGTTCATATTTTCTATTTCTTCCTGGTTCAGTCTCAGAAGGTTGTGCTTTTATAAGAATTTGTCCATTTCTTCCAGGTTGTCCATTTTTTGGGCATATAGCTGCTTGTAGTATTATCTCCTGATCCTTTGTATTTCTGCAGTGTCAGTTGTCACTTATCCTTTTTCATTTCTAATTCAGTTGATTTGAATCTTCTGTCTTTTTTTCCTGATGAGCCTGGCTAATGGTTGATCAATTTTCTTTATTTTCTCAAGGAACCAGCTTTTAGTTTTATTGATCTTTGCTATTGTTTCCTTCATTTCTTTTTTATTTATTTCTGATCTGATCTTTATGATTTCTTTCCTTCTGCTAACTTTGGGTTTTTTTGTTCTTCTTTCTCTAATTGCTTTAGGTGTAAGGTTAGGTTGTTTGAGATTTTTATTGTTTCTTGAGGTAGGATTGTATTGCTATAAATTTCCCTCTTAGAACTGCTTTTTCTGCATCCATAGGTTTTTGGTCATCGTGTTTTCATTGTCATTTGTTTATAGGTATTTTTTGATTTCCTCTTTGATTTCTTCAGTAATCTCTTGGTTATTTAGTAGTGTATTGTTTAGCCTCCATGTGTTTGTATTTTTTACAGACTTTTTCCTGTAATTGATATCTAGTCTCATAGTGTCGTGGTTAGAAAAGATACTTGATGTGATTTCAATTTCCTAAATTTACCAAGTCTTGATTTGTAACCCAAGATAGGATCTATCCTGGAGAATGTTCCATGAGCACTTGAGAAGAAAGTATATTCTGTTGTTTTTGGTTGGAATGTCCTATAAATATCAATGAAGTCCATTTTGTTTAATGTGTCATTTAAAGCTTGTGTTTCCTTATTTATTTTCATTTTAGATGATCTGTCCATTGGTGAAAGTGAGGTGTTAAAGTCCCCTTCTATTATTGTGTTACTGTCGATTTCCCCTTTTATGGCTGTTAGCATTTGCCTTATGTATTGAGGTGCCCCTATTTTGGGTGCATAGATATTTACCATTGTTATATCTTCTTCTTGGATTGATCCCTTGATCATTACGTAGTGTCCTTCTTTGTCTCTTGTAATAGTCTTTATTTTAAAATCTATTTTGTCTGATATGAGAATTGTTACTCCAACTTTCCTTTGATTTCCATTTGCATGGACTATCTTTTTCCATCCCCTCACTTTCAGCCTGTATTGTCCCTAGGTGTGAAGTGGGTCTCTTGTAGACAGCATATATATGGGTCTTGTTTTGTATCCATTCACCAGTCTATGTCTTTTGGTGGGAGCATTTAATCCATTTACATTTAAGGTAATTATCGATATGTATGTTCCTATTACCATTTTCTTAATTGTTTTGGGTTTGTTATTGTAGGACTTTTCCTTCTTTTGTGTTCCTGCCCAGAGAAGTTCCTTTAGCATTTGTTGTAAAGCTGGTTTGGTGGTGCTGAATTCTCTTACCTTTTGTTTGTCTGTAAAGGTTTTAATTTCTCTGTCAAATCTGAATGAGATCCTTTGCTGGGAGTAATCTTGGTTGTAGGTTTTTCCCTTTCATCACTTTGAATATGTCCTGCCACTCCCTTCTGGCTTGCAGAGTTTCTGCTGAAAGATCAGCTGTTAACCTTATGGGAATTCCCTTGTATGTTATTTGTTGCTTTTCCCTTGCAGCTTTTAATATTTTTTCTTTGTATTTAATTTTTGCCATTTTGATTATTATGTCTTGGTGTGTTTCTCCTTGGATTTATGCTGCATGGGACTCTCTGCGCTTCCTGGACTTGATTGACTATTTCCTTTCCCACATTAAGGAAGTTTTCAACTATAATCTCTTCAAATATTTTGTCAGACCCTTTCTTTTTCTCTTCTTCTTCTGGGACCCGTATAATTCAAATGTTGGTGCATTTAATATTGTCCCAGAGGTCTCTGAGACTGTCCTCAATTCTTTTCATTCTTTTTTCTTTCTTCTGCTCTGCAGTAGTTATTTCCACTATTTTATCTTCCAGGTCACTTATCCATGCTTCTGCCTCAGTTATTCTGCCATTGATTCCTTCTAGAAAAATTTTAGTTTCATTTATTGTGTTGTTCATCATTGTTTGTTTGCTCTTTAGTTCTTCTAGGTCCTTGTTAAACGTTTCTTGTATTTTCTCCATTCTGTTTCCAAGATTTTGGATCATCATTACTATCCTTACTCTGAATTCTTTTTCAGGTAGGTTGCCTATTTCCTCTTCAGTTGTTTGGTCTGGTTGCTTTTTACCTTGCTGCTTCATCTGCTGCATAGTTCTCTGTCTTCTCATTTTGTTTAACTTACTCTGTTTGGGTCTCCTTTTCTCAGGCTGCAGGTTCATACTTCCCGTTGTTTTTGGTGTCTGCCCCCAGTGGGTGAGTTTCATTCAGTGGCTTGTGTAGGCTTCCTGGTGGAGGGGACTGGTGCTTGTATTCTGGTGTGTGGGGCAGGATCTTGTCTTTCTGGTAGTCAGGACCACGTCTGCTGGTATGTTTTGGGGTGTCTGTGAACTCAGTATAATTTTAGGCATCCTCTCTGCTAATGGTGGGGCTGTGTTCCTGTCTTGCTAGTTGATTGTCATGGGGCATCCAGCACTGGAGCTTGCTGGCTGTTGGGTGGAGCTGGGTCTTAGCATTGAGACAGAGATCACTGGGAGAGCTCTCACTGATTGATATTACATGGGGCTGGGAGTTCTCTGGTAGTCCAGTGTTCTGAACTTGGCTCTTCCACCTCAGAGGCTCTGGCCTGACACCAGGCCGGAGCACCAAGACCCTGTCAGCCACATGGCTCAGAAGAAAAGGGAGAAAAAAAGAAAGAAAAAAAATATATAATTAAAATAAAAAGAAGTAATAATAAAAAAAGAAGAGAGCAACCAAACCAATAACCAAATCTACCAATGATAACAAGCCCTAAAAACTATACTCTGTTAAACATAAAAATCAGAAGCAAATCAGTTGCAGACAGCAAACCCTAAAAGTCTACAGTTGCTCCCAAAATCCACCGCCTCAATTTTGGGATGATTCATTGTTCAGGTATTCAACAGATGCAGGGTACTTGAAGTTGATTGTGGGAATTTAATCTGCTGCTCCTGAGGCTGCTGGGAGTAATTTCCCTTTCTCTTCTTTTTTCGCACGTCTCCTGGGGTTCAGCTTTGGTTTTGGCCCCACCTCTGCATATAGGTCTCCCTCAGGCATCTGTTCCCACCTTGACAGGACCGGGTTAAAGGAGTGGCTGATTAGGGGGCTCTGGTTCACTCATGCTGGGAAGAGGGAGGGGTAAGGTAGTTATAATTGGAATGCGGGGAGAGCCTGCGGCAGCAGAGGCCAGCATTACATTACAACAGCCTGAGGTGCACCATGTGTTCTCCCAGGGAACTTGTCCCTGGATCACAGGGCCCTGGCAGTGGCCTGTTGAACAGATTCCTGTGGGGTGTGTGGATAGTGACCTGTGCTTGCACACAGAATTCTTGGTGGCTGCAGCAGCAGCGTTAGTGTTTCATGTCCATCTCTGGAGCTCATTTAGGCAGTGCTCTGCCTTCTGTGGGCAGACAGGGAAAGAATTCCCTCTCCTTGTGCACCCCGAAACAATGATCTCTTGCCTCTTAAGCAGGTTCAGACTTTTTCCCAGACTCCCGGCTAGCTGTGGCACACTAGCCCCCTTCAGGCTGTGTTCACGCAGCCAACCCCAGTCCTGTCCCTGGGATCTGACCTCCGAAGCCTGAGCCTTCGCTCCCAGCCCCCACCTGCCCTGGCGGGTGAGCAGACAAGCCTCTCCGGCTGGTGAGTGCTGCTCGGCACCTATCCTCTGTGTGGGAATCTCTCCGCTTTGCCCTCTGCACCCCTGTTGCTGCGCTCTCCTCTGTGTCTCCAAAGCTTCCCCCTGCCACCTGCTGTCTCCGCCAGTGAAGGGGCTTCCTAGTGTGTGAAAACTTTTCCTCTTTCATAGCTCCCTCCCAGAGGTGCAGGTCCCATCCCTATTCTTTTGTCTCTGTTTCTTCTTTTTTCTTTTGCCCTATCCAGGTACATGGGGAGTTTCTTGACTTTTAGGAGGTCTGAGGTCTTCTGCCAGCGTTCAGTAGGTGTTCTGTAAGAGTTGTTCTGCATGTACATGTATTTTTGATGTATTGGTGGGGACGAAGGTGATCTCTACATCTTATTACTCTGCCATCTTGAATGTCCCCCCAGTCATAGTGTCTTGTTCTCATTTTTAGATTTTTGTGTTGCTTTATTTTGCATGTTTTGTGGTATTAGTGATTTTTCCTTAGAAATGTATCCATTGTCATTTCTTGGGGCATGAATGAACATGGATTCCACCAGTTCATTTTTATGGATGCTTCTGATGGGGTCATGCTTTGGTGAGCACTACCAGTTGTAGAGAACTTTAATTCTAGGAATGAATTGTTTTTGGAGCAGCCAAGTAATGCAAATTCTGGATAAAAATCTACACATGGCTAGCTCATGGTTATAAATTCTAAGAGAAGTAATTTCCTCCTTCTATAGTACACTTCTCCTTGAAGATCACTGAGTAAACAAGTTTATTTTTTCAATCTTCTCTCTCTCTGTCCTGTAGATTAGATTATTTTTAGTGATCTATCAAATTTACTGACTCCTCAATTATCTTTGACCTGTTGTTAAGCCTTTGTAGTGAAATTTTATTTCAGGTATTAGATTTTCAGGTTTTAGATTTTCCATTTGATTCTTTTTAACAGTTTCTAATCTTGGTTAAGATTGCTTGTATTTTATACATTAATAGCATATTTTTATTTATGTACTTGAATATAGTTTTAATAGCTGTTTTAAAATCTTTCTCTGATAATTAAAATTTCTGGTTGTCTTGGTGTTAGTATTCTTTGATTACCTTTTCTTTTGAATGAGGGTCTTATTTTCCTATTTCTTCCTATGTCTAGTAATATTTTGTTATATCCTGTACTCTATGGTTGAAATATTTTAGAGATTCTTGATTTTATTTTCTTTCCACTGAAGGGTACTAATTTTGTTTTTGTTTTTTATTGGGGGGGTAAATAGTTGATTTGTCTGAACTCAAAACCTAAATTCAGAAACATTATTTCAATTCTTCTAGCTTTAGCTTGGCTGCTTGAACTCGGTCCTGTGTATACATTGTTCAAAAGTCAGCCAGAGATTTAGGTTGACCTTGTACACAGAATTAGAGCTCCCTATCTATGGTTTTCTACTTTATGGAATTTCCTCCCTCACTTTTCAGCTGCTGTGATTGTCCCAGATTTTGTTTTCTGGCTAAACCAGTAAAACTGTCAGGTTTCTATCTGCATTTTGGTCTTCCAGTACTAAACTTGGGACTTCTCTTCAGGCTAAAAGCCATACGAAATGTTATACTCATTGCTATTCCCTCCATCTAGCTGTCAACTCCCTCTATTATCTTTCTTCTTTGCTCACTTGCCAATGTCTTCAGGATGATTAATGTATTCTATTCAGCCATTCCCAGAAGTACAATCTAGAGGTTAAATTTTAATATTCTTGGCTAGTTTATTTCTAAGCCTCTGAGAATGGCTTTATTCCTTTGGGATTAATGCTTTATGTGGGGGTCTTATAACAGTCTTTATAATTTGAGTGGGCCCTGAGATTTGTGACATGTCTCTTAACTCCCATGAGGCCATGAAAACTGAAGTTCAAGTTCATCATATTTGGAAGATCCTCCTCATGTATAAGTTCATTTCCATGCTTTGCTCATCTGTTTCAGTTTCCTACTTTCCTTAATTAAAAAAAAAATTTATTGGAGTATAGTTGACTTACAATGTTGTGTTAGTTTTAGGTGTACAGCAAAGTGAATCAGTTTTATATATACATATATCCACTCTTTTTTTAGATTCTTTTCCCATATAGGCCATTACAGAGTATTGAGTAGAGTTTCCTGTGCTATACAGTAAGCCATTGTTGGTTATCTTTTTTATATGTAGTAGTGTGTATATGTCGGTCCCAATCTCCCAGTTTATCCCTCCCCCACCTTTCACTCTTGGTAACCATAAGTTTGTTTTCTAAGTCTGTGTGAGTCTATTTCTGTTTTGAAAATAAGTTCATTTGTACCATTTTTTTTTATATTCCACATATAAGCGGTATCATATGATATTTGTCTTTCTCTGTCTGACTTACTTCACTCAGTATCACAATCTCTAGGTCCATCCATGTTGCTGTAAATGGCATGCGTGGAGCCCTAACCTCTGGACCACCAGGGAATTCCCCTTAATTTTTTGACTTACTTTTTTACTGTGTATTCCTTAATTCCTCACCAGTACATATGGAAAAAATTAATTCAGCATTTTTAATTGGTATGATGAGCAAGTAAACTTATACAGTCCACCAGTCTATTGGAAGAGTATATCTGAGAAGAGTTTTAAAAAATAGTAAATCAAATCACATGAACTGATCACTGAACTGTTAAAATCCTCCAATAATTTCTGATAACATTTAGAATAAAAATATTTTAATGTGTTTTAGGATCTTGTGAGATCTAGCTTTAGCTTTTCTCTCTGATATCATCTCGTGTCATTTTCCCTCTCTGTTCCAGTAATAAAGATCTTTCCGTTCTTTGAACATGGTACTAGCTCTCCCATCTCAAGTCCTTTTGACATGTTACTTTTTTCTACTTGGAGCCCTTCTCTTTTCACCCTTCATTCTAGTCATCTTTTAGTTCTCTACTTATTTGTAACCTTATCCAGGAATTTTTCCTTGGCCTTTTAGACCAGTAAGGGACCCCACTTTCTATTATTTTCGCCACCACTTCTTTCACTTTTGTAAGACACAGCACTTTATTCAGGTTATGTCTAACCTACTGTACTCCATGGAGATAACAACCATGTCTTTACTTCGCCACCATTCTCCAATGTCTAATACAATGCCTGATAGAGAGGAGGTGCTAAAAAATATTTGCTGATTATTTTGTTTGAATCAGGCACACAAGAATCTTATAAACTTTGGGGCCCAGAGATTTTCTAAACGTTTAGGTGCAAGTGGTGAATCTTGGATGTTAGTGAAATTACCAAAGTAATATTGGCCTAAAAACCCCAGCAGGTTGGCAGTTCTCTGCACTCTTGTTGATTGTGCACTTTCCTTTACATCAGTCTTCCCAAAAGTTATTTTATCATGTTACTCACTTACTCAAAAATCTACTGTGTTCATATCTTTCTTGTTTAGTCTAAACTCTACACTTTGGCATTCAGTTCTATCTATAATCTTATAATTTACCTAGCCAAGTCTGTCTGCCACTACTTCCCAATCAAAACTTTCAAAACAATATCAAATACATCATTCTCTTAATTGTCTTGTTTTTGTACATTATGTTATGTTCTTCAGCTCATGTCATGCCTCATAGTAAGGACTATGTGAGAATGCTTTTCTGCCTTGATTCTTTTTCACAGAACCAGCGTAGATCCTAAGTACAGAGATAATATGGTGTAGTACTTAATAACAATTTTCTGTAACTTGCCAGATATGTATAACCTTGGATAAATTACTTAGATTTCTGTGCCTCCATTTCTTTATTTTCAAAATTGAGATAATAATAGTAACATATAATGTCTTTGAGATGATCTCTTGAGTTAATATATAAGTTCATAGGATAGGGTCTGGTATATAGTAAGACATCAATATTTTTAAGCTACATTTAACTCCTCTATGAAACCTTCCAAGCCCATTCATTTATTCCATCTCTCAATATTTATGTGAGCTTATTTTGTGCCGAACCCTTCACTAAACATTGCCTGTAAAGCAGTGAATAAGGCACTGTCTCTTACCTCAAGGAACTCATAGAAGACTTCATTAACCAAAACCAGGAGAAAATCAACCATTAGAAACAAACTGAACAATGTCAGAGATGATAGAATTAGTAGGCAAGGACTTTAAAGCAGCTATTATACCTCAAAATTTTAAAGGAAAAAATAACTTAGAAAAGATATAAAAGGAAGTTTTGGAAGTTTTAGACTGAAAAAATATAACATCTCAAATAAAATAAAAAATTACCAGGTGACTTAAGAGTAGGTTACATATTACAGAATAAAAGGTCAGTAACCATGAAGATATAGCAATAGAAACTATCAATATGTGGAAGCACACAGAGAAAAATACTGAGAAAAAAAGAACAGCAATCTTAATGGCCTGTGGGACAATATTCCGCCACTTAACATACATGTAATTGGAGTAAGAAAAGGAGAGAAATGTGGACAGAAAACAATTTTTGAAAAACTCTCACAAATTTTCCATATTTGAGGAAAATTGTAGACCTACACATCCAAGAACATCAGCAAAACCCCCAAAACCCAAGCAGGATAACAAAAAAAGAAAACTGCATATCGAAATCCAATTGCTGAACACCAGTGAGAAAGAAAATTCTGAAAGGAAGCCAGCATAAAGAGACATAAATAGAAAAAATCCAGAAATTAAAGAGGCATGAAAGTGGAGCACCATTAAAGTACAAAAGAACAAATATTAACGTAAAACTAAAATGCTATATACTGCAAAAATATCTTTCAAAATTGAAGTGAAATAAAGATGGTTTCAGAAAAAAACAAATGTTTAGAGAATTAATCAAAGGTAGATGTTCAATTATAATAATTTAAAGGAAGTTTTTCAGATTTATAAAAAAAAAAATAAGAAAATGATAGAACTTTGGTTTTACCAGTTTGGTTACCAATATGTAAACAACTTGGAAGTTGTCATACCCATCCTTCAAGAAGAAAAAGATGAGGAAACTGAACATCAACATTACTTGTATTCATCAAAGAACTGGGCTTGCAATAGCAAATCACTCTGAAATATGAAGAGACAGGTAAATACAAAGAATCACAACTGAGATCAGTTTACCTGAAGCAGAAGTCTCTAGAGCCATAACTGATAGGAACAGTAAATGGCAATTTTGATGAATTACTGGAAGTTAAGTATGGAAGAGTATGAGAGTAAGAAAATCCTGGGGACCTCAGTCTTATGGAATTTCTCAGCTTTCATTGGTTTTACCTCCAAATACCCTACCAGGCTATCACAGTGAAAATCTGAGAAAGAACTCCTCATGGCTATGGCAGGGGAGGTAAGTATTAATCACTGTGAAATACTTCCAGAGCACTCTCCATAAAAAGTCCTACAGTCCAAGGGAAAAGACTTTAACAAAGCCTTTTCTACATGGAGGGGGAAGAAAATTCCAGACAACCTAGTCTCTTTAACCTTATTGTTTCACCTAAAGGATAAAATTTTAAAAAGCTGTACCACTGGAGAATCACCTGTGAAGGTCACAGTCAAGAAACAGGCCCATCAAAAGACTGAGATTTAATCATAATTATATACAATGCTTCCCCTCTCTCACATTTAACCACCACACCAAGAGGATCCCAGTATGAAAATAGTAGATTACAACCAAAGGGTATTCTTTAAAGTGTCCCTCAATTGAGATTTATTTGAGGTTTTTCTAATGATTAAAAAGAGGTTATGTGTTTTTAGAAAGACAACCAAAGACGTAAAGGGCCGTTTTCATTATAATTGGCCCTCTGTATCCGCAGGTTCTGCATATGTGGATTCAACCAACCACGGATTGAAAATATTTGGAAAAAAAAATTCCAGAAAATTCCAAAAAGCTTGAATGTGGCACAAAATAGCAACTAGTTACATAGCATTTACATTGTATTTACAACTATTTACATAGCATTTACATTGCATTAGGTATTATAAGTAATCTAGAGATGATTCGAAGTATACTGGAGGATGTGCATAGGTTATATGTAAATACTACACTATTTTATTAAGGGACTTGAGCATCCTCAGATTGTGGTATCCTCGGGGGTTCCTGGAACCAATCCCTTGTGGATACCAAGGGACAACTGTACATCATATCAAGGGTTATCAGCATGATTTATCACTGTTGATATAAACCTTGATCGTCTGGCTGAGGCTGTGTTTTTCAGGTCTCTCCACTGTAAATCCACTCTTTCTTCATCCTGTTCATACAGGACTATTTGGAAAGAAGTCACTATGCTTACCCCACATTTAAGGACTGGTACAATATGCTTCACCATCTTGAGGGCAGAATATCTGCATAAACTATTCGGTTTTCTTCTACATGGGAAATTTGTCTCCTTCCCACTATATATTTATTCAAAAATTTATGTATATTAGTGTGGACTCATGGGTATTTATTTTATACATTGAGTTATAATACACTAACATCATTTGTTTTGTTTCTCAAATTGTTCTAGCTTTATTCAATTTGTTTCAGTAGGCTCTGTGTCACTTTGACATATTCCCCTTATTGTATATGTGTGTTTTGTTCTTTTTTTTTCTTTTTTCTTTGTTTAAAAGAATTGATTAAGAGATAAGCACAGGATCCTCTGAACCATGGAGTACGTGCACCAAAGTCAACTCAGAGGAATAGTCAGAAAGTGAATTGTTAAGAAAAAATTTGTTAAAAAGAATTGCTAAAGAAAAAACTACAAGTAGTTCTTTGTGACTGTGGCATATAGTGGGAAGAAAAGAGAGGTAAGAGACAAACTTGAAGAGACTGGAAGGTACATAAATGATCATAAATGATCTCATAAACTTGTCATGACAGGATCCTTAACCCATTAGTCTTACTTGTCAGTTGGAGCATTTTGAGAGAAATCTATAAGCAACTTATTGCTATCAAGTTGTTGAGGTGGAAGATATGCCCTTTGCACTGACACAGTATTCATCTTTTTCTCTTTTCCTCAAATAATAGTAAAATTCCTAGTATATGCTAAGCCACATAGTAGGTAAGATATACAGCAATAAATAAGGCCCGATCCCTGCTTTCAAGGAACTCACATTTTACTGGGGTGCACAGACAAGCAAACAGGCAATTATAATAAAGAGTGAGAAGAACTGAGGCACAGGCAAGTGCCAGGAGCTGAGGAAGCACAGAATGGGTACAGAACTCAGTTGTATAAGTGCATTGTTGTAGAGGCTGGAGAGGAATAGTTCAGAAACAGCTTTACAGAGATTCCAACAATGCAGAGACCTGACATAAGCCAGGTGAAGAGAGCAGGGAAAGTAAGGGAAATCCAAGCTCTGAGAAAAATATGTGTAGGCTGGCCCATCTTCAACTCTCTCTTCTCTAGATACTGATCTTGTTTATTGTCTGAGCTACTCATTTTGGGATTGAATCATAATTTATTTTATATAGCCTTATTTTGTTTAGGATGACTATATTAATTTTGTCTTTCTAGTGAAAGTATAAACATCTTGTAATCAGAGATAATGTCCTGTAGTTTTCCCGATTATGATAGCAAGCAGCATTGGATAGGAAAAAAAAATTACTCCATTAATTTACTGAATTAGTTGGTCAATATTCTCCCTCTTTAGTCAGCCATACGTTATTTTCTAAAGCAAATACACAATTCCCCTCTCCCTCCCCCTTGCCTGCTCCCTCTCTCTCTCCTCCTCTCTCCTCCCTTTCTCTCCCTCTCTCACACACACCAAAGAAAAAAGGTGCTTTAAACTTTTCAGTCTTTTATATTTCTTTAAGCTTTTTTATTTGCACTCTTCTAAAACAACTGTATAACACCTACATTCTTTTCCAAATACAGAATCCTAAAGTAAATGTTGTTCCATGTTCCATAGTAAGGTTTTAATCAATGCCAAGTACAAAGAGAATATTACTTACTGGGTTTTACATATTGCTTGTTTCTATCGTTATTTACCATTTGTATATTGTTAAATTCTGTAAGTTGTACATTCCATACTCTTTTTGGGGGAATTTATTGAACTATAGTTGGTGTACAATATTACATAAGTTATAGGTGTACAACATAGCAATTCACAATTTTAAAAGCTTATACTCCATTTATAGTTATTATAAAATTGGCTATATTCCCTATATTGTACAATATATCCTTGTAGCTTATTTATTTTATACAAGGTGGTTTATATCTCTTAATCCCATACCTCTATCTTGTCCCTACCCCTTTCCCTCCCCAACTCATAACCACTAGTTCTCTGTATCTGTCTGTTGTTTATATTCACTAATTTTATTTTTTATATGATAGCATATAAGTGCTATCATACAGTATTTGTCTCTCTGACTTATTTCACTTAGCATAATATCCTCCAAGTCCATCCGTGTTGTTGCAAATGGCAAAATTTCATTCTTTTTCATGAGTGAGTACTATTCCTGTGTGTGTATGTGTGTGTGTGTTTGTGTGTGTACACCACGTCTTCTTTATCCATTAATCTGTTGATGGACACTTAGGTTGCTTCCATATCACAGCAATTGTAAATAAGGCTGCTGTGAACATTGGGGTGCGTGTATCTTTCTGAATTAGTGTTTTTATTTTTTTCAGGTATATACCCAGAAGTGAAATTGCTGGGTCATATGGTAGTTCTATTTTTAGTTTTTAGAGAAACCTCCATACTGTTTTCCACAGTGGCTGCATCAATTTACATTCCCACCAACAGTGTATGAGGGTTCCCTTTTCTCCACATCCTCACCAACATTTGTTATTTGTGTTCTTTTTGATGATAGTCATTCTGACAGGTGTGAGGCGATATCTCATGTGGTTTTAAGTTGCATTTCTCTGATGATTAATGATGCTGAGCATCTTTTCATGTGCCTGTTGGCCATTTGAATGTCCTCTTTGGAAAAATTTCTACTCAGGTCTTATGCCCATTTCTTAGTTGGGTTGTTTGTTTTGTTGATGTTGAGTTGTATGAACTGTTTATATATTTTGGATATTAACCCCTTATCAGTCATATTATTTGCAAATATTTTTTCACATTCAGTAAGTTGTTTTTTAATTTGTCAGTGGTTTCCTTTGCTGTGTGAAAGCATTTAGGTTTAATTAGGTCCCATTTGTTTATTTTACCTTTTATTTTCTTTGCTTTGGAGACAGATCCAAAAAAGTATTGCTATGATTTATGTCAGAGTGTTCTGCCTATGTTTTCCTCTAGGAGTTTTATTGTTTCTGGTCTTACATTTAGGCCCTCAATCCATTTTGAGTTTACTTTTGTATATGGTGTTAGAGAATGTTCTGATGTCATTCTTTTACAGGCAGCTGTCCAGTTTTCCCAACACCACTTATTGAAGAGACTGTCTTTTCTCCATTGTATATTCTTGCCTACTTTGTCTTGTATTAATTGGCCATAAGTTTGTGGATTTATTTCTGGACTTTCTATTCTGTTCCATTGATCTACGTGTCTATTTTTTTGCCAGTACCATACTGTTTTGATTACTGTAGCTTTGTAGTACAGTCTGAAGTCAGGGAGCGTGATTCCTCCAACTCTGTATTTCTTTCTCAAGGATGTTTTGGTTATTTGGGGTCTTTAATTTGTATACAAATTTAAAAAGTTTTTGTTATAGTTCTGTGAAAAATGCCATGGGTATTTTGATAAGGATTACATTGAATCCGTAGATTCCCTTGGGTAGTGTGGTCATTTTAACAGTATTAATTATTCCAGTCCACGAACACAGTCTATCTTGCTATCTATTTGTGTCATCTTCAATTTCTTTCATCAGTGTCTTTCCAAGTATAGGTCTTTGCCTCCTTCAGTAAGTTTACTCCCAATTATTTCATTCTTTTTGATGCAGTGGTAAATGGGATTGTTTCCTTGATTTCTCTTTCTGATAGTTCCTTGTTAGTGTACAGAAATGCAACAGATTTCTGTATAATAATTTTGTATTATACAACTTTACTGAATTCATTGATGAGATATAGTAGTTTTCTGGTGGTGTCTTTAGGATTTTCTATGTATAGTATCATATCATCTGCAAACAGTAACAGTTTTACTTCTTTTCCAATTTGGATTCTTTTTATTTCTTTTTCCTGTCTGATTGCTATGGCTAGGACTTCCAAAACTAAGTTGAATAAAAGTGGCAAGAGTGGACATCCTTGTCTTATTTCTGACATTAGAGGAAATGCTTTCAGCTTTTCATCATTGAGTATGATGTTAGCTGTGGGTTTGTCATATATGGCCTCTATTATGTTGAGGTATGTTCCCTCTGTGCCCACTTTGCTGAGAGTTTTCATCATAAATCGATGTTGAATTTTGTCAAAAGCTTTTTCTGCATCTATTGAGATGATCATATGATATTTATTCTTCAATTTGTTAATGTGGTGTATCATATTGATTGCAGATATTGAAAAATTGTCGCATCCATGGGTAAATCCCACGTGTTCATAGCGTATGATCCTTTTAATATGTTGTTGGATTTGGTTTGCTAGTATTTTGTTGAGGATTTTTGCATGTATGTTCACCAGTGATATTGGCCTGTAATTTTCGCTTTTTGTGATATCTTTGTCTGGTTTGGGCATCTAGGAGATCCTGGTCTTGTAGAATGAGATTGGAAGCATTCCTTCTTCTGCAATTTTTTGGAATAGTTTGAGAAGGTAGGTATTAACTCTTCTCTAAATGCTTGGTAGAATTCACCTGTAAAGCCATATGGTCCAGGACTTTTGTTTGTTCAGATTTTTTGTTTTTTTAAACTGGTGAAATTTTATTGCTGGTAATTGGTCTGTTCTTATTTTCTATTTATTCCTGGTTCAGCTTTGGGAGTTTGTACGTTTCTAAGAATTTTTCCATTTCTTCTTGGTTGTCCATTTTATTGGTGTACAGTTGCTCATAGTAGTCTCTTATGGTCCTTTGTATTTCTGTGGTGTTGGTTGTAACTTCTTTTTCATTTCTGATTTCATTGATTTGGGACCTCTCTCTTTTTTTCTTGAATAATCTTTCTAAAGGTTTACCTTTACAAAGAACCAGCTTTTATTTTCATTGATGTTTCCTATTGTTTTTTTAGGCTCTATTTCATTTATTTCTCCTCTGATATTTATGATTTCTTTCCTTCTTCTAACGTTGGGTTTTGTTTTGTTCTTCTTTTTCTAGTTCCTTTAGGTGTAAAGTTAGGTCATTTTTTTTGAGATTTTTCTTGTTCCCTGAGGTAAACTTTTATCACTGTAAACTTAACTCCTAGAACTGCTTTTGCTGTGTCCCATAGTTTTACATCATTTTGTTTTTGTTTTCATTTGTCTCCAAGTATTTTTTGATTTCCTTTTAATTTCTTCAGTGACCCATTGGTTATTTAGTAGCATATTGTTTAGCCTTCATGTGTTTGTGTTTTTTGCATTTTTTTCTTGTAGTTGATTTCTAGTCTCATAGCGTTGTGGTTGGTAAAGATGCGTGATATGATTTCAATTTTCTTAAATTTACTGAGACTTGTTTTGTGGCCTAGCATGTGACCTATAGTAGAGGATGTTCCATGTGCAGTTGAAGAGAATGTATATTTTGCCTTGGGCTGGAATGTAGTGTGTGTATACACACACACACACACACACACACACACACACACACACACACACATATAGCTATCGATATAGGTATATAGATATCTATTAATTTCATCTCGTCTAATGTGTCCTTTAAGGCCAGTGTCTCCTTTTTAAATTTCTGTCTGGATTATCTGTCCATTAGTGTAAGTGGGGTGTTAAAAATCCCCTACTATTATTGTGTTACTGTCTATTTCTCCCTTTATGTTCATTAATATGTACTTTATGTCTTTAGGTGCTCCTATGCTGTGTGCATATACATTTACAATTGTTATACCTTCTTCTTGGATTGATCCTTTGATCATTATGTAGTGTCCTTATTTGTCTCTTGTAACAGTCTTTATTTTAAAGTCTCTTTTTTTCTGATATAAGTATTGCTACCCTGGCTTTCTTTTGATTTCCATTTGCATGGAATACCTTTTTACATCCTCTAACTTTCAGTCTGTGTGTGTCTTTAAATCTGATGTTTAAGTCTCTTGTTTGCAGCCTATATACAGGTCTTGTTTTTGTATCCATTTAGCCTCTCAGTGTGTTTTGATTGGAGCATTTAATCCATTTACATTTAACGTAATTATTGATGTATATGTTCTTATTGCCACTTTTGTTAATTGTTTGGCGGTTGTTTATGTAGATGTTTTTTGTTCCTTTTTTCTTCCTCTGTTCTCTTTTCTTGTGATTTGGTAATTATCTTTAGTGCTATGTTTGGATTCCTTTTGCGTGTGTGTGTGTGTGTGTGTGTGTGTATCTAGTATAGGTTTTTGCTTTGTTGTTACCATGAGGTTTACATATATATGTGTGTGAGTGTGTATATATATAAATATATATATATACATATACATACATATATATATGATTGTTTTAAGTTGCTGATCTCTCAATTTCAAATCCGTTTTTTAAAATTTTTTATTGGAGTGTAGTTGATTTAAAATGTTGTGTTACATATATATGGAATTTAAAAAAATGGTTCTGATGAAACTAGGGGCAGGACAGGAATAAAGACGCAGTTGTAGAGAATGGACTTGAGGACACGGGGATGGGGAAGGGTAAGCTGGGACGAAGTGAGAGAGTAGCACTGACATATATACACTACCAAATGTAAAACAGATAGCTAGTGGGAAGCAGCTACATAGCACAGGGAGATCAGCTCGGTGCTTTGTGACCACCTAGAAGGGTGGGATAGAGAGGGTGGGAGGGAGATGCAAGAGGGAGGGGATATGGGGATATATGTATACATATAGCTGATTCACTTTGTTATACAGCAGAAACTAACACAGCATTGTAAAGCAATTATACTCCAATAAAGTTGTTAAAAAAAAGAACAAAAAAAATGCTGTATTAGTTTCAGGTGTACAGAAAAATGAATCAGTTATACGTATACATATATCCACTGTTTTTTAGATTCTTTTTCCATATAGGTCATTACAGAGTATTGAGTAGAGTTCCCTGTGCTATACATTAGGTAGATTCCACATATAAGTCAAATGCATTTTAACAACCCTGTATTTGTACTCTCCTCCCCTCACAACTACTGTTTTTCATATCATATTTTACATCTAGTTGTTTTGTATATCCCTTAACTGCTTATTGTGGATATAGATGATTTTACTACTTTTGTCTTTTAACCCTCCTTCTAGCTTGTGTGTGAGATGATTTCCTACCTTTACAGTATGTTTGCCTTTACTAATGAGCTTTTTCCTTTCATAATTTATGTTTCTAGCTTTGGCCTTTTCTTTTTCACTTAGAGAAGTTCCTTTAACCTTTCTTGTAAAGCTGGTTTGCTGGCGCTGCATTCTTTTAGCTTTTGCTTGTCTGTGAAGCGTTTGATCTCTCCATCAAATCTGAATGAGAGCCATTCTGGGTAGAGTATTCTTGGTTATAGGTTTTTCCCTTTCATCATTTTAAATATATTGTGCCACTCCATTCTGGCCTGCTGAGTTTTTGTTGAAAACTCAGCTGATAGCCTTATGGGAGTTTCCTTGTATGTTATTTGTTGCTTTTCCCTTTCTGCTTTTAATGTTCTCTCTTTATCTTTAATTTTTGCCATTTTAGTTACAGTGTGTCTTGGCATTTTCCTCTTTAAGTTAATCCTTTATGGGACTCTCTGGGCTTCCTGGACTTGGATATCTGTTTCCTTTCCCAGGTTGGGGACATTTTCAGGTATTATGTCTTTAAATATGTTCTCTGCCACTTTCCCTCTCTCTTCTCCTTCTGGGAGTGCTATAATGTGAATATTATTGTTCTTGATATTGTCCCAGTGGTCTCTTAAACTGTCTTCATTTCTTTTCATTCTTTTTTCTTTTTTCTGTTCAGCATCAGTGATTTCCACTACTCTTCCAGCCTGTTCTTTCATTTCTCTGTATCATTTCATGTACTGTTGATTCCTTCTGGTGTATTTTTCATTTCATTTACTGTATTCATCTCTGTTTGGGTGTTGTTTATATTATCTAACTCTGTTAAAAACTTCTAACTTCTTGCTCTGTGCATCCATTCTTTTCCTGATTTCTTTGATCATCTTTATGATCACTACCCTGAACCCTTTCTCAGGTAGACTGCCTATCTCCACTTCAGGTTTTATCTTGTTCCTTCATCCGGAACATGTTCCTCTGTTATCTCATTTTGCCTATGTCACTGTTTGTATGTATCTGGTGTGTTAGTTACACTTCCCAGCCTTGGAAAAGTGGAGATATCCTATATATCCCAGCAATGCATTCCCCTCTCATTACTTAATCTATGTGCTCTAGGGTTTCCCCCTATAAGGACTACATGGGTCCTTCTGTTATTGTGGTCTGACCATGTGGGCAATCTGGTAGACTTGGTTGGCCCCCAGTCTGGTTGGTTTCCCAGCCCTGCTTTGTGTGGAGGCTGCCAGCTGCTGGGTGGTGTGGTCAGGTCACAAGACAACTGAATATAGAACCCCAGGGGGCCCCAGAGCTAGTGGTGGCTCACTGGTGGGTGAAATCAGGGTCCAGAAGTCTCTGAGGCTGTTGCCATCCCACTCGTGGGTGATGCCAGGTCCTGCGTTAGTGCCAGCCTACTGGCAGACAGAGCTGGGTCCCAGAGTCTGGTTTCAGCATTCAGGCTTCCCAGAGCTGGTGTCAAATTGCTGGTGGGGGCGTGGTTTCTAACACATTTGGGCCTAGGGTGCCCTAAAGCTTGTGTTGACCTGCTAGTAGGCAGGGCCAGGGCCCAGTTGGTCCCAGAGCAGGGTCTGGCCTACTGGTGGGCAGGCTGGGCCCACAGGCTGTGGGATTATGGCTTTCTTGCATCTGGTATCTGCCCCCTGGTGGTTGGAGCTGCTCCAGAGGCTACAGAAGGCTTCCTGGAGGGCAGGGCCAGGGCCCAGGTGATTCTGGAGCTGGTGTATGCAGCTGTTGGGTGGAGCTGGATCCTGGGCCCTCTGGTGGGCAGGGCCATGTCCAGAGGTGGCAGCTGTGGGCTCAGAGGGTCTTAAGGCAGTCTGTCTGCTGATGGGTGGTGCTGTGTCCCTGCCCAGCTAGTTGCTTGGTCTGAGCCATCCCAGCACTGGTGCCTACAGGTTTTTGGGCCAGGGCAGGGCTCGGTCCTTGGGCTAAGCTAGAGGGTGGATTCCACAATAGTACTTGCCAGTGCCAGTGTCCATGTGGTAGAAGGAGATTCCAAGAATGGCTGCCACCTGTATCTGTGTCCCCATGGTGAGTTGCAGTTGCCTCCTGCCTGTCTGGGCAACTCTCCAAGATTAACAGGTAGGTTTGACCCAGGTTCCTATCAAATTACTGCTTCTGCCCTGGGTCCCAGAGTATGTGAGATTTTGAGTGTGCCCTTTAAGAGTGAAGTCTCTATTTCCCCCAGCCCCCTGGGACCCTCGAAAGTAAGTCCTGCTGACCTTCAAATCCAAATGTTCTGGGGGCTTGTCTTCCTGATACAGGACCCCTGTGCTGGGGAGCCTAATGTGGGGCTCAGATCTCTCACTCCTTTGTTTCTCCTATGGGAGAACCTCTGCAATGTAATTATTCTCCAGTTCGTTAGTTGCCCACCTGGGGATATGGGACTTGACTATATTGCAAGTCTGCCCTTCCTACTCATCTCACTTTGGTTCCTTCTTTATGTCTTTAGTTGTAGAAGATCTTTTCTGGTAGATTCTTGTCTTTCCCATGGATGGTTGTTTTGCAGATAGTTGTTATTTTGGTTTGTTTGTGAGAGGGGGCAAGCTTATGGTCTTTCTACTTCACCATCTTGGCTGATCTCCCCCTACATTCCATACTCTTGAGTCATTTTCTTGTCTCTTTTTAATTCTAATATGGAAAAATTCTGATTAATGTCTAGTGACTACTGTATCATGTTAGCCATTATTATTCATCTCATCATCATCTTCCTCTCAAGCCATTTTCTAATGTAATTTTTACTTCCATTTATTTGTGTTTGTGTCACAGTGTTTGTATGACCTTACACTTTAAGAAATTTCTTGTGTTTAATGAATCAGTTTGAAATGTTATCTCGAATCTGCACCTCATTTCAGTAATAGATCCAGAGGGCTGGAAGAGAGCTTCAACTTTTACAGATAGGGAAACAAACTCAGAAAGTTTATTAACTTTCTCAAAGTCACACAGCTTTTTAGTAGTGTCAAAGAGCCTTAAGCCAAAGAAATAAAGTACTAAATATTGGTAGCTTGTTTTGGAGGGCAGCGAAATCTTCCCAGAATCTCTGAAATAATACCATAACTACCTACTCTAATGACTAGCCAGAGATAAAAATATGGGAAAGATTAAGACTCGGTAATATGGAAACATTAAAATGGTGTTTGCAGCCATATAATGATCCCTTTTCCCCTTTCTATAAATAATATCAATTTGGTATAGAGGGAAATAAAATGTGCCTGATGTTATTTGTTCTTTGTGAACCCATGTTGCTCATTATTCAGCATTTTGTGCCCCTGCAGGCATTTTCACACTGATAGCGTAATGACTTTCCCCATTATCATCCCAGGTACTGAATTTAAGCTAACAGGTCTACAATTTTCCAAGATCATCCTTTTAGTAAAATTGTGCATTGAACTCTATTTCAGTCTTCTGGCACTTCTGAGCAACTTCCTCAAAATAGCAGCAAAGAGCTTTGCAATACATGCACCATTGCCTTTAGAATTCTTTGTCACTGATCATTAGGACCTGCTGATTTAAATACCATCTAGAGTTTTCAAGTTATCTCCAACTATTTCCATCCTCAACTTATATTGTCTCAGTGCAGTGTCTCATAGGCAGTTATCTAACTACCTTAGACATAGGAGAAATAAAGAAATGAAGAATAAACCTAAAAGCATTTCTAAGCAACTGATTAAAATTTAATTTTTTGAAACCCATAGTAATTTCAGATTTCTTCATTTTCTTGGCTTCTAAAAAAATTCTTCATTTCTATAGGGAGTTCTTTTTAATTAATTGTTGAGATTATTGCTCCAGATCCCCAAAAGCAAGGGATACATATTCTCTTAAGTCAGTGACCTTCAGATAGAGTATTAATTCTATGTTCTTCCAGTTGACGTAAGTAAATTGTTATATGACTCATCTAATAGGATGAATGTGGATTTGGGTAAAAGAATATTGGTTGAAACAAAAACAAAACAAAGTACTGCTTTCCAATTATGCAGTAAATCACTTTAGCTCCAAGGATACAAAATGTTTCCTTAGCAGTTGGGGGAATTTCTTGATGTTATATTAACAATAAGTGGGCTTTCCTAGTGTTCTTTGAATCCAATTATATCGTAAGTGATAAATTTTAATTATATCTTTTCCAATTTTCAAAATGTTTCCATTATGATCATAAAGGAAATAAAAGCACTCTGCATTTTATAATCAGATCAGACTATCTATGAAACTTCAAGGCATCTAAACAACACTTATTATCCTCACCACCAGAAGAGAGAATTTCAATTGTAGTTCCAACCAGGGAATATTTGGATGAGATAATTAAATGTTGTAAAGTTAGTGATGAAATTGGAAGTGAGGAATAAAATGGATTTTTAATAATTTCTAGCAAAAGGATTTAGTAAGTACCACATGATAAGCTGATACATAACTCTGCAGGATTGCTTAAGCCTTTTTTTCTAGCTGCACAAAAGCCTTGGAGATAAAAAGATAAATAAAAATTAGAAATATTTGGACTAAATCTTTGCATAGTAATCAGTAATATGGTAATAAAGTTTCTCTAAAAGATGGCATACCAAATTAAATAAGGAAAAATTCACAGTAAACAAAAAATTTTATCTTAATAATCTGACCTCTGAATCATTGAATTGGTATATAACTGTAAGGGAAAGCTCTCTGCAAATTCAGGTTGATACACTAAGCAAACTTCCTTGGAGTGGCCAATGAGAAGGAAGAAATGATATAACAATTTGAAGATGGTGTAACTTGGCCTTCTAATATGGTGAGTCACAGTCCATGGCTTAGTCAGTTCAGGATGCTATAATAAAGTACAACAGAATAGGTGGCTTATAAACAACAGAAATGTATTTCTCACAGTTCTGGAGACTGGGATCAGGAGGCCAGCTTGGTTGGGTTCTGGTGAGAACACTCTTCTGGGTTGCAGACTGACTTCTTGTATCCTCACATGGTGAAAATAGAGCTGACTGGATCTCTGGCATCTTCTTACAAAGGCACTAATCCCATTCATCAGGGCTCCACTCTCATGAGTTAATTACTCCCTGAAGCTCCAAATACTATCACTTTGAGATTAACGTTTCAACCTATGAATTTTGGGGAGACACAACTTTCAGTCCATTGAAATCTACATTTGGGCTTTAATTTTGTAATCACAAAGCCTATTGTAATTATTTCTGGTCACTTTGACCAGGGGAATTTACATGATGATCAAGAGGTGAAGTAGCTCTTACTTGTTTTTATCTTCATAATATGATCCTTATTTTCTTCTACTATCTGAAATAAAATTTATTCTTATTAATAATCTTTATCTGAGTATAAACTATTAAAAGATAAATGAATGGTAATTCAATTATTTTAGTATAAAGAGCTTCAGGCTTTAATGTATTTTTTAATATTTCATTCAAAAACTAAAATGTCATAACATGAATATTTTAATTGAAATCTATACACCTTCCCTATTTTTTTTTTTAAACATCTTTATTGAAGTATAATTGCCTTACAATGGTGTGTTAGCTTCTGCTTTATAACAAAGTGAATCAGTTATACATATACAATATGTTCCCATATCTCTTCCCTCTTGCATCTCCCTCCCTCCCACCCTCCCCATCCCACCCCTCTAGGTGGTCACAAAGCACCGAGCTGATCTCCCTGTGCTATGCGGCTGCTTCCCACTAGCTATCTATTTTACATTTGGTAGTGTATATATGTCCATGACACTCTCTCACCCTGTCACATCTCACCCCACCCCCTCCCCATATCCTCAAGTCCATTCTCTAGTAGGTCTGTGTCTTTATTCCCGTCTTGCCACTAGGTTCTTCATGGCCTTTTTTTTTTTTTTTTTCCATTAGATTCCGTATATATGTGTTAGCATACTGTATTTGTTTTTCTCTTTCTGACTTACTTCACTCTGTATGACAGACTCTAACTCCATCCACCTCATTACAAATACCTCCATTTCATTTCTTTTTATGGCTGAGTAATATTCCATTGTATATATGTGCCACATCTTCTTTATCCATTCATCTGTCGATGGACATTTAGATTGCTTCCATGTCCTGGCTATTGTAAATAGAGCTGCAATGAACATTTTGGTACATGACTCTTTTTGAATTATGGTTTTCTCAGGGTATATGCCCAGTAGTGGGATTGCTGGATCGTATGGTAGTTCTATTTGTAGTTTTTTAAGGAACCTCCATACTGTTCTCCATAGTGGCTGTATCAATTTACATTCCCACCAACAGTGCAAGAGGGTTCCCTTTACTCCACACCCTCTCCAGCATTTATTGTTTCTAGATTTTTTGATGATGGCCATTCTGACCGGTGTGAGATGATATCTCATTGTAGTTTTGATTTGCATTTCTCTAATGATTAATGATGTTGAGCATTCTTTCATGTGTCTGTAGGCCATCTGTATATCTTCTTTGGAGAAATGTCTATTTAGGTCTTCTGCCCATTTTTGCATTGGGTTGTTTGTTTTTTTGTTATTGAGCTGCATGAGCTGCTTGTAAATCTTGGAGATTAATCCTTTGTCAGTTGCTTCATTTGCAAATATTTTCTCCCATTCTGATGGTTGTCTTTTGGTCTTGTTTATGGTTTCCTTTGCTGTGCAAAAGCTTTTAAGTTACATTAGGTCCCATTTGTTTATTTGTGTTCTTATTTCCACTTCTCTGGGAGCTGGGTCAAAAAGAATCTTGCTGTGATGTATGTCATAGAGTGTTCTGCCTATGTTTTCCTCTAAGAGTTTGATAGTGTCTGGTCTTACACTTAGGTCTTTAATCCATTTTGAGTTTATTTTTGTGCATGGTGTCAGGCAGTGTTCTAATTTCATACTTTTACATGTACCTGTCCAATTTTCCCAGCACCACTTATTGAAGAGGCTGTCTTTTCTCCACTGTATATGCTTGCCTCCTTTATCAAAGATAAGGTGACCATATGTGCGTGGGTTTATCTCTGGGCTTTCTATCCTGTTCCATTGATCAATATTTCTGTTTTTGTGCCAGTACCAAACTGTCTTGATTACTGTAGCTTTGTAATATAGTCTGAAGTCAGGGAGCCTGATTCCCCCAGCTCCATTTTTCGTTCTCAAGATTGCTTTGGCTATTCGGGGTCTTTTGTGTTTCCATACAAATTGTGAAATTTTTTGTTCTAGTTCTGTGAAAAATGCCAGTGGTAGTTTGATAGGGATTGCATTGAATCTGTAGATTGCTTTGGGTAGTAGAGTCATTTTCACAATGTTGATTCATCCAATCCAGGAACATGGTATATCTCTCCATCTATTTGTATCATCTTTAATTTCTTTCATCAGTGTCTTATAATTTTCTGCATACAGGTCTTTTGTCTCCTTAGGTAGGTTTATTCCTAGATATTTTATTCTTTTTGTTGCAATGGTAAACGGGAGTGTTTTCTTAATTTCACTTTCAGATTTTTCGTCATTAGTGTATAGAAATGCAAGAGATTTCTGTGCATTAATTTTGTATCCTGCTACTTTACCAAATTCATTGATTAGCTCTAGGAGTTTTCTGGTAGCATCTTTAGGATTCTTTATGTATAGTATCATGTCATCTGCAAACAGTGACAGCTTTACTTCTTCTTTTCCGATTTGGATTCCTTTTATTTCTTTGTCTTCTCTGATTGCTGTGGCTAACACTTCCAAAACTATGTTGAATAATAGTGGTGAGAGTGGGCAACCTTGTCTTGTTCCTGATCTTAGTGGAAATGGTTTCAGTTTTTCACCATTGAGGACAATGTTGGCTGTGGGTTTGTCATATATGGCCTTTATTATGTTGAGGAAAGTTCCCTCTGTGCCTACTTTCTGCAGGGCTTTTATCATAAATGGGTGTTGAATTTTGTTGAAAGCTTTCTCTGCATCTATTGAGATGATCATATGGTTTTTCTCCTTCAATTTGTTAATATGGTGTATCACATTGATTGATTTACGTATATTGAAGAATCCTTGCATTCCTGGGATAAACCCCACTTGATCATGGTGTATGATCCTTTTAATGTGCTGTTGGATTCTGTTTGCGAGTATTTTGTTGAGGATTTTTGCATCTATGTTCATCAGTGATATTGGCCTGTAGTTTTCTTTCTTTGTGACATCTTTGTCTGGTTTTGGTATCAGGGTGATGGTGGCCTCGTAGAATGAGTTTGGGAGTGTTCCTCCCTCTGCAATATTTTGGAAGAGTTTGAGAAGGATAGGTGTTAGCTCTTCTCTAAATGTTTCATAGAATTCACCTGTGAAGCCATCTGGTCCTGGGCTTTTGTTTGTTGGAAGGTTTTTAATCACAGTTTCAATTTCAGTGCTTGTGATTGGTCTGTTCATATTTTCTATTTCTTCCTGGTTCAGTCTCGGCAGTTTGTGCATTTCTAAGAATCTGTCCATTTCTTCCAGGTTGTCCATTTTATTGGCGTAGAGTTGCTTGTAGTAGTCTCTCATGATCTTTTGTATTTCTGCAGTGTCAGTGGTTACTTCTCCTTTTTCATTTCTAATTCTATTGATTTGAGTCTTCTCCCTTTTTCTCTTGATGTGTCTGGCTAATGGTTTATCAATTTTGTTTATCTTCTCAAAGAACCAACTTTTAGTTTTATTGATTTTTGCTATTGTTTCCTTCATTTCTTTTTCATTTATTTTTGACCTGATCTTTATGATTTCTTTCCTTCTGCTAGCTTTGGGGTTTTTTTGTTCTTCTTTCTCTAATTGCTTTAGGTGCAAGGTTAGGTTGTTTATTCGAGATGTTTCCTGTTTCTTGAGGTAGGCTTGTATTGCTATAAACTTCCCTCTTAGCACTGCTTTTGCTGCGTCCCATAGGTTTTGGGTCGTCGTATCTCCATTGTCATTTGTTTCTAGGTATTTTTTGATTTCCCCTTTGATTTCTTCAGTGATCACTTCGTTATTAAGTAGTGTATTGTGTAGCCTCCATGTGTTTGTATTTTTTACACATATTTTCCTGTAATTGATATCTAGTCTCATAGCATTGTGGTCGGAAAAGATACTTGATACGATTTCAATTTTCTTAAATTTACCAAGGCTTGATTTGTGACCCAAGATATGATCTATCCTGGAGAATGTTCCATGCGCACTTGAGAAAAATGTGTATTCTGTTGTTTTTGGGTGGAATGTCCTATAAATATCAATTAAGTCCATCTTGTTTAATGTATCATTTAAAGCTTGTGTTTCCTTATTTATTTTCATTTTGGATGATCTGTCCATTGGTGAAAGTGGGGTGTTAAAGTCCCCTACTATGATTGTGTTTACTGTCGATTTCCCCTTTTATGGCTGTTAGTATTTGCCTTATGTATTGAGGTGCTCCTATGTTGGGTGCATAAATATTTACAATTGTTATACCTTCCTCTTGGATCGATCCCTTGATCATTATATAGTGTCCTTCTTTGTCTCTTATAATATTCTTTATTTTAAAGTCTATTTTGTCTGATATGAGAATTGCTACTCCAGCTTTCTTTTGATTTCCATTTGCATGGAATATCTTTTTCCTTCCCCTCACTTTCAGTCTGTATGTGTCTCTAGGTCTGAAGTGGGTCTCTTGTAGACAGCATATATATGGGTCTTGTTTTTGTATCCATTCAGCCAGTCTGTGTCTTTTGGTGGGAGCATTTAATCCATTTACATTCAAGGTAATTATCGATATGTATGTTCCTATTCCCATTTTCTTAAATGTTTTGGGTTTGTTATTGTAGGTGTTTTCCTTCTCTTGTGTTTCTTGCCTAGAGACGTTCCTTTAGCATGTGTTGTAAAGCTGGTTTGGTGGTGCTGAACTCTCTCAGCTTTTGCTTGTCTGTAAAGGTTTTAATTTCTCCATTACATCTGAATGAGATCCTTGCTGGGTAGAGTAATCTTGGTTGTAGGTTTTTCTCCTTCATCACTTTAAGTATATCCTGCCACTCCCTTCTGGCTTGCAGAGTTTCTGCTGAAAGATCAGATGTTAACCTTATGGGGATTCCCTTGTGTGTTATTTGTTGTTTTTCCCTTGCTGCTTTTAATATGTTTTCTTTATATTTAATTTTTGACAGTTTGATTAATATGTGTCTTGGCGTGTTTCTCCTTGGGTTTATCCTGTATGGGACTCTCTGTGCTTCCAGGACTTGATTAACTATTTCCTTTCCCATATTAGGGAAGTTTTCAACTATAATCTCTTCAAATATTTTCTCAGTCCCTTTCTTTTTCTCTTCTTCTTCTGGGACCCCTATAATTCGAATGTTGGTGCGTTTAATGTTGTCCCAGAGGTCTCTGAGACTGTCCTCAGTTCTTTTCATTCTTTTTTCTTTATCCTGCTCTGCAGTAGTTATTTCCACCATTTTATCTTCCAGGTCACTTATCCTTTCTTCTGCCTCAGTTATTCTGCTATTGATCCCATCTAGAGTATTTTTAATTTTATTTATTGTGTTTTTCATCGTTGCTTGGTTCCTCTTTAGTTCTTCTACGTCCTTGTTAAATGTTTCTTGCATTTTGTCTATTCTATTTCCAAGATTTTGGATCATCCTTACTATCATTATTCTGAATTCTTTTTCAGGTAGACTACCTATTTCCTCTTCATTTCTTAGGTCTGGTGTGTTTTGACCCTGTTCCTTCATCTGCTGTGTGTTTTTCTGTCATCTCATTTTGCTTATCTTACTGTGTTTGGGGTCTCCTTTACACAGGCTGCAGGTTCGTAGTTCCCGTTGTTTTTGGTATCTGTCCCCAGTGGGTAAGGTTGGTTCAGTGGGTTGTGTAGGCTTCCTGGTGGAGGGGACTAGTGCCTGTGTTCTGGTGGATGAGGTTGAATCTTGTCTTTCTGGTGGGCACGTCCACGTCTGGTGGTGTGTTTTGGGGTGTCTGTGGCCTTATGATTTTAGGCAGCCTCCCTGCTAATGGATGGGGCTGTGTTCCTGTCTTGCTAGTTGTTTGGCATAGGGTGTCCAGCACTGTAGCTTGCTGGTCGTTGAGTGAAGCTGGGTCTTGATGTTGAGATGGAGATCTCTGAGAGATTTTTGCCGTTTGGTATTACGTGGAGCTGGTAGGTCTCTTGTGGACCAGTGTCCTGAAGTTGGCTCTCCCAGCTCAGAGGCACAGCCCTGATACCTGGCTGGAGCACCAAGAGCCTTTCATCCACACAGCTCAGAATATAAGGGAGAAAAAAATAGAAAGAAAAAAAGAGGATAAAATAAAATAAAATAAAGCTATTATAATAAAAAATAAGAAAAAAAATTATTGAGTAAATGTATTCAGAAAAAAATTTTTTTTAATTTTTTAAAAATAGATTTATTAATTTTTTATAGTAAAAAATAAGAAAAAAATTTTTAAGAAAAAAATTTATTAAAAAAAATTTTAATTTTTTAAAATAAAAAATATGGAAAAACTTATTAAAATTTTTTTTAATTTCTAAAAATAGAAAATACGGAAAAAATTATTAAGAAAACATATATTAGGAAAAAAAAATTTTTTTAAGTAAAAAAAAAAAAAAAATGGACGGACCTAACCCTAGGACTGATGGTGAAAGCAAAGCTATACAGACAAAATCTCACCCAGAAGCATACACATATACACTCACAAAAAAAGGAAAAGGGGAAATTAATATATCCTGCTCCTAAAGTCCACCTTTTGAATTTGGGATGATTCGTTGTGTATTCAGGTATTCAACAGATGCAGGCACATCAAGTTGTTTGTGGAGCTTTAATCCGCTGCTTCTGAGGCTGCTGGGGGAGATTTCCCTTTCTCTTCTTTGTTTGTACAGCTCCCAGCATTCAGCTTTGGATTTGGACCCGCCTCTGCATGTACGTCGCCTGAGGGCGTCCGTTCCCCGCCCAGACAGAACGGGGTTAAAGGAGCAGCTGCTTCGGGGGCTCTGACTCACTCAGGCCGGGGGAGGGAGCGGTACGGAGGAGGCGGGGCGAGCCTGCGGCGTCAGAGGCGTCCTGACGTTGCAGCAGCCCGAGGTGCGCTGTGTGTTCTCCCGGGGAAGTTGTCCCCGGATCACGGGAGCCTGGCAGTGGCGAGCTGCACCGGCTCCCGGGAGGGGCAGTGTGGAGAGTGACCTGTACTCGCACACAGGCTTCTTGGTGGCAGCAGCAGCAGCCTTAGCGTTTCCTACCAGTCTCTGGGGTCCGCGCTGATGGCCGCGGCTCGCGCCCGTCTCTGGGGTCCGCGCTGTTAGCCGCGGCTCACGCCCGCCTCTGGAGTTCGTCTAGGCGGCGCTCTGAATCCCCTCTCCTTGCGCGCTGTGAAACAAAGAGGCAAGAAAAAGTCTCTTGCCTCCTCGGCGGCTGCAGACCTCCTCTCCGGCTCCCTCCCGGCTCGCCGTGGCACGCCAACCCCTTCAGGCTGTGTTCACGCCGCCAACCCCAGTCGTCTCCCTGGGATCCGACTGAAGCCTGCGCCTCAGCTCCCAGCCCCGCCCGCCCCAGCGGGTGAGCAGACAAGCCTCTCGGGCTGGTAAGCGCTGCTCGGCATTGAGCCTCTGTGCAGGAATCTCTCCGTTTTTCCCTCTGCGCCCCTGTTGCTGTGGGATCCGCGCTGATAGCCGCGGCTCGCACCCGTCTCTGGATTTCGTTTAGGCAGCGCTCTGAATCCCCTCTCCTTGCGCGCCGCGAAACAAAGAGGCAAGAAAAAGTCTCTTGCCTCTTCGGCAGCTGCAGACTTTTTCCCGGACTCCCTCCCGGCTAGCACCAAAGCCCGAGCCTCAGCTCCCAGCCCCCGCCCGCCCCGGCGGGTGAGCAGACAAGCCTCTCGGGCTGCTGAGTGCTGGTTGGCGCCGAGCCTCTGTGTGGGAGTCTCTCTGCTTTGCCCTCCGCACCCCTGTGGCTGCGCTCTCCTCCGCGGCTCCGAAGCTTCCCCCCTCTGCCACCCACGGTCTCTGCCCACAAAGGGGCTTCTTAGTGCCTGGAAACCTTTCCTCCTTCACGGCTCCCTCCCACTGGCGCAGGTCCCGTCCCTATTCTTTTGTCTCTGTTATTTCTTTTTTCTTTTACCCTACCCAAGTACGTGGGGATTTTCTTGCCTTTTGGGAGGTCTGACGTCTTCTGCCAGCGTTCAGTGGGTGTTCTGTAGGAGCAGTTCCACGTGTAGATGTATTTCTACTGTATCTGTGGGAAGGAAGGTGATCTCTGCATCTTACTCTTCCGCCATCTTGCCCCTACTCCACACCTTCCCTATTACTCATGATTTCCTGATGAAAAAAAACTGTACTACCTCTCCCACTCAACTATTAACCAATTATAAATTTAAAACTGTATTTTAATTATTATGAACTGCCTTAAAATATAAATTATTAAATTATATCCCTAGAATTATTAATAATATCTTCTAGATAAACAAATGAAGGGAGTTGCCTCGCTTTGATATTTTTTTAGATTTCTCTTGGGATTTATAGGGTGGTGGTCCTAATAGTAGCTTGGGATTTATAGGGTGGTGGTCCTAATAGTAGCTTCGGAAATAGTGAAGAAGTTAAAAACTCAAAATATTTCATGGGTAGTCAGAAGAACAGAATGTAATAGTATTTTATATATATAAAACTGATATATATTTTATAAAACTGCTATATATATATAACTGATATATATATAACTGATATATATTATATATATCAGTTCTATGAATGTGCAGAAAGCTATAATTAAACTGATTTGTAAAAGGGGATAATAGCATACATTTGTGGTCATCTTACAAAAAATGATTACTGCGAAATATCTTAACTTCCAGGTAAGTTTCCTATGGATTAAATTTGCATTTAGTTCCTTTTCCTGAGAACTTTTCCTTAGGAAGTATATTCCAAAAAATGTCGAGGGTTACATAATTAAGTAAGTTTGAGAAATGCTGCAAACTAGAGTTGCACATAAGCCAGTTTGGGAAGAGCTGTTGTGAGGAAATGATAGACTTGATATTATAGTTGAAAGAGACCTCTGAAATCTTTTAGAACAATACATATATTTTACAGATAAGGAGACAAAGTCCCATGAGAGATAACATATCTCTTCAGCACATAGGCTCATAGTGGCTACTTAAATATTGTCAGATAAATGAATGGGCGAATAAACGATACGGCTAGGGTTAGAACTCAAGGCTCATGTTGCTCTGTCTATTGAACTTTTCAAAGGACTTACATTATTTTTTCTTAAGGACAATGTACTCTTATCACTAGGGTCTTTTATAAATGGAGTTATTAACTGTGTAGCCTTGGGAACATATTCTCTTTGAGAATCAGGATAATACCTCTCTCACAAGGTTATTTATCAGTATTATTTGAGACGTCACAAGTGAAGAAGTGCTTACTACACAATGCACATTAGGATTCAGTAAATGTTAGTTTATCTTCATTTCCTTGATAATATTCTCTACAAAAATTATAGTTTATGATAGTATCATCCCATTTGCTAAAAATATTTTATGTATTATTAAGATTATAACATAAAGAGCATAAATCATAAGTGTAGAGCTTACTGAATTTTAACAAGGTGAACAAACCTGGGTAATCAGTACCTAGGTTAATAAATGGAACCCCAGAAGACATCTCCATGCCCCCTTCTATTCATTAATCCTCAGGGTTATTTTTTATAAATCAGTACATACTCTTCTCTGTTTGACCTTTTATTGCCTTAACATTAGGTTTGTGAGATACATCTATGTTTCTTTGTGTAGTTGTAGAGCATTCTTTGTTTTCCAATGTTTGTAACAATTTATACTCCCACCAGCAGTGCATGAAAGTGTCACCTTTATATTGAAAGTAAAATTATAGCCATGGATTTAAAATAGAGTAACAACATACAAAGCACATTAATTAGAGGCAGCAGGTATTAATGAAAGAACACTGGAATGACTGGTTTCTTGGGTTCTAGTGTAGGCTCTTCCAGCAACTCTCTATGTGTTCTTGAAAAAAAAAAACTATTACAGCACAGATTTAACATTTTTGATTCAGGCATTTGAAGGTCTATGGCTCCTCTCTTTAGAAAAATAAATAACTCATATATAAGCACAATGATATATATAATTTTGGGGGTAGAAGTCATAGAGCCCATAATGGGGGTGGTGATTGGATCTCATCATGAATTATGGTTAATAATATCTGAACTAAGGGACAAAATGGCTGAGTAGAAAGATCCTGGGCTTGTCTCCTCCCATGGACATGCCAAAATTACAACTACATAGAGAGAAACTAACTCTGAGAATGACCTGAAGACTAGAAGGAAAGATTTTCCACAACTAAAGATAAAAAGGAAAAGCCATGAAATGTGGTCTGGCCAGGACCTACACCATCACCCATCACTGCGACCCATAGGTGGAAGATATATCATAGCCTTGGAGGTTCCCCATGGAAGCCTAGGGCTCCAACCTCACATTGGGCTCCCCAGCCCAGGGAACATGCACTGGGAAGATGAGCCCCCATAACATTTGGCTTTGAAAACCAGTGGGGCTTATGTCTGGGAGAGCTGGAGGGCTGTAGGAAGCTGAGACTCCACTCTTAATGAGTGCATGCAAAAACTCATTTTCTCCAAGTCCCAGCATAGAAAAAGCTGTTTGTAAAGCATCTGGATCATATGTGGTGATTCACTGACTAATTTTAGAGTGTGTGCATGAGGGGCAGGGATCTGTTGGAACTTTCTATGGATAAAGAGGTGGGGGGCATCAGGTTTTTTTTGTTGTTTGTTTGTGGCTCACACTCTACCTAGCTGGCCCAGTACTGGCAGGCATCATTGCTGACTCTCACCATCTAACCTATAGCACTGCTTGACCTGCCCCAAACTCAACTGCAGATCTGACACAGCTAGCGCTCCTCCAAAGTGGCCCACTTACCCTGCCAGACTGAGTAGCCATATTTGGCCAGCAGTGGAGCCCCCCAAAGCATCCCTGTGCCCCATCAGTCATAGTGGTCACCCTTTGCTAGCAGTGGAGCCCTTCTAAAACAGCCACTCACCCTGCTAGACCTGGTATACACCCTTGGCCCCACCAGCATCCCCACAAAGTGGCTCCCAACCTGGGAGCTGACCCTGTACACAAGAGCATCAGAGATAGTTGTGACCAGACCCAGAGCAAGGGCCAGACCTGCATGCTAGTGCACCAGCAACAAGGCAGCTCAGCCACAATAGGAGGACAGATGCAGCCCACATAGGGGAAATCCTGGAGCACCTGGCTCTCATGACTAGATGAGACCATGCTACTGGGCCCCACATGACACCTGCTACACAAACAACTCTTTCAAGACTGGGAGACATAGCTGATCTACTAATATGTAGGAACAAACACAGAGAGTTAGGCAAAATAAGAAGACAAGGGAATATATTCCAAGTGAATGAACAAGATAAAACCTCAGAAAAAGAACTAAATAAAATGGAGAAAACCAACCTTCTAGATAAGGAGTTGAAAGTAAAGGTCATAAAGATACTCACCAAACTCAGGAAAAGAGTGGAGAAAGAGAATTTCAACAAAGAGATAGAAAGTATAAAAATAATCTATCAGAGCTGAAGAATACAATAACAGAAGTGAAAAATACACTAGAGGGAATCAACAGCAGATTAGATGATGCAGAAGAAAGGATCAGCAGTAGGAAGACAGGCTAGTGAAATCATGCATTGGAACAGCAAAAAGTAAAAAAATGAGGCTAGTTTAAGGGACCTCTTGGACAATATCAAGAGTACTAATATTCATATTACAGCAGTCCCAGAAAGAGAAGAGAGAAAGGGACAGAAAACCTATTTGAGGAAATAATGCCTGAAAACTTTCCTAACCTGGTGAAGGAAACATACATCTATGTCCAGAAAGCACAGAGAGTCCCAAACAAGATGAACCTAAAGAGACCAACATGTAGACACATTATAATTAACATGTCAAAAATTAAAGATAAAGAGAGAATCTTAAAAGCAGCAAGAAAAAAGGAACTAGCTACATATAGAGGAGCCCCTATAAGACCATCAGCTGACTTTTCAGCACAGACTTTACAGGCCAGATGGGAGTGGCATGGCATATTCAAAGTACTGAAAGGAAAAAAAAACCAAAAACTTACAACCAAGAATATTCTATCTGACAAGGTTATCCTTCATAATTGAAGGAGAGATAAAGAGTTTCCCAGGGACTTCCCTCGTGGCGCAGTGGTTAAGTGTCCACCTGCCAATGCAGGGGACAAGGGTTCGAGCCCTGGTCCGGGGAGATCCCACATGCCATGGAGCAACTAAGCCGGTGTGCCACAACTGCTATAGCTTGCATGCCTAGAGCCCATGCTCCGCAACAAGAGAAGCCACCGCAATGAGAAGCCCATGCACCGCAACAGAAAGCAGCCCCTGCTCGCCGCAACTAGAGAAAGTCTGCACGCAGCAATGAAGACCCAACGCAGCCAAAAATAAATAATAAAATAAATAAATAAATTAATTAATTAAAAAAAAAGTTTCCCAGATAAGCAAAAGCTAAAGGAGCTTATCACTATTAAACTGCCCTCACAAGAAATGTTAAAAGGACATCTTCAAACAGAAAAGACTGTAAGTAGAAATATTAAAAATTATGAAAAAAAAATCTCACCAGTAAAAGCAAAAATATAGGTAGTGGATCAACCAACTATAGCGCTAGTATGAACATTAACAGGCAAAATTAGTAAATGTATACATCTATAATAATTAAGGGATATGCAAAATAAAAAGATATAAAAAATGACATCAAAAGCATAAAATGTTGTGTTGGGAGTAAAAATGTAGTGCTTTTAGAATGCACTCAAATGTAAATAACCATGTAAGCATCAACCTAAAATAGACTGCTATATACACATGTTGTTATATAAGAACCTCATGGTAACCACAAAACAAAAACCGATAATAGATACACATAACATAAAGAGACAGGAGTATAAACATGATACTAAAGAAAGCCATCATAAGAGATTATTACAAAAAATTATACACCATCAAATTGGACAGCCTAAACAAAATGGATAAATTCCTAGAAATATACAATCTTTCAAGACTGAATCAGGAAAAAATAGAAAATCTGATTAGACTAATTACTAGTAATGAAATTGAATCAGTAATCAAAAAATTCCCAACAAACAAAAGTCCAGGACCAGATGGCTTCCTGGGTAAATTCTACCAAACATTTAAAGAAGACTTAATACCTATCCTTCTCAAACTATTCCAAACAATTGAAGAGGAAGGAGCACTTTCAAACTCATTCTACAAGGGTCATGTTACCTGTTTACAAAACCAAAGACACTACAAAAAAAAAGAAGATTACAGGCCAATATCCCTGATGAATATAGATGAAAAAATCCTCAATGAAATATTGGCAAACTGAATTCAACAATATTAAAAGGATCATATACCATGATCATGTAGGATTTATTCCAGGGATGTAAGGATGTTTCCATATTTGCAAATCAATATGATAAATCACATTAACGAAACAAAGGATAAAAATCATGATTATTTCAACAGATGCAGAAAAAGCTTTTGACAAAATTCAACATCCATTTATGATAAAAACTCTCAGCAAAGTGGGCACAGAGGGAACATACCTCAACATAATAAAGGCCATATATCACAAATCTGCAGCTAACATTATGCTCAAAGATGCAAATTTGAAAAGTATTTCCTCTAAGATCAGGATCAAGACAAGGATGCCCACTCTTGCCACTTTTATTTGACATAGTATTGGAAATCCTAGCCACACAAGTCAGATGATAAAAAGAAATAAAAACCATACAAGTTGGAAAAGAAGAAGTAAAACTGTCACTGTTTGCAGATGATGGGATACTATATATAGAAAATCCTATAGACCAGCAAAAAAAAAAAATTAGAACTAATAAATGAATTCAGAAAAGTCACAGGGTACAAAATTAATATACAGAAATCTGTAGCCTTTCTATACCCTAATAACCATCTATCAAAAAAGAGAAATTAAGAAACAGTGCCACTTACAATTGTGTCAAAAAGAATAAATATCTAGGAATAAATTTAAACAAGGAGGTGAAAGACTGTACTCTGAAAACTATAAGACACTGATGAAAGAAGTTGAAGATGACACAAATCAATGGAAAGACATGCCATGCTCATGGCTTGGAAGAATTAATATTGTTAAAATTACCATAGTACCTAAAGCGATCTACAGATTTAGTGCAATTCTCATCAAAATACAATTTTTAACAACTAGAACAGGTAATCCTAAAATTTGAATGGAATCATAAAAGATCCCAAATAGCCAAAGCAATCTTGAGAAATAAGAACAAATCTGGAGATATCATGTGCCCTGATTTCAAACTATACTACAAAGCTATACTAATCAAAACAGTATAGCTCTTACTACACAAAAACAAACACATAGATCAATGGAACAGAATAGAGAGCCCAGAAATCTTTAGTAAATGATGTTGGGAAAATTGGACAGCTACATGCAAAAGAATAAAACTCAACCTTTTTCTTACACCATATAGAATAATAAACTCAAAATAGACTAAAGACTTAAATGTTAAACTTAAAACCATAATATTCCCAGAAGAAAAAATAGGCAATATACTCCTTGATGTCGATCTTAGCAATATTTTTCTGGATCTGTCTTCTCAGGCCAGGGCAACAAAACCAAAGATAAACAAATAGGACTACACCAAAGTGAAAAGATTTTGCATGGTGAAGGAAACCATCAATGTAACTAAAGGCAACCTACTGAATGATAGAAAATATTTGCAAATGATGTATCTGATAATGGGTTAATAGACAAATTATATAAAGGATTCACACCACTCAATATCAACAAAACAAACAATCTGATTATAAAATAGGCAGAGGACTTGTATAGATATTTCTCAAAAGATGACATACAGATGGTTAACAGACACATGAAAAGATGTTCAACATCACTATCAGAGAAATGCAAGTAAAAACCAAAATGAGATATAACTTCACACCTATCAGAATGGCTGTCATCAAAAAGACAAAAAATAACAAGTGTTGGTGAGTGAAGAAAAGAGACCCCTTGTACACTGTTGCTGGGAATGTAAATCGGTGCAGCCATTATGGAACATTTCTTGAGGAACCTCCACAGTATAGAGGTTCCTCAAAAAATTAAAAATGGAACTACCATATGATCCAGCAATTCCACTTCTGGGTATTTACCTGAAGAAAACAAAACCACTAGTTTGAAAAGGTATATGCATCCCTATGTTCATTGCAGCATGATTTACAATAGCTGGAAACAAGGAAGCAACCTACATAGCCATTGATATTTGAATGGATAAAGAAGATTACACACACACACAAACACAAACACAGACACAGGAATATTACTCAGCCATAAAAAAGAATGAAATCTTGCCATCTGCAACAACATGGATGGACCTAGAGGGTATTATGCTAAGTGAAATAAGTTAGAGAACACAGTATTATCTCACTTATATATGGAATCTAAAAAGAAAACAAATGAACAGAAATAGACTTATAAATACAGAGAGCAAACTGGTGGTTTCCAGAGGGGAGGGGAGTGAAGGGTTGTGCGAAATAGGTGAAGGGAATTAAGAGATACAAACTTCCAGTTATAAAATATAAAATATATAAGGCACAGGATATAACATATAACATATGGAATATAATAAATAATACTGTAATAATTTTGTATAGTGAAAGACAGTTACTGGACTTGTCATGGTGATTATTTTATAATATACTTGGTTGTCCCATCACTATGTTGTGCAGCTTAAACTAAAAATATTGGAAGTCAACTATACTTCAATAATAAAAAAATGAATAAAAATTATCTGAACTAGTTACTCCAAGTCTCTTCCAGTGGCAATAATAATATATATTTTTTTAAAAGCCAATATATCAAGTATTATTTAAGGTTATATTTCAAATATATATCTACTATAAAATGTTTCCGAGGTAAATTGTAACTAACGGTGCCAGCAGTGGTAAATATTTCCGAACTAGCCATCATTTTAAAAAATCGATTTAAATCATACTAAACAAATACGTTTATGAAATCATTAAAACCCAATTGATAAAATCCTAAAACATAGATAATACTGTTATTACTGAATGCCAACTTATGCCATCATTTCAATAAAATTATGAGGGCATGGAAATAACCAGGTTTTTAAAATCTTTTGAAATTATCAATTTTTTAAAAAGACTAGATTTGATATTGTTTCAAACCAAGGAAAATTTAACATTCTTTACATGAATGCTACTGACTGGGTATTTCTACAGAAGTCCCTTATGATATATTTAATAGAAAATTTCTCTGGTAACAGTATTGGCTTTTGTTTATTATATACTTTAATATGCAAATATTCCCTTTATGAAATCACTTCTAAGTTTTTCAATCTAATGTATGTGGAATAATTTGAAAAGAAATCAGAGGTCTTATTGCACAGAATTTTACAACACTGTTTTTATATTATTGTCAGCATTTGTCACTCTTTAAGGACTTTAATTGCACATTAAGAGAATGAAAACATTAAAAGCAATATGTCACCTAACCATCACATGAGCTGGGATTCATTTGTCTGGTCACCTCATTATCATCCATCTTAATGTTGGCAGACAACAGATCTCTAGGAGAAAGGGATGATGGATGGGAAAATACCAAAGGGGAAAAAGTTTGGGATCATAAAATCTGAAACTGAGCTAGAAGGTTACTGTTGTACTGGGTTGGTTATCTATAGTGGAAACAAATAGGATAGGGTATAGAGAATCCTGAAAAGAGATGTGATTTCCAAATTTCTGAGTGGAATAAGCTCATTTAAAACAGATACCTGGATCTTCTCCGTAAAAACACCAAATGGCGGATGACGCTGGTGCATTTGTCGCCACTGGGGATTACAATGGACATGTTGGTTTGGGTGTCAAGTGCTCAAAGGAGGTAGCCACTGCCATCTGTGGGGTCATCATTTTGGCCAAGCTCCCCACCGTCCCCGTGCAGCGAGGCTACTTGGGTGTCAAGATCAGCAAGCCCCATACCATCCCTTGCAAGGTGACTGGCCACTGTGGGTCTGTGCTGGTGCACATCATCCCTGCTCCCAGGGGCACTGGCATGGTCTCAGCCCCTGTGCCCAAGAAGCTACTGATGATGGCCGGAATTGACGACTGCTACACCTCTGCCAGGGGCTGCACCGCCACCCTGGGCAACTTTTGATGCCATTTCCAAGACCTACAGTTATCTCACTTCTGATCTCTGGAGAGACGGATATTCACCAAGTCTCCGTATCAGGAATTCACTACCATCATTTAAAGACCCACATCAGAGTTTCCGTGCAGAGGACACAAGATCCAGCTGTAGCCACCACATAGTTTTATATGAGAAAAATAAAGTGAATTAAGCCATTTTAAATAAATAAATAAATAAATAAATAAATAAATAAATAAATAAATAAATAAAACAAATACCTAAAAAGAGAACCATATCCTTCTTTTCCAGAACAGTAAGAATAATCTGCATCGTTATTTCTAGAGTTCAGAAATAGTATATTGCAAGTATCCCCTTGCCCTGTAGTGTTTAATAATAGAATAGATAAATTTAGTTAGGTGCTATCTTACCTGGGAGCTGGTGGCTAGACTATTTGAACTCCCCAGTTCCTTTTTAACAGCAGGACTCTTTATTTTGCTCCTGGGATACAGAATAAACATTGTGCACCTGGAAATGTCAGCAAAAAGCACTTTCAATATTTTTCTATATTATTTTAGTGAAAGATAACATTCCTTCATGTACAACTGCTAAGACTTCCCATGCTTGCTTTCAAAATAGAACTCTCCAAAGGATCATTCAGACTCCCATCATCTTCAAAAATCAACCCTAGAAATCAATAGGAGCCAAAAAATAATTTCATATAAATCTGCTGTGAAAAAAACTCACCATTCATTTTAACCAAGGGAATTTACAAAGCATTAAATTGTCATGTTTTCTCTCTTACATAGCTTTTGATGATGAAAACATTACACTGTAAAATTTTCAAAAGTGGATAAATCACTATAAGTATTTAAAAACTTAAAAATAAAAGCTTATAAATAGGTAAATGGGCAAGTGGAATAAACATTAGATGTAATGATAATAAAATTTGTGATTGAACAGTTGATGTCTAAAGGGTTAACAGTCATTCTATTTCAGCACAATATGTAGTATCAATATATCCTATTATGTTTGTCTGAAGATTATACATATTTCATATGATAAATATATGTACGATACATATAGGAACTAAGACTTAATTTGACCTCAAGCTGACTCTCCATTCTTAGACATTACTATATCTGTTCTTACTATTCCCCTCGTTCCAGCCACACTGGTCAAAAACTGTATATTTTAGAATATGTCCTATTTTCCTATCTATGCTTTTGTTTATATTTTGTTCTCACTGTAAGATGCTTTCCCTCTAGGATTCCTGCCTTCCATGCTAATCTGTCTTATTTCCTTATGGTTTACATATTCATTTAAGTATTTTTTTTCCACTTCAGTAAACATTTATTGAGAACCTACTTTGTACAAGGTAATTTTGAAACTTCTGGAGATATATTGAAAAGAAAGTATTTTTTTCCATAGTAGAAATTAGAGTCTAGTGAGGGAGAGAGACATGAAAAACATGAAAATAAAAATGTAAACATATTCTAGGAAGGAAAGCAAAAAGCTAGGTGTAATATGGGGGAGCAATTTTGTGACGTACTTTAGGTTAGATGATCAGGAAAAGCCCCAGAAATATGAATAAGGCACCAACCAAGTGAAATATAAGGGGAAAAATAGGTAGATGGAGTAGCATGTGTAAACTTCCTGAAGTGGGAATATGCTACATGAATTTGGACAGAAACAATAGAAAAGCCAGTGTGACTGCAGTATAGTGAGGGGGAAAAGTGGCACAACCTGAGGTGTGAGAGATGGACAACCATCAAGTCATATAAGATCGTATATATCATGGTAAGTGTTTTACTGCCTAGAGTAATAAGATCATAAGAGTATCAGAAATTGTTGTAGGTATTTTACTTGTATCATCACTTTGAATCCTCATGAAGACTCTATTTGATAGGTACTATCAATACTCCCATTTTAAAGATAACAAAAGTGAGGAGCACAGAGGTTAAGTGACTTGCCCACAGTCACTAGTAAGTAGTACAGACAGGATTCAAACTCAATTGGTCTGGTCCTAGGACCAGAGTTCTTTATCTCTCAGTAAGTATGATAGGAAGCAGTAGGAGGGTTTTAAACAGGAGGCTTATATGTTGAGATTTACAGGTTTTAAAAATAATTCTGGTTGAATTGGGAAGAACTGCTTGAAAGTGAGCAAAAGGGGAAGTAGGGAAAATATTAGGAGGCTATTACAATAGTCTAAGTGAGAAATGACAGTGCCTTGGCTCCTGGTAGAGTAAGAAAAAATAAATGGATTAAAAATATATCTTTTAAAAATATTTTTTCAATGTGTAGGTAAAATGAATGCGTTTTGGTAATGTACTAGATATGGGGAAGGAAGAGAGAGTGCAAAATAACGTATCTGATGCATGGTCGTCTTGCAGATCATCATGATATCCTTGGTTTGCTTGCAGTTATAAGTGAACTCAGTTAGGCATTCTTTATGTGGTAACTGTGAAGTAGGCTTTTTTTTTAAACTAATTTATTTTCCCCAATTTCTGCTGTATGAAACCTAATGTGGCATATTTAATTTATCAAAATTTCATTTTTTACACCAAGAATATTAAATATAAAAAAGAAACAAGAACACTTCCTCACCTCCAATGTCATCAATAATCTTGAATCATAAGGATCGTAAGACTTAACACCCGAAGAACATCAACTGCCTCATCCTGATTGTTAAGTTTCACATTGAATCCTTGGCAACTAGTATGCATCATGGATTTATCTATCTACTATCCTTTTGACTACTACCAATGTCAAATAGAATTTTATATTTTGTGGCAAAAAGCTCACCAAATTTACCATGTAATTTCCATAGCAAAAGTCAGTGATCAATAGGTGGGGTAGAGGAAAACATGATCCTTTCCAAATTGATTCTAGAAATTGAATGCGAAAGGTCACCATATGCATGTGGAGATGTCATGTGTTCTCTACACTCCTGGGTCTCTCTATAGAATCACATATTAGTAGTGATTACCAGTTAATATATAGCAGATCTCTGGTCTGTCACTTGATTTCTCAGCATCCTTTTATAAAACAATATTATGCAAAATAATAATAGAATTATACTTTTTGTACTGTTTACAGTACCAGAGTTTGCTTTAGTTTCTCCTTTGATCTTCTGCTCATTCAAAATCTCTCTTTTTGTTTTGTTGATGGAGGGATGGGTGAAATAGGTGAAGGGAATTAAGAGGTGTGAACTTACAGTTATAAAATAAATAGTCAAAGGGATGTAATGTACAGCATAAGGAACATGGTCAATAGTACTGTAATAACTTTCTATGGGAACACATGGTGATCATTTCATAATGTATTATCATAATGATCATTTTGTTATGTATTTATATGTAGAGTCACTATGTTGTATACCTGAAACTAACATAATATTTTATGTTAACTATATTTCAATTAGCAAAAAATCTGGCTCTCAGTATCATGTATCCTTGTAATATGTGGTTATTTTATGCTCCCTGATTTTCCAAAAGCTTACATACATGTATGTATGTATATAGATGGGTATGAATGCTGAGAAATGCTTTAGTTCACTTGAAAAATCACTATTGTTTTAAAATTTGAGTATAACTTTCTCCAAAGATCAGAATTTTTGATCACTACAGTAAATATCTATCACTGACTTTTGGTGAGGTTGAGCTATATACAGTGTAAGACAGATGGAAGCCTCTCTACCAAACTGTCACTATTTTCAGGAACTAAAATTCTCCCTGAATGTGTCCCATATTTATAAAATGTTATTGAAAGTGAATGGTACAAATGGAGAAGCAGTATATGTGAAAATTAACTGATTCATCCATATGCCTATTGGATTCACATCTGAGGAGTTTATTTTACCTAGTGGGAAATTATTTCACTCTTACTTAACTAATAGGACCTCTCCAGTGCCTATCAGATAAAGTTGAAACTTTTCAACATGATGTTCAATGCCCACACACAATCAGGGACCCCTACTTCTTTAGCCTTACCTTCCACTTTTCCTGTACACGAAACCTCTTCTTCAATTAAACCAAGCTCCTATTGACCCCTGAAATTTAAAAATATGTATATATATAAAATTTACCATATGCCTAGAATATTTTCCTTTTGCTCATAATATTGGCTAGTCTTATATAGCCAATCCAAATTCATTCAATTATTCACTCATTCAATAACTGAAAACCACCTGCTTTGTATGTGGTTATAAATGAGATAACCAGATAAATTCTAAGATTTTAAAAAATATAATTCTTGTTTGTTTTTTCTGACATGTTAGAAACAGGATTCAAGGACTCAAAAATAAATATTGTGGGTTTTCTAAGCAAAGTGCTTAAATGATTTCAAACTGTCTTTTAGCAATGAATACACATGTTTTAGGGCAAGGATAATGTTTTGCCATTTTTAATCTCAGACAACTCCCTCGTAATCTCTTTTACTGTAGATGATTTCACATTTAAAGAACTCTTGAAGAAAAAAATAGACTCCTTATGTATGCACTGTGACCCCACAGTAATTCTGTTTTGGGAACGAAACTATAAGTAGCATATATCCAGAAGTGGCTGAACTAGGAACCAATTAAATGACCTCAAATCAGTATTCATTTTGAGAATAGCATGCAATCCAAAAGCACAATGAATGCTAGTTAGATCAAGAATAGAAACTCTCAGTCACTCCTGTTGATTTCTAAAGTAGCCTAGTAATGTCTTACCAAAGACAGGGAATCTACCAGTGATACTACCAATTGTGGACAGTGAAGCCAAATACATAATAGTGACTCCATTGAATATATCTCTAGACTCGTAATTACCTTTAAAGGCAATGGCTTCATATTGTATGGCCTGTTTTTAAATAAACCTTTTATTTTGACTTCATTGTGGATTTGTATGAAATTGTAAAAAATAATATAGATTCCATGTACCTTTATCCAGTTTCCCCAATCGTAACATGTCAGAAAACTATAGTATAATATCACAACCAAGACAATGACATTCATGTAATCCACCTGTCTTATTCAGCTTTCCTTAGTTTTACTTGCACTCATTTGTGTGTATATATTTGTGTGTTTAGTTCTATGCAACTTTATCACATGTATTACTTCCTTAATTCACATAGTGATTGTGAAATTTATCCACATTGTTTCAAATTCATTCTTTTCCACTGTGATATAGTGTTCACAGATATGAATATCCAAATTTATCTATTTTACTATTGATGAGATATTGTGATTATTTCAAGTTTTACTCTATTACCAAGAATATGGCTATGAATATTCCATTTCTTTTGGTGCACATGTATAAGTGTTTCCATTGAGTATATACCTAGGAATCAATTTGCTAGTCACAGGATATATGTTCAGCTTTATTAGGTACTGCCAAGAGTAGCTGTACCAATTTCCTTACTCTCCAACGATATATAGGATTCTTATTGCTCTCTGTATTATAACACTTGGTAATATCAGTATTGAAAATTGAAGCCATTGTGGATGCTATGTACCATTATCTTATTGTAATTTTAACTTGCATTTGCCTAAGGACTAATTAGATTAAGCATCTTTGTATATTTATATATATTTATAATATATATTTATTGGACATTTGGATATTCTCTTTTATGAGTATTGTCTTTCCTTTTCTTACTGATTAGTAGAAGTTCTTTAAGCATTCTGGATATGATCTATGGAAAGTTTTAAGTCATTTTTGTCTTTGGTTTTGAGAAACTAGGAAGTATCTTGTGGGTTTTTTTCCCTACTTAACATCAACTTTCAAGTACGATTAATAGTAATTTTTAAAATGTGAAAGTAAAGGTAATTCATTCAATTACTTTAAAAAATGGACATTAGCATAAAACAAACGTTAAAATAAAACATAGAATCTCTGGTCTTATATGTATGTAATTGTTACCTGGGCATCTTTTTCAAAATATCCTGAAAAGGGAAATATCAAATTTTTCCTTTATATTAACCTATTGATTCATATTCTGTTCACTACAAGTTTGTGATAAAAAGTTAACTAAATTGGTTTATCAATTTCACAACATGCTAGTGTATATAACATTGTTATAAAAAAATCTCAGATTTTAGAATCATCCAATTACATACAGTTTTATTTAATTCAACATTCTTTACATCAATCAGGAAGTATTGTATGATTTCCTTTAGATCTTGAAGATCATAAATCTATCTCAGAATTTTCTATATAGATATTTAAGTCAGAGGCCCGATTCTACATTTAAGTAAAATCAATGACGCCCTAGAACATTCCATTTCCTACAGTTAAAATTGTTAAATAGACCTGTGAGGAAGTAGCCTATGTCCCTTTAAGTATGTTATTTTTCTTATTCATATAACTGCTGTTTTACTTGTACTCATCTGTATTGTGCGCATGTGTGTTTAGCTCTATACGATTTTATCACATGTGTAGGTTTGTGTATTCACCACCACAGTCAAGATAGAGTACAGTTCTGTTATCACAAGGACCCCTTGTGTTGTCCTTTTATAACATGCCAACTTCCCTATGGCCACCCATCCCTAATCCCTGGCAACCACTGATCTGTTTTCCATCTCTATAATTTTGGTATTTCAAGAATGTTATATAAATTGAATCATGTAGTATGTAATCTTTTGAGATGGTTTTTTTCACTCAGCATAATATCCTTCAAGTTCATTCAAGTTGTGTGTATCAATAGTTCATTCCTTTGAGTTATGAGTAATATATTCCTTAGTAAGAATGAACCACAGTTTACCCATTCTCCCATTGGAAGACATCCAGACTATTTACAGTTTGGGGCTATAACAAATAAAGTTGCAGTGAACATTCATGTATAGGTTTTTGTGTGAACATAAGCTTTCATTTCTTTGGGCTAAAAAACTACTGCCTAGTCCAAAGTCATGAAAATTTATTCCTTTTTTTCCACAGAGTTTTATACTTTCACCTAATACAGTTAGGTCTATGATGTATTTTGAGTTAATATTTATATATGGTATGAGGTAGTCATCTAAATTCATCTTTTTGCATGTGGATGTACAATTGTCCCAGCACCGTTTTTCAAAGTCTATTCTTTGCCATTGAATTTTCTCGACACCCTTGTCAAATATTCACTGACCAGAATATAAGGGTTTACTTCTGGGCTCTCCATTACGCTCCTTTCATCTTCTTGTCTATGTCTATGACAGTGCTAAACTGACTTGATCACTGTAGCTTTGTAGAAAGTTTTGAAATCAGATATCATAAAACTTCCAACTGTATTCTTTTTCAAGAATGTTTTGGCTATTTTGGGTCCTTTGAGTTTCCCTATCAGTTTTAGGATCATCTTGTCAATTTCTACAGAGAAGCCAACTGGGATTCTGACAAGTATTTCATTGAATCTGTAGATCAATTTGGGGAGTATTGCCATCTTAACAGAATTAGTTCTTGCAATCTATGAACACATGATGTCTTTCTATTTATTTAGATTTTCCTAAACTACTTTCAACATTTTTTTTTTATAGTTTTCAGTGTATAAGTCTTGTATTTCCTTTGTTAAACTTATTCCTATTTTTATTTTTGATGCTTTTTGAATGAATTATTTTTTTTAATTTAATTTTTGATATTTTATGGCTAGTATATAGAAATACAGCTAATTTTGTATATTGGTTATGTATCCTTCAACCTTGCTGAAATTGTTTTTAGCTTTGGCTAGAACTTCAATCCATTGTTGAACAGAAGTGGGAAGAACAGACATCCCTGTTTTATTCCTGATATTATGGCAAATTTTCAGTCTTTCATAATTAGTATGATGCTAGCTATAGATTTTCTGTAGATGCCTTTATCAGGTTTAGAAAGTTCCCTTCTACTCATAGTTTTTGAGTACTTTTTTTTTGGATCATGAAAGGGTTTTGAATTTCAGATGAATAATTGGTTGTTAATTTTATTGAAGCTGACTTGTGTTAAGTCACTTTGCTCTCGCTGCTTTCAAGATTCTCTCTTTGTCTTTCAACAGTTTGATTATAATGTGTCTATTTGTGGGTCGCTTTGAGTTTATCTTATTTAGAGTTTGTTGAGCTTCTTGGATGTATGTATAAATGTTATTCACCAAAACGGGGATTTTTTGGTCATCATTTCTTCAAATACTCTTTTTGCCTCTTTCTTTCTTCTTCTGGGAATCTAACTATATGTATGTTGGTGGCTTGATGATTTGCCACAGGTTTCTGAGGCTCTGTTTATTTTTCAACATTTCTTTTTCTGTTCCACAGGCTAGATAGTCTTTATTAACCTATATTCAAGTTGACTGCTTATTTATTCTACCAGCTCAAATCTGAAGTTGAGTCCCTCTAGTAAATTATATTTTATTTCTGTTTTTGTACTTAAAACTCTAGGGTTTCTGTTTTTAAAATAATTTTATTATATATATGATAAGGTTCTAGTAAATATATAAAAGCCTCTTACTAATTATCAATTTAAAAACATAATGCTAAGAGAGTAAATTTTAAAAGTTCTCACCGCACCAAAAAATTTGTAACTCTATGAGGTGATGAATGTATTAACTAACCTTATTGTATTAACCATGTTGAAATACATTTATCAAATCATTACATTGTATACCTTAAACTTACACACTGTTATATATCAATTATATCTCAATAAAACTGGAAGAAAAAAACAAAAAGACCCATTTATTTAATTTTGCAAACTCAGCAATAATAAATGTATATGTATCTTCCCACCCCACCGAAAAAAGAAACACGTTATCTCCGTGTGTGTGTATGTGTATGTGTATAAATGATGTTTAGCAACATAGGGTTTGTACTGTATATGCTTTACTTACTGGAACTACATAGATGATTTCTTAGAGTGATTACATATTTTTGTATTATAAGCAATACTGTATTTGAATATCCTTATACATGCTTCTTTGCATACCTTTGAAATTGTCCTTTCAATGGAATTATCTATTTATGGTAAATTTCTAGTAGAGTTGCTCAGCCAATTAATCTATATAATTTTTATACATATTGCCAAAATATTTTACAGCAACATCAAATCAATTTATACTCTAATCAATACCGAATGACATTGTCTACTTCCTCATCCTTTTACCAATATACTGGGTGAAAGATGATCACGTTATTGATGAATCCATATTGATTAGTAATGAAATCAAATAAGTTGATAGCTTTTTAATAGATAGCTAGTGGGAAGCAGCTGCATAGCACAGGGAAATCAGCTCGGTGCTTTGTGACCACCTAGAGGGGTGTGATACGGAGGGTGGGAGGGAGGGAGACGCAAGAGGGAAGAGATATGGGGATATATGTATATGTATAGCTGATTCACTTTGTTATACAGCAGAAACTAACACACCATTGTAAAGCAATTATACTCCAATAAAGATGTTAAAAAAATTTTTGTATTTTTTTCCTTTTTATTATTATTTTTTTACAATTGTCTGTACATGCCCTCTGTACATTTTCCTACTAAGTATTTTTCTCTCTTGGATTTATAATACTGTAGCAGATTTTTGCATATATAATATGGAATAGTCTTGTCATATGCAAATATTTTCCAGGTAGTAATTTGCATTTAAATTCTGCTTATTTTCATCTTTGGGCACACAGCATATAGCTGCTTATGTTCATATAATGCAGTCTTTTTTTTCATTTTTTCTTCCAGTTTTATTGAGATATAATTGACATAGAGGACTGTATAAGTTTAAATTATACAGCATAATTATTTGACTTATTTACATAATGAACAGTTTACCACAAGTTTAGTGAATATCCATCATATCATATAGATACAAAGTAAAAGAAAAAGAAAATGTTTTTCCCTTGTGATGATAATTCTTAGGATTTATTCTCTTGACAACTTTCATATAAAATATACAGCAGTGTTAATTATACTAATCATGTTGTACATTACATCCCTAGTACTTATTTATCTTATAACTGAAAGTTTGTAACTTTTGACTACCTTCATCCAATTCCCCATTTCCCACCCCCTACCTCTGGTAACCACATATCTGATCACTTTCTCTATGAGTCTGTTTGTTTTTGAAGTATAATTGACCTACAACACTATTTTAGTTCCTGGGGTACAACCTAGAAATTTGACATTTCTATACATTACAAAATAATCACCATGATAAGTCTAGTTACCATCTGTCACCATGCAAAGATACTACATTATTATTGACTGTTATTGACTATATTCCCCATTCTGTAAATTTCATCCCTGTGACTCATTTGTTTTGTAGCTGAAAGTTTGGACCTCTTAATCTCCCTCACCTATTTCACTCATCTCCACTCCCCCCACTCCTTTGGCAACCACCTGTTTGTTCTCAGTATCTAGGACTCTGTTCCCATTTTGTTATGTTTGTTCACTTGTTTTGTTTTTAAGATTCCACATATAAGTGAAATCATACATTATTTTTCTTTCTCTGACTTATTTCACTTATCATAATTCCCTAGAAGTCCATTCATGTTGCTGAAAATGGCAACATTTTGTTCTTTTTTATAGCTGAGTAGTATTCCATTGTATGTGTATACCACATCTTCTTTATCCATTCATCTATTGATGGGCACTTAGGTTGCTTCCATATCTTGGCAATTGTGAATAATGCTGCAGTGAACATCGGCATGTGTATATCTTCAAATTAGTGTTTTTGTTTTCTTCGGATAAATACCCAGGAATAGAATTGCTGGGTCGTATGGTAGTTCTATTTTTAATTTTTTGAGGAATCTCCATACTGTTTTTCATAGTGGCTGCACCAATTTACATTCTCACCAACAGTGCACAAGTGTTCCCTTTTCTGCACATCCTTACCAACACTTGTTATTGGTTGTCTTTTTGGTAATAGCCATTCTGACAAGTGTGAGGTCGTAGCTCACTGTGGTTTTGATTTGCATTTCCCTGATAATTAGTGATGTTGAGCATGTTTTCATGCGTCTGTTGGTCATTTGTCAGTCTTCTTTGGAAAAATGTCTATTCAGGTCCTCTGCTTATTTTTAGTCAGATTTTTTTTGATATTGTATTCTAGGACTATTTGTATGTGTTGGATATTAACCTTTATCCGATATATTGTTTGCAAATATCTTCTCCCATTCAGTAGGTGGCCTTTTAGTTTTGTTGATAGTTTCCTTTTCTGTGCAAAATCCTTTTCGTTTGATATAGTGCCATTTGTTTATTTTTGCTTTTGCTGCCCTTGCCTGAAGAGATAGATCAAAAAAAATATATTGTTAAGATCGATGCCAAGGAGGGTACTACCTATGTTTTCTTCTAGGAACTTTATGATTTCAGGTCTTACATTTAAGTCTTTAATCCATTTTCACTTTGTTTTTGTATATGGTATAAGAAAGTAATCCAGTTTGATTCTTTTGCCTGTAGCTATCCAGTTTTCTCACCATCATTTATTGAAGAGGCTGTCTTTTCCCCATTGTATATTCTTACCTCCTTTGTTGTAGATTAGTTGACCATATAAATATGGGATTTTTTTCTGGGCTTGTTATTCTGTTCCATTGATATCTACATGTCTGTTTTTGTGCCAGTACTATACTGTTTTGATTACTGTAGCTTTGTAATATAGTAGAAATCAGTGAGCATAATACCTCCAGATTTGTTGTTCTTTCTCAAGATTGCTTTGGCTATTTGGGATATTTTGTGTTTTCACACATGTTTTAGAATCATTTGTTCTAGTTCTGTGAAAAATGCTATTGGTTTTTTTATAGAAATTGCATTGAATTTGTAGATTTCCTTGGTTAGTATGGTCATTTTAACAATATTAATTCATCCAAATCCATAAACAGGGTATATCTTTCCATTTGTCTGTGTCATCTTCAAATTCTTTCATCAGAGTCTTCTTTTACTTCCTTAGTTAGATTTATTCCTAGGTATTTTATTCTTTTTGATGCAATTGTAATTGGAATTGTTTCCCTAATTTCTTTTTTGATAGCTTGTTGTTAGAGTATAGAAATGCAATAGACTTCTGTATATTAATTTTGTATCCTGCAACTTTTCTGAATTCATTTATTAGTTCTATGGGTTTTTGGTGGCATCTTTAGGATTTTCTATATATAGTATCATATCATCTGCAAACAGTGGCAGTTTTACTTTTTCCTTTCCAATTTGGATTCCTTCTATTTCTTTTTCTTGTCTGATTGCTGTGGCTAGGACTTTCAATACTATGTTGAATAAAAGTGGTGAGAGTGGGCATCCTTGTCTTAATCCTGATCTTAGAGGAAATACTTTCAGCTTTTCACTATTGAGTATGATGTTAGCTGTGGGCTGTTTTTTTATGGCCTTTATTATATTGAGGTATGTTCCCTCTATATCCATTTTGTTGAGAGTTTTTATCATAAATAGATGTTGAATTTTTGTAAAAGCTTTTTCTGCATCTATTGAGATGATCATAAGATTTTTATTCTTTTCTTTGTTAATGTGGTGAATCTGACTATCAGTCTTTTTCTTAATGGTCTCTGCCTTTAATGTCATACTTAGAATGGCAATTGTCCTCTTCTTTATATTTAAATATTCACCAATATTTTCTGGTTCTTTAAATTTTTTCATTTTAGACCTTCATATTTTTATTATATCTGGAATTTATTTGTATACACTATATGAAAAAGGAATTTAAGTTTTTGTCAAATTATTAACTAGTTTTTCCACCTACTAAATGATTCATGTTTTCCCCACTGATTTTAAGCTACCTTTAGCATATACTAAAAACTTGCATGTAATTGTATCTGTTCCTGGCCTTTCTATGCTATTCTAGAATTTTGTTCTTGCAGCAATGAGATTTTGTTTTAAGTTTTTTTTTTTTTTTCTTTTATAATATGTTTTGGAAGTCTGTCACTAATTTTTGTTATTCTTAAAAATATTTCAACACACTTGTCATTTTTCATTTCAAATAAACTTAATCATTTTAAATATTTATGACCTTTAGTAAAATTGTTAGATCTTTATCATGAGTCTTGTACATTGTTTACTTAGTTTTATGTCTAGGTACTTTCCTTTGTTTGTGTATGTTTAATGTGAAGGAGATTTCTTTTTTCTTTTTTTTTTCACACACACACACTGTATTTTATTTTTACAAGAGATAAATACACTGACACCAAGCATTGTAAATGGATGACCACAACAAAAACGACAATGATTGCAATCATTGTCAATGATTCCAAACACGAAACACACTCATACTGTGTCATAATATTGACATTCAGTCCAGTAATCCTCCACTGTAACAACTCCTTTACTTTGCAGTGATAATTGATTTGTATATTTTTTGCCTCTGAGTCCTTGTGGGATTTTTTTTTTATTCAAACAGAAAGTCACAAAAATTATAATAATCCTCATCAGTTCACTCAGTCCCATGTAATTAATTTTTTTTTCATCTTGATCTTTTGTTAGCACTTTTATGAATTCATCAGTTTTCCATTAGAGTTCTGAAAATGCTTATTCATTCAGTTCAGCAGTATAGTCAGTTACCAGAAACCTGTACTTGTCAGAGTCTTTTCCATGAATTCCTTGAAAATGAAACCCTTTTATAGGAACATTTTTGCAAAAGCATCAGAGTACACCCAGAACTGTCTGTAAATGACAAAAGACTTAAAAATGACCACGGTTAAAGATTTGATGAAAGTTCATAATAATGCAATTGACAAGGAAATTTAGTTATTTCTGAGATATACATTTTAAAGTAATAACTAGAATTATGACTTACAACATTATACCAGAGCATATAAGATTTTTAGAAATTTCATGTAATGTCTGAAACATTTATGTTAACATATTTCCATACAAATAACCCAAAGAAAGTTTAGTATTAGTTGTTTTTTTGTTTGTTTGTTTTTTTATACTGCAGGTTCTTATTAGTCATCAATTTTATACACATCAGTGTATACATGTCAATTCCAATCGCCCAATTCAGCCCACCACCATCCCCACCCCACCGAGGTTTTCCCCCCTTGGTGTCCATACGTTTGTTCTCTACATCTGTGTCTCAACTTCTGCCCTGCAAACCGGTTCATCTGTACCATTTTTCTAGGTTCCACATACATGTGTTAATATACGATATTTGTTTTTCTCTTTCTGACTTACTTCACTCTGTATGACAGTCTCTAGATCCATACACGTCTCAACAAATGACTCAGTTTCGTTCCTTTTTATGGCTGAGTAATATTCCATTGTATATATGTACCACATCTTCTTTATACATTCATCTGTCGATGGGCATTTAGGTTGCTTCCATGACCTGGCTATTGTAAATAGTGCTGCAACGAACATTGGGGTGCATGTGTCTTTTTGAATTATGGTTTTCTCAGGGTATATGCCCAGTAGTGGGATTGCTGGGTCATATGGTAATTCTCTTTTTAGTTTTTTAGGAAACCTCCATACTGTTCTCCATAGTGGCTGTATCAATTTACATTCCCACCAACAGTGCAAGAGGGTTCCCTTTTCTCCACACCCTCTCCAGCATTTGTTTGTAGATTTTCTGATGATGCCCGTTCTAGCTGGTGTGAGGTGATACCTCACTGTAGTTTTGATTTGCATTTCTCTAATAATTAGTGATGTTGAGCATCTTTTCATGTGCTTCTTGGCCATCTGTATGTCTTCTTTGGAGAAATGTCTATTTAGGTCTTCTGCCCATTTGTGGATTGGGTTGTTTGTTTCTTTAATATTGAGCTGCATGAGCTGTTTATATATTTTGGAGATTAATCCTTTCTCCACTGATTCATTTGCAAATATTTTCTCCCATTCTGAGGGTTGTCTTTTCGTCTTGTTTGTAGTTTGTTTTATTTGTTTTATTTTATAATTATTTCTGATGTAAAGAAAAGTTTTTGATTTTTCATATTTTATTCATATAAAGTACTTGAATTAATTTTAAAAGTTCTTTTATTTGAATTTTTTGTGTTTTCCTTTTAGGCAGTCATATTATCTGCAATTAATGTTAACTGATAGTTATACCTTTTATTTATGTATTTATGTATTTATTTAACTTCATTGATAAAAATCTCCAACATATATTTTCATATAATAATCAAGGTACTATTATATCCCATTATCTTTTTTTCTTTGACTTAATGGGAGTGACTGTAGTATTTTATAAATAAGATATTGTTCATTTTATGTTTAGAATATATATTTTTGTAATGTCAAGAATTATTCCTTCCGTTCCTAATTTGTCAAAAATTTAATTTTTTTCAACTAAGAATGCATTTGGAATTTATCAGGTAGGTTTTTAGTATCTGTCAACATCATCATATGGTTTTTCTTCTGTGATATGCTAATGTAATTAATCACAGTAAATCCAGCTTCCTAGTATTTTTCCATTCATGCTATTATTTTCTAAGGAGTCTTAAAGAGTTTTTTTCTTGTCTTTTAAATTAGTCATACATTTTAAAGGATTCAAAGGGATAACCTTGACTTAAAAACATATTGTGGAACAACAGATATGCAAATATGATTGCATTTATATTTTATGGAAATGCATAATCAGGATATTTGCTGGGTGACGTTGATCTGTAAAAGACAAGAGAAAAGCTGGAATATATTGCCATTTCTACCCCTACTTGTCTTTACTTCTTTACCTCTAAAGAAGTGCTCTGTTAAAGTACTTAACTCATTTAGATGTTGTTGTATAAGTGGTCTTAGGAATTTGTATGCATTTTTGTCTGTCTATGCCTATCTATGTGCATACTATGTATACAGTATTTTTTGTCTTAGAACATAAATGTTCTTTCCTCCTCCAGCCTATCAACATTGCTGTCCAACTGATTCCTAGCCCCACTGAAACTTTTTAGGGTTTCCTAAGTTATATGTCTCTATTTATCTTGTTGAATGGCTGTTTGTACTTCTTTTTCTTAGTCTTAGAAAGTAAGAGAATCTGAAAACCAATAGAAGCTACTGTATTGAACACAATGGTTGTTTCTGTGGGAACATAAGACTGTCATTTACCATTGACTCAATTCCTTTTCAACTCTGTCTCACTCTGATCTGTCAGTCAGATCCCCAGTCGTTAGCTCATTTATTCTTTTATAGTAAGTTAATTGAGATAAAGTAATTAAATGATTCAGTTAGCTTTCTAAGTCTTGTTCAAGCACCATGATTATCTACATTTTAGTTTGCTCAGTGAATTTCTTAAGTGTTCTTAAGTAAGTTTGCTTATAATTTGTTTAATTTTATAAGGAAAATGACTAAGCATCATGACTTGTAGCATATTACAACATACGTGTTGCTGTTTCTTACCCTAGATGTTTTTTCCTAAATGTCCACTTTAATGATGTTTTATGTACCCCACCTAGCACAGTAAATGATTATTAGTGTGGCAAATCATTCAAAAAGAAGAAGTTTCAATGTGATATCTATAAATATCTATGTATATTCTTAATTCAAAGTAGTGCTTTCTGTTCTTTTTAAGAGTTCCAATTATAAATTATTAGTCACAAAATATAATTTAGAAGTAAACCCAAAAGTGTTAATTTAGATCAATTTCACATTTGTAAAGCAAAAGAAAAAAAAAACTTCATAAAGAAAAAAAGGAAAAATGCATTAAAAATATATCTTTCATGAGCTTTTAATTCTACCTGCAGTGTATGCTATAATACCATAATCCAATCAGGTAATTATTTGGACTTAAAATAAATTTTAGGACTTTTTTTTGTTCTTGCTATTTTTCCATGGTATGCATTTAGAACTTCAATTACAACACCAATAATAAATTACTGTGTAGATAACAATTAATGTTCCTTGTTTCTCATGTTTTCCAAGACTGTCAAGAGATAGTAAACTAGATTGAATCAGTAATATTTTTGATACCTTCTTATATTGTAGTTGATTTTGTTAATAAAGTAGCAGTAACATAATGTTTGTTTGGTTAATGGCAATGTGCATCAAAGTTGAAAAACATTCTTGTAAGGTGGCCTTGTTTAAATTTGACTTTAGTTTGAAAAAATTCAGAGCTACCTAGAAGCAGATTTATATGGTATTTTTATCAGTAGAGCGGAAGATAGTTTTCTTGCTGTTGTTAACATTTTCAGTGTAAAAAAAGAGTAATTTAAATTCACACAGACTCATCTACAGCTTATTTGTCATGACAGAGATTACTTCTGAATTTAATTACCTTGTATCAAAGAATGATCATAGGAATTAAGTCTGCAACATCAATATCAATTACCTTTTCTTTTTAAGGGTTAGCTAGAATACTAACTGGAAGTCATTAATAATAGCATTTCCATTGTTTTTCCAAAGAATGGACATAGAGCAATATGAATATAAATAAGCGAAGTATTTCTCACTTATTGTTCCTAATAATTCCTTATTTCTTTGACAAGTTTAGCCTTTTATTTAGTGTTTCTCAAATTGTTTTGTGATTCACTTGTGTTAGAATCACATAAGGTAACAGTTAAAATGAAGACTTCTGCATTCTGTCTCAGGTGGGCTAAGTCAGAATCTCTAGATGTGGGCCTGGGAATATGAATTTTCCATTTCCCAGGGTGATTCTGAGACTCAGTAAAGGTTGTGAACACCCATTTGCATGCTAATGGCTCCAAAAGCTGTATCTGTAGCAAAAATCTCTTCTGAGAGCCAGACCTATATTTACCCCTAGTTATCTCATATAACTGAGACGCAGTGTCACAAAGGGATCTCTTTATCTCTCCACCTGACTCACAACATACACACACACACACACAAACACACAGACATACACACTCCTTCCCCCTTGATCTGTGCTCCTTCTTTTGAAGTCTAATGCCAACCAACCACCACAGCATTATGTCAACCACAATGACTTAATCACCAAGTCCTTCAATTCTATCTTTTCATATCCACTTCTCTCTTGTTGGATAACACATCTTTTTCACTGATTTCCCTAGTTCTTTTTGGTCCCTCTCCAAAATTTTCTCCAAGCAACAGCGATAGTAATCCTTGTAAAGTACAAATATGATCATGTAACTTCCCTGCTTAAAACCCACCTCACTGGTCCCCTATAAGCATCAAGATAGAAGTCCACATTTACTAAATTCTCATAATACATGTCATCTTCATGATAGGATTAATCTTTATCTTTCCACTTACTTTACCATTCCTCCTTCTCCCCATTGGCACATTTTGTTCCAGTTTTACAGAACTAACAATTTTCAGTTTTAGGAATAAGTTATACTGTTTCTTTCCTCCATAGCATGTATCAAGTCATTATAAAAATTTCCATTTATTTATTTGTTTCCTCCTCTAGATGTAAATTGTTCACCTCTCTATCCCCAGTGCCAAGCACAGTTCCTAGTACATAGTGTCAGCTCAAAAATTCTTCTTGATTGAATATATAAATAATGAATAACAGTATCTATTTATATCTATTAATAATATATAATATAGCATTTAAAGACGTGGGCTCTGGAAACATTCTCTCAATTAAACTCTGGCTTTGCTACTTATTTGGCCTCAAAAAATTTACTTAAATTTCTCTGTGTGTTAGGTCACTAATCTTTAAAGTAGTTATAATAATAGGATCTATCCCCTAAGATTTTCATGAAGACTCAATGAGCAAGTACATATAAAGTTGTTAGAAAGTGCCAAGCACACAGAAGGTAGTCAATAAATGTTAGCTACAATTTTTACTTCTTTCATGCTTCAAGATTTATTCCCCACCTCTAAGATAAGTCATCATTTTATCCATTTCGATTTTTTCTTCTGCTCTCAGTTATCATCTTGGAAGAGTCATATTTGTTTTAGTCTATCTATAATGTATGTCTCTCCATACCCTCTGTCATTTTAGAGGTTCTTCTCTGGATCTTCCCTAGCTGAGATTGTTAGTTGTGATGAGCAGAATTTTAAACAATATCCTTGATGAGTTGATATACTCAAAGGAAAAATATGTTTAGTTTCTATAGAATTTCCTGATAATATGCAATACTTTGTTTGTCTAGGTAACCATATCAACACTTTGGAGTAATATCTTCAGGGAACAGTATATCAGAACATCAAGATCATAATAATTTCCTGGAGGCATAATTGATAGCTCTAAACCCACATCTCAAATCCTGTGCTTGAATAAGAGTTTTGCTGACAACAGAAGGATTTTTTGTTATTTATTTTAATGATAATTAATAAATGGTTCAGCCTTGGGGCAGACTTATACCAATACAGTATTATTTCTCACTTGGTCAGTTCTTAAAAAGATTTATTAAGAGCAAGAAGTCAGTTTTACAAGATGAGGGAAATGGAAATTTTATATAAATTTGTGTATAAAAATTTATAAGATATTATAAGATTTGAATCCTCATTTTACTTTGGCTATTTCAGAATGTAGATTATCATTTCAGAGAATTCCAAAATAATCGTTTCCTAAATAATATACTTTTTAAAAAGTTTTGCAGCAATACTATAAATAAAAGGTTTTAAGCGACAATTTAACTTTTTCCAAAACAAATCAAAGAATCAGCATTTTAGACATGGAAAATATTTCAGAAATTATCTATCCCAATTCATAAACATATGGAAGCAGGACCAGAAGTTATATGTGACTTACCTGATGTCGCACAGCTGGACAAGTGTCAAGATTAAACTTGCGTGCTGACTCTCAATTTATTGTTTTTATCAAACAACATTACTAATCAAATTGGTTTATTATAATAAGAAAATATTTATAATTAGAAAACAACAATGACAGAATTGACATGGAGGGAAGTATGCTACAACACAACTTAAAATGACCAGGAGGGATAATTATAACAAAAAAAATTTTATAATGAGGTAGAGAAGTTTATATCTTGTTAAGAACTTCAGTGGACACAAACAATACTCATATACTTTGAAGAACTGTACTGAAATTGGTCTTTTATTGAGGAGGACAAGCATTTATATGTAGGGGCAATAAATACAATTTATTTTGAAATTTTAGAAGGAGGTTTGTTCTTTAAATAAATCTCATAAAATACTGTAAATAACAATTAAATAGGTCTTATAAAATGAGCAACCACACTCTACATATGTATCTATTAAAGTGTGGTTTGCTGACCATTTGCATTAGAATCAATGAGGATTCTTTTTTAGACAACTAGTTTCCTAGATCCTCATCTTGGGCCCCATCTCAGAACTGCAAAATCAGAATCTATGGGGATAGGGCCTGGGATTGCATTATATGGTCACCACACACACCCCTCACCACCTTGATTCTCTTGCAGTATATTATTTGAAGGTTGCTAAATTAGTTTAAGAAACATTCACATTCATATTAAAAAGTGAATGAGGTGATGTCAGCATCATTGTGACGTAAGATGTTCTTTTTTTAATCCCTCTTTCTAAACAACTAAATAGACAACCATCCATGAAGAAAAGCACCTTTGTGGGTGTTGTAGGATCTAGCACCATATGCCAAGGGACCCTGGAGGAGTCTTGCTCATCTGTGCATTCAGGAATAGGCAGACCTCAGTATAGGTAGCAGAGCTAATGAATCTACCCAGACACCTCTCATCATGGATGGGAAAAAATCTGGAGAGTGCTCCAGATCATGGAGCAGATACCCACACAGGAGAAATAAGTTGCAGAAGCCCTGTCTTCCCAACGAGAGGTTCCAGCATGTGACTGGAACAAATATATATATGAATATGGTCACAGTGGAGACAACAATAAGAGAAACTTTCTCAACATCTGTCTCCAAGAAAACTGCATGGGGCCAGTCTATCCAGAAGCAGTGACCTATCCCACAGGGAAAATGATAACAGTGAGTAAGTGCCTGGCTACTCCAGTTGTGTAGGTCATGGCTGGAGAAACCCTTTCTCTCCAACAGTACCCAGAGAACTGAGGTGGGACCTCCATGACTGGAGGGAGAGAGGAGTTGAGAAAAAAACAGATAAGAATTTCAAAGGGCATTAAAGGGATTTCATTCAGCAGGATGTCCACCCAGGAGCCTCTGGGAGTACCACATCCAGGGATTTCCCTACTAGGGCACCTCTGAAGCTCTGAGTGCTAAACCCACACCTCCCTCAACTTTGTGGATGGCTTCTTGTACATACTCTGTGTGCCATGGTGAAAGAGAACTCCAGCTCCAGAACAGGTAGCATACTCAAATCAGGCATGGTCTGTGGGCAAGGGAGAAACCACAAACTTTAGCTATTGGGCAAGCTTCTGGAAAAAGAGAAGTTTTCAGTAGCCAGCCTGGTGAATTGTAAGAATCAGAGAGGACATAAAAGCTTAAGAATTCTGCCACAAAAGGGAGCAAGAAAAGTGGAGCAAGTGTATCCATACAAAGTTGGAGAAAACCCCAGATAATAACAGCACCGTTGAACAGAATATCTCATCTGAAGGCAATAGGAAAGACTTAAGGAGGTGTCTGCTACTTCAAATGTGAAGGCAGTAAGGCAAATCTAAAAGGGACATGAACAAATCAAGGGAACATACCATCACAAGAAGAAATAATTATTCTCCAGTAATTGAATTTAAAGGCATGGAATTTTGTGATTCAGCTGATAAAGAATTAAAAATAGCTGTTTTGAAGACACTCAATGACCTACAAGGAAACTCAAAAAAAATAATTCAATGAAATCTCAAAAAAATGATCAAAATGAGATTTTTAACAAAGAAATAGAAATCATAAAAAAGAACCAAACAGAAATTCTGGAGCTGAACATGTCAATGAATAAAATAAAATATGCAATAGAGAGCATCTGCAGTAGAGTAGAACAAATGGAAGAAAGAATAAGTGAGTTAGAAGATAGGAATTTTGAAATAGCCTAGTTAGAGGATATTAATGCATATATTAAAAAAAAAAAGATTTCAAATAAATAACCAAACTTTATACTCAAGGAACTAGATAAAGAAGAACTAAGGCCAAAGTTAGAAGAAGGAAGGAAATAACAAAGTTCAGAGTAAATGAAATAGAGACCAGATAAACAATTGAACAAATCAATGAAATTGGTTTTTCAAAGATCTGGTTTTTCCAAAATACAAATAAAATTGACAAACTTTAAGCTAGACTAAGAAAAAGAGAGAAGACTCAAATAAAATCAGAAATGAAGGAGACATTACAACTGATACTACAGAAATACATAGGATCATAAGAGACTACCATGAATAATTATATGCCAACAAATTGGATAACCTAGAAGAAATGAATAAATTCCTAGAAACATACAACCTACCAAGACTGAATCAGGAAGAAATAGAAAATCTGAAAGACCAATAATGAGTAAGGAAGTCGAATCAGTAATTAGAAACTTCCCAATGCAGAAAAGTCCAGGACCAGATGGTTTCACTGGTGAATTATACCAAACATTCAAAGAACAATTAATGTCAATCCTTCTCAAACTCTTCCAAAAAATTGAAAGGAGGGAACACTTTCAAACCTATTTTATGAGGGCCAGCATTACCCTGATACCAAAGCCAGATAAGGATACTACAAGAAAAGAAAACTACAGGTGAATATCCCTGATGAATATCAATGCAAAAATCCTCAACAAAATACTAGAAAACTAAATTCAACATGTTAAAAGGATTATACATCATGTCTAAGTGAGATTTATCCCTAGGATGCAAGATTTGTGTATGTTCACACAAATTAACAAATGTGAAACAGATTAATAGAATGAAAGATAAAAATCACATGATCATCTCAATAGAAGCAGAAAATCATTTGATACAACATCCTTTCATGATTAAAACCATCAACAAATTGGATATAGAAGGAACACACCTCAATATAATAAAGGCAATATAAGACAAACCTACAGCTAACATTATACTGAGTGGAGAAAAATTGAAAGCTTTTGCACCAAGATTAGGTACACAACAGTGGTGTTCGCTCTCAACACTCCTATTCAACATAATACTGGAAGTTCCAGCTAGAGCAGTTAGGCAAGACAAAGAAATAAAAAGCATTGAAATCAGAAAAGAAGAAGTAAAATTGTCATTATTTCCCGATGATGCAGTCTTACATATAGAAAATCCTAGACTCAGCCAAAAAACTGTTAGAAAAAAATCAACAAATTCAGTAAAGTTGCAGAATATAAAACTGACATACAGGAATCAGTTGTTTCTATACTACAACAACAAAACATCTAAATAGAAAGAAAACTATGCCATAAACAACAGAATCAAAAACAATAAAATACTTAGAAATAAATTTAACCAAGGAAGTAGAAAATCTGTACAATGAAATCTACAAGTCCTTGGAAGTCCTAGCCACAGCAATCAGACAAGAAAAAGAAATAAAATGTATCCAAGTTGGAAGGGAAGAGGTAAAACTATTTGCAGATGACATGATACTCTACATAGAGAACCCTAAATTCTCCATACAAAAACTATTAGAACTAATAAATGAATTCAGCATGGTAGCAGGATACAAGATTAATATACAGAAATCTGTTGCATTTCTTTACACTGTTAATGAAATATCAGAAAGTAAAAAAAAAAAAATCACATCAAAAAATAACTGGGAATAAAATTAACCAAGGAGGTGAAAGACCTAGTCACTGAAAACTATAAAACATTGATAAAGGAAATTGAAGATGATTCACGAAATGGAGAGATATCCCATGCTCTTGGATTGGAAGAATTAATATTTTTAAAATGGCCACACTACCCAAAGCAATCTGCAGATTTAATGCAATCCCTATCAAAATACCCATGAAATTTTTCACAGAACTATAACAAATAAACCTAAAATTTACATGGAGCCACAAAAGGCCCAGAATTGGCAAAGCACCTGAGGAAAAAGAGCAAAGCTGGAAGCATGACCCTTCCAGACTTCAGACTATACTACAAAGGTACAGTAATCAAAACAGTGTGGTACTGAGACAAAAACAGACATAGAGATCAATGGAACAGAATAGAGAGCCCAAAAATAAACCCATGCACCTACAGTCAATCTCTGACAAAGGAGGCAAGTATATACAGTGGAGAAAAGACAGTCTCTTCAACAAGTTGTGTTGGGAAAGCTGGACAGCTACATGTAAATCAATGAAATTAGAACACTCCCTCACACCATATACAAAAATAAACTCAAAATGGATTAAAGGCCTAAATATAAACATGATACAATAAAACTCCTAGAAGAGAACATAGACAAAACATTCTCTGACATAAATCATGGCAATATTTTCTTAAATCATTCTCCCAAGGCAAAAGAAATAAAAGCAAAAATGAAAAAATGGGACCTAATCAAAATTAAAAGCTTTTGCACAGCAAAGGAAACCATCAATAAAATGAAAAGACAACTTATGTAATGGGAGAAAATATCTGCCTTTGATGCGACCAACAAGGGGTTAATATCCAAAATATACAAACAGCTCATACAACTCAATATAAAAAAAAAAACAATCAAAAAATGAGCAGAAGACCTAAATACACATTTTTTCCCAAAGAAGGCATACAGATGGCTAAGAGACTCATGAAAAGATGTTCAACATTGCTAATTGTTAGAGAAATGCAAATCAAAACCACAAGGAGGTATCACATCACACTGGTCAGAATGGCTATCATCAGAAAGTCTATAAACAGTAAATGCTAGAAAGGGTGTGGAAAAAAGGGAACCCTAGTGCACTGTTGTTGGGAATGTAAATGGTATATGTAACACACACACACACACACAATGGAATACTACTCATCCATAAAAATGAATGAAATTTTGTCATTTTCAACAACATAAATGGACTTGGAAGGTATTATGCTAAGTGAAATAAGTCAGAGAAAGACAAATACTGTATGATATCACTATATGTGGAATCTAAAAACTACAATGAGCTAGTGAATATAACAAAAAAGAAACAGACTCACAGATATAGAGGAAAAACCTATGGTTACCAAAGGGGAGAGAGAGGGAAGGAGGGACAAATTAGGAGTATTGGATTAACAGACACAAACTACTGTATATAAAATAGATAAGCAACAAGGATTTACTGTACAGCACAGGGAGTTATATTCAGTATCTTGTAAGAACATATAATAGAATATAATCTGAAGACAAATAACTGAATCACTTTGATGTACACCTGAAACTAACACAGTATTGTAAATCAACTATACCTCAATTAAAAAAAGAAAGCACAGGGAGTTATATTCAGTATCTTGTAATAACCTATAATAGAATATAATCTGAACAACACAGGGAGTTATATTCAGTATCTTGTAATAACCTATACAGCAGAGGGAGTTATATTCAGTATCAGCACAAGGAGTGTACAGCACAGGGAGTTATATTCAGTATAATTGTACAGCACAGGGAGTTATATTCATTATCTTGTAATAAACTATAATAGAATATAATCTGAAGACAAATAACTGAATCACTTTGATGTACACCTGAAACTAACACAGTATTGTAAATCAACTATACTTCAATTAAAAAAAGAAAAGAAAAAGAGAAATCTAAAAGTCCTTGATGAAAGAAACTGAAGAAGACATAACAAATGGAAAGATATCCAGGATTTATGGATTGGGCATATTAATATTGTTAAGATGCTCATACTACCTAAAGCCATCTATAGATCCAATGAATGCAATCCCTTTCAAAATTCTAAAAGCATTTTCCCCCACAGAAATAGAAAAAACAACCCTAATATTTGTATGGAACTTCAAAGGCCCTAAATAGCCAAAGAATCATAAGAAAGAAGAAGAAAGCTGGAGGCATCATGCTTCCTGATTTTAAACTATACTGCAAAGCAATGGTAATTAAAACAACACTGTACTGGCATAAAAATAGACCCACAGACCAAGGGAACAGAATAGAGCCCAGAAATAAACCCAGCTGCCATTTGACGAGGGAACCAAGAACAGCCAATGGAGAAATGATACTCTCTTCAACAAATGTTGTTGGGAATATGGGATAACTACATTCAGAGAAATGAAACTGGACCCCTATCTTACACTACTCACAAAAATTAACTCAAAATGGATTAAAGACATAAATGTAAGGCCTGATACTGGCAAACTGCTTGAAGTAAATGTAGGGAGTAAACTCCTTGACATGGGATTGGACAATGATCTTTTAGACTTGATACCAAAAGTACAAAAGCAAAAATCAACAAGTGGGACTACATCAGACTAAAAAGTTTATGTGCAGCAAAAGAACAACCAACAAAATGAAAGTCAACCTATGGAATAGGAGAACATATCCGCAAACCATGTGTCACATAAGGGATTGATATCCAAAATATTAAAAAAAAACTCATACAACTCAATAACAACAACAAAAAAACCAAACTGATTTAAAAATTGGCAGAATAACTGAATAGACATTTTTCCAAAGTATGTATTCAAATGGTGATCATGTACATGAAAAGGTGCTCAACATCACTAATCAGCAGGGAAATGCAAATCTAAACTACAATGTGACATCATTTCATACCTGTTAGAAATGGCTATTATCAAAAAAGACAGGAGGAGGACAGTACGGAGTTTCCTTAAGAAACTAAAAATAGAGTTATCATATGATCCAGTAATTCTATTCTGGGTGTATATCCAAAGTAAGTGAAGACAGGATATTAAAGAGATATATGCATCCCCATGTTTATTGCAGCATTATTCACAATAGCCAAGCTATGAAAACAGCCTGCGTCTCCCAACGGATGAATGGATAAAGAAGTTGTGGTATATATACAATGGAATATTATTCAGTCACAAGTAAGAAGGAAATTGTATCATCTGTGACAACATGAATGGACCTTGGGGACATTAGCTAAGTGAGATAAGTCAGACAGAGAAAGACAAATACTGTATGATTTCACCCATGTGTGGTATCTAAATAAGCTAAACTCCTAAAAACAGAGTAGAATGGTGGTTACCAGAGGCTGGGGTGTGGTGTGGTAGAGGCATTGGGAATATGTTGTTTAAGGGAACAAACTTGGAACTAGAAGATAAATTTCTGGAAAGCCAATGCACAGCATAGTGCTTAGAGTCAACAATACTGTATTCTAAACTTCAAAGTTTCTAAGAGGTTAGATCTTAATTTTTCCCACCACAAAATAAGAAATGATAATTATATGATGTGATGGAAGTGTTAGCTTATGTTACAGTGGCAATCATATATATGATATATAAATGTATCAAATCAACACATTATATACCTTAAACTTATACAGTGTTGTTGCAGTTTGTGTTTGTTTACTTATTTATAGTTTGGGTGACTTTCCTAGACTAATTCTGTAAATTAGTATTTTTGTCATGTGTGGCTACTGAAATCTCTGCTTAGCTCCATGGTTATCTAATAATTGGACAGACATGTCCTTGAAAGGTTTGAAACAACAACTATCTCACCATTTGCTTTGTGGCTCTCTGTGTGCATGTGTTGGGGTATGTTTTCAATTACCAGGCATGCATTTTACTCCTCTCTCTTAGCCATCACTTAATTGCTTGTGAAGAACTTCAACATAGCCAGAGTTGTGAGATTAGGGCCTTTTGAGGTTTTCCTTGGGCATGTGCACAGCCCCGCATATGTGCATGGCCTTCTAGAGTCCCAAGAATATTTTGGACTTTTTCAAAGCTCCCAATGGTCATCTCACTCCCCCATGTTTTCTTTTAATTCTTTTTTACCTGCTCTTATTTGACATAATTTTGTCACCATTTCAGGCAGCTGTGATGTTAAACAATTGTCTTTGATATTTTTTAACACACGCGCTCAGGGAAAGGGCTGTTTGCACTGAGAAATCTTTGAGTCAGGTAAGATAAATATGACTCCTGTGAATGGGAGTCTCAGCAAGCTGACACACAGGTCAAGTAGTGACAGTTCTCTAGGAATGGGGCCTACTGGGGAGCTCCAAACCTGATATTCTCCCTCTGGTGACTTCTAGGTTGCTAATTTTCACAAATACCATGATTTCAAGATTTTGGTTTTCAAAGCTACCACAGGACAGGGAAGGTTGAAAAAGGGCATTTTAAAATACCACAAAATTCACTGTTTTTAGTCAAGATCCAGCCATTTCTCATGTATAAACACACCTTGGATTGATGGAAAACTTTAGTTTTCAGGGTTCTGAAAATGTTGATTTTTGACAGTTTTTGCCAGTATCTTCATTGCTTTTATGGAGGAGCAGTTTCTCAGAAGTCTCTATTTCTCCATTCTGGGGGGCCATGGGTAGTTATTTTTGGTGATTCTGTTTGGTGAAATTTTAATTTCTCTTATAATTTTCAGTTCTAAAAGTCACATTTGATTTGTAAGTATTTTTCTTATATTTCTCTTCTAAGACTTTCTTTCTATCCCTTTCAACACTACTTCCCCTTACTTCACAAGGCAGGGTTATAATAGCTACTATAAGGTGTTTTGGGTTTTTTTCCTTTGGATAATTACAACATTTGGGTCATCTCAGGGTTAATGTCTGTTGATTGTGTTTGCCCTTGAGAATTTGTCAGAATTTCCTGGTCTTTGTATATTGAACATATTTTAATTGTCTTTTGGGCATTTTTAATATTATACGATTCTGGGTCTTTAAAAAATCCTATTGAGATTTTTTTAACTTGTCAATTGAGCCAATTAGATTTAGGCCACATGTTTCAACTTGCCTTCATTTGGCTGTGGTTCTAATGTAAGTTAAGTTTCCAAAGCTTTAGCAGTATTATTTGGATCTGCCCACTGTGTGCACCACCCAGGGGCTAGTCTGAGACCTTTGGTATGCTCTATAGGGTCATATTTGATGCATAAACAATTTGGATATGAGTCCAGAATTCATTGGCAACTTTATGGAATCCCATTTTCAGGTTCCTTCTTCTCCCTGATCTCCCTCATATTGTCCATCTCACAAAGGTCCTGTCTCTTGGTTATCTCACTAGAAAGCCAGAGTGTTTTTTCTTTCTGCTTAGTCACAAACTTCTGTATCTGGCTGTGTTTCTAGGGTCAAGTGGCAGGAGGGTAGAGAGAGAGAGAGAATAAGCAACAGACTTTCCCCACAAAATCTTTGGGCCACAGTTCTTCCAATAATAGAAAAGGATTTTATGTCCTCAGAGTTTTAGGTGCCTATTTGCCTATTGCTGCACCACGATCACAAGGTTGTACCACCAGGAATGGGGCTTGTTTGCAGGCCAGGCCAGGCCAGAGGGGGAAAAATACAGAGGCTATTTGCCCCTCTTTCTGCCCATTAGGCATCCTCCTTCCCCTGACTCAGACCAGAAAGAGAAGACTTCTCTTGAACTTCTACCTGTACTTGTTGCAATTCCAGGAAAAGGCCATATTTGAGTCTAAGTCAGGACCTACAGAAGTGAAAAGAAAATTGGCAACTCAGAGCCAGATTGCTCATTCTTCTAGTTCTGATTTTTTCCCCCAGCTCCTTCTTGCTAACATTTACTTTTCAGATGCCCCAGATAGCTAGCTGCTCCATTCAATCTGTACAGGGATTTTAGTTGCTTTCAGTAGGCGGAGCCAGAGTGGAGTGTGTTTACTCCATCTTAACAGGAACTGACACTCCGTTATTTATTGAAACATTGGAAATCATATTATATTCCCATTTCTATTATTGGATATAAATATTCTTTAAGTTCATTCAAGCCTATCATATAAAAAATTGTGATGAACTTATAATACGATGATGGTATAAATAGCATCCTTGATTAAAAAAAAAGCTGGTTAAAAAAATAAAAATCTCCCAAAAAGAAAACCATTTCCATAAAGGAGGATTGAAAACTTATTTTCAGGGACAAATTTTTATTCATATGTTAAAATATGGAATGTAATAAGTTCTTCTATTCTCTCTTTGAAGTTATGAGTTAGCCTACCCACAACAGACCTCTTCTTAGAAATTCAGAGTAATTACTACGTTAGAACAGTGAGTTTGTTGTGACTTGAGGAATGGGTCAAATAAGACTTATCATTAAATCTTCTCCCAAGTAAGCTCAGACATTCAAGGAACATACAGAGAAATCCTTAGTGAAATTCTACTGGTAGCTGTAATACTAATAATGTGAGTTTTATACACAAGATCATTATTCAAAACCTAAATTTCTCATTTGTGTATTATAAATAGGAATTATATTCTTGGAGAAAATTCAAGGGAGCTCTCACACCCCCTAAATGAAGACAAAATAACCCAAATGCAAACAATGCTCAAAGACACTGACTTTATGCAAGCTTACTTTGAACTACTACCTAGATCAGTTTTTATCTGTTTGGGGGTCAGGGACCTTTTTAAAAGTCAGATGAAACCTAGGTCCATCTCCCCAGAAAAATGTATATAGATATGTATATATATATATATTATTTACATACAATTGGAACATACAGAGAAATCCTTAGTGAAATTCTACTGGTAGCTGTAATACTAATAATGTGAGTTTTATACACAAGATCATTATTCAAAACCTAAATTTCTCATTTGTGTATTATAAATAGGAATTATATTCTTGGAGAAAATTCAAGGGAGCTCTCACACCCCCTAAATGAAGACAAAATAACCCAAATGCAAACAATGCTCAAAGACACTGACTTTATGCAAGCTTACTTTGAACTACTACCTAGATCAGTTTTTATCTGTTTGGGGGTCAGGGACCTTTTTAAAAGTCAGATGAAACCTAGGTCCATCTCCCCAGAAAAATGTATATAGATATGTATATATATATATATTATTTACATACAATTGGAACATACAGAGAAATCCTTAGTGAAATTCTACTGGTAGCTGTAATACTAATAATGTGAGTTTTATACACAAGATCATTATTCAAAACCTAAATTTCTCATTTGTGTATTATAAATAGGAATTATATTCTTGGAGAAAATTCAAGGGAGCTCTCACACCCCCTAAATGAAGACAAAATAACCCAAATGCAAACAATGCTCAAAGACACTGACTTTATGCAAGCTTACTTTGAACTACTACCTAGATCAGTTTTTATCTGTTTGGGGGTCAGGGACCTTTTTAAAAGTCAGATGAAACCTAGGTCCATCTCCCCAGAAAAATGTATATAGATATGTATATATATATATATTATTTACATACAATTTCAGAGGTTTCATATACTGCTAAAGCCTGGATTAAAAACCCTTGCCCTAGAAATGAATGATGAGTAAATTCGTATTTTCAGCCCCTCTCTCTTGAGCTCCAGACTTTTATTTTCAATTATCTATGGGAAAACTCTGCCTATTCTGTTTATGTATACTAGTGTCACCTCAAATTGAACTGTCATACCAAACTTGCCACTTTACCCCGTTTTTCTTTTCTCAGTTAATGTATTCACCATCCACTTAGTCACCAAAACTAAAACCTAGGAGTCATCTCAGAATCTCCTTGCTCACACCTCACTTACAATCAAAACTAGCTCTGTGCATTGTACCTTCTAAGTACAGCCTAAGTGCATTCCATCATATTCATCCCCACTGCTGAGACCTGACTGAAGCCCTCATTACGTTCTACCTGATCTATTGTAGAGGGCTCTTAAGTTGGCTTTCTGCCTCAGTCCTTCCAGATTCATAATATCCTTCACACCATTGCCAATTATATTTCTAAAACATGAATTCAAATATGGTATTCCCCTTCTGCTGCCTAAAGCAGTGATTTTCAGAAATAAAATATAAATCAGCAGACTCCTGTTTGTTTATCAAGTGAGATATCTTGTGGAAGCTCAATATATCAAACAGAAAAAAAAATGGGATAAAATTTGTTCAGCATTTTATTTACCAAACTTACCATATTATGAATCTCCCCGTGTGTGGGGAGCCTGTTAAAAGTAACACTTATCAAAGACTCACTCCAGTCTTACTCAGGCATCATTTCCATGGTCGGGGCATAGGAATCCGTGTTGTTTGCAAGTGCCAGGTGATTTTTACAAACAAGCAAGTTTGCAAAATACTGGTTGAGTTAGAAATCAAATCTAAATGATTTAAAATGACAGAAAATGGGATATCACAATTGGACCTCGATTTATTTTTCTAACCTACTTTCTTTTATGCAGCATTTGTTCCAATCACATCCTACTATTCACAATTCTGTGAATTTTCCACAACACTTTTTGGTTGATATACCTTTGCATATCCAATTTCCTATTCCCAATGCTTTTCATCACCTTATCCACCTGTTGCCTGTCTTCCTGTCCTTGAAAAACCAGAACAAAGGTCAACTTCTCTGTGAAACATTCCCTAACTCTTTCTTTATAGAACTTAGCTCATTATACATCTCAGTTTCTACCATCAGCTTGATGACAAGTACTATGTCTGATCTCTATTTGTGTCTTTAACACATAGCACAATATCTAATGCATAAAAACCATATGTATATCTAATATCTAACACATAGCACATAGCACAATATCTAATACATAAAAACCAATATCTAATACATAAAAACCAAATACAAAAAAATCAGTTTTGTGTGTTAAATATTGAATTCATGAATTCATAAGTTCATAAATAAATCAACAAATCAATTCATGAATAAATGAACAACTAAGGATAACAAGTATACTTAAAAAAGAGAATATAATTATTTGCCCAAAGTAAAGCATTGGGCTTACATTATTTTGACCATAATTTAAAACACTTTGATGTAAATTATGTAATAAAAATATGGGTGTGGGTCAACATTAATGTATAACCCAGATGGAGTTAGTTAACATTTGGAGTACTCTTTTTCAGGGATCCACATTCCTGTGGTAGACAGTTATCATTCGAAGGATATGCTCCAAGTTTTGCAAGTATTTCTATCTAAATGTACAACATAGGGTTTTTTAATTAGCACAAGAAATAAGCTTTTATTGATGATATTAGAATAGTTCAAAATTTTAGTTGGCTAGAAAGTTGTACAGGAAGCTCCAACCCTTGTGAACAAGGATCTGGCCAGCTCAGCCAGCTAACAACTTCAGTGAAACTCACTAGATCCAAGACACTGGACCGACACCAATCCTCTGCCTCCAGCCTCCATACTTAATATGGGGATCTTTTGTCTGATGCAATTAGAAGACTTGCTGATCCTGCCATCAGAACATTGGTGCATCCATTTCTAAAGTAAAACTTACATCTTTCGTGCAAAGTATTGTCTAAGTTTGTAAGGAGATAAACGATGAGGACTTCAAAGAGCACAGAAGAACAGATTGTATGACTCTTTTTTGTCTGATTATTAATGTGTGGCAGAATTCAGCCTGATACTTGCTTTCATTTTAATATACCACTTGATAGTGAGATCATCAGCAGAATACATATAACTCCTACCTACATTTTCCTCACAACTTTTTATCTTGAAAAATATTGAACCTACACAAAAGTTGCAAGAATAATATAATGAACTACTGCATACCCCTCACCTAGATTTACCAGTTATTAACATAAAATGATTTCACATTTGTGCAATTTCTCTCTTTTTCCCTCTTTCTTTATATGTGTGTGTCTCCCCAAACCCATATGTATTTGGTGCTTACTTTGAGAGTATGGTGTCTGTTTCATAACAATTCACTCCTAAATTCTTCACCATGTATCTTCTAAAAACAAGGACATACATAACCAGAGTATAATAATAATGCTCAAAAACTTTAATATAATACTATTGTCTAATATACAATCCATACCTATGTCTCCTCAGTTGTCCTTTATAGATGTTTATTTCTGGATTCAGAATCTAATCAAAGAAGTTTTGACATGCCTCTTTAGCTTCTTCAATCTAGAATAGTTAAACCTAGCCATTTTCTTTTATTATTTGTTTTTCATGGGACTGACATTTTTGAGGAGTCCAGGCCAGTTGTTTTGCATATTGTCTATCAATTTGGACTAGTCTGATTTTTTTAACATCTTTATTGGAGTATAATTGCTTTACAATGGTGTGTTAGTTTCTGCTTTATAACAAAGTGAATCAGTTATACATATACATATGTTCCCATATTTCTTCCCTCTTGCTGATTGTTTCTTCATGATTGGATTTAGTATGAACATTTTTGACAGAAATACCACATAGACGATGTTTCATCCTCCTTATTACATCACATCAGGAAGTAATTTTGTCCCATTATTGGAAATGTCAAGTTTGATCACTTGGTTAACATGATGTCCAACAGATATCTCTTGTAGAGGTAGCTTTTTCCTTTGTAATTTTAAGTGATCTCTCAGGCAATACTTTTAGACTATGTGAATGTCTTGTTCCTCAAGCATTTGTCCATTGATGATGTGATATTCCTGACTGAAGCAATTATTACTATGGTGTTTGTAAAATGTTGGTTTTCGAATTCTATCTTTTTATATTAGAATTTTCTATAAAGAAGAAATTTTCTCCCAACTCACCCTTTTTAATGTCACTATATATTCATGAGTTGTTTTTATTCAATGTGTTTCAACCCATTGCTATTATTATTATTTTTAATGGACAAATTGTTTCAAAAATGATCTGGTGGATTCCTCTTCAAATTGGTCCTCATATCCTTTTGATATCTCTCCTTTTGTAGCTTAAAAAGATACTACTACCTCAACTCATACTTTCCCTCCCCAGACCTTAAATCAGCTATTTCTCTAAGGAGTCATGGTTCTTTTTAGTGGACAATAACATTTAGAAACCAACATCTGGGCAATAGGTGTTCTTATTGTTCCTGGGATATCATTGCTTCTAGGACTTTTCATTGGGCAAGGCTTTTAATTCATGAGTTCATACTCTAATTCCAATCCCATACCAGAGGATCTTTCTTCTTCATAACGTATTCCATATTTGCATTTTCCTTTTCCACCTTTAGAACACTGTTTCCACCTAAATATCAATATATTCACTCATTTGCTCAATTCTATAGTTTGCACAAAATAGTTTTATAATTATTACTGCATACAACTGCCAACAAAAAACCTACTAAGTAAAGTTCGTGATGTCTTTTCAGTTCTTTGTGTCTTTAGAATATATCCCAATGAAGATATATAGTCAGAGTAATATATTCAAATGTTACTTGGTTTTAATTCTATGTGGTTTTGTAATTAATTTGATTAATAATTACATCCATGTATTTATCTTAGTATTCAATTTTAACTTTTTTCTACTCTTGCTAATTAAATTTTATTTTTTGAATATGTAAAATATTCACATAGCTTGGAAACCAATACTACATATTAATAGGATACTTGAAGAAGTCTCATTCTCTTCTCTTTTTCTCTTACATTATCACTACCCACAGGCTGTAGGTGCCAATTTAATTAGTTTCTGGTTTATCTTTCCTGTGTCTCTTTTTATAAAAATAAGGACAGGCAGACACACACTTCATATTATCCCTTCTTTCTTACACAAAATGTAATACACACTATATGATCTTTTGCAACTTGTTTTATTCACTTAACGACATTCTGGAAAGTACTCAGTATTAGTTAATTGATAGTTTCTTTATTTTATAGCTTAGATGTACCAAATTTTATTCAAATAATCTCCCAAATGTGGACATTTAAGTTGTTTCCAATACGTTGTGATAATAAATAATGCCACAGTGAATAAACTTGTGCATATGTCTTTTCCCCCTAATCAGTGGAGAAATGCCTAGGAGTGGGATTGTTGATTCAAAGGGCAAATACATATTCAGTTTTGTTAGATAGTGCTGAATTTTCCACCATAGGATTAATACAATTTTGCATTCCCCGTGGCAATATATGAGAGTGAACATTTCCCTATAACCCTGTCAATGTTTTGAATTTTTGCCAAACTAAGAAGTGAGAATTGTTATTCACTAGAGCTTTGATTTGCACTTCTCTTATTATGAGTGGAGTTTACCATGTTTTTGTATGTTTAAGGCTAATTGGTACATCTTTTTATGAACTGTCTGTTCATGCCCTTTGTCCATTCCATCTTTTAATTGAGTTTTTGGTGGTTTCCTCAATTTTATGTTGTGAGACTGGCCCTTTATCTCACATCTCACCTTCCCTTTATTGTCCAATGCAATAAAATATCAAAAGCATTATGAATCGCCTAATTTAGTTAGGCTGACACACAGTTAATTTACAGATCCTAGCACACTGTGACTTGTGTCTTCTAACTCAAATAAGAGGTAGAGAGTTCAAGTGGACTTATTAAGATAACCTTAATTTAAGTCCTCCGTTGCTTATCCCTCTTGGGGACAAATGCTTCTCATAGTTTAGAATTTTGTGAATTTTAGAAAAGTAATAGGTGCATATAATGTATCTTATATAGCATCACCCATTGGCTGTGAGATAGCACCACATAATCAAATACATAAATATTTCTGAAACAAAACTTATGAATATTTATACCAGATGGTGTACATAAAAAGCATAGTTAGACACACTCACATCAGCTCAGGTCAGGTTTTTTGGTCAGATGAGTTTATGTAATATCAGGTTTTGCCACCAAATGATTTATGAGTAAAATTTTCAGTTTTCAGAGCTTTTTTAAATTTTGGATTGTGGATAACAGATTGCAGACCTGCAATTCATTGAACCAGTCGTTTCTGTGTATTGTTTGAGAAAGTTGTGTATTATTAAATAAACCTTTAAGAGAACCATTAAAAATTCAGGTAAAATGTCTTTTTAAAAAATTATAAAGGCAAATTATTTATAATTCCTAGAAATATACAATCTTTCAAGACTGAATCAGGAAAAACTAGAATATCTGATTAGATTAATTACTAGTAATGAAATTGAATCAGTAATCAAAAAACTCCCAACAAACAAAAGCCCAGGACCAGTTGGCTTCACGGGCGAATTCTGTGAAACATTTAGAGAAGAGCTAACACCTATCCTTCTCAAATTCTTCCAAAAAATTGCAGAGGGAGGAGCACTCCCAAACTCATTCTACGAGGCCACCATCACCCTGATACCAAAACCAGACAAAGATGTCACAAAGAAAGAAAACTACAGGCCAGTATCACTGATGAACATAGATGCAAAAATCCTCAACAAAATACTAGCAAACAGAATCCAACAGCACGTTAGAAGGATCATACACCATGATCAAGTGGGGTTTATCCCAAGAATGCAAGGATTCTTCAATATATGCAAATCAATCAATGTGATACCCCATATTAACAAATTGAAGGAGAAAAACCATATGATCATCTCAATAGATGCAGAGAAAGCTTTTGACAAAATTCAACATCCATTTATGATAAAAACCCTCCAGAAAGTAGGCATAGAGGGAACTTACCTCAACATAATAAAGGCCATATATGACAACACACAGCAAACATCGTTCTCAGTGGTGAAAAACTGAAACCATTTCTACTAAGATCAGGAAGAAGACAAGGTTGCCCACTCTCACCACTATTATTCAACATAGTTTTGGAAGTTTTAGCCACAGCAATCAGAGAAGAAAAAAAAATTAAAGGAATCTAAATCGGAAAGGAAGTAGTAAAACTGTCACTGTTTTCAGATGACATGATACTATACATAGAGAATCCTAAAGGTGCTGCCAGAAAACTACTAGAGTTAATCAATGAATTTGGTAAAGTAGCAGGATACAAAATGAATGCACAGAAATCTCTTGCATTCCTATACAGTAACAACGAAAGATCAGAAAGAGAAATTAAGGAAACAATCCCATTCACCATTGCAACAAAAAGAATAAAATACCTAGGAATAAACGTACCTAAGGAGACAAAAGACCTGTATGCAGAAAATTATAAGACACTGATGAAAGAAATTAAACATGATACCAGTAGATGGAGAGATATACCATGTTCTTGGATTGGAAGAATCAACATTGTGAAAATGACTATAATACCCAAAGCAATCTACAGATTCAATGCAATCCCTACCAAAAACTACCAAGGGCATTTTTCACAGAACTACAACAAAACATTTTAAAATTTGTATGGAAACACAAAAGACCCCGAATAGCCAAAGCAATCTTGAGAAAGAAAAACGGAGCTGGAGGAATCAGACTCCCTGACTTCAGACTATACTACAAAGCTACAGTAATCAAGACAGTATGGTACTGGCACAAAAACAGAAATATAGATCAATGGAACAGGATAGAAAGCCCAGAGATAAACCCACGCACATATGGTCAGCTTATCTTTGATAAAGGAGGCAAGAATATACAGTGGAGAAAAGACAGCCTCTTCAATAAGTGGTGCTGGGAAAACTGGGCAGCTACATGTAAAAGAATGAAATTAGAACACTCCCTAACACCATACACAAAAATAAACTCAAAATGGATTAAAGACCTAAATATAAGGCCAGGTACTATCAAACTCTTAGAGGAAAACATAGGCAGAACACTCTATGACATAAATCACAGCAAGATCCTTTTTGACCCACCTCCTAGAGAAATGGAAATAAAAATAAACAAATGGGACCTAATGAAACTTAAAAGCTTTTACACAGCAAAGGAAACCATAAACAAGACAAAAAGACAACCCTCAGAATGGAAGAAAATATTTGCAAATAAAGCAACTGACAAAGGATTAATCTCCAAAATTTACAAGAAGCTCATGCAGCTCAATAACAAAAAAACGAACAACCCAATCCAAAAATGGGCAGAAGACCTAAATAGACATTTCTCCAAAGAAGATATACAGATGGCCTACAGACACATGAAAGAATGCTCAACATCATTAATCATTAGAGAAATGCAAATCAAAACTACAATGAGGTATCACCTCCCACCAGTTAGAATGGCTATCATCAAAAAATCTACAAACAATAAATGCTGGAGAGGGTGTGGAGAAAAGGGAACCCCTTTGCACTGTTGGTGGGAATATAAATTGATACAGCCACTACGGAGAGCAGTATGGTGGTTCCTTAGAGAAGTAGAAATAGAACTTCCATATGACCCAGCAATCCCACTACTGGACATAAACCCTGAGAAAACCATAATTCAAAAAGACACATGCACCCCAATGCTCATTGCAGCTCTATTTACAATAGCCAGGACATGGAAGCAACCTAAGTGTCCATCGAGAGGTGAATGGATAAAGAAGATGTGGCACATGTATACAATGGAATATTACTCAGCCATAAAAAGAAACGAAATTGAGTCATTTGTAGTGAGGTGGATGGACCTAGAGTCTGTCATACAGTGTGAAGTAAGTCAGAAAGAGAAAAACAAATACCGTATGCTAACACATATATATGGAATCTAAAAAAACAAAACAAAAAATGGTCATGAGGAACCTAGGAGTAAGACGGAAATAAAGATGCAGACCTACTAGAGAATGGACTTGAGGATACGTGGAGGGGGAAGGGTAAGCTGGGACAAAGTGAGAGAGTGGCATGGACAAATATACAGTACCAAATGTAAAACCGATAGCTCGTGGGAAGCAGCCGCATAGCACAGGGAGATGAGCTCGGTGCTTTGTGACCACCTAGAGGGGTGGGATAGGGAGGGTGGGAGGGAGGGAGATGTGAGAGGGAAGAGATATGGGTTATATGTATATGTATAACTGAATCACTTTGTTATAAAGCAGAAATTAACACACCATTGTAAAGCAATTATACTCCAATAAAGATGTTAAAAAAATTATAAAGGCAAATTATTTATACCAGGCTGACAATTTTAAATAACTTCCTTAAACTTCACAACCCTACCTAATCAATATGAATATGGAATTATGTTCAGTGTTTGCTTAGAAGTCTGAAATTGCATAAAATATTTTTTTCTTATTTGGGACACATTTAACGTGAGTTTTTGTAAAGATACATAATAACTTTCTTTCCTTTCATCCCAAATTATATATTTATTTGGTTATTTGTTTATTATTGTTTTCCCTTAAGAGTTATTTAATTCACGACTCTATCTCCAGTACCTAGAACAATGTCTGACTGGCTGTAAGTGCCTGACAATTATTTTTGAATGAATTCACGAATGAAAAGATATCATAAGGAGAAGACATAATGCAGGGAAAGAAATATTAATTGTTCATCTTTATCTGCAATAAAAGTACAGGTTGAAAATGATAATACAAAGGGTAGTGTTAATTTACTTCTCACTCTATTCCAATACAGATTTTTCTAGAAATATACTCATGTATCTAGAGAGGGTGACTACATACTTCCCTTGCAAAGAGGAAGAAGTTAGCTTTGCCTGAACAGGTGGAAGTTATTTATCTCAAGATGCCCTTATCTTATGTCCTTTTTTCCCCACTCATCACTCCTAAAAGTAGATCATTAGAGAAAAACTAAAACATCAACTTCTGTCATATTTTGGTTCTGCCCTCAATTTGTTGAACTGCCTTAGTCTACTAATATACTTTTCCCCTTTTTAAATATTTGCTTTATTTTTCAGATTATAAAACAATACGTGTTCATGACAGATTATTCAGAAAAATTATAGACCATTTGGAAAATAAGGAAAAATAGGAAGAAGGAAAAATAATCCAGTTTCACTCCTCAACAATTCATAATATTTTGGTATATTTTCCTCTAGTCATTCTTCTAAGCATAATTTTTTTTTAATTATTTATTTATTTATTTATTTATTTATTTATTTATGGCTGTGTTGGGTCTCAATCTCTGCGTGAGGGCTTTCTCCAGTTGTGGCAAGCGGGGTGCCACTCTTCATCGCGGTGCGCTGGCCTCTCACTATCGCGGCCTCTTGTTGCGGAGCACAGGCTCCAGACGCGCAGGCTCAGTAATTGTGGCTCACGGGCCAGTTGCTCCGCGGCATGTGGGATCTTCCCAGACCAGGGCTCAAACCCACGTTCCCTGCATTAGCAGGCAGATTCTCAACCACTGCGCCACCAGGGAAACCCTAAGCATAATATTTTTAAATATACCATATAGACATTTAAAATCTTGTCTTCTAACCCTTACGCTATAAATATGTTGTGTATTATTACAAAATTTTAATAAACATAATTTTAAACAAAAACATAATATATCATCACATGGAAATATCAAAAAGTTTTTAATTTTCCCCTATTATCAGACAGTTGTTTCTGTTGTTCATATATTATAATGCTTTAAAGAACATTTTGTAAATATTTTTTCTATTCTTGGCATTGTTTGCTTAGTCTCCCAGGTGTGAAATTACTGGGTCAAATGGAATGAAGATAAATCTTTCCATAAAGCTAGGGAATCTGATAGATATCTAGCCCTATGAGGTCATTTTAAATCCCAACAAGTATTTCATAACATGAACCTGGAAACATATCCAAGAGGAACTCCATTACCCACTTACAATATATGGCATTCTTCTGAACTACTAATTATACCCTTTGAGTTTGAAATTGTGGTAGTTTTTGTTAAGCAATGGAAGAATCTGAACGCTTGTCTTTAAGAATGTGCTAGCAAATTGCCAGAGAGATGTCTTTATCAAGTTTGCATTTAGTAGTTTCAATTTACTGCTTATTTCACTGATACAGTTATTACATTATGTCTTAAAACAGCTGTATTTCACTTTTGAAATACAAAGGATCATAAGAGACTAGTACGAATTCTCAATCTATTTGAATTCCCCCTGGGGGGTTCTGAAAACAGTGGCATTTTGGCTTACTGTTACACATTTGCCATCTAGTGTCTAAAGTGGGAAATTGCAGACTTACACCCTCTTCAGATGAGGGAAGAAGATAATTTGAGCCTGTTTTTCCACAAGAAATCCATAGGGTAAAAAGCATAAGCTGTCAATCAATAATACTCAATAGGGATGGGTATGATTGCTTTATAGGGTATACCTATATTCAGTTAGGAGAAGAGCCTACCCTAAAAGGAAGTAAGGCTCAGAGAATATCATATAGAGCTTCTCCCCAGCAAATGCTATCTCATCATCCCTATCCCCAAGCTAACACTCTTTTCAGTGAAATCAGGTTCAAAGGGTCATTAAAGGTGACTTTGAAGTGTAAAACAAATCATCAAGGGCATTATGGTGTTATGTATGGGTGGAAGGAAGGGTACCTCACTTACTTTGCTTTGGCTACCGAGTATTTACTAGCTGATTGTTTTAAGATGAGCCCAGATCTTTTATTTACCCTTTTAAAACGTTTCTTCCTTTCTCCCTCTTTGTAGTCTGAGTTAATTTCTAGTCAAGTAGAACATGTGGCTAAAAAAAGAACGTTTTTCTGGACTTACTGTTCCTTAGAATTAGATATATCTGGTAACTTTCTCTCTGCTCTTTAACTTTTTCAGATTATCCCAACCTAGTAGAATGACATAATTCTGAGAACGTGGGCCATGCAAATTATATGAGAATCTCTCTAAATATATATTCAATACAGTGAAATGCTTAGATTTGGGAGGATAAATAAAGTAAATAAAGGTAAGGAGGTAGGTGAAGTAAAATAAAAAAGGGTTGGAATGGGTGGGTAGAGGGGCATTCTTTCAAAGATAAATTGTGAAAAACGCTAAGAGCTGCACTGATATTCAAATTTGTCTGGAATTTTCTTTTGCCTTCCAACATGCAGGACTCAGGAAGGATGAAGAAAATATTAACATATTTTTGACCGGAGACGTATTACTGCCACAGGCATTAGTTTCTGCAAAAATCCCCCAGTCAGTAATGTGTTAAAATGTGGGTTAAGTTAGAGATAGTGAAATATTTCAATAACAGCAGATTTATCAAGCGATACTGAGCTTGAACCATTTCTGGGTGTAGCCAGTTACACATGCCATTTACATAAAATTACAAACTATGAAAAAAACACATACCTAAAGTGGGCAAATGCAGAAGTCCTCACATCCTCACCACAAAATCTTTTGTTATATGTATTTCAAAATCATTCATCCATACGTTTATTCATTCGACAAGGAACTACTAAGTGTACTTCAAAATGAAAACAAAAAACATATACCTTTTGATTCAACAAATCTATTGCTTAGAATTTACTCCTTGATTATACTCACAAAAGTATGACAAGATATGGTTGTCAGTATTTTCACTGGACATTGTTTGAAATAGCAAAGGACTGTGAATGATTCATCAATGATGGTTTTGTTAAACTAATTAAAGGTAAAATAAAATTCATCATTACAATAGAATAGTATGCCACCATTAAAAAGAGCAAAGCAGGGTTCTATATGCTTGCATAGAAAGCTCTTTAAATTGTAAAAATAAAAGCAAGGCAATTAATACCATAATATTTTAATACATATACATACACAAATATATAACCATATGGTTTCAGACATTCATTATGATAATTTCCTACTGCTGGAGGTTACTTAAAAGTGCAAGAAGTAAAACCAAAACAAAGCCCTATTAAGTAAGATTATAAAATTCTTCGAGGCTGTTAAAGCCTAGTTTACAAAAGCATGATCTGTGGTGTGTTTATTCCATCTGTACCATCTTTGAAAATAGAGCAATAAAGAGAAATATCAAGTATTCATTATTACTTTTTTGAATGAACTGTATCTTAAGTTAATCATGTCTGGAAGCATTTTGACGAGATGAACTAGGGCCCCAGGATCTGTTTTTAGGACTTAAAATGGAGCCCAAATTTAGGTGCTGGAGTTTGTAGCCAACATTCTCTTATCATACTCTTGAACTTCTTTTCTTGAGTGCCTGATGCCATTACATTGCTTATGCTTACTACAATTGTTTTAAATAATAAGTGGCTGAGCTCACATTTATTTTTTTTTAAGTTTTTTTGGATTATATTTGATTTACAGTGTTGTGTTAGTTTCTGCTGTGCAGCAAAGTGAATCAGTTATACATATACATATATCCACTCTTTTTTAGATTCTTGTCCCATGTAGGTCATTACAGAGTATTGAGTAGAGTTCCCTGTGCTATACAGTAGGTCCTTATTATCTATTTTATATAAAGTAGTGTGTATATGTCAATCCCAATCTCCCAATTTATCCCTACCCTGCTTTCCCCCTGGTAACCATAAATTTGTTTTCTACACCTGTGTATGCTCACTACAATTAATATTCATTGAAGGAAATAACTGCATAACACTTACTGATTGCTGATTTAGTTACATGCACTATGCTAAGTACTTAATCTTCACAACTATCCTATGAGATAGTTACTGGTGTGATTCTCACTTTACAAATGAGAAAACACATTTTGATGCCCTACCTAGTGGTGACTTCTCCAAGCATTATAACAATGACCTGGACTTACTTGCCTCTTTCTTCTTTTATTAAAATATCTCTGTCCTATGCATTATTCTTTCAGGAGCATGTAGATTTTTCAAAGGTGATAAATTAATCTGTATGAAATTATTTATGCTTGATTGGAGGCTAACATGTCACCTTTCTTTGAGAATATTTACTTATTTAACAGAAGGTTTTGCAGACACATCATATATTCAGTCACACATTAATTGATCACTTTATATGCTAGGCACTAGAGATCTCTATTCTCTTGGAGCACAATTTTGTGGAGCCTATAGACATTAATCAAATAATTCACAAAAGCATATAACTTTAAACTGATAAATGCTATGAAAATAAAACGGGTCAGGCAGGTTAGATAGGGCTTTTCTGGAGAAGTGAAGTTTATCTCAATATATGAATGACAAGTAGGAGTTAGCTAAGTAAGTTGGGGGTGGGGACATTCCCCTCCTGAGAACAGCAAGGGCAAAGGCTTGGGAGTGGTTGGGAGCCCAGTGATCCAAAAAGAAAGAAGACCTGAGTGGTTAACAAGTAGAGCGCTACACTGAGAATGGTGAGTGAAGAGACTGGAAAAGTAGACAGAGATTAAAAACCATATGCAACCTGGGAGAAATAAACAGAAAATCAAGCAATTAAACAGATAATTTAAAATCCTTGTAAGTGCCATAAATGAGATAAATGCTACCGCAATACGTAAGGGAAACTCTAAAACATGCTTTGAGATTCAGGAAAGACTTCCCAGAAATGGGAGCTATGAAGGATGACTAGACATTAGCTAAAATGAGAAGTGGAGGTGGTGGTTAATAGTGTTTCATGCCAGAGGAACAACAAAGGCCTGGATATAGGAGATGGCATGATAAGCCTAAGAAACTGAGAGTGGCTTTTTTATAATGAATGCTGACTTTGGCTGACAGTGGGGGAAGATGGTTGGGATAACAGTGAATGTAGGAAAAAGGCTACCGGGGTCATTCTGGCGGAAACAAGATGAACAAAGGCAGTGGGCACAGCAGGGGAAGAAAAGAAGGGAGAAATTATTTAGGTAATAAACAGGGAAAATGACTGCTTGGTGAATTATTGTGGAGGAAGGGTGTGAAAACAAAAAAGCCAGATTTCTAACTGCGGTTACTGGGTGCCTTAAAATGCCATTCACAGTGTTACAATGAATGCAGAACAAAATAGGAAGTAAGAGTTGAAGGAATTTAATTTGGGGTATGTTAAATGTTATGCACCTATGGAACACTCATGAACACATCTGAATGAGGAATGCATATCTGCCTCTACTACTGAGAATAGATATGAAGGCTGGAGTTAAAGGTTAGAGCACATCAGTATATTGAAGGTGTGTAAATGAGAGTATGCAGGAAAAAGAGTGTTTAGAATAAACGTTTGAAAACAATAACATTTAAGGGGTGGGAAGGAAATGAGGAGCCCCTGAAAAAAAGTGATTAAGTAACTAGAAGAGAAAAACTAGGAGAATGTCATGTCATATAATCTAAAGAAGGCATTGTAAGAAGGAGGGAATGATCAACATTGACAGATACAACAGAGAAGTCAAATAAGGTAAATACAGAGAAGTATCCATTAGGTACACGAAAGAGAATTTCTAGGTGACCTTTGTGTAAGCAATTTCATAGAAGTAGCTGACACTGGAGGTAGTGGGATTAAGAATAAGTAGGAAATAAGATAGTTAAGACAGTGAGAATAGATAACCCATTCTTAACGTTTGGTTGTAAAAATTATGAAACATACGAAGTGAGTGGAATTTTTCTCTCTTCCTTCCTTCCCTCCCTTGCCTTTCTCTTTCCTTCTTTCTTTCTCTCTCTCTCTTCCTTTTTCTTGCCTTCATCATTCCTTTCCTCCTTTCCTCCCTCCCTCCCTCCTTCCCTCCCTCCTTCCCTCCCTCCCTTCCTTCCTTCCTTCCTTCCTTCCTTCCATTTTTCTTTAACATGGAAAGACCCTTCAGAATATATAAATGATAATGGGAAGGAGCCACTATAGAAGACAGTGAAGGTCAAGAAGAGAGAATAATAAATTGATTGCTGAGGTTGGTTGCTGAGAATGAGGGAGTGAATTGGAGGCAGATTATAGGTGAAAAGATTATTGTTACAAAAGATGCAGGATACTGCTTTGATTCTAAAAAATGAGGGGGAGGAAAATATACTGATAATATTTTAGAATTCACGGTAAGGGATATCTTTCTTATATTTTCTCAATAAGGAAGAATTCATGCTTATCTGTTCAAAGGGAGGGTAATAGGTGGTAAAGCAGACATTCGAGGAGAATGGACTATAGCCTCTGTGGGGAATGGGAGAGAGAGAATGAGGTAAAGAGAAGTGTTTGGTAACATTTATGGCAGGGTTTAAGTTGGAGACTTTAAATTTGTATTGGAAGCAGTTGGTATGGTAGTGTGAGTTTAATCTCATGTTCAGCAATCAGAAGATAGTACAGAGAATAGAAAGTTAGACCCAGGTGTCCATTCTTTTTCAGATTCTTTTCCCATATAGGTTATTACAGAGTATTGAGTAGAGTTCCCTGTGCTATACAGTAGGTCCTTGTTGGTTATTTTATATATAGTAGTGTGCATATGTTAATCCCAAACCCCTAATTTATCCCTCACCCCCCTACCTTTCCCCTTTGGTAACCATAAATTTGTTTTCTAAGTCTGTGAGTCTGTTTCTGTTTTGTAAATAAATTCATTTGTATCATTTTTTTAGATTCCACATATAAGCGATATCATATGATAGTTGTCTTTCTCTGACTTACTTCACGTAGTATGATAATCTCTAGGTCCATCCATGTTGCTGCAAATGGCATTATTTCATTCTTTTTTATGGCTGAGTAATATTCTCTCTCTGTGCTGAGAGAGAAATGTCTTCATTTCTTATCTTCTTCTAAGGAGTTAGTTTGGTTATTCTCTACATTGATAAATTAATGTATCAAATTGTTTTGAGCTTTTCATATGGAATACTGGGCTGAATTAAACCATGTTTATGTATATCCAAGTCAGTTTGAAAACAGAATATAGCCATAGACTTCAGTCAAGCTACTCGTTATTGAAGAACAAATGGTTAGTAACTGGTCATGCACTAGTTACTTGATTTAATCTATTTTTCTACCCCCTACCCTAAACCAGCTTTTTAATATAGATGATTAAATTAGCTATAACATGTCTCATACCTTCTAAGATTACCTTCTTGGAGTAAAATGTCATGTGTACATATTTGTATGAATTAAAGGGGTTACTTAATTCTCAACAATTGTGACTTCTTAATAACTGTAAAAAATTATACTTATTAAGAAATCTTAGAGCATTCATACCTGGACACCATCCCCTATTTTGGCCAGTGTGGGAGCTGTTTCTCCTGTCTCTTTGAAAACTCTTCTTTTAAAATGTTCCTCATCTCCAAGCTAAAGACAAAACTGGCACAGCATTGCTTATAATAAAATATATAATATCATATATAATATAATATACCTGTATGTATACTCATACAAATACAATTTTTTATTAGATAATCCATATATTTAACCTCTTCTTTGTGCCAAAAACTATTATGTCAAAAATAACAGTTAATAATTAAGTGATCATGAATTTACACATGTATAAAATGCTTAATATTTATTTTCTTTTTTAAAGCATTTTATTTTATATTGGAGTATAGCTGATTAACAATGTTGTGTTAGTTTCAGGTGTACAACAAAGTGATTCAGTTATACATATACATGTGTCTATACTTTTTCAAGTTATTTTCCTAATTAGGTTGTTACATAATATTGAGCAGAGTTCCCTGTGCTATACAGTAGATCCTTGTTGGTTATTCATTTTATATTGATATATAGCAGTGTACACGTCAATCCCAAACTCCCTAACTATCCCTCCCCCCGCCACTATTCCCCACTGGTAACCATAGGTTCATTCTCTAAGTCTGTGAGTCTGTTTCTATTCTGTAAATAAGTTCATTTGTATCATTTGTTTTAGGTCCTGCATATAAGCAATGTCATACGATATTTCTCTGTCTGTCTGACTTCACTCAGTATGGCAGTCTCTAGGTCCATTCATGTTGGCGCAAATGGCATTATTTCATTCTTTTTAAAGGCTGAGTAATATTCCATTGTATATATGTACTACATCTTCTTTATCCATTCTTCTGTCAGTGGACATTTATGTTGCTTCCATGTCTTGGCTATCGTAAACAGTGCTGCAATGAACATTGGGGTGCATGTATCCTTTTGGACCATGTTTTTCTCTGGGTATATGCCCAGGAGTGGGATTGCAGGATCATATGGTAGCTTTATTTATAGTTTCTTAAGGAAACTTCATAGTGTTTTCCATAGTGGTTGTACTAATTTACATGCCCACCAATAGTGTAGGAGGTTTCCCTTCTCTCTACACCCTCTCCAGCATATATTTTTTGTGGATTTTTTGATGATGGACATTTTGACTGGTGTGAAGTGATATCTCATTGTAGTTTTGATTTGCATTTCTCTAACGATTAGCGATGTTGAACATCTTTTCATGTGCCTCTTGGGCATCTGTATTTCTTCTTTGGAGAAATGTCTATTTAGGTCTTCTGCCCATTTTTTGATTGGGTTGTTTATTTTGATAATATTAAGCCTCATGAGATGTTTGTAAATTTTTGAAACTAATCCCTTGCTGGTCACATCATTTGCAAATATTTTCTCCCATTCTGTGGGTTGTCTTTTCGTTTCATTTATGGTTTCCTTTGCTGTGCGGAAGCTTTTGAGTTTAATTAGGTCCCATTTGTTTATTTTTGTTTTTATTTCCATTATTCTGGGAGACTGATTGAAAAAGATATTGTTGCAATTTATATCAGAGAGTGTTCTGCCTATGTTTTCCTCGAAGATTTTTATAGTGTCTGGTCTCACATTTAGGTCACATTTAGGTCTTTAATCCATCCTGAGTTTGTTTTTGTGTATGGTGTTAAAGACTGTCCTAATTTCATTTTTTTTACATGTGGCTGTCCAGTTTTCCCAGCACCATTTATTGAAGAGACTGTCTTTCCTCCATTGTATAGTCTTGCCTCCTTTGTTGTAGATTAATTGACCATAGGTGTGTGGGTTTATTTCTGGGCTTTCTATGCTCTTCCATTGATCTATATTTCTAATTTTTTGCCAGTACCATACTGTTTTGATGATTATAGCTTTGTAGTATAGTCTGAAGTTAGGGAGCCTGATTCCTCCAGCTCTGTTTTTCTTTCTCAAGATTGCTTTGGCTATTTGGGGTCTTTTGTGTCTCCATACAATTTTTAAGACTTTTTGTTCTAGTGTTCTATGAAAAATGCCATTGGTAATTTGATAGGGAGTGCACTGAATCTGTAGATTGCCTTGGGTAGTATAGTCATTTTGATAATATTGATTCTTCCAAACCAAGAACATGGTATATCTCTTCATCTCTTTGTGTCATCTTTGATTTCTTTCATCAGCATCTTATAGATTTCAGAGTACAGATTTTCTGTCTCCTTAGGTAGGTTTATTCCTAGGTATTTTATTCTTTTTGATGCAATGGTAAATGGGATTGTTTCTTGATTTTCTCTTTCTGATCTTTCATTGTTAGTGTATAGAAATGCAACAGATTTGGGCTTCCCTGGTGGCACAGTGGTTAAGAATCTGCCTGCCAATGCAGGGGACATGGCTTTGATCCCTGGTCTGGGAAGATCCCACATGCCACAGAGAAACTAAGCCCGTGTACCACAACTACCGAGCCTGTGCTCTACAGCCCGTGTGCCACAACTACTGAAGCCCATGCACCTAGAGCCCATGCTCTGCAACAAGACAAACCACCACAATGAGAAGCCCACACACCACAACAAAGAGTAGGCCCTGCTCACCACATCTAGAGAAAGCCCGCGTGCATCAATGAAGATCCAACGCAGCCAAAATAAATAAATAAAACAAATAAATTTAAAAAAAAAGAAATGCAACAGATTTCTGTGTATTAATTTTGTAACCTGTAACTTTACCAAATTCATTGATCAGCTCTAGTAGTTTTCTGGTAGCATCTTTAGGATTTTTAATGTATAGTATCATGCCATCTGCAAACAGTGACAGTTTAACTTCTTTACCACTTTAGATTTCTTTCATTTCTTTTTCTTCTCTGATTGCCATAGCTAGGACTTCCAAAACTATGTTGAATACAAGTGGTGAGTGTGGACGTCTTTTTCTTGTTCCTGATCTTAAAGGAAATCCTTTCAGCTTTCCAACGTTGAGTATGATGTTAGCTGTAAGTTTGTCTATATGGCCTTTATTATTTTGAAGTAGGTTCCCTCTATGCTGACTTTCTGGCGGGTTTTTATAATAAAGCGGTGTTGAATTTTGTCAAAAGCCTTTTCTGCATCTATTGAGATAATCATATGGCTTTTATTCAATTTGTTCATGTGGTGTATCACATGATTGATTTGTGGGTATTGAAGAATCCTTACATCCCTGGGATAAATCCCACTTGATCATGATGAATGATCCTTTTAATGTATTATTGGATTCAGTTTGCTAGTATTTTGTTGAGGATTTTTGTATCTATGTTCATCGTTGATATTGGCCTGTAATTTTCTTTTTTTGTGTTATCTTTGTCTGGTTTTGGTATCAGGGTGATGGTAGCCTCATAGAATGAATTTAGGAGTATTCTTTCCTCTGCAATTTTTTGAACAGTTTCAGAAGGATAGGTGTTAAGTCTTCTCTAAATGGTTGATAGAATTCGCCTGTGAAGCCATCTGGTCCTGGACTTTTTGTTGTGGTTGTTGTTGGGAGTTGTAAAATCACAGTTTCAATTTCAGTACTTGTGATTGTTCTGTTCATATTTTCTATTTCTTCCTGGTTCAGTCTTGGGAGATTGTACCTTTCAAAGAATTTGTCCATTTCTTCCAGGTTGTCCATTTTATTGGCATATAGTTGCTTGTAGTAGTCTCTTATTATCCTTAGTATTTCTGTGGTGTCCATTGTACCTTATCATTTTACATTTCTAATTTTATTGATTTGAGCCCTCTCCCTTTTTTTCTTGATGAGTCTGGCTAAAGGATTATGAATTTTGTTTATCTTTTCAGAGAACCAGCTTTTAGTTTCATTGATCATTTCTATTGTTTTCTTCATTTCTATTTCACTTATTTCTGCTCTGAAATTTATGACTTCTTTCCTTCTACTTGCTTTGGGTTTTGTTCTTCTTTCTCTAGTTGCTTTAGGTGTAAGGTTAGGTTGTTTATTTGTGACTTTTCTTTTTTCCTGAGATAAGATTGTATTGCTATAATCTTCCATCTTAGAACTGTTTTTGCTGCATCCCATAGGCTTTGGATCATCATGCTTTAGTTTTCATTTGTCTCTAGGGATTTTTTGATTTCCCCTTTGATTTCTTCAGTGATCCATCAGTTGTTTAGTTGCATATTGTTTAGGCTCCACTTGTTTGTGTTTTTTACATTTTTTTTTCTTGTAGTTGATTTCTAATCTCTTAGCATTGTGGTCAGAAAAGATGCTTGATATGATTTCAGTGTTCTTAAATTTACTGAGTCTCGCTTTGTGGCCCAGCACGTGATCAATCCTGGAGAATGTTCCATGTGCACTTAAGAAAAATGTGTATTCTGCTGCTTTTGGATGGAATGCTCTATATATGTCAGTTAAGTCCATCTGGTCCAATGTGACATTTAAGGCCAGTGTTTCCTTATTGATCTCCTGTCTGGATGATCTGTCCATTGATGAAAGTGGAGTGTTAACATCCTCCACTATTATTGTGTTACTGTCTGTTTCTCCTTTTATGGCTGTTAGTATTTGCCTTATATATTGGGGTGCTTCTGTGTTAGGTGGATATATATTTATAATTGTTATATCTTCTTGGATTGATCCCTTGATCATTATGTAGTGTGCTTCTTTGTCTCTTATAACAGTCTTTATTTTAAAGTCTTTTTTTCTGATATGAGTATTGCTACTCCAGCTTTCTTTTGACTTCCATTTGCATGGAATACCAATTTCCATCCCCTCACTTTCAGTCTCTATGGGTTCCTGGATCTGAAATGGGTCTCTTGTAGACAACATATATACAGGTCTTGTTTTTGTATCCATTTAGCCAGTCTGTGTCTTTTGGTTGGTGCATTTAATCAATTTAATTGTAAGGTAATTATCTATTTGTATATTCCTATTGCCATTTTCTTAATTGTTTTAGATTTGTTTTTGTAGGTCTCTTTTCTTACCTTCCTCTTTTGTTCTCTTGTGGTTTGATGACTAACTTTAGTATTGTGTTTGGACTCCTTTTTCTTTTTTGTGTGTGTATCTATTGTAGATTTTTGGTTTGCAGTTACCATGAGGTTCTGATATACCACACTATATATAAATAAGATTGTTTTAATTTACTGGTCCCTTAATTTCAAATGCATTTCCAATATCCAGCATTTGTACTCTGTTCTTCTCAGAATTGCTGGTTTTGATATCTTATTTGTGTGTGGATGATTTCCTACCTTTACTGTATGTTTGCCTTTACCGGTGAGCTTTTCCATTCGTAATTTTCTTGTTTCTAGTACTGCCCTTATCTTTTCTGCTTAGAGAAATTCCTTTAGCATTTGTTTCAAATCTGGTCTGGTGGTGCTGAATTCTCTTAGCTTTTGCTTGTTTGTAAAGCTTTTCATTTCTCCATTGAATCTTAATGAGAGTCTTGCTGGGTATAGTATTCTTGGTTGTAAGTTCTTCCCTTTAATCACTTTAAACATATCATGCCACTTCCTTCTGGCCTGCAGAGTTTCTGCTGAGAAATCAAGTGATAACTTTATGGGAATTCCCTTTTATGTAATTTGTTACTTTTCCCTTGTTGCTTTTAATATTTTTTTCTGTGGCTTTAATTTTTGTCAGTTTGATTACTATGTGTTTTGGCGTGTTCCTCCTTGGGTTTATCCTGCCTGAGACTCTCTGAGCTTCCTGGATTTGGGTGACTGTTTTCTTTCCCGTGTTAGGGAATTTTTCAGCTACTATCACTTCAAATATTTTCTAAGGTCCTTTCTCTCTTCTCCTTCTGGGACCCCTATATTGTGAATGTTGGTGCATTTCATGTGTCCCAGAAGTCTCTTAGACTGTCCTCATTCTTTTTCATTCTTTTTTCTTTGTTCTGTTCCACAGCAGTGATTTCCACCATTCTGTCTTCCAGCTCACTTATCCGTCTTCTGCCTCAGTTATTCTGCTATTGATTCCTTCTAGTGTATTTCTCATTTCAGTTATTGTATTGCTCATCTCTGTGTGTTTGTGCTTTAGATCTTCTAGGTTTTTGTTAAACTATTTTTGTATCTTCTTTTTTTAATTAATTAATTTATTTATTTATGGCTGTGTTGGGTCTTCGTTTCTGTGCTAGGGCTTTCTCTAGTTGTGGCAAGCGGGAGCCACTCTTCATCGCGGTGCTTTTTGTATCTTCTTGATCTGTACCTCCATTCTTTTTCTGAGATCTTGGATCATCTTTACTATCATTACTCTGAATTCATTTTTGGGTAGATTTTCTATCTCCACTTCACTTAGTTGTTCTTCTGGAGTTTTATCTTGTTCTTTCATCAGGGACATAGTCCTCTGCCATCTCATGTTTTCTAGCTTTGTGTGATTGTGGTTTCCATTCTGCAGGCTGCAGGATTGTAGTTGTTCTTGCTTCTGCTGTCTGCCCTCTGGTGGATGAGGCTGTCTAAGAGGCTTGTGCAGGCTTCCTGGTGGGAGTGAGTGGTTCCTGCCCACTTGTTGGTGGAGCTTGGTCTTGTCCCTCTGGTAGGCAGGGCCCTGCTCAGGAAGACTTTAAGCAGCCTGTCTGCTGATGGGTGGGGCTGTGTTCCTGCCCTGTTGGTTGCTTGCCCTGAGGTGTACCAGCACTGGAGCCCACAGGCTGTTTGGTGGGGCCAGGTCTTGGGGAGGAAATGGTGACCTTCAGGAGGTCTCATGCCAATGAGTACTCACCAAAACTGTCACTGCCAGTGTGTTTCTCCCCACAGTGAGCCACAGCTGCCCTGTGCCTCCACAGGAGACCCTCCAATACCAGCAGGTAGGTCTGGCCCAGGCTTTTATGAGGTCATTGCTTTTATTCCCAGAGTCCTGGTGTTCATGAGACTTTGTGTGTGCCCTCCAAGAGTGGAGTTTCTGTTTCTCCCAATCCTGTGGAATTTCCGCAATCAAACCACAGTTGCCTTTGAAGCCAGTTTCTCTAGGAGCTCCTCCTCCCTTTGGCAGACCCCAGGCTGGGAAGCCTGTCATGGGGCTCAAGACTTTCACTCCTGTGGGAGAACTTCTTTGGTATAATTATTTTCTACTTTGTAGGTTGCCCACTCTGTGGCTATGGGATTTGGTTTTATCACGATTGCTCCCCTCCTACCATCTTGTTGTGGCTTCTTCTTTGTCTTTCAATATAGGGTATCTTTTTGGGTAGGTTCCAGATTTTTTTGTCAGTGGTTGTTCAGCAGTTATTTGTGATTTTGGTGTTTATGTAAGAAGAGGTAGCTCACCTCCTTATTCTCTGCCATCTTGCAACTTCCAGTATATGTCAATTTATTTTAGATCAAGTGAAGGTTATGAATTTTTCCTTTTCCCTCTAATCTAATATACTCTATTGGTCTGTACTACTGTGCTGTAGAAATATACCATTCAAAGTAGTTGGAGACCTCTTGCACTGTAGGTGAGAATGTAAATTGATGCAACCACTATGGAGAACAGTATGGAGATTCCTTAAAAAACTAAAAATAGAACTACCATATGACCCAGCAATCCCACTACTGGCCATATACCCTGAGAAAACCATAATTCAAAAAGAGTCATGTACTACAGTGTTCATTGCAGCACTATTTACAATAGCCAGGACATGGAAGCAACCTAAGTGTCCATCGACAGATGAATGGATAAAGAAGATGTGGCACGTATGTACAATGGCCATAAAAAGAAACCAAATTGAGTTATTTGTAGTGAGGTGAATGGACCTAGAGTCTGTCATACAGAGTGAAGTAAGTCAGAAAGAGAAAAACATATACTGTATGCTAACACATATATATGGAATATAAAAAAATTAAAACTGGTTCTGAAGAACCTAGGGGCAGGACAGGAATAAAGACGCAGACAAAGAGAATGGACTTGAGGACACGGGGAGGGGAAGGGTAAGCTGGGACGAAGTGAGAAAGTGGCATGGACATACATACACTACCAAATGTAAAATAGATAGCTAGTGGGAAGCAGCCACATAGTACAGAGAGATCAGCTCGGTGCTTTGTGACCACCTAGAGGGGTGGGATAGGGAGGGTGGGAGGGAGATGCAAGAGGGAGGGGATATGGGAATATATGTATAGCTGATTCACTTCATTATACAGCAGAAACTAACACAACACTGTAAAGAAATTATATTCCAATAAAGGTGTTAAAAAATACATTAAAAAGAAAAAGTAGTTGGAGATATATGAACAGAAGTCTCTAAATAAAAAATCGTTTATAATATTTTGCATATAGTTAATATATAGACATTTTAGCTCTTCATAAATTTGAAACATTAATTTGGTTCAACATTATTTTTTCTAAATAAAGTCTTTAATATAATAAGCTGCTCTTATAAAGATTTTTATTAGGGGATATCATTGGCTATTGATAAAAAATGAACTTTCAACCACTAATATGTTGTATGGCTCTAATTTAATGTCATTAATATAGAGTCATATGATTCAGTTTTGTCAGTGATGTATAAATTTGTTAACTTTCTGTGCTATTCATTAGTTTTAACTCATTTTCATATGATAGTTGCACATGAAAACTGAAGTATCAAGGTCCTAAGTTATAGCATCATATGAAAGACTGGTAAGAACCAGATGAACCAAAAACACATAATAGAAACATGGGAATAGGATTCAGGAGGTTGTCTATAGTGCAGGATCTAACAAGTATAACCTGTGAAAAGGCATTTCTTCTTTTATGTGTCTCAGTTATTTTGAGTGTCAAATGATGAAATTCAAGTAGATGATCTCTAAGGACCTTTCCCCTATGGCAGGTACTAGTGATGCTCACTATATGTCTGAATCTCCTGCTTTCGGGGTTCACAAGAGCACTTCCTTACTTTCTTAAAGTTAGTCATTTGCCTTGGCCAGTGAAATATGGGTAGAAGTGATATGTGTCACTTCTGGGTTGGAACATTTAACCCACTTCAGGGTTGAGCTTGTCACTTCTCTGTATTTTCCCTCCCCCTTCTTGCGACTACCAGTAACATTTAAGATGGTGGAATCTCCATCACCCTGGACCCTTGAGTAGAAAAGGCATGAAGAAAAGACCGTTGTGAATACAAAATGGACAAGTAGTGGGAGCAAGAAATGAAACTTTTTCTTTTTAAGCCACTGAGAGATGGTGGCTATTTGCTCTTCATACCATAACCCAGCTTTTCCTGACTGATACAAATGGTACTAGAAGTAGAGTACTGCCATAACAACAATAAAAATCCCCTATGATAAACAATATTAGCTTTAAAGCCCAGTAATGCTTAGAAGAGACAACTACTACTTGAGTGAGGCTAGAATGATGTGGATGTATTAACAAAACATTTGCCAAGCAGGTCTTCTGTTATATACTGGAAGGTAGTTCATGTACCTAATGAACTTGTGTCTTCAGAAAAGAAGAGATTGGAAAGCAGAATGTTAGTAGCAGGAGCTAGTTGCTTTTGGCAATGCTTGACAAGAAAAAAATGAGCTCAGAAAAAAAGAAAAAGAAGAGAATTAGAAGTGGGGACATTACAAGTCTGGAAAATGTAACTGCTTCTTAGAAGATAAATAATAGGGACAAAATTAAGAGAGACTTTGAAAGACTAAGTCCAAGTAAAAGTGATCCTTGAAGCAGAAACCAATTAATGATAAACCTCCACACCTATTGTTAAACTCTCCAAATAGATATAGTTCAAAACAAAGGTCAAATTAAGAGTGTTATGCACAGTAAATCCTTTACATTAGAAGTAATGGCTCAGGGAAAAGAGTCTAAGAGAGTGACTCTTATTCTAAAGCCCCATAGGCTCAGGTAACTGGCCATTAATTTGAGATATAAAAATGGAAGCATTAAAAACCAATAAATAAAATATTTCTGGAAACTACGTCTTGGACAGAATTGTTGTTAAGGTTTTTGGCATAAGAAATCAACTGTAATGAAATAGATAAGGAGACTTAAGTTTTTGAGACAGTTGTGTTGCGAGTTGAAGCATGTTGCTATCACTATTAAGATTTAAAAGGAACCTTGAATTCCCAGCATAGAGAATAAGTTGGTTGAAAAATATGTTCAGTCCTGAAGCAGTGTATATATCACGCTACTCAATTCGTATGTGGCAAATTCTGTAGAGTGTAACCAGTGACAGAAAAGAAAAATGCATAGGGAGGCCTTTCCTAGAGAGCAGGTTCATCGCTGTTATGTCTTGCTTTGGATAATGAAATGAGGATAATTCAAGTTTGTAGCCTTGGGAGTAATCAAATAGAAAATATATAACATTTCTCAATAAATATTTAATATTTCATGTGCATGGATATAGGAGACAATTTCCAGTCCTTTGATAAGTAACCCAGGGGGAAAATAACCTCTTAGAGGTTATTTTATTCCAAAGAATTTTTAATTTGTATTTATTTTTTTATTTTCTAAAATACTTACTTTTTAGACCAGTTTTAGGTTCAAGCAATATTAAGAGAAAGATGCAGAGAGGTACTTTGGACTAATTCTCCCACTGATGACAACAAGGGTAACTAATTAAAGTGTAAAAATTCTTTGCTTGGAGGTGCTTGTTAGTTAACAAGATAGCAGAGTATTAGTGTGCTAGAATTTACAATAGCATGGAAGCTTTGGAGGTGGATGAACATATGGAGACTTTTTTTTTTATGGCAGGATTGGCAAACTATGACCTATAGTCCATATCCAGCCCACCTTCTGTTGTGTACATAAGGCTTTATTGTAACCTATACACAACCATTTATTTATGTATTGTCTATGGTTACTTTCATGTACAACAGCAGAATTAAGTAGGTACAACAGAGAACTTATCCCTGCAAAGCTTCAAATACTTACTAATTGATCATTAGGGTATTGGGTGATTCTAGAAGAAGCAGTTGAGAGCCTGAGAGGCTAAGTAGAACTTTTTTTTTTTACATATTTATTGGAGTAAAATTGCTTTACAATGATGTGTTAGTTTCTGCTGTATAACAAAGTGAATCAGCTATATGTATACATATATCCCCAAATCCCCTCCCTCTTGAGTCTCCCTCCCACCCCCCATCCCACCCCTCTAGGTGGTCACAAAGTATTGAGCTGATCTCCATGTGCTATGCTGCTGCTTTCCATTAGGTATCTGTTTTACATTTGGTAGTGTATATATGTCAGTGCTACTCTCTCACTTCGTCCCAGCTTCCCCTTCGCCTTCCCCGTGTCTGCAAATTGGTTCTCTACATGTGCGTCTTTATTCCTGTCCTGACTCTAGGTTCATCAAAAACATTTTTTTTTTTTTAGATTCTATATATATGTGTTAGCATACAGTATTTGTTTTTCTCTTTGACTTACTTTACTCTGTATGACAGACTCTAGGTCCATCCACCTCACTACAAATAACTCAATTTCGTTTCTTTTTATGGCTAATATTCAATTGTATGTATGTGCCACATCTTTATCCATTCATCTATCAGTGGACACTTAGGTTGCTTCCATGTCCTGGCTATTGTAAATAGTGCTGCAATGAACATTGTGGTACATGACTCTTTTTGAATTATGGTTTTCTCAGGGCATATGCCCAGTAGTGGGATTGCTAGGTCGTATGGTAGCTCTATTTTTAATTTTTTAAGGAATCTCCATATTGTTCTCCATAGTGGTTGTATCAATTTACATTCCCACCAACAGTGCAAGAGGGTTCCCTTTTCTCCACACCCTCTCTAGCATTTATTGTTTGTAGATTTTTTGATGATGGCCATTCTGACTGGTGTGAGGTGATACTTCATTGTGGTTTTGATTTGCATTTCTCTAATGATTAGTGATGTTGAGCATTCTTTCATGTGTTTGTCGGCAATCTGTATATCTTCTTTGGAGAAATGTCTATTTAGTTCATCCTCCCATTTTTGGATTGGGTTGTTTGCTTCTTTGATGTTGAGCTGTGTGAACTGCTTGTATATTTTGGAGATTAATCCTTTGTCATTTGCAAATATTTTCTTCCATTCTGAGGGATGTCTTTTCATCTTGTTTGTGGTTTCCTTTGCTATGCAAAAGCTTTTAAGTTTCAATAGGTTCCATTTCTTTATTTTTGTTTTTATTTTCATTTCTCTAGGAGGTGGGTCAAAAAGGATCTTGCTGTGATTTATGTCATACAGTGTTCTGCCTATGTTTTCCTCTAAGAGTTTTATAGTGTCTGGCCTTACATTTAGGTCTTAAATCCATTTTGAGTTTATTTTTGTGTATGGTGTTAGGAAATGTTCTAATTTCATTTTTTTCCATGTAGCTGTCCAGTTTTCCCAGCACCACTTATTTAAGAGGCTCTCTTTTCTCCAGTGTATATTTTTGCCTCCTTTGTCAAAGAAAAGGTGACAGTGTGTGTGTGGGTTTATCATTTTCTATCCTGTTCCATTGATCTATATTCTGTTTTTGTGCCACTACCATACTGTCTAGATTACTGTAGCTTTGTAGTATAGTCTGAAGACAGGGAGCCTGATTCCTCCAGCTCCATTTTTCTTTCTCAATATTGTTTTGGCTATTCAGGGTCTTTTGTGTTTCCATACAAATTTTAAAATTTTTTGTTGTAGTTCTGTGAAAAATGCCCTTGGTAGTTTGGTAGGGATACATTGAATCTGTAGATTGCTTTGGGTAGTAGAGTCATTTTCACAATATTGATTCTTCCAGTCCAAGGACATGATATATCTCTCCATCTGTTTGAATCATCTTTGATTTCTTTCATCAATGTCTTACAGTTTTCTGCATACAGGTCCTTTGTCTCCTTAGGTAGGTTTATTCCTAGGTATTTTATTCTTTTTGTTGCAGTGGTAAATGGGTGTGTTTCCTTAATTTCACTTTCAGATTTTTTTTTTTAAATTTTATTTATTTATTTATTTATTTATCCATTTATGGCTGTGTTAGGTCTTCGCTTCTGTGCGAGGGCCTTCTCCAGTTGCGGCAAAGCGGGGGCCACTCCTCATCGCGGCAGATTTTTTGTTGATAGCGTATAGGAATGCAAGAGATTTATGTGCCTTAATTTTGTATCCTGCTACTTTGCCAAATTCATTGATTAACTCTAGTAGTTTTCTGGTGACATCTTTAGGATTTTTTGTGTATAGTATCATGTCATCTGCAAACAGTGACAGTTTTACTTCTTCTTTTCCAATTTGGATTCCTTTTATTTCCATTTCTTCTCTGATTGCCATGGCTAAAACTTCCAAAACTATGTTGAATAATAGTGGTGAGAGTGGGCACCCTTGTCTTGTTCCTGATCTTAGAGGAAATGCTTTCGGTTTTTCACCACTGAGAATGATGTTGGCTGTGGGTTTGTCATATATGGCTTTTATGATGTTGAGGTAGGTTCCTCTATGACCACTTTCTGGGGAGTCTTATCATAAATTGGTATGGATTTTGTGAAAAGCTTTTTCTGCATCTATTGGATTATCATATGGTTTTTAATCCTTCAATTAGTTAATCTGGTGTATCACACTGATTTATTTGCATATATTGAAGAATCCTTGCATTCCTGGGATAAACCCCACTTGATCATGGTGTATGATCCTTTTACTGTGCTGTTGGATTTGTTTGTTAGGATTTTGTTGAGGATTTTTGCATCTATTTTCATCAGTGATATTGGCCTGTGATTTTCTTTTTTTTGTGTGACCTCTTTGTTTGGTTTTGGTATCAGGGTGATGATTACCTCGTAGAATGAGTTTGGGAGTGTTCCTCCCTCTGTTATATTTTGGAAGAGTTTGAGGAAGATAGGTGTTAGGTGTTAGCTCTTCTCTAAATGTTTGACAGAATTCACCTGTGAAGCCACCTGGTCTTGGGCTTTTGTTTGCTGGAAGATTTTAAATCAGTTTCAATTTCAGTGCTGGTGATTGGTCTGTTCATATTTTCTATTTCTTCCTGGTTCAGTCTCGGCAGGTTGTGCATTTCTAAGAATTTGTCCATTTCTTCCAGGTTGTCCAATATATTGGCATAGAGTTGCTTGTAGTAATCTCTCATGCTCCTTTGTATTTCTGCAGTGTCAGTTGTTACTTCTCCTTTTTCATTTCTAATTCTGTTGATTTGAGTCTTCTCCCTTTTCTTCCTGATGAGCCTGGCTAGTGGTTATCAATTTTGTTTATTTTCTCAAAGAGCCAGCTTTTTAGTTTTTTTGATCTTTGCTATCGTTTCCTTCATTTCTTTTTCATTTATTTCTGATCTGATCTTTATGATTTCTTTCCTTCTGCTAACTTTGAGTTTTTTTGTTCTTCTTTCTCTAATTGCTTTAGGTGTAAGTTTAGTTTGTTTATTTGATATTTTTCTTGTTTCTTGCGATAGGATTGTATTGCTATAAACTTCCCTCTTAGAACTGCTTTTTCTGAATCCCATAGGTTTTGCATTGTTGTGTTTTCATTGTCATTTGTTTCTAGGTATTTTATGATTTCCTCTTTGATTTCTTAAGTGATCTCTTGGTTATTTAGTAGCATATTGTTTAGCCTCCATGTGTTTGTGTTTTTTGCAGTTTTGTTCCCTGTAATTGGTATCTGGTCTCAGTGTTGTGGACAGAAAAGGTACTTGATATTATTTCAATTTTCTTAAATTTACCAAGGGTGGTTGGATCAAAATATGATCTATTGGAGAATGTTCAATGTGCACTTGAGAAGCAAGTGTATTCTATTGTTTTGGGATGGAATGTCCTATAAATATCAATTAAGTCGATCTTTTGTAATATGTCATTTAAAGCTTGTGTTTTCTTATTTATTTTCATTTTGGATGATCTGTCCATTGGTGAAAGTGGGGTGTTAAAGCCCCTACTATTATTGTGTTACTGTCAATTTCCCCTTTTATAGCTGTTATCTTTTGCCTTATACATTGAGGTGCTCCTATGTTGGGTGCATAAATATTTACAATTTTTATATCTTCTTGGATTGATCCCTTGATCACTATGTAGTGTCCTTCTTTGTCTCTTATATTAGTCTTTATTTTAAATTCTTTTTTGTCTGATATGAGTATTCCTACTCCAGCTTTGTTTTGATTTCCATTTGCATGGAATATCTTTTTCCATACCCTCTCTTTCAGTCTGTTTGTGTCCCTAGGTCTGAAGTGGGTCTCTTGTAGACAGCATCTATACGGGTCTTGTTTTTGTATCCATTTAGCCCATCTGTGTCTTTTGGTTGGAGCAATTTCTCCATTTACATTTAAGGTAATTATCGATTACCTTGTTTGTTCTGGTGGGTTTTTACCTTGTTCGTTCATCTTCTGCATATTTCTCTGTCTTCTCATTTTGTTTAACTTATTGTGTTTGGGGTCTCCTTTTTGCCAGCTGCAGGTTTGTAGTTCCTCTTATTTCTGGTGTCTGCCCCCAGTGGGTGTGGTTGGTTCAGTGGGTTGTGTAGGCTTCCTGGTGGGGGGGACTGGTGCCTGTGTTCTGGTGGGTGGGGCAGGATCTTGTCCCTGTGGTGGGCAGAGCTGCATCCGGTAGTGTGTTTTGGGGTTTCTGTGAACTTGGTATGACTTTAGGCAGCCTCTCTGCTAATGGGTGGGTTTGTGTTCCTGTCTTGCTAGTTGTTTGGCATGGGGTGTCCAGCACTGGAGGTTGCTGGCCGTTGGGTGGAGCTGGGTCTTAGTGTTGAGACAGAGATCTCTGGGAGAGTTGTCACCAATTAATATTACATGAGGCTGGGAGGTCTCTGTTGGTTCAATGTACTGGACTCGGCTCTCCCTCCTTGGACACTCAGACCCAACACCAGGCTGGAGCCCCAAGGCCCTGCCAGCCGCATGCCTCAGAAGAAAAAGAAGAAATAAAATATATACAGACAGAACCCCAAAACAAATGGTAAAAGCAGAACTAAACAGACAAAATCACACAAAGAAACATACACACACACACTCACAAAAAGAAAGAAATAAAAAAAGAACAGACAGTACCCCAAGACAAATGGTAAAAGCAAAACTAAGCAGACAAAATCACACAAAGAAACATATACACACATACTCACAAAAAGAGGAAAAAAAATAAAGGAAGAGAGCAACCAAACCAATAAACAAACCCACAAATAAAAACAATCACTAAAAACTAAACTAAGATAAACATAAAACCAAAAACAAATAAAATGCAGAAAGCAAACCCCAAGTCCACAGTTGCCCCCAAAGTCCACTGCCTCAAGTTTGGGAACACTCGTTGTCTATTCCGGTATTCCACTAATTCTGGGTTTACCAAGCTGATTGCAGGGATTTAGTCTGCTGCTTCTGAGACTACATGGAGAAATTTCCCTTTCTCTTCTTTGTTTGTACGGTTCCTGGGGTTCAGTTTTGGTTTTACCCCACCTCTGCATATAGGCTGCCCTCAGGCATCTGTTCCCCACCCAGACAGGAGGGGGTTAAAGCAGTGGCTGATTAGGGCTCTCTTGCTCACTCAGACCAGGGAGAAGAAGGAGTACGGTAGTCACAGTTGGAATGCAGGGAATACCTGCAGTGGCAGAGCCCAGCATGACATTGCAACAGCCTGTGGCATGCTGTGTGTTCTCCTGGGGAAGTTGGCCCTTGATCATGGGACCTTGGCAGTGGCGGGCTGCACAGGCTCCCAGGAGGGTGTGGGTAGTGAACTGCACTTGCACACAGGATCCTTGGTGGCAGTAACAGCAGTAGCGGTCCGTGCGGGCCTCTGGGGTCCGAGATGATAGCTGTAGCTCATGCTTATCTCTGGAGCTCACTTACGCAGTTCTCTGTCGTGTGTGGGCACACGGAGCAGGAAGCCCCTCTCCTCGTGCACCCCGAGACAATGGTCTCTTGCCTCTCTGGAAGGTCCAGAATTTTTCCCATACTCCCTCCCGGCTAGCTGTGCTGCACCAGCCCCTTTCAAGCTGTCTTCACACAGCCAACCCCAGTCCTCTCCCTGGGGTCTGACCTCCAAAGCCTGAGCCTCAGCTCCCAGCACTCACCCACCACGGCAGGAGAGCAGACAATTATCTCAGGTCGGTGAGTGCTGGTCAGCACCAATCCTCTGTGCAGGAATCTCTCCACTTTGCTCTCTGCACCCCTGTTACTGCGCTCTCCTCTGTGGCTCTTGAAGCTCTCCCCACTGTACCCACCAGTGAGGGGGCTTCCTAGTGTGTGGAAACTTTTCCTCCTTCACAGCTCCCTCTCAGAGGCACAGGTCCCATTCCTATTCTTTTTTTTTAAACATTTTTATTGGAGTATAATTGCTTTACAATGGTGTGTTAGTTCCTGCTTTATAACAAAGTGAATCAGTTATACATATGTTCCCATATCTCGTCCCTCTTGCATCTCCCTCCCTCCCACCCTCCCTATCTCACCCCTCTAGGTGGTCACAAAGCAATGAGCTGGTCTCCCTGTGCTATGTGGCTGCTTCCCACTAGCTATCTATTTTACATTTGGTAGTGTATATATGTCCATGCCACTCTCTCACTTTGTCACAGCTTACCCTTCCCCATCCCCATATCCTCAAGTCCATTCTCTAGTAGGTCTGTGTCTTTATTCCCGTCTTGCCACTAGGTTCTTCATGACCTTGTTTTTTTTTTCTTTTTCCTTAGATTGCATATATATGTGTTAGCATACTGTATTTGTTTTTCTCTTTCTGACTTACTTCACTCTGTATGACAGACTCTAACTCCATCCACCTCACTACAAATAACTCAATTTCGTTTCTTTTTATGGCTGAGTAATATTCCATTGTATATATGTGCCACATCTTCTCTATCCATTCATCTATTGATGGACACTTAGGTTGCTTCCATGTCCTGGCTATTGTAAACAGAGCTGCAATGAACATTTTGGTACATGACTCTTTTTGAATTATGGTTTTCTCAGGGTATATGCCCAGTAGTGAGATTGCTGGGTCGTATGGTAGTTCTATTTTTAGTTTTTTAAGGAAACTCCATACTGTTCTCCATAGTGGCTGTATCAATTTACATTCCCACCAAGAGTGCAAGAGTGTTCCCTTTTCTCCACACCCTCTCCAGCATTCATTGTTTCTAGATTTTTGGATGATGGCCATTCTGACCGGTGTGAGATGATATCTCATTGTAGTTTTGATTAGCATTTCTCTAATGATTAATGGTGTTGAGCATTCTTTCATGTGTTTGTTGGCAATCTGTATATCTTCTTTGGAGAAATGTCTATTTAGGTCTTCTGCCCATTTTTGGATTGGGTTGTTTGTTTTTTTGTTATTGAGCTGCATGAGCTGCTTGTAAATTTTGGAGATTAATCCTTTGTCAGTTGCTTCATTTGCAAATATTTTCTCCCATTCTGAGGGTTGTCTTTTGGTCTTGTTTATGGTTTCCTTTGCTGTGCAAAAGCTTTTAAGTTCATTAGGTCCCATTTGTTTATTTTTGTTTTTATTTCCATTTCTCTAGGACCTGGGTCAGAAAGGATCTTGCTGTGATTTATGTCATACAGTGTTCTGCCTATGTTTTCCTCTAAGAGTTTGATAGTGTCTGGCCTTACACTTAGGTCTTTAATCCATTTTGAGTTTATTTGTGTGTATGGTGTTAGGGAGTGTTCTGATTTCATACTTTTACATGTAGCTGTCCAGTTTTCCCAGCACCACTTATTGAAGAGGCTGTCTTTTCTCCACTGTATATGCTTGCCTCCTTTATCAAAGATAAGCTGACCATATGTGCGTGGGTTTATCTCTGGGCTTTCTATCCTGTTCCGCTGATCTATATTTCTGTTTTTGTGCCAGTACCATACTGTCTTGATGACTATAGCTTTGTAGTATAGTCTGAAGTCAGGGAGCCTGATTCCTCCAGCTCCATTTTTCTTTCTCAAGATTGCTTTGGCTATTCGGGGTTTTTTGTGTTTCTATACAAATTGTGAAATTTTTTGTTCTAGTTCTGTGAAAAATGCCAGTGGTAGTTTGATAGGGGTTGCATTGAAGCTGTAGATTGCTTTAGGTAGTAGAGTCATTTTGACAATGTTGATTCTTCCAATCCAAGAACATGGTATATCTCTCCATCTATTTGTATCATCTTTAATTTCTTTCATCAGTGTCTTATAATTTTCTGCATACAGGTTTTTGTCTCCTTAGGTAGGTTTATTCCTAGATATTTTATTCTTTTTGTTGCAATGGTAAACGGGAGTGTTTTCTTAATTTCACTTTCAGATTTTTCATCATTAGTGTATAGAAATGCAAAAGATTTCTGTGCATTAATTTTGTATCCTGCTACTTCACCAAATTCATTGATTGCTCTAGTAGTTTTCTGGTAGCATCTTTAGGATTCTCTATGTATGGTATCATGTCATCTGCAAACAGTGACAGCTTTACTTCTTCTTTTCCAATTTAGATTCCTTTTATTTCTTTTTCTTCTCTGATTGCTGTGCCTAAAACTTCCAAAACAATGTTGAATAATAGTGGTGAAATTGGGCAACCTTGTCTTGTTCCTGATCTTAGTGGAAATGGTTTCAGTTTTTCACCATTGAGGGTGATGTTAGCTGTGGGTTTGTCATATATGGCCTTTATTATGTTGAGGAAAGTTCCCTCTATGCCTACTTTCTGCCGGGTTTTTATCATAAATGTGTGTTGAATTTTGTTGAAAGCTTTCTCTGCATCTATTGAGATGAACATGGTTTTTCTCCTTCAGTTTGTTAATGTGGTGTATCACGTTGATTGATTTGTGTATATTGAAGAATCCTTGCATTCCTGGAATGAACCCCACTTGATCATGGCGTATGATCCTTTTAGTGTGCTGTTGGATTCTGTTTGCTAGTATTTTCTTGAGGATTTTTGCATCTGTGTTAATCAATGATATTGGCCTGTAGTTTTCTTTCTTCGTGACATCTTTGTCTGATTTTGGTATCAGGGTGATGGTGGCCTCGTAGAATGAGTTGGGGAGTGTTCCTGCCTCTACAATGTTTTGGAAGAGTTTGAGAAAGATAGGTGTTAGCTCTTCTCTAAATGTTTGATAGAATTTGCCTGTGAAGCCATCTAGTCCTGGGCTTTTGTTTGTTGGAAGATTTTTAATCACAGTTTCAACTTCAGTGCTTGTGATTGGTCTGTTCATATTTTCTATTTCTTCCTGGTTCAGTCTTGGCAGGTTGTGCGTTTCTAAGAATTTCTCCATTTCTTTCAGGTTGTCCATTTTATTGGCATAGAGTTGCTTGTAATAATCTCTCATGATCGTTTGTATTTCTGCAGTGTCCGTTGTTACTTCTCCTTTTTCATTTCTAATTCTATTGATTTGAGTCTTCTCTCTTTTTTTCTTGATGAGTCTGGCTAATGGTTTATCAATTTTGTTTATCTTCTCAAAGAACCAGCTTTTAGTTTTATTGATCTTTGCTATCGTTTCCTTCATTTCTTTTTCATTTATTTCTGATCTGATCTTTATGATTTCTTTCCTTCTGCTAACTTTGGGGGTTTTTTGTTCTTCTTTCTCTAATTGCTTTAGGTGCAAGGTTAGGTTGTTTATTTGAGATGTTTCCTGTTTCTTAAGGTAGGATTGTATTGCTATAAACTTCCCTCTTAGAACTGCTTTTGCTGCATCCCATAGGTTTTGGGTCGTCGTGTCTCCATTGTCATTCGTTTCTAGGTATTTTTTTATTTCCCCTTTGATTTTTTCAGTGATCACTTGGTTATTAAGTAGTGTATTGTTTAGCCTCCATGTGTTTGTATTTTTTACAGATCTTTTCCTGTAATTGATATCTAGGCTCATAGCATTGTGGTTGGAAAAGATAGTTGATACAATTTCGATTTTCTTAAATTTACCAAGGCTTGATTTGTGACCCAAGATATGCTATATCCTGGAGAATGTTCCATGAGCACTTGAGAAAAATGTGTATTCTGTTTGTTGTTTTTGGGTGGAATGTCCTATAAATATCAATTAAGTCCATCTTGTTTAATGTATCATTTAAAGCTTGTGTTTCCTTATTTTCATTTTGGATGATCTGTCCATTGGTGAAAGTGGGGTGTTAAAGTCCCTTACAATTATTGTCTTACTGTCTATTTCTCCTTTTATGGCTGTTAGCATGTGCCTTATGTATTGAGGTGCTCCTATGTTGGGTGCATAAATATTTACAATTGTTATCTCTTCTTCTTGGATCGATCCCTTGATCATTATGTAGTGTCCTTTTAGTCTCTTGTAATAGTCTTTTTATTAAAGTCTATTTTATCTGATATGAGTATTGCTACTCTAGCTTTCTTTTGATTTCCATTTGCATGGAATATTTTTTTCCATCCCCTCACTTTCAGTCTGTATGTGTCCCTAGGTCTGAATGGGTCTGTTGTAGACAGCATATATATGGGTCTTGTTTTTGTATCCATTCAGCCAGTCTCTGTCTTTTGGTGGGAGCATTTAGTCCATTTACATTTAAGGTAATTATCGATATGTATGTTCCTATTCCCATTTTCTTAAATGTTTTGGGTTTGTTATTGTAGGTGTTTTCCTTTTCTTGTGTTTCTTGCCTTGAGAAGTTCCTTTAGCATTTGTTGTAAAGTTGGTTTGGTGGTGCTGAACTCTCTCAGCTTTTGCTTGTCTGTAAAGTTTTTAATTTCTACATCAAATCTGAATGAGATCCTTGCTGGGTACAGTAATCTTGGTTGTAGGTTTTTCTCCTTCATCAGTTTAAATATGTCCTTCCATTCCCTTCTGGCTTGCAGAGTTTCTGCTGAAAGATCAGCTGTTAACCTCATGGGGATTCCCTTGTGTGTTATTTGTTGTTTTTCCCTTGATGCTTTTAATATGTTTTCTTTGTATTTAATTTTTGATAGTTTGATTAATATGTGTCTTGGCGTGTTTCTCCTTGGGTTTATCCTGTATGGGACTCTCTGTGCTTCCAGGACTTGATTAACTATTTCCTTTCCCATATTAGGGAAGTTTTCAACTATAATCTATCTCTTCAAATATTTTCTCAGTCCCTTTCTTTTTCCCTTCTTCTTCTGGGACTCCTATAATTTGAATGTTGGTGTGTTTAATGTTGTCCCAGAGGTCTCTGAGACTGTCCTCAGTTCTTTTCATTCTTTTTTCTTTATTCTGCTCTGCAGTAGTTATTCCCACTATTTTATCTTCCAGGTCACTTATCTGTTCTTCTGCCTCAGTTATTCTGCTATTGATCCCATCTAGAGTATTTTTAATTTCATTTATTGTGTTGTTCATCATTGCTTGTTTCCTCTTTAGTTCTTCTAGGTCCTTGTTAAATGTTTCTTGCATTTTGTCTATTCTATTTCCAAGATTTTGGATCATCTTTACTATCAATATTCTGAATTCTTTTTCAGGTAGACTGCCTATTTCCTCTTCATTTGTTAGGTCTGGTGTGTTTTTACCTTGCTCCTTCATCTGCTGTGTGTTTTTCTGTCTTCTCATTTTGCTTATCTTCCTGTGTTTGGGGTCTCCTTTTCACAGGCTGCAGGTTCGTAGTTCCCGTTGTTTTTGGTGTGTGTCCCCAGTGGCTAAGGTTGGTTCAGTGGGTTGTGTAGGCTTCCTGGTGGAGGGGATTAGTGCCTGTGTTCTGGTGGATGAGGCTGGATCTTGTATTTCTGATGGGAAGGTCCACGTTTGGTGGTGTGTTTTGGGGTGTCTGTGGCCTTATTATGTTTTTAGGCAGCCTCTCTGCTAATGGATGGGGCTGTGTTCCTGTCTTGCTAGTTGTTTGGCATAGGGTGTCCAGCACTGTAGCTTGCTGGTCGTTGAGTGAAGCTGGGTCTTGGTGTTGAGATGGAGATCTCTGGGAGATTTTCGCTGTTTGGTATTACGTGGAGCTGGGAGGTCTCTTGTGGACCAGTGTCCTGAAGTTGGCTCTCCCACCTCAGAAGCACAGCCGTGATGCCTGGCTGGAGCACCAAGAGTCTTTCATCCACACGGCTCAGAATAAAAGGGAGAAAAAATAGAAAGAAAGAAAGAAAGAAAGAAAGAAAGAAAGAAAGAAAGAAAGAAAGAAAGAAAGAAAGAAAGAAAGAGGATAAAATAAAATAAAATAAAGATAAAATAAAGTTATTAAAATAAAATTGATTATTAAGAAAAAAATTTTTTAAGGTAAAAAAAAAAAAACGGACCGACAGAACCCTAGGACAAATGGTGAAAGCAAAGCTATACAGAGAAAATCTCACACAGAAGCATACACATACACACTCACAAAAAGAGGAAAAGGGGAAAAAATAATATATCTTGCTTCTGAAGTCCACCTCCTCAATTTGGGATGATTCGTTGTCTATTCAGGTATTCCACAGATGCAGGGTACATCAAGTTGATTGTGGAGCTTTAATCCGCTGCTTCTGAGGCTGCTGGGAGAGATTTCCCTTTCTCTTCTTTGTTCGCACAGCTCCCGGGGTTCAGCTTTGGATTTGGACCCGCCTCTGCATGTAGGTCGCCTGAGGGCGTCTGTTCTTCGCTCAGACAGGACGGGGTTAAAGGTGCAGCTGCTTCAGGGGCTCTGGCTCACTCAGGCCGGGGGGAGGGTGGGGTACAGATGTGAGGCGAGCCTGCGGTGGCAGAGGCCAGTGGAACATTGCACCAGCCTGAGGCACGCCATTCTTTCTCCCGGGGAAGTTGTCCATAGATCACGGGACTCTGGCAGTGGCGGGCTGCACAGGCTCCCGGGAGGGGCTGTGTGGAGAGTGACCTGTGCTCGCACACAGGCTTCTTGGTGGCGGCAGCAGCAGCCTTAGCATCTCATGCCCGTCTCTGGGGTCCGCGCTTATAGCCGCGGCTCGCGCCCGTGCCTGGAGCTCCTTTAAGCAGTGCTCTTAATCCCCTCTCCTCACGCACCAGGAAACAAAGAGGCAAGAAAAAGTCTCTTGCCTCTTCGGCAGCTCCAGACTTTTTCCCGGACTCCTTCCTGGCTAGCTGTGGTGCACTAGCCCCTTCAGGCTGTGTTCACGCCGCCAACCCCAGTCCTCTCCCTGTGATCCGACCAAAGCCCGAGCCTCAGCTCCCAGCCCCGCCCGCCCCGGCGGGTGAGCAGACAAGCCTCTCGGGCTGATGAGTGCTGGTTGGCACTGATCCTCTGTGCGGGAATCTCTCCGCTTTACCCTCCGCACTCCTTTTGCTGCGCTCTCCTCCGTGGCCCCGAAGCTTCCGCCCTCCGCCACCCACAGTCTCCACCCGCGAAGGGGCTTCCTAGTGTGTGGAAGCCTTTCCTCCTTCACAGCTCCCTCCCACTGGTGCAGGTCCCGTCCCTATTCTTTTGTCTCTGTTATTTCTTTTTTCTTTTGCCCTACCCAAGTACGTGGGGAGTTTCTTGCCTTTTGGGAGGTCTGACGTCTTCTGCCAGCGCCCAGTGGGTGTTCTATAAGAGCAGTTCCACGTGTAGATGTATTTCTGATGTATCTGTGGGGAGGAAGGTGATTTCCGTGTCTTACTCTTCCGCCATCTTCCATCTGGCACTCGAGACACGCCTTTAAATCCATCCAAAAGACTGGATATTGGAGGAGAATTTTTGTATCAACTGTTCATCAAATTTATTTTCCTGAAATATATATATTTGTTAAAAATTGAAGTGCAGTGGATTTACAATATTGTGTTAGTTCTAGGTAGAGCACAGTGATTCAGTTACATATACACATATACATATACATCTACTTTTTTCAGATACTTTTCCTTTATAGGTTATTATAAAAGATTGATTATAGTTCCATGTGCTATACAGTAGGTTCTGACTGGTTATCTATTATACATATAGTAATGTGTATATGTTAATCCCAAACTCCTAATTTAACCCTCCCCCACTTTTCCCTATGGTAACCAAAAATTTGTTTCCTATGTCTGTGAATCTATTTCTGTTTTGCATATAAGTTCATTTGTATCATTTTTTTAGATACCACACATAAGCGATGTCATATGATATTTGTCTTTCTCTGTCTGGCTTACTTCACTTAGTATGATAATTTCTAGGTCCACCCATGTTGCTTCAAATGGCATTATTTCATTCTTTTTAATGGCTGAGTAATATTCCATTGTGTGTGTGTGTGTGTGTGTGTGTGTGTGTGTGTGTATGTATATATATATATATATATTAAAATATATATACATATATACATACACACACACACACACACACACACACACACATATATACCACATCTCCTTATCCATTCATCTGTCAATGGACACTTAATTTGCTTCCGTATCTTGGCTATTGTAAATAGTGCTGCTATGAACATTGGAGTGCATGTACCTTTTCAAATTAATTTTTAAGTATTGTGGATATATGCCCAGGAGTGGGATTGCTGGATCATATTGTGGCTCTACTTTCAGTTTTTTAAGGAACCTCCATTCTGTTCTCCACAGTGGCTGCACCAATTTACAGTCCCATGAACAGTGTAGGAGGGTTCCTTTTTCTCCATACCCTCTCCAGCATTTAATATTTGTAGAGTTTTTGATGATGGCCATTCTGACTGGTGTGAGGTGGTACCTCAGTGTAGTTTTGAATTGCATTTCTCTAATAAATAGCGATGTTGAGCATATTTTCATGTGTTTCGGCCATATATATGTCTTCTTTGGAGAAGTGTCTATTTAGATCTTCTGTGCATTTTTTGATTGGGTTGTTTGGGTTTTTTTTATATTGAGCTATATGAGAGGTTTGTATATTTTGGAGATTAATCCCTTGTTGGTTACATTGTTTGCAAATATTTTCTCCCATTCTACAGGTTGTCTTTTTGTTTTGTTTATAGTTTGCTTTGCTGTGCAAAGGCTTTTAAGTTTAATTAGGTCCCATTTTTAAATTTTTCTTTTTATTTCCATTACTCTAGGAGACAGATACAAAAAGATATTGTTGCAATTTATGTCAGAGTGTTCTGCCTATGTTTTCCTCTAAGAGTTTTATAGTATCTGGTGTTACATTTAGGTCTTTAATCCATTTTGAGTTTATTTTGTGTATGGTGTTAGAGAATGTTCTATTTTCATTCTTTTCCATGTAGCTGTCCAGTTTTCCCAGCACCACTTATTGAAGTGACTGTCTTTTCTCCATTGTATAGTCTTGCCTCCTTTATTGTAGATTAATTGACCATAGGTGCATTGACCATAGGGTTTATTTGTGGGCTTTCTATTCCTGTTCCAATGATCTGTATACTTTTTTCTGCCAGTACCATACTGTTTTGATGACTGTAGCTTTGTAGTATAGTCTAAAGTCAGAGCACCTGATACCTCCAGCTCCATTTTTCTTTCTCAAAAGTACTTTGGCCTCTGCAAATTTTCAGTTGTTCTTCCAGCCTTGATTTTTCCCTTCTGACACCTCAAGCCAGTAAAGCCTCCACTTTATATCACCCAATCTGTGTGTGCATGTGTATGTATGTGTGTGTTATAGTATGTACTCTGTCAAAATCACAACAGACTTCCAAACCTGATCAGAAGGGGTTCTGTGTTTCAAGAGGAGTTCACACCCTCTAGATTTTGCCTGATTTTTCAGCAGGCTCCTTGGGGTTACCCATATGTCTGTATACACAGTTTAAAGATCAGCCCAGTGATTTGGGCAAAATTATACTCAAATTTTGGATCTCAGCCTTTTAACAGCTCTCTCCCTCTTTCCAGCTTAACTTACTAGCTGCTTTTCTGCTCTGAGTTCTGTGATCTGCCACTTTTTGCCAGTGGCTGAGTTTTTACACTGCCAGGGGTCAAGAATCAGATACCACTTCCAGGAAAGGAATATATTGTACAAACTCTCAGTTCTTTATGCAGTAGCAGTCTTTCAAGAGTAAACCCTTAGCAAGTTTCTACCTGTGTGTGCTCTTTCTTCAGTATTTTCAAATAATTTTTTTAAAAAATAATTTTTGTCCAGTTGTTACAACTCTTATCTATGTGAGGAATCACATGACTGCTTATCCTGCCTTTATTAGAAGTTTCCTTTTTAAATTATCTCTTAAAAATATTAAAGAAAAATAAACTATTGTATTTTCCTACATACTTGCCTTTTTCTAGTCCTCTTCATTCTTTCCTACAGATCCAGGCTTTTATCTGATATCATTTCCTCTCAGTTTTAGTTGCTTCTTTTATACTCTTGTACTGCTGTGCTACTATGGATGAATTCTTGGATGAATTCTCTTGGATTTTGTTTCTGTTAGTGTATTTATGTTACCTTTATTTTTGAAGAGTATTTTTCACTGGATTTTTAGGTTCTGGTAGGCAAAATAATGCCCCCACAAAGACATCCATATCCTAATCCTCAAAATTTGTGAATATGTTACCTTACATAGCAAAAGAGGCTTTTTGAATATGATTAATTTAAAGATCTTGATGGGGGATTATCCTGGATTATCCAAGTGGGCTAAATGTAATCATAAGGCACTTTATAAGAGGGAGATAGGATGGCCAAAGTCAGAGATTAGAGGATGCTACACTACTGACATTGAAGATGGAGGAAAGGACCATGAGACAAGGTATGCAGGAAGCTTCTATTTAGCTCTTTGTAATAGCTAAAAGTTGGAAACAGTCCAACTGTTCAAAAACTTATGGATAAATAAAATAATATGGTATATTCATACAATGCAATATCATGTAGCCATAAAAAGGAATCAAACTCTGATACATGCTACAACATGGCTAAGCCATGAAAACATCGTGCTTAGTGAAGGAAGACAGACAGAAAGGCTGCATATAGTTTTTGGAGTACAGGTCTTTTGCCTCCTTAGGTAAGTTTATTCCTAGGTATATCAAGTACAGGCAAATTCTTAAAAAGAGAAAGCAGGTTAGTAGTAGCCAGGAGCTGTGGAGAAGGGGAAATGGAGAATGACTACTTAATGGGCAAGAGGTTTCCTTTTGGGGTGATGAAAATGTTCTGAAAGTAGATAGTGGTTATGGTTGTACAACATTTTGAATTTGGTAAGTGCCATTGAATTATACACCTTAAAATGGTTTAATTATTGTTATGTGTATTTTGCCACAATAATAAAACTCAAAGCAGAAAAAAGTATATCTGCATTTGCTTGTGTTCTTTAAATATTCATTTCCAGAGCTCATATTTGTTATTGGTTGTAGGGTTAGTCCTAAATAAGGTAACACTGCCATTAGTGAAAATGGGACATGACCAGTGCCATTGGAATCTGTCGGTACCCTTTGTATGTGCCTAGATTTCAAGCGCTAATTCTTTCTTTTGTTGAGACACATTTGTTGGTTCTTGATTCCTCTACTGAGGAGCTCTTATGACAGTTTTGAGTTATGAATGATACACTTCCTCATTGATTGATTCCTTATGACCACTTTTCATCCAGGCCCTAGTGTCTGACACAATATCTATTTTGGGGATTACCAACGATGCTGGCAGTTCTCTTGGGCAGAATCCATTTCAGGACAACCCAGTTTTTCTTACTCCCAGAGGGCCTATAACTGTTCCATGGTAAATATGTACGTTTACCCCTTGATTGGTGGAAGTGAAGCTCACTCTGAACACACTCTCCATGTCTCTCTCTCCTCTGCATCTACAGGTTTATCAAGCCAAATCTTACATGCCTTTAGTCTTTTTTCACAAATGAATTATTTGCCTTCCCTTATATAACTTGGCGATAGGTGCTTTCTGTTGGCAGGCCAATTTTAAAAATATCTTATCATTTTACCATATCTTAGCATGTTTTGGTCTACCATCTTACTTAAGCATGTGAGGCTACTTGACCCCTATTCTGTTGTTCTCTTAATTTTTAAGTCTTTGCTGAAACTCTAAGTCCATAGGAAAAGTCATAGGTAATACCCTGTTTTGTTAATAAAAATCTCCCCATTGATACTTTTCTCCCCAAATTTTGTTTTCTTTTTGTTCTGCATATCAATTTCGCTTTTGCTCAGCTTCTCTTGCATTTTCACAATCGTCATTCTGCTTAGCAAACTAAGGAACTTCCTTAAAATCTACCTTTCTCATCAGATCACAAAGTATTGTAAATAACTGTTTTCCCTTATATATATTTTTTTCACTCTGACAATTCTCTCTCCATGCTTTTTTTTATTAGAAAATAATAGCTTTTGGAGAAGCATAACTACAGGGCTGTCCCTTTAGAAACAATATGTCCCATTTTCTCTGGTGATTTGCTGTTTCTATTTTATAAATACTCACTTTTTTTCCCCCCAGCAGATATCTTCCCCATATTCTTCTTCTTTTTTTTTTTTTTTTTTACATCTGTATTGGAGTATAATTGCTTTACAATGGTGTGTTAGTTTCTGCTTTATAACAAAGTGAATCAGTTATACATATACATATGTTCCCATATCTCTTCCCTCTTGCATCTCCCTCCCTCCCACCCTCCCTATCCCACCCCTCTAGGTGGTCACAAAGCACAGAGCTGATCTCCCTGTGCCATGTGGCTGCTTCCCACTAGCTATCTATTTTACGTTTGGTAGTGTATATATGTCCATGCCACTCTCTCACTTTGTCACAGCTTACCCTTCCCCCTCCCCATATCCTCAAGTCCATTCTCTAGTAGGTCTGTGTCTTTATTCCCATCTTGCCACTAGGTTCTTCATAACCTTGTTTTTTTTTTTTCTTTTTCCTTAGATTGCATATATATGTGTTAGCATACTGTATTTGTTTTTCTCTTTCTGACTTACTTCACTCTGTATGACAGACTCTAACTCCATCCACCTCACTACAAATAACTCAATTTCGTTTCTTTTTATGGCTGAGTAATATTCCATTGTATATATGTGCCACATCTTCTTTATCCATTCATCTATTAATGGACACTTAGGTTGCTTCCATGTCCTGGCTATTGTAAACAGAGCTGCAATGAACATTTTGGTTCATGACTCTTTTTGAATTATGGTTTTCTCAGGGTATATGCCCAGTAGTGAGATTGCTGGGTCATATGGTAGTTCTATTTTTAGTTTTTTAAGGAACCTCCATACTGTTCTCCACAGTGGCTGTATCAATTTACATTCCCACCAAGAGTGCAAGAGTGTTCCCTTTTCTCCACACCCTCTCCAGCATTTATTGTTTCTAGATTTTTTGATGATGGCCATTCTGACTGGTGTGAGATGATATCTCATTGTAGTTTTGATTTGCATTTCTCTAATGATTAATGATGTTGAGCATTCTTTCATGTGTTTGTTGGCAATCTGTATATCTTCTTTGGAGAAATGTCTATTTAGGTCTTCTGCCCATTTTTGGATTGGGTTGTTTGTTTTTTTGTTATTGAGCTGCATGAGCTGCTTGTAAATTTTGGAGATTAATCCTTTGTCAGTTGCTTCATTTGCAAATATTTTCTCCCATTCTGAGGGTTGTCTTTTGGTCTTGTTTATGGTTTCCTTTGCTGTGCAAAAGCTTTTAAGTTTCATTAGGTCCCATTTGTTTATTTTTATCTGACAAATAAGACACAGTTGATGCATTTGCTATGTGTACTATGAAATAACTGTGGCTTTTTCACAAACTGTTGCCATCCCAGGAGTGAAGTATATTTTTAATATTCTAGCGTCTTTATATCTCTCCTGTCCTAATATCATCTTATACCAAATCGCTGTTAAAAGCTCCATAAACATTGCTGTTTGCTTTTTGCTTTGGAGAAAGAATCAGGGTGAGAACTGACAATGTGATTTACTTCAGGCTGCACAGAAAATTCACTAGCAGAGCCAACATGGAGTGCTCTGTTATTCCCAGTAATTGCCATTATCCAAGCTAAATTACGTTACCAGTGAAGTTTGAATAAGAACCAAACATTGTCTGTGAGTTCTTAGGAACTATTTTCTAACTCTAAAGAAAGGAAGAGGGTTTCTTTAATTCAATGTTACTTATTTCTTTTGGACCAAGTTATCGTAGTCAACCTTATGAGGTACTTTGCCCTTCTGAAATGTGATTTCTATACTTTGTGCCTCCTGAAAAAACTGCTTAATTTGGTTAAAAAAAGAAAATTCTGCAAAGTGACTAATATAATATTGTATAATTATGTACACTATTATAAGTAGACAAAGCTATAACATTGAATATCCTATACAATATATTCTAATATTTAATAAAAATGGTAAAATTTATGGAGGGTGATAGTAAACCTTTCACCTCACAAACACTCAGGCCAAGTAAAAGAGAGAAAAAAAGCAGCAGCAATTTCACAGATTCAAGTGACTGAGACCTTAGGCATTTTGCTGATCTTTAAATATACTGTCAAATAAATCTTTAAGCTGCATGACTAGACTGTATAATAAGCTTTAGTTTTATTTGAAGATTTTCCTAGACTTTTTCTACCACCTGTGAATCGCTATATAACATACCTACAACATGAAAGACAGGACAACACATTTCAGAAAATCGTAGAGAATTGATATTGTTTAATCTGGAGGGTTTGAGATCATCTTTTCTAATGATTCCCATATGCCACTGCACATCTGTATCATCTGAGGATCTTATGCTCATCCTTAGTACAGGATTAATTTTGGCCAGGGCAGAGAGAGGGGGTTAGGTGAAGACATTACTGCTTTAGTACAAACTATTTTATTTTTTTATTGAAATATAGATGTATTACAATATTGTATTAGTTTCAAGTATACAACATAATGATTCAATATTTTTATAGATTATACTCCATTTAAAATTATTACAAAATAATGCCTATATATCCCTGTGCTGTGCAATTATCCTTGTTGCTTATTTATTTTATACATAGTAGTTTGTACCTCTTAATCCCCTACCCCTATATTGCCCGTCCCCCTTCCCTCTCCCCAGTGATAACCACTAGTTTGTTCTCTATATCTGTGAATCTGTTTCTGCTTTTTTTATAGACATTTGTTCGTTTTATATTTTAGATTACACATATGAGTGATAACAGAATATTTTTCTTTCTCTGTCTGGCTTAGTTCACTAAGCATAACACCCTCTAGGTCCAACCGCATTGTTGTAAATGGCAGAATTTCATTCTTTTTATGGCTGAGTAGTATTCCATTGCAGATATATACCACATCTTCTTTATCCTGTTGGTGGACACTTAGGTTGCCTCCATATCTTGGTTATTGTAAATAATGCTGCTATGAACATTGGGGTGCATGTATCTTTTTGAATTAGAGTTTTAGTTTTCTTCAGATACATACCCAGGAGTGGAATTGCTGGATCATATGGTAGTTCAATTTTTAGATGTTTAGGAACCTGCATACTGTTTTCAGTAGCGGCTGCACTAATTTACATTCCTACCAACTGTGTAGGAGACTTCCTTTTTCTGCATATCCTGGCTGACATTTGTTATTTGTAGACATTTTGATGATAGCCATTATGACAGGTATGAGGTGATATCTCATTGTGGTTTTGATTTGCATTTCTCTGATGGTTAGCAATGTTTAGCTGTTGGCCTAACAATGTGTGCCTGTTGGCCATCTGTATGTTTTCTTTGAGAAAATGTCTATTCAGGTCTTCTGCCCATTTTGCAACTGGGTTGTTTGTTTGTTTGTTGATATTGAGTTGTATGAGCTGTTTACTTATTTTGGATATTAAGTCCTTATTTGTCATATCATTTGCAAATATTTTCTCCCATTCTGTAGGTTGTCTTTTCATTGTGTTTATGGTTTCCTTTGCTGTGCAAGAGCTTTTAAGTTTAATTAGGTCCCATTTGTTTATTTTTGCTATGGTTTCTTTTGCCTTAGGAGAGAGACTAAAAATATATTGCTATGATTTATGTCAAAAAGTGTTCTGCATATGTTCTCTTCTAGGAGTTTTATGATTTCAGGTCTCATATTTAGGTCTTTAATCCATTTTGAGTTTATTTTAGTATATGGTGTGAGAAAATGTTCTAATTTCATTCTTTTATATGTAGCTGTCTAGTTTACCCAGCACCAGTAATTGAAGAGACTGTCTTTTCTCAATTCTGTGGTCTTGCCTCCTTTGTTATAGATTAATTGACCGTACATGTGGGGGCTTATTTCTGGGCTCCATACTCTTTTTCACTGATCTACATGTTTGTTTTTGTATAAATATCATGCTGTTTTGCTTACTGTAGCATTGAAGTATAATCTGAAGTCAGGGAGCATGATACCTCCAGTTTTGTTCTTTTTTCTCAAGATTGCTTTGGCAATTCAGAGTTTTTTGTGGTTCCATGTAAATTTTAGGATTATTCATTCTAGTTCTGTGAAAAACTACATAAGTAGTTTGATAAGGATTGCATTAAATTTATAGATTGCTTTGGATAGTATGGGCATTTTAACAATATTAATTCTTCCAATCCATGGACAAGGGACATCTTTCCATTTCTTTGTATCATCTTTAATTTTCTTCATCAATGTTTTATAGTTTTCAGAGTATAGGTCTTTCACTTCCTTGGTTAAGTTTATTCCTGGGTATTTTATTATTTTTGATGTGATTTTAATTGGGATTTGTTTCTCATTTTCTCTTTCCAATAGCTCATTTTTTAGTGTATAGAAAAGCAACAGATTTCTGTATATCAATCTTGTATCCTGCAACCTTACACAATTCATTTATTAATAGTTCTTTGGTGGAGACATAGGGTTTTCTATATATAGTATTATGTCATCTGCAAATAGTGACAGTTTTACTTCTTCCCTTCCAATTTGGATGTCTTTTATTTCTTTTTCTTGTCTGATTGCTGTAACTAGGACTTCCAATACTATGTTAAATAAAAGTGGTGAGAGTAGGCATCCTTGTTTTGTTCCTGAATTTTGAGAAAAGGTTTTCAGCTTTTGGCCATTGAGTATGATGTTAACTGTGGGTTTGTCATAAATGGGCTTTATTGTGTTGAGATATATTCCTCCTATACCCACTTTGGTGAGAGCTTTATCATGAATTGATGTTGAATTTTTGTCAGATGCTTCTTCTGCATCTATTGAGATGATCATGTGATTTTTATCTTTCCTTTTGTTGATATGGTGTATCACATTGATTGATTTGTGAATATTGAACCATACTTCCTTCCTTGGAATAAATCCCAATTGATCATGGTATATGATCCTTTTTGTATATTGTTCTATGTGGTTTGTTAATATTTTGGTGAGGATTTTTGCATCTATATTCATCAGAGATATTGGCCTGTAATTCTCTTTTTTTGTAGTATCTTGGCTTAGTTTTAGTATCAGGGTAATGGTGACCTCATAGAATGAATTTGGGAGTGTTTCATTCTTTTCAATTTTTTGGAATTTTGAGAAGGATGGGTATTAGCTCTTCTTTATATGTTTGGTAGAATTCCCCTGTGAAGCCATCCAGTCCTGGACCTTTGTTTGCTGGGAATATTTTCTTAACAAATTCAATTTCACTCCTAGTGATTGGTCTGTTCAGATTGTCTATTTCTTCCTGATTTAGTCTTAGAAGGGTATATATTTCTAGAAATTTTTCCATGTCTTCTAGGTTGTCCAACTTGTATAACTGTTTGTTTGTAGTATTCCCTTATGATTTTTTGTATCTCTGTGATATTGGTTGTTACTTCTCTTTTAGTTCGTTTTTGTTCATTTGGGTCCTCTCTCTTTTTTTCTTGATGAGCCTGGCTAAAGGTTTATAAATTTTGTTTATCTTTTCAAAAAATTAGCTCTTGTTTTCATTGATCTTTTCTATCGTTTGTTTTTGATCTCTATTTCCTCTCTGATCTTTATTATTTCCTTCCTTCTGCTGTCTTTGGGCTTTGTTTGTTCTTCTTTTTCTAATTCCTTTAGATGGTCTGTTAGGTTGTTTATTTTAGATTTTTCTTATGTCTTAATGTAGGCCTATATCACTATAAACTTCCTTCTTAGGACTGATTTTGATGTATCCCATAGATTGTGTTGTGTTTCTATTTCCATTTTTCTTGTGGTATTTTCTGATTTTCTCTTTGATTCTTTCATTGACCCGTTGGTTATTTAGTAGTGTGTTGCTTAGTGTCCATGTGTTTGTGCTTTTCCTCAAACTCTGTTTTAGATATGATGAAACAGACCAAGGGAGGGGAGGTTATATACCAAAGGTCACACTAGTGAATAGCAGTGATAACACTCCTGACTACAATTCTTGGGCCTATGTCTCCCAATATTTTCCATATCATGTTCTTTTCTGAAAAAATATCAAAAAAAACCCCAAACAACACAATCAAAAAATGGGCAGAAGACCTAAATAGACATTTCTCCAAAGAAGACATACAGATGGCCAAAAAACACATGGAAAGATGCTCAACATCACTAATTATTATTAGATAAATGCAAATCAAAACTACAATGAGGTATCACCTCACACCAGTCGGAATGGCCATCATCAAAATATCTACAAACAGGGACTTCCATGGTGGTCTAGCAGTTAAGACCCTGTGCTCCCAATGCAAGGGGCCTGGGTTCGATCCCTGGTCAGGGAAATAGATCTCACTTACTGCAACTGAGAGCCCACATGCTGCAATGAAGATCCCATGTGCCACAATTAAAGACCTGGTGAAGCCAAATAAATAAATAAATAAAATATATTTTTAAAATCCATGAACAATAAATGCTGTAGAGGGTGTGGAGAAAAGGGAACCCTCATGCACTGTTCATAGGAATGTAAATTGATACAGCCACTATGGAGAACAGTATGGAAGTTCCATAGAAAACTAAAAGTAGAACTACCATATGACCCAGCAATCCCATTACTGAACCTAGACCCAGAGAAAACCATGATTCCAAAAGACACATGCACCCCAATGTTCATTGCAGCACTATTTACAATAGCCAGGACATGGAAGCAACCTAAATGTCCATCAACAGAGAAATTGATAAAGAAGATGTGGTACATATATACAATGGAATATTACTCAGCCATAAAAAGGAACAGAATTGGGTCATTTTTAGAGCTGTGGATGGACCTAGAGTCTGTCCTACAGAGTGAAGTAAGTCAGAAAGAGAAAAACAAATATCGTATATTAATTAATGCATGTATGTGGAATCTAGAAAAATGGTACAGATGAACTGGTTTGCAAGGCAGAAATAGAGACACAGATGTAGAGAACAAACATATGGACACCAAGGTGGGAAAGCAGGGTGGGTGGCAGTGGTGGGATGAATTGGGAGATTGGGATTGACAAATATACACTACTATGTATAAAATAGATAACTAATGAGAACCTACTGTATAGCACAGGGAACGCCACTCAATGCTCTGTGGTGACCTAAATGGGAAGGAAATCCAAAAAAGAGGGGATATATGTATAGCTGATTCACTTTGCTGTACAGTAGAAACTAACACAACATTGTAAAACAGCTATACTCCAATAAAAATTAATTTAAGAAATACTTTAGAAAATAAAACTCATGCAGTAAAAATTGATATTTCTAAAAAAATTAAATACTGTGAAACCTAATTAATCCTTATGATTATAATTTCAGTGAAAAATTATTTTGATGTTGAAAAATATTTATTTTCCTTTGAAAATATAATATAAATGGTTTGTTTAGGCTGTTTTCTTGCCACAAGCTTTACTATCCTAGATGACGTGGAAGGTTACTTTAGAGATAAATCCTGCTACTGCACATTTCTCTATTTCTCTCTTTCTCCTGACAAAAAGTACAGAGGATGAATTAATTATACTTCTCAGTTTAGGATACATATTCATTGTTGGTCCAAGCAAGACCTTTTTCATCTTATTTGTTTGTACATTTACTTATGATTCTAGTTTATCTTCACTCATAATCCCTACTGTTATCCATAAGGACCACTGGTTAAAGTATCTTTTAATTTTGTATATAGTATCTAGAAATCATTAATTTTGACTCAATCAATCAACTTTAAAATATGTTGCCTTATAGTTTGCAATTTTGATGTTTTATTTATAAAGACCTCACCTGCTTCTATGTCACAAAAGTATTCTTTAAGATTTTTTTCCATTAAATACATAGTTAACGTTGATATTAAGATCTTTAACAGATGTACCTTTATATTAGTTGTTAAGCAAAGATTTAGCATTTTTATTTCAGTTTAGTGGGACAGTATTCCCCAAAATAATCATTTAAAAATCTATAATTTCTCAATTTATTTATAGTGTTCCCTTTATCTTATATTAAGTTTACACACATATCACATCACATCGTCTGCCTCTGAGTGCTTAATTCTTCTCCACTAGTCTTTTTGTAATCTTTGGTCAATACCACACAGGTTTTTTTTTTTTTTTTTTAATTACTAAGGGTTTAAAATATATGTTGCTATTGGTAAGGCATGTCTTCCTTCATTAGTCTTAATTTTTAAGATTGAGATGAAAATCTTTTTTCCTCCATATAAATTTTATATCTTAAAAGTTTTTCTTGTTCCTCAAAAAATGTACAACTCAAATTTTGAAGGATATTTCCTTGCATTTATAGATCAATTTGTAGATATTATGATCATTACAGTATCAAGTCAGTCATCCCATCCAAGACTACTTTTTAAAATTTATGTCATTTTCTATGTCCTTTACTGTTAATTACTTTGACATTGTCATCAGAGAGGTCTTTAATTCTTATTTAATTCCTTGAAACTTTACTGTTTTTGTTGCTATTGTAAATAATATCTTTTATAAATTATACCATCTATTTGCTTATTTCTGGTGTAAAAATGCTATGTATTTTGTAGTTTGCTCTTAAAATTGGCAACCTTTTCTTTTCATTCTCTTATTCTAACAACAATCCCTCATTAATTCTGTGTTCTTTCCAGATTTACTTCCATAATGTGCAAACACTGCTTTTCTCAAAGGAGGTGATATGCTCATCACTCATCAACCTTTCTCATTCCTAGAGGATTATATTTGTTAAGAAGATTTTATTTTTTCCTCAAATGTATTTGTTGAGCATTTTTTATACTCTAGACAGACACTGTGAAGAATATACCATGGTGAACATTACCAACATTGCTGCTGCCCTAGTGGAGCATACAGCTCAGTTGGGGAGCTAGAGAATCAGGAAAGCAATTACATTAAAGTAGGTTTTACAGTCATAAAAAGGAAGTAAGGGTGCTATGAGAGCACATTGCAAGGGCAAGTAACCTGGTTTAAGTAATCTGGGAAGGATTCTGGAGCAAAGTATTTCAAGTAATATGTGAAGGATACATAATTATTATCCAACCACAGGTGGATGGAAAGTGTATAAACTTCCTGGGACAATATAATTTCCATGGGAATCATAGTAATGGAAAAAATTTTATTATGGCAATAATGCAGGCTGTGAAAATATTTGCACAAGGTGAAACTGATATGTTTGTTAGGAAGGGGTCAGATCATAAAATGTTTAGCAAGGATTTTTACATTGAAGATAATGGAGAGCTGCTGAAATCCTTTTGATAAAGAATTGACATGATTAAATTCATAATTTAATATTGGAATTACAGATTTATAGGTAAAGCACATAATGTCGGCCAGTATCAACTCCTCTTTCTTTTTTAAATTAAAAAAGAATTCTTTTGGTCACACCACGCAGCATGTGGGACCTTAGTTCCCCAACCAGGGATCAAACCCATGCCCCCTGCAGTGGAAGTGTGGAGTCTTAACCACTGGACTGCCAGAGAAGTCCCTCAACTCAACTCCCCTTTCTGCAACAACTTCTCAATTAAGAATTTAAAGATCAGGAAGGGGACAAGATGGCAGAGTAGAAGGATGTGAATGCACCCCCTTCACTAAAACACCAACATAACAACAAACTGCTGAATGACCATTGACAAAAAAATACTGCACCCTACCAAAAAAGATATCCTACATACAAAGACAAAGAAGAAACCACAACGAGATGGTAAGAGGGGCAAAATCACAATAAAATCAAATCCCATCCCTGCCAGGTGGGTGAACCACAAACTGGAAAATAATTATATCATAAAGGTTTACCCACAGGAGTGAAAGTTATGAGCCCCATGTCAGGTTTCCCAGCCTGGGGGTCTGCCAATAGGAGGAGGAGCCCCCAGAGAATCTTGCTTTGAAAGTCAGTGGACATTGGTCACATGAATTCCACAGGACTGGGGGAAACAGAAACTCCCCTCTTGGAGGGCTCACCCAAGTTCTCGTGTGCACCAGGATCCAGGGAAAAAAGCAGTGACCTCATAAAAGCCTGGGCCAGACTGACCTGCTGGTATTGGAGGGTCTCCTGCAGAGGTGTGGGGCAGCTGTGGCTCACTGTGGGGACAAAGGCACTGGTGGTGGTAGTTCTGGGGAGTAGTCATTGGTGTGAGCTCTCATAGAGGCCATCATTTTCTCACCATGGCCTGGCCCCACCAAACAACCTGTAGGCTACTGCACTGGGATGCATCAGGCCAAAGAATCAACAGGGTGGGAACAGAGCCTCAGTCATTAGCAGACAGACAGACAGGCTGCTTAAAGTCTTCCTAAGCACACAGCTGCCTGATAACACACCCCTTGACACGGCCTTGCCCACCAGATGGACAAGGCCCAGCTCCACCCACCAGTGGGCAGGAACCAGTCCCTCCCACCAGGAAGCCTGCACAAGCCCCTGGACCAACCTCACCCAGCAGAGGGCAGATGGCAGAAGCAAGAGGAATTACAACCCTGCAGCCTGCAGAACGGAAACCACAATCAAAGTAAGTAAGTTAGACAAAATGAGAGGGCAGAAGACTATGTCCCAGATGAAAGAACAAGATAAAACCCCAGAAGAACAACTAAGTGAAGTGGAGATAGGCAATTTACCCAAAAATGAATTCAGAGTAATGATAGTAAAGATGAGCCAAGATCTCAGAAAAAGAAAGAATGGAGTCACAGATTAAGATACAAGAAATGTTTAACAAAAAGCTAGATGATCTAAAGCACAAACAAACAGAGATGAACAATAACTGAGATTAAAAAAAATACACTGGAAGGAATCAATAACAGAATAACTGAGGCAGAAGAACGGATAAGTGAGCTGGAAGACAGAATGGTGGAAATCACTGCTGTGGAACAGAATAAAGAAAAAAGAATGAAGACAGTCTAAGAGACGTCTGGGACAACATTAACTGCACCAACATTTGCAATATAGGGGTCCCAGAAGGAGAAGAGAGAAAGGACCTTAGAAAATATTTGAAGTGATAATAGCTGAAAAATTCCCTAACATGGGAAAGAAAACAGTCACCCAAATCCAGGAAACTCAGAGAGTCCCAGGCAGGATAAACCCAAGGAGGAACACACCAAAACACATAGTAATCAAATTGACAAAAATTAAAGACAGAGAAAATATTAAAAGCAACAAATAACATACAAGGGAATTCCCATAAGGTCATCCACTGATTTTTCAGCAGAAACTCTACAGGCCAGAAGGGAGTGGTATGATATATTTAAAGTGATGAAAGGGAAGAACCTACAACCAAGAATACTATACCCAGCAAGACTCTCATTGAGGTTCAATGGAGAAATGAAAAGCTTTACAAACAAGCAAAAGCTAAGAGAATTCAGCACCACCAGACCAGATTTGCAACAAATGCTAAAGGAATTTCTCTAAGCAGAAAAGAAAAGGGCACTACTAGAAACAGGAAAATTACAAATGGAAAAGCTCACCAGTAAAGGCAAACATACAGTAAAGGTAGGAAATCATCCACACACAAATATGATATCAAAGCCAGCAATTTTGAGAAGAGGAGAGCACAAATGCTGGGTATTGGAAATGCAATTGAAATTAAAAGACCAGTAACTTAAAACAATGTTGTTTATATATAGAGTGCTATATCAAAACCTCATGGTAACTGCAAACTGAAAATCTACAATAGATACACACCCAAAAAAGAAAAAGGAGTCCAAATACAACACTAAAGTTAGTCTTCAAATCACAAGAGAAGAGAACAAAAGAGGAAGGTAAGAAAAAAGACCTACAAAAACAAATCCAAAACAATTAAGAAAATGACAATCAGAACATACATATCGATAACTACCTTAAACATAAATGGATTACATGCTGCAGCCAAAAGACACAGACTGGCTGAATGGATACAGAAAGAAGACCTGTATATATGCTATCTACAAGAGACCACTTTAGCTCTAAGGACACATACAGACTGAAAGTGAGGGGATGGAAAAACAGTATTTCATGCAAATGGAAATAAAAAGAAAGCTGGAGTAGCAATACTCATATCAGATAAAATAGACTTTAAAATAAAGACTGTTATAAGGAGCAAAGAAGGACACTACATAATGATCAAGGTATCAATCCAAGAAGAAGATATAAAAATTGTAAATATGTATGCAACCAACATAGGAGCATCTCAATGTATAAGGCAAATACTAACAAACAGCCATAAAAGGAGAAATCAATAATAACACAGTAATAGTGGGGGATAGTAACACCCCACTTTCATCAATGGATAGATCATCCAGACAGAAAATCCATAAGGAAACCCAGGCCTTAAATGACACATTAGACCAGATGGACTTAATTGATATTTTTAGAGCATTCCATCCAAAAGAGCAGAATACACCTTATTAGATTGGAAATCAATTACAGGAAAAAAACTGTAAAAACCCCAAACCCGTGGAGGCTAACCAATATTCTATTAAACAACCAATGGGTCACTGAAGAAATCAAAGTGGAAACAAAAAATGCCTAGAGACAAATGAAAATGAAAGCATGACAATCTAAAACCTCTGGGACGCAGCAAAAGCAGTTATAAGAGGGAAGTGTATAGCCATACAATCTTACCTCAGGAAAAAAGAAAAATCCCAAATAAACAACCTAACCTTACACCTAAAACAACTAGAGAAAGAAAACAAACAAAACCTAAAGTTAGTAGAACAAAAGAAATAATAAAGATCAGACACGAATAAAACAATAGAAAAGATCAATGAAACTAAAAGCTGGTTCTTTGAAAAAATAAACAAAGTTGATAAACCTTTAGCCAGAATCATCAAGAAAAAAAGGGAGAGGGCCCAAATCAATAAAATTAGAAATGTACAAGAAGTTACAACAGACACCACAGAAATACAGAGGATCATAAGAGGCTACTACAAGCAAATGTATGCCAATAAATTGGACAACCTGGAAGAAATGGACAAATTCTTAGAAAGGTACAATCTCCCAAGACTGAACCAGGAAGAAATAGAAAATATGAACAGACCAATCACAAGTACTGCAATTGAAACTGTGATTGAAAAACTCCCAACAAACACCAATCCATGACCAGATGGCTTCACAGGCAAATTCTATCACACATCTAGAGAAGAGTTAACACCTATCCTTCTGAAACTCTTCCAAAAAATTGCAGAGGAAGCAACACTCCCAAATGCATTCTATGAAGCCACCATCACCCTTATACCAAAACCAGACAAAGATAACACTGAAAAAGAAAATTACAGACCAATATCACATAAACGCAAAAACTCCTCAACAAAATACTAGCAAGCCGAATCCAACAATTCATTAAAAGGATCATACAACATGATCAAGTGGGATTTTTCCCAGGGATGCAAGGATTTTTCAATATCTGCAAATCAATCAGTGTGATAGACCGCATTAACAAATTGAAGAATAAAAGCCATATAATTATCTCAATAGATGCAGAAAAACCTTTTGGACTATTCAACATTCATTTATGATGAAAACTCTCCAGAAAATGGGCATAGAGGCAACTTACCTCAACATAATAAACACTGTATATGACAAACCTATAGCCAACATCATACTTAATGATGGAAAGCTGAAAATATTTCCTTTAAGATCAGGAACAAGACAAAGATGTCCACTCTCAACATTTTTATTCAACATGGTCTTGGAAGTCCTAGCCATGGCAATCAGAGAAGAAAAAGAAAGAAATAAAAGGAATACAAATGTAAAAGAAGAGGTAAAATTGTCACTGTTTGCAGATGACATGATACCTTACATAAAAATCCTATGAATGCTACCAGAAAACTACTAGAGATCATCAATGAATTTGGTAAAGTTGCAGGATACAAAATTAATACACAGAAATCTGTTGCATTTCTATACACTAACAATGAAAGACCAGAAAGAGAAATTGAAGAAACGATCCCATTTACCACTGCATCAAAAAGAATAAAATACCTAGGAATAAATCTACCTGAGAGGCAAAATACCTGTAGTTCAAAAACTATAAGATGCTGATGAAAGAAATTGAATATCACACAAATAGATGGAAAGGTACATCATATTCTTGGATTGGAAGAATCAATATTGTCAAAATGACTGCACTACCCAAGGCAATCTACAGATTCAATGCAATCCCTATGAAATTTCCAGTGGCATTTTTCACAGAACTAGAACCAAAAATTTTAAAATTTGTATGGAGACAAAAAAGACCCTGAATAGCCAAAGCAATCTTGAGGAAGCAAAACAGAGCTGAAGGAATCAGGATCCCTGGCTTCAGACTATACTGCAAAGCTACAGTCATCAAGAGTATTGTACTGGTACAAAAACAGAAATATAGATCAATGGAACAAGATAGAAAGCCCATAAATAAACCCATGCATCTATGGTCAATTAATCTACAACAAAGGAGGCAAGACTATAAAATGGAGAAAAGACAGTCTCTTTAATAAGTGGTGCTGGCAAACCTGGACAGCTACATGTAAAAGAATGAAATTGAACATTCTCTAACACCATACACAAAAATAAACTCAAAATGGATTAAAGACCTAAATGTAACACTGGATACTGTAAAACTCCTAGAGGAAAACATAGGCAGAACACTCTTTGACATAAATCACAGCAATATCTTTTTCAATCCATTACACTAATAATGGAAATAAAAACAAAAATAAACAAATGGGACCTAATTATGCTCAAAAGCTTTTGCACAGCACAGAAAACCATAAACAAGCTGAAAGGATAACCCACAGAATGGGAGAAAATATTTGCAAACAATGTGACCAACAAGGGATTAATCTCCAAAATATACAAACAGCTCTTGCAGCTCAATAACAAAAAACAAGCAACCCGATCCAAAAATGGGCAGAAGACCTAAATAGACATTTCTCCAAAGACATACAGATGGTCAAAAAACACATAAAAAGATGCTCAATGTCGCTAATTATTAGAGAAATGCAAATCAAAACTACAATGAGGTGTCACCTCACACCTGTCAGAATGGCTATCATCAAAAAGTCTACAGACAATAAGTGCTGGAGAAGGTGTGGAGAAAAGGGAACCCTCCTACACTGTTGGTGGGAATGTAAATTTGTACAGCCACTATGGAGAATAGTATGGAGGTTTCTCAAACTAAAAATAGAGCTACCATATGATCTAGAAATCCCACTCCTGGGCATATATCTGGAGAAAACCATACTTCAAAAAGATACATGCACCCCAATGTTCACTGCAGCACTATTTACAATAGCCAAGATACGAAAACAACCTAACTGTCCATTGGCAGATGAATGTATACAGAAGATATGGTGCATACATACAATGGAATATTACTTAGCCATAAAAAAGAATGAAATAATGTCATTTTCAGCAACATAGATTGACCTAGACATTATCATACTAAGTGAAGTAAGTTAGAGAAAGACAAATATCATATGATATCACCTGTATGTGGAACCTAGAAATATGATACAAATGAACTTATTTACAAGACAGAAAATTGACTCACTCACAGACTTAGAAAAACAAACTTGTTTACCAGGGGAAAGGTGAGGGGGAAAAAATAGGAGTTTGGGATTAAACTATACACACTATTGTATATAAAATAATCAACAAGTACCTACTGTATAGCACAGGGAACTCTATATTCTGTAATAACCTAAATGGAAAAAGAACCTGAAAAAGAATAGATACATAATATGTATATGTATAACAATCACTTTGCTGTACACCCGAAACTAACACAACATTGTAAATCAACTATAGTCCAATATAAAATAAAATTAAAAAAAAAAAGAATTTAAGGATTATGGTGTTTTGCCTAGGCCCATACAACAGAATGATGAAACAAGAAAGTAATATTATTATAGCATACAACAAGACATGTATACAGAGTGTTTCCTTGGTTAGTTAATTCCGTAACATATCAGCTTCAGTGTTCTGTTAGCTTCTCACAATTTTCTTGTTTCTAAATTTAACAAGATAGGTGAAGCTCACACAGTATTGTCCAAAGCCAGAGAGTTTCTCTGCAATGAGTGTGGTTTACATCAGGGAGGAAAATGATTTGGGAATCTCTCTTGGAGTCAGTGCCTTATATCTCATTGGCTACTGTTGGATCACATGCTTATTCACAGAATGGCCAATCATGGAATGACTATGATTATTTTAGACTAATGAAACTTCAATCTCTGGGGCTGAGGAGGGAGGAAGGCCATCTTATCTGAGCACAAAAATCAGAATTCTATCAGCAACAAAGAAAGGAATTGAGGGTAGATTTGGAGTAGGCAACGGATAGGGTCTGCTGTACTGTACCATGGCTAAAAAGACCCTGTGTAGTCTGACCCATGGGTATTCTTCCGTCCTCATCTTCTCCCCTCGCCCATCTATACTGGTATTCACCGTGTTCTACTTTAGAGTCTTTAGACTTCCTGCTTCCTTTGCTTAGGGTATGGAGGAAAATTGTTGTAAGTAACCAACATTGTCTGCCAAAAACCATTTCATATCCTTTATCATCCAATCAAGTTAACTGATTTAGGAATGGAAAACTCAGGGTGGGGCCCACCTTATTTTGCCCTTCCTGAAGCTCCTCACTCTAATAATCTTGCTCACAATCTCTCTCATGCTCACCTACTATCTTATATTGATAGACTATTTTGTGCAATCTCAATGCCTTCTCATACAGTACCGTAGTTGGTTTTTATGCAAGATCCGTAAGTCAGGCAGAGGATCCCAGAGAGGTCAAGTGACCTATCCAGAGTCATCCAAATGACTATTGGATCAAAAATTACTTCACAAAGCTGTGACTCCTTAGGCACTGCTCTGTAAATTCTTTCAATTTATCATTCACTGTTAACAGTGATCATATTCACATTTCTTTTATTTGAGAAACACTGTACTAGATATTAACAGGGTATGATTTGGGCAAAAGAACTGAAAGAAATTGTAGAAGGAGAATGAATTAAGTTAAGAGGGAAATATAAGCCAAAACATGTCCAAGTCTCAGTATTCTGGCAGCAGGAAATCTGAGCCCACAGTCCAATTAAGCCAGATATTTGCATAAACCTCAGCAGCAACCTCCAGAATGGCTCTGCACCTGCTCCAAAATACTGGCAAATGGAGCTCTTTTGAAACAGGCAAACCAGGGTGCACTGGAATTAGGCTTCAGAGGATCACTCATGCCTAACCAGTTTGCAGGATAATGGCAATAAGCCCAGATGGTCTGCATATTGTTTTGCCTATATTGTACCGGATGGCTGTGGACTCTGACATTCAAATATCTATTGAAACATCCATTTTCGTTATAAATTCCCCCATTAAAAAGCAGAAAGCAAACAAAAAGAAAGCAATCCCCCTCTTATCTAAAATCAGTTATTAAAATGACCATTATCTTTTATCATGAATTAGGTACTTTTGTTTACCTGATTATTGTTTGAAGTATCACAGTATGCTTACGGGATCAGAAATGAGAAGTTAATTCAAACACACCATATGAAAGAAATTGATCTTCTTTGTTTAAATGTTAATGTCTAACATGTTAGACATGTTAATGCTTAAATGTTTATGTCTAAATGTTTGTGCAGGTGTTTTTTATTTTATACTTTCTATGTAGAAAATAATTTTTGCTCTTTTATTCTTTCATCTAAATGAAAACATGTCTAATGGGACATTTACAGGGTTATAAGTGAACCTAATCAGAAAGATTCGATCAATATTATGAGTCTTATGTTCAGTTTCTTATGTACTTAACAATGTACCCCAGAGTGCCTCCCTCAAGTCTTACACCCAAATCCTACTTTCATCTTCACATTTATTGTCTACATTATATTTATGTCAAAATATAGCTTACTGTTTTCCTTTGCCATTGGATCAAATGCTTTGACTTCTTTATTTTTCTATTTCAGAGAATTCCTTTTTTTAATTCATTATTTGGAAACCAATAGTTTAAGGGATGAAGTGTTTAAAATGAAAATATTCAATGGAACAGAATAGTCTATAAACAGACCTATGGTTGGGTTTGATATTAAGTAAGCTATTAAATTGCCCTAAGTTCCAATTTACTCATCAGTAAAGTGAAGATAATAATTTTCTCTTTAAAAGGTTTTAATGACTGAACACTTATGAAACATAGGGGAATACTCCCAAACTCGTCTTATGAGGCCAGCATTACCCTGCTAGTAAAATCAGACAAGGACACTACAAGAAAACAAAATTACAGGCCAGTAACCCTGAAGAACATAGATGAAAAAATCCTCAACCAAATATCAGCAAACTGAATTCAACAACACATTAAAAGCAGGACATAACATAATAAAGTGGGATTTATCCCAGGTATGAAAGGAGGGTTCAATATCTGCAAATCAATCAATGTGATATGCCATATTATCAAATTGAAAAATAAAAATCATATGATCATCTCAATAGATGCAAAAAAGCTTTTAACAAAATTCAACACCCATTTATGAGAAAAACTCTCAACAAAGTGGGTATAGAGTGAATATACCTCTACTTAATAAAGACTGTATATGACAAGCCCACAGCTAACGTCATACACAATAGTGAAAAGCTGAAAGCCTTTCCTCTAAGATCAGGAACAAGACAAGGATGACCACTCTCATCACTCCTATTCAACATAGTACTGGAATTCCTAGCCAGATCAGTTTTACAAGAAAAAAAGAATAAAAGGTATCCAAATCAGAATGGAAGTAGTAAAACTATCTCTATTTGCAGATGACATGTTTTTATATATAGAATACCCTAAAGATGCCACCAAAATACCTTTCAAATAATAAACAAATTCAGTCAAGTTACAGGATACAAAATCAATATACAAAAAATCAGTTTCATTTTATACATTAATAACAAACCATCAGAAAGAGAAATTAAGAAAGTAATCCAATTTACATTTGCATCCAAAAGAAAAAAATAACTAGGAACCAATTTAACCAGGGAGGTGAAATATCTGTATGCTGAAAACTATAAGACATTGATGAAAGAAATTGAAGAAGCCACAAACAAATGGAAAGATATTCCATGTTCACAGATAGATTGGAGGAATTAATATTATTAAACTGTCCATACTATCCAAAGCAATCTATAGAGTCGATGAAATCCCTATTAAAATCCCAATGGCAACTTTCACAGAAATAGATCAAACAATTCTAAACTTTGTATGGACCCACAAAAGACCCTAAATAGCCAAAGCAATCTTGAGAAAGAAGAACAAAGCTGGAAACATCACACTTCCTGATTTCAAACTATATTATAAAGCTATAGTAATCAAAATAGTATATTACTGGCATAAAAGCAGACACAAAGATCAATGAAATAGATTAGAGAGCCCATAAATAAACACAGGCATATATGGTCAATTAATTTACGATAAAGGAGCCAAAAATATACAATAGGGAAAGGATAGCCTCTCCAATAATTGATGCTGGGAAAACTGGACAGCCACATGCAAAAGAATGAAACTTGATTCTTGTCTTACACCATACACAAAAATCAACTCAAAATTGATTAAAGACTTAAACATAAGACCTGAGCCATAAAATTCCTAGAAAAAACATACAGACCTTCACATAGGTCTCGGTGATGATTTGTGGGATTTGACACCAAAAGGAATGGCAACAAAAGCACACAAAAAGAGTAGGGCTACATCAACTTGAAAAGCTTCTGCATAACAAAGAAAACCATCAACAAAATGAAAAGGCAAACTTTGGAATGGGAGAAAATTCTTGCAAATCATATATTTGATAAGGGGTTAATATCCAAAATATATAAAGAACTCAACAACTCAAAAAAAACCTCAAAGCAATATAAAAAATAATTCAAACAATATAATTTCTATGACCTAATAATCAATAAAAGAAAAAGACTAACATCTCAGGAGAATAAGGAGCAGAGGCTATGAACAGGTAATTCATACAAAAGAAAATAGAAATGACTGACACATGACAAGGTGCTTAGACTTTATTAGTAATCTGGGAATCTGTTGAATCCTGAATTCTACTCCCTCTACCATTGTCTTTCATGTAGTGATGACAATGGGAGGAAATGTGAGTTCTTTAATTGTAGTGGGCTGAATTGTATGCCCTCCAAAAGATATGTCCATATCCTAAACCCCAGAACCTTTGAATATTACTTTATATGGAGAAAGATCTGATTAATTTAAGGATTTTGGGAAGAGGAGTTTATCCTAGATTATTGGGGTTGCCCCTAAATGCAGTCACATGTATTCTTGTAAGAGAGAGGTAGAGTGAGTTTTGACATATACACACACAGAAGAAAAGGCACTGTTAACCAGGAACCAGAGACTGGGGCAATGTAACCAAGCCAAGAACTGCCAAGCAATGTTGACAGTCACCAGATGTGACAGGAGACATGGAACAGATTCTTTCCCAGAGCCCTGCCAACACCATGATTTCAGATTTCTGGTCTCCAGAATGGTGAGAGAATTGATTTCTGTTGCTTTAATCAACCAAGTTTGTGGCAATTTGTTATGATAGTCCCAGGAAACTTAATACACTAATATTTGGTTTATCTAATCCAGCCAAGACAATAGAAATGATGGACAGGTGTTATAATGTTCCTTAAATGCAACAAAATTTATTTCTCTTTTCCTCAATATAACCCATCTAAAAGTAATTATTTCCCCCTCATTTTGAAAAAAATAAAGATTGATAATATCAAATATTAGCAAAATGTGAGGCAATAGTCCATCTCATGCATTCCTCATCAGAGTACAAATTAGTACAGTCTTTTAGGAGAATGATCGTCAATGCCTATTCAATTTTAAAGTATCCACAGAAATTCCACTTCTAAGTCTCTTCTCAACAATATTTACACTCTTCACAATGAAGCACGTATAAGAATATTCATTGTCACATTATTTGATAAAGAGAAAAAAAGTGTTTACCTAAATGTTCAGTAAAAGGAAAATAGGTAAATCAGTATGGTTTAGAATACTATGTGCTGGTTTATAAAGAAAGTAATAGATGTATACAGCTGACATGAAATGATCTGTAAAATATATTTTTATCTAAAAAAGCAAATCAGAGCATAACATGTATAGTCTAATAAATATATTCATGAAAGGAAAGACCTTGAATCCATCTGCAATACCACTGCTCCCAGTCTAGTCCAATCTACCATCTTCTCTCACCTGTATTATTGCATTGCCTCCTAACTGGTTCTCCCTGACTTCACTCTTGCCCTCTTTCAATACATGGTCTACACAGTAGATTAAAGAATGTTTGCAACATATAAAATTACATGTCACTCCCACCTTAAACCTTTCCATGGACTCCCTCTGCTCTAAGTGAAAAAAAGAAACAAACCCTCTTTGCCTTGGCCCTAAAACCCCTGCATGACCATATCAGGTTCTTGCCTCCCTCTGAAACCTCCATTCATACCATACTTTCCTTCAGTCTAGGGTCTCCCCTCTATTCATGGGTCAGAGCATGTCTTTCCTAACTCTAGGCCTTTGTACTTGCTGGTCCCTCTGTCTAGAATATGCTTTCCCTAATGTCTAAAATGACTGGCTCAAGTCTCAGCTCAAGTTTCATCTCTTCAGAGAGGATATTTTGGATACTGTATGAGACAGTGATGAATATGTTCCACTCAGATCTCCAATGGCAGGGTGCAAAATTGATCAGTTTCTCTCCACCTTCCCCCACTCTGAAGTCATCACCACATTGACACCAAGGTCACACTTCACAAATGCTGCTCCCAGCCAATGCCTGGATATAACAGGTATGCTAAGTTGGGCTCCTTCCTAGGAGATACAGGGCTCCTCTGACAGGTGACTTTGGCTTGAGGACTCCCCATCAGTCAAAACTTTAGTAGAGCTTCAGTTCTACAACTTTCTCTCCTTCCCTCTCTTCCTCACAGAAGTTAGAGCTGCACTGTCACCACAATCAGGGGTCTCTCAGCCTCCTCTGGCTCACTCTACATTTTCTCTCACAGGTGTTTCCCACAATAAACCTCTTGTACTTCTCAGCTCATCTTGGTGTCTGTTTCTCAGAGGAACAAGCCTAACACATCATATCTGAAGTATCTCATTTGCTTGTTTATTTTCTTCAGAACATTAATGTAACCTGTAATTATTACTTGTGCTTCATTCACTGTTGTCCTCCCCACTCCACTGTGAGCTCCATGAAGACCTTATTTTTCTTATTTATCCTGTGTCAGCAGCATAGTGTGTGGCACTAATTAGGTATTCAATAGATAACTGTTGAATCAATCTATTCATGAATTACTGAGTGAAAAAAGAAAAGGACATAGACTAAGGTTTTAATAGTTGTCACTATAGTGAGGAGAGTAAAATTAGGGTACAGCATTAAAGGAGAAATTTCAAATTTTACTCTATACTTAAATTTTTAGCAAATGTGCATTTTTCTTAATTTGTAATTTTGAAGAAATTAAAATAGGTAAAAATAAAATAAAATATTAATAACTCATATCGAAACAATTCAAACTGAATTCCAAATATAAATCAAAATAATCCATGTTTTTCATTCAACTTTCTGATAATCTTGTTTTAATGAATTTTAAAATTTATTATAAACATCCACAAAATCCCTTTATTTAATTACTAAAAATAACCTGCATGCTTGCTTCACAAATCCATAATCTAAAGTGAGAAAGGGTAAGAAATAGAGTATGTGAGGGAAGGAAGAGAAATGCTTTCAGGGTCACTGTGTGACAAGATACAAAATAGTGCCTAGATTTCTCTAACCCTCATTTGTGGTCCTATGATGACTGGAGAATAGCTCCCCAAAAGAATTAATGATAGATTTTAAGAAAGGCAAGTCGTCAAGTGAACACAAGGATGTTATTCTATTTATTTATTTTTGGCTGTGTTGAATCTTCGTTGCTGCACGCGGGCTTTCTCTAGTTGTGGTGAGCGAGGGCTACTCTTCGTTGTGGTGCACGGGCTTCTCATTGCGGTGGTTTCTCTTGTTGTGAAGCATGGGCTCTAGGCGCGCGGCTTCAGTAGCTGTGGTACACGGGCTTAGTTGCTCCGCGGCATATGGGATCTTCCTGGACTAGGGCTTGAACCCGTATCCCTTGCATTGGCAGGTGGATTTTTAACCACTGCACCACCAGGGAAGTCCTAGGATGTTATTCTAAACATATGATGCTACAGAGCATTTAATGAAGTTATACAACTTCAGCAAAAGAACAGGGTGGGTAGGAAAAGGGTGTCTGTCTAACCAACTCAATGCTATTGAATGCCTACTATATGTCAGGTGTTAAGTTAGAAAATTTGGATAATGAGAGAAGAAAGTCAGAGCTCTTAAACTCATAGAACTTCGTTTAATGGAGAAGTTTGTTATGAATGAAAATGCGTAAATATCTTATGGTAAGGGCAATAAGTTCGATAGGGTGTAATAAATGCAATAGCAGTATGTACCAAGGGCAGTGATGGTAGAAAGGAAAAGCCCCACTTGCATTCTTTCTGGAGGGATGTTGGAGAGCAAAGTGGTAGGAGCTGAAGCTAGAGAAAGAGGCTGAGGCAAGATATGGAGGTGCCTTGAATATCAGTCTAAGTAATTTGGAATTTTTCTTAGAGGTCATTGCTCTCCTAAGTTTTGATTGTGCATCCCTATCAGTTACAAAAGTAATTGAACGTGGACATGCAATTAATGTACATTTTTATGTATTTATAAATTGATAATGAATATGTTATGTACATTATAAAGCATATAAAATAAGATTTTTAAGATGAGGTAAAATTAATATAAAAAGAAATTACAATATTTCCCCTAAAATAGCATAAATAATCTTGATCACCACTTTGGGTAATGGGTGTTAAGAAGGAGAGTAAAATGATCAGATTTTTGTTTTAAAGATTACTGATGGCAGTGTGGAGAATAGATTGCAACTACTAATATAGGAACTTGAGGACCAGTTTTGAGCCTATTGTACTTGCGATGATGAGTGATTGGAATAACATGATTTTTAGGGAAATAAAACATTTGGGGTAGATTTCAGAGATATTTTCTAATAGAATAGGTATGAGTATTTGACTGATTGGATATGGATGGATAGGGTCAGTGCAAAGATGAATTGAAGAAGCTATCTAGTAGTTTAAGATCCATCCCTAATTCCATTAATTGTTTAAAACAACAACAACAAAAACCCAAAAAGTGAGCAGAGTTGAAATTGGGGTGGGGATGGACTTCATTTTGGATTTCTGAGTTTGAAGTACAAGTGTCATATACAGGTAGAAATGCATGGCAGGCAGTTGGGCTTGCAGAAATGAACTCAGAGCAAAGATGTGGACAAGAGATCTACTCTAGGGGAATGATAGTTGAAATCGAGGGGATAAAATATCACAGGCTTTCTAGAATATCCTCCAAAATTGCTCCTGTCACCATTCATAGTTAAATTTAAAACCCATATTAGACCAGTTATTCTTAATGCTGTACTTACATTATAATCAGCTGGGGAGCCTTTTAAAAAAATACTACTATAGAACAATTAATTCAGAATCTCAATGGGTGGAACTTGGATATTGTTACCTCTTTTTAATATCCCAGGCAATATTTTGTAGTTTTTAGTGTAGAGGTATCGCACAATTTTTATTAGTCTTATTCCTAGATACTTGCACTTTTAATGCTATTATTATACATACGCTTTACATCAGCGATCCCCAACCTTTTTGGCACCAGGGACCGTTTTCATGGAAGACAATTTTTCTACAGACCAGTGGCAGGGGTTGGGGGCTGATGGTTCAGGCAGTAATGAGAGTGATGGGGAGCAGCAGATGAAGCTTTGCTCATTTGCTGCTCACCTCCTGCTGTGCGGCCTGGTTCCTACAGGCCGCGAATCTGTACTGGTCCTATGCCCGGGGGTTGTGAACCCCTGCTTTACATCTTATTTTCTAGTTTTTCGAGGCTATTATGTAAATATACAATTGATTTTGTATTAGTTCTAATTGTGTTGCTATTATTGTTCTTATTGATTCCTTAGGATTTGTACATAAATAATTCATTCTTTTGATAAGCAGCTTGTTCATAATGCATTATCCTTGCTATATATTGTTATATTTGATTTGATAATATTTTATTGATTTTACATCTTTAGGCATAAGGGATATTGATCCGTAAATTTCTTCACTTGTTTTGGGCTCATAAGGTTTTACAATCCAGATTATGTTGGTCTCATAAAATGAATTACAGTGTCTCTTCTCTTCTACTTTATGAGAGCTTTTTCATAAAACTGATTTCAATTTTTCCTTAAAGATTTGATAGAAGTAAAGAGTGAAGCCTTCTGAGTTGAAATTTTTCTTGGTGAAATTAAAAAAAAAATTTTAATTCAATTTCTTTATCAAATATAAGGTTATTGTAATGTACTTTTTAAAAATTCTCTTCAGTTTTATTAAATTCTACTTCTCAAGAAAATTTCTTGGAATTTGTTGAGTTTTTGGCATATGGTTCTTGGCCCCATTCCCATATATTCAGCCCATAAGGAAAGAACAAGCACAAATGGATTTTAAAAATTTGTTACTCATGGCGTAGCAGACAGTATGGACTACATGTTCACATCAGTTGCCCTTGCCCCCCAAGTCCCATGGGGGTGATGAGGAGTGAGCCCAGGTGGACACAGTATACCTAGACATCCTAGAAACATGAGCAATTCATGAAGAATTATTTCCAAATGTCTCCTTCTTTATTATTGTTATTGTTTGTGTTTTCTCTCATTGTTTTTCTTCTACATTCTTGCCTAGTTTTTATGTCTTAAAAATATTTTCAAGTCACTATTGTTCATTTTTTTGTTCTGTTGAAAATGCCTTTTATTTTTGTCATTGTATTCTTCTACTAACTTTGAGTCTTGTTTTTTCCCCCTCGAATTTTTAAGATGGAAGCATATACCACTACTTTTAAACTACCCTTATGTTCTAATATAATCATTTAAAGATAAAATTCTCTTATTACTACTTTAGCCACATCCCACAAATTTTGATATGTTCTGTTTTCATTATTATTTCATTATTATTCAGTTCTAAGTAGTTCCTAAGTTCCTTTGGAATTTTATATTTGATCCTTCAATTATTTAGAAATATATTGCTTGATTTGTAACTATTTAGTGATTTCCTAGATAGCCTATTTTTAATTTTTTCTAATTTAATTATGTTGTGGCCAGATAATATATCCTCTCTGATAAAGATCATTTTCTGAATATTCCACGTGCACTAACAAGGAATATATGTTTCTGCAGATACTGAGCATATGTTGTGTTGTATAAATGTCATTTACATCATGTTTGTTGATAGTGTTGTTCAAATAAACTATATAATTACTGAGTGTTTGGCTATGTATTTGGCTATATGTTCTGTCAATTACTGAGACAGGTTGTGGAATTTTCCAAGTATGATTGTGGATTTTTCTGTTTATTTTACTTCACACTATTTCTTTTTTTCTTTATTCCATCTGAAGCTCTGTTATTAGGTGCCTACACATTCATATTTGTTATGAACTCTGATTATTTGACGCTTAACATTTATCACTAGTAATACTCCTTGTCTTGAATTCTACCTATTTAATATTATTATAGTCACACAGGTTTTCTTATGCTTAGTGTCTGCATGCTTTATCACCTTTCCTTTTTACTTTCAGTCTTTCTGTAGCTTTCTGTATAACATGCATGGTTTTATAAACAACATAGAGTTGGTTCTTGCTTTTTTATCTAGTATGACAAACACTGCCTGCTAACTAGATTGTTTCATTCACTTATACTTACTATACTTATTGGTATGTTTGGTTAAAACCTACCACTCGGTATATATCTCATCTGTTATTTTTCTTCTGTGCCTCCTTTACCACCTTCTTTTGGATTAATTAAATATCTGTAGCATTTAATTTTACTTCTCCTGTTGACTTTTCAGCTCTCACATATTTTTAATCATTACTATAGGAATTTTAGAATATGTATCTTTATCTTCATCTTTCTTCAAAACAGACAATGTGAGAATTTTCAAACTGTATAATTGCATTTATCCATTCCCATTCCTTCAGGCTATTTTTTCATATATTTTATTCTATATATGTTATGTACCCCACAATGCATTGTTATTATTTTTGATTTTTCAATGTTAATACTCACTCTTGTAAGTAATTAACAAGGGTATACACATATAGTTACATATGCTAGTTTGTTTCTCAGGAAGCAGACTCTTAGATGGAGATTCTCATACAGGAATTTTATTGGGGATATTCTCTGGAATAACTGCAGAAGAGAAGGAAGCAGGATTTAGCAGAGTAGTTGAAATGTAAAGCAGTCTCAGCAAAAGCCTTAGCCTATCCCATGGGGAGCTGTGAAGCTGGAATGAACCTTCAAATTTGTCCTGCGATGCAGGTAAGGAACCAAGATTTTATATTCCCACACTGACACCAGTAACTGGATACAGGCTAGCTGAAAGTAGCTGTGCCCTTGAGAGTGTTAGCAATCTCCAATAAGGGCAATTTCTGAAGAGGGCTGAAAGCTGAAGGCTATCAGTCAAGAACACTATTAGTAACTTGAGGAATAAGTTCTTTAACTCTAAACCTGAAGAAGATCTTATACATCACATAGATGTATAGATAGATAAATACAGACAGATGATAGATAGATAAATTATATGTGTGCATGTTTTTAACAGTTTGACTATCATGTACCTAGGTGTGAATTTCTTTTAATTTAACCTACTTGGAATTCACTGATATTCTTGGATTTAGGGGGGGTCTTTTATGAGTCATTAAAATTCTTAGTCATTATCTCTTCAAATATTTTTTCTGCTCCATTCTTATTCTCTTTTCTTTCTCTAACTAACTCCCATTACATATTTTAGACCATTTGGTATTACCCACATCTCTCAGCTGTTCTGCCAGGTTTTTTTTCTCTTTGTGTTTCAATTTGGATAAATTTCTATTGACTTTCTTCAAATTTACTGACCTTTTATTCTGCCATGTTTGTTCTGCTATTAAGCCTGCTAAATGAATTTTAAATTCCAATGTTGTATTTTTCATTTTTAGAATTTCCACCTAATTATTTTATATAGTTTGTATTTTTCTGCCTACACTCCACATCTCTTCAAACATGTAGGTCACCTTTTCCTCTAGACTCTTTCACATATGTATCATAGTTATTTTAAAATCTATCTCTGCTAAGAAAAATGCAGGAGGCATTTTTATGCCTCTCCCAGAGGCATTTAGGCATTTAATGCCTCTCCCAGACTTCAGACAATACTACAAAGCTACAGTAATCAAAACATCATGGTATTGGCACAAAAACAGACATATGTATCAATGGAACAGAATAGAGAGCCCAGAAACAAACCCACACACCTATGGTCAATTAATCTTCAACAAAGGAGTCAAGAATATACAATGGGAAAAAGACAGTCTCTTCAGCAAGTGGTGTTAGGAAAGTTAGCTGCATGTAAACCAATGAAGTTAGAACACACCCTCTCACCATACACAAAAATAAATTCAAGATGGCTTCAAGACTTAAACATAAGACATGACACCATAAAACTCCTAGAAGAAATCATAGGCAAAACAGTCTCTGACATAAATTGTACCAATGTTTTCTTAGATCAGTCTCCCAAGGCAATAGAAATAAAAACAAAAATAAATAGGTCCTAATCATCAAACTTACAAGCTTTTAAACAGCAAATGAAACCATAAACAAAACGAAAAGACAACCTACAGAATGGGAGAAAATATTTGCAAACAATGCAACCAACAAGGGCTTAATTTCCAAAATATACAAACAGCTCATACAGCTCAATAGCAATAAAACAAACAACCCAATCAAAAAATGGGCAGAAGATCTAAATAGACACTTCTCCAAAGATGACATACAGATGGTCAACAGGCACATGAAAAGATGCTCAACATCACTAATTATTAGAGAAATTCAAATCAAAACTACAATGAGGTATCACCTCACACCAGTCAGAATGGCCATCATCAAAAAATCTACAAACCATAAATGCTGGAGAGGGTGTGGAGAAAAGGGAACCCTCTTGCACTGTTGGTGAGAATGTAAATTGGTGCAATCACTATGGAAAACAGTGTGGAGTTTCCTTAAAACCTAAAAATAGAATTACTGTATAATCCAGCAATCCCACTCCTGGGCATATATCCACACAAAACTATAATTCAAAAAGACACATGCACCCTATGTTCATAGCAACACTATTCTCAATAGCCAAGACATGGAAACAATGTAAATGTCCATCGACAGATGAATGGATGAAGAAGATGTGGTACATATATACAATGGAATACTACTCAGCCAAAGAAAAGAATGAAATAATGCCATTTGCAGCAACATGGATGGACCTAGAAATTATCATACTAAGTGAAGTAAGGCAGAAAGAGAAAGACAAATACCATATGATATCATGGAATATAAAATATGACACAAATGAACCTATCTATCTATGAAACAGAAATGGAATCACAGACATAGAGAACAGATTGGTGGTTGCCAAGGGGATGGGGATTGGGGGAGGGATGGAGTGGGAGGTTGGGGTTAGCAGTTGTAAGCTTTTATATATAGAATGGATAAACAACAAGGTCCTACTGTATAGCCCAGAGAACTATATATATTCAATATCCTATGGTAAACCATAATAGAAAAGAATATTTTTAAAAAGAATGTATATATATTATGTATAATGGAATCACTTTGCTGTACAGCAATAATTAACACAACATTGTAAATCAACTATACTTCAATTAAAAAAAAAAGATAAAATCTTTCTCTGCTAATTCCAGTTTGAGTGACTGTGTGTCCTTTACTACTGATTGATTTTTCTCTTGATTATGGGTCATGTGTTCCTACTTCTTTACATTTTTCATATTATTTTTATTGTATGCCAAGTATTGTAGGTAAAAAACAGTAGAGACTGAACTATATTACATTAGTCCTGTGAAAAGGGCACACTTCTTCCCGTATGAGGAAATAAAGTGGTAGTCTGAATCCATCTACGCTGTGATCGAGCTGGGTATGGGATTTGTGTCACATTTAATTAAATTCACTGCCCCACAAAGTTCAAATATTTTGAGGACTTTTATGACTTCATCTTCAGCATTGCTTGGGTGTTTTTTTTCTTTTTTTTGCTTTAAGCCCACCTTCCTGCTTTCTTAAATGTAGGTATATACAGCTGACCCTTGAACAACATGAGTTTGAACTGTGTGGGTCTACTTATATGCATATTTTTTCCAATAAATATAGTACATGTATTTTCATTTTACAGATCTTTAAATTAACTAAGTGTGGGGAGAAGTTTGTGTTCTATTAGAGATCACAATATGTAGAATCAAAAGAACTAGGGTTTGAGTTCTGATTCTATTCAAACTGTTTCAGCTTTCTACCCTCGGGTGAGTCATTTATCAATTTCTTTGTTTTTGATGCAGATACCAGTATGCGGATTTTTGACTGTGCAGGGGTCCATGCCCCTAACCCTACTACATTGTTCAAGGTCAACTGTATTTGCTATGTTTTTAAGCTCATTTCTCAGTTTTTATGTCAATCAGGAGTTGTATTTAGTCTTCATATCTACCCTGGCTCTTTGTGCCTTGGCAGAACTTTCTATTCTGCTTCTCTGACAGCAACCTTCAGCAGGCCACTACTGCTGCACTCAGTGAAACCTGCAGTTGCCTTGATTGGGGTCTCTCTCAGTCCCTTTACCTTGCCTCTAGGTCTCAGCACTCTGCACCCATGTATTCAGAGAAGGTCCCATGGAAAACTTAGGCAGGTAAATGGAAACTTATTTTGTGACTGCATCTCCTCTGGATTCTTATCTCATACTACAAGGTACATTAAGCTGGCCAATAAACATTTAAGATTAACTGGTGTCTCCTTTTACCCCCATCTACAGTGAGTTGCTCCTCTTCCTATAGTGTCCCCAAGGTTATAAGCATGGGCTTATAACCAGATGGGCTCCCTCAGATGACTATGAAATTTAGTCTTCCATTTTTTCAATAAGATATAACCCTTTGATTCTGCTGTTGGTCCCTTGACTCTTGCACAATGTGAAGGAAAATGTAGTGTCATTCTTGGAGAATGAAGTTCTCTTCTCCAAGAGATCTTGAAAGCCTTAGAAGCATTTTCTAGGCTATGTTGGCATGTCTGCCCTGATTGTTGTGTTACTACAGAAAATAAATTGGGAGACCTCAAGTCGCTATCTTCTTAGAATCCACCTTTCAAGACAAAAACACATATATACATACACACATTCTGTAATTTATATACTTCTATGTGTTAAAATTATATATTTTCAAAAGCAATATATATTATTAAAGAATGTAAATGATATATTTTTAAATGAGTGAAAGGTTATGCAGGAAAATAAGGACAACTACTAGAGATTACTCTTTTAGAAGTATGAGTTTTAAAAAAGGAAAGAAATAGGTTTAAATAGAAAAAATAGTTTCAAGAGATGTTTTTCCTGCTGTGTTTTGATTTGTTTTTAAAAATGGAATAATCTTGAGCATGTTTACATATTAAGGTGCAGGGAACTGTTAACAGAAAGATGTTGAAGATACAGAGGAGATATGATAATATAGTCCTTTCTCAGCTAACCAGGATGCTTGAGTTGTAGTCTAACAATTGGCTGTTTGTTAGACACTCTTTTGTTTCATCTTTTTTGGTTGAAAATTCTCTTTAAATTCCCAAATCCACCTTTCATGCCCTAGTGAATGTATTCTAGTTAGAAGTTTCCAACATATCTGAATCATAATAGGTATGTGGAAATGAGATATGTGTTCATATAAATATGTTAAATTTTACAAGGCTTTTTTCAGTAGAACTTTTTACTTTAATATGTTATATGAAAAACTACTCAGTCTTTCCTGAAGTTATTTGATCATGGAGTTCCCTAACTCTGCCAAAGGTGTGATCATTTTAGGAGGTTACTATCATGTAATACAAATGGAAAACAGTGTTCAAATCACTAGGTTGTCAGTTTTTGTATCAATCAGCTATAAATAACAAAATATCAGTGGTATATAATAAAAAAAACACTTATTTTTTCACATTTGTATATCAACTGATCTAGGCTGGCTCAATGGTGACAATAGGGTAGATTATTATCCATGTGTTTCTCATCTTCCTCTGGAACAAGTGGCCTAATTGGAGCATGGTTTTCCCATGGCAATGACATAAGCAAAAGAGGGCACAACCAATTTTGTGAGCACAATTCAAATAGCTGTTTTGTATTATATCTACTCACATCCCATTGGCCAAAACAAGTCATATGACCAAGTCCAAAGTTAGCAGGCTGGGAAGTATATGCAACTTTTTGTGGAGGAACCACAAAGTTACATGGAAGAGTATAAGGCTACAGGGTGTGAGGAAGAACTGAGGCTAGTGATTCAATCTACCAGAGTTCTTGAGATTATCATTTTGAATGTTGCTGCATGTAGGAATCAGGACACCTGAGTTTGCAGTGTTTCTAAATGAAGGTTCTATTGACATTGTACATGGTGCAACCTTTCCTGGGTGTTATCAGATTTTAGCATGGCTGGCTTTCACCTACTTAATGCCAGTAAACATCCCGACAAAATTTTCCAAATATTCTCTAGGGAATCAATAACAACCCCAGTTGAGAAACAAACACTGCTGGATTCTACTTTTTAGTAATTGTATGAACTTGGGCACAAAATTCATCATCTCAGTTGTCTCAACCATAAGGAAGTGTTAGAATTAACACATTTTAACTTTTGTTTCAGCATTAACATTTAATGAATTGAAATATAGAATGAAGAAATAAAGAAATATAGAAGATAGAGGCAACTAGAATGAATGTGTCTGAAAACCAGAATATATTCTCCAGGCCATCCCCCAAATCATTCTAGGAGTGTATGGTTTCCTCCTCATACTTTAAGATGACAGTAACAAGCTAAAGAATGCCAGAGGAAAGCAATTAGAATGGTCGTTGAGGACTGAAAAACATGTCACATTAATAACTTTTGATCCAACTGAGGTCATTTAGTCAAGAAATAAAGGATGAACTTATGAAAAGAGAATTGGAGAATGAGGATAAAAGCCCAGTAACAGTTTCATTTGCTCATTAAACATATCATTTTTGAGTATCTGATATATGCTGGATGTGATGTTGGGACTTTTGAAATTTATCATATAAAATAGACTTAATATGTATTGCCAAGGGAGCAAAGCTAGAGGCATTGGGGGAAAAGGCAGGTAAACAATTTTTGGCTTAACATAAGAAAGAAGGGCATAATTACTAGGTAGTCTGAAAAAGAAATGGGTGATTTCAGGAGTCACTGAGGCTCCCATCATTGGAGATATTCAGCTATTCAGAGAGTAAGAAATTAATCTTATTAATCTTTGAATGCCTGGTAACTTAGCACATGCTGGGCACAGGGTACCTGTTCAATAGGAGTTTGTTGAATAGAGAAATACATCAAAAGGGTGGCAGAAAGTGTTTATTTCTAAAGTTATCCAACTCAAAGATTTCGTGACTTTAAGAGAAATGAGAACCCACAAAGTCACGATTTCTGTCCTTTTCTCACCTCATAAAGTTTTCCTCATAAAGTATGTTAAGAGGAGGTATATCTTCAAAAGAGGTTTGAGGACAATATGGAAGAAAAAACAAAGTTATCCAAGGGTAGCCAGATGAGTGTATGTGAAAGGGGATATAAGTAGTGCTGGGGTTTGCATGGTGATGTCTGGTAGGGGGCTGAGTATTCATATAATTCACCATTCTCTTTTGCCTATCATCTGTAGTACCTTTGGAAAACACTAAGATAAGTTTTCTAGAGAAATTATCCTAATTCTACATTTCCTTCATTACTTTTGAATTAATACAGCAGATTGTTTCTTGCCATTACTTTTGGTCAAACAAATAAAATAGAAGTGTAATATCAGAAGAGAACAAGTCAATTACAGGCTAGTTAGTTAGATTTTAGTTAATATTTTCTCTTACTAAAAATGTAGGAAAGGCTGTTCTTATTGATTGGAAGTGAACAGTTGCCAGACATAAGCAAATGAGTGGGAACCCATGTTTAAGTCACCCACATCTCCCTAAAGAAAATCTCAGAGTTAGAATGGCCCTTCTTGATACCACTTGATTATTCAAATATATCTTGTATTTCCACAACATATAAATTTTAATGCCAAAACAAGAAATTAAGTCTAAAAAATAAATCTCCTGCTAAATTAACTATCTGTTGCCATCTGAGCTTAGGGCTGAGTCAATTATATTGAACTCAAAAGATAAATCCTGGATGTTAAATCATCTCAATTTATGCACATTTACTCAGCACATACCACAACGCTAGAAATGTGCTCATGCTGTAGGCAATGAAAAGGTGGATGGAATTTCTTATTTCTAGCTATGATGAAATAACAGAGATTGGATTTATCTTCCCACTGAAAATTACTAGAAAACTGTACCAAATATATCAAATAACTATTTTCACACATTGGACAACAGGCAGCACAGGGAAAATAATGAGTTTAGCCCTACGATCACACTGACTTTCTGCCTGAAGGCACATTCCACGCCACAGAGCAGATGGGGGACCACATCCATAGCAGAGTGGATTCCCTGAATTGAAGAGACAGAGATTAGGGAAGCTGAGTGTGCTAGAACATACAGGGTAGAGTTCTGAGAAGAGACAGTTAACCAGCAAAAGAACTTCAGAATTTTATTTGATGAAAATATCCTTCAAAAATGAAGTATCAAATATCAAAATACTCAAATAAATGAAAAATGAGAGAATATTTCATCAGCAGACCTATACCAAAAGAAATACTAAAATAATTTTATCAGGCTAAATCAAAGTTATACTTGATAGGAAATCAAATCTAAAGACAGGAATAATGAGAGCCAAAAAAGTAATATCCAGGTAAATATAAGAGACTTATTTTGGCTTTTCTTAATTTATATAAAATAAAAACCCTATTGACTACTTAAAGCAAATATAATAAGGTATTCTGGGCTTAGACATAGAAACAAATATATAACAGCAATAACAAAAAAGACAAGAGGGCTTAAATAAAAAAGTACTGCTATAAGGTGCTTAGACTGTATGGAAAGTGGTATAATATTAATTCAAAGAAGAGAGTAAGTAAAGGATATATAATGTAATTAGTAAAGTAAATGCTAACCTACAATGTATCAATGAAAATGGCAGAATGAGGACATCTGAAAATCAACAATAACACTGGCAAAAATGGTCAGAATCAACATTTTCAGGATGCTGAAAATTAACTGGAGGCTTGCAGCAATCCAGTGAGCTCTGTGGCTTTTTAACTTGCTCAATTCCTATTCCCTTCCCCCACCTTCACTGAGGTCCATAGTAAATTATTTGAAAACAAACAACCCACAATCATGGTGAAAAGCAGTAGTCTGGCAGCCACTGGAAGGTACAGAACAGAAGCTTTTAAATCCTCATTTCCATAAAATTATTATTTTGCTTGTCTGGTGGTTCCCTGGAAGATCCTACTTAAAAGCCTCTCTTTATTTGAGCTGACCTGAAAGTAAAAAAGTCTTTCCCTGGAGTGTTTGTCAAAAACATTTAGAGAAAGTTGTTTAAAATCACAGCTTCCTAAGGTGGTGCATATCTACTAGGGCAAAAGAAGATAGCGCAAAACCTTAAAATGAAAGCCTGGGAAATGAGATGTCCATAGGGTCTTTGGAAAGCTCTGACATATTGCTGGGAATCTGGAAGATGATGTGAATGCATAGGATTGTGTGCATGCCCAGAGCAGGGCACATGCTCAAGAAATGCCTGACAAGACCCTAAGCAATCATTACAATCCTGGCTACAAATCTTTGCTACAGTTAGCAATCTTAGCAAGGTAGTGGAGCAGAGCTTTCTATATTAATGACATTGACTTGGTACTAATTTTAAATCAATTGTTATATTATTAATTTTAATACCCTGGACCAGCACTAAGAAAATGACCCCCAAAAGTATATTAAAGAAATGGTAAGAGAATGAAAACGGTATACTAGAAAATATCTACTTAAAATAAAACCACATATTAAATGATTCAATTTTTAGGAAATGTCCAGAATAGGCAAATCTATAGAGACATAAAACAATCAGTTGTACCTAGGGCTGAAGGCATTGGGTAAAGGAGGAGTGATTGCTAATGTGTTTGGGATTTTTGGGGGGGAATAATGAAAATGTTCTGAAAGTAGATAGTGGTGATTTTTATGCAACTTTGTAAATATACTAAAACCACTGAGTTGTATAATTTTAAAAGGCTAATTTCATGGCTTTTAAATTATATTTTAACTTTAAAATACACTATAAAAAGCTACGACACTAGGAAAATAACCAATAAATAGAAAAAAATGGAGTTCTAAATCCTCTATCCAAATGAAGGCAGGAAAATAGAAAAGAGGTACCAAGAACAGATGGGAGAAATAGAAACAAATCCTAAGATGGTAGACTAGATCTAAATATATCAGTAATTACAATAAAAGTAAATGAATAGGGTTTCCCTGGTGGCGCAGTGGTTGAGAATCTGCCTGCTAATGCAGGGGACACGGGTTTGAGCCCTGGTCTGGGAAGATCCCACATGCCGCAGAGCAACTAAGCCCGTGTGCGACAACTACTGAGCCTGCGCATCTGGAGCCTGTGCTCCGCAACAAGAGAGGCCAAGATAGTGAGAGGCCTGCACACCGCGATGAAGAGTGGCCCCCGCTTGCCGCAACTAGAGAAAGCCCTCGCACAGAAATGAAGACCCAACACAGCCAAAAATAAATGAATAAAAATAAATTTTAAAAAAAGGTAAAGGAATAAACTCTGTAATTAACAAGTAGAGATGTCATAAAAGATATAAAAGATTAAACACCATTTATAAGAGATTCACTTTACATATAAAGATACAAAGAGGTTGAAAGAAAAAAATGGAAACAAACAATAATCATTATAATGCTAGCATGACTATATCATTATCAATATAGACCATATATTGAGTCATAATACAAACGATTTCTGTAAATATCAGAGGATTAAAATAACAGAGTATTTTTATCTTTTAAAGCTAAAATATATTATTAACTTAAAACCAAAATGAGTTCAAAGAAAGATATATTAATGATAAGAGTAGAAATCAGCAAGTAATTAAATAAATAAATAAATAAGAAAACCAGCAAGGCAAAACATTGGTTCCTTACAATGGCTGTTAAGATTTGTAAATAGCTAGCAGGAATGATCAAGAAAATAAATGAGAGGGGGGACCTTCAAGATGGTGGAGGAGTAAGACGTGGAGATCACCTTCCTCCCCACAAATACATCAGAAATACATCTACACGTGGAACAACTCCTACAGAACACCTACTGAAAGCTGGCAAAAGACCTCAGACTTCCCAAAAGGCCAGAAAATCCCCACGAAACTGGGTAAGGCAAAAGAAAAAAGAAAAAATAGAGACAAAAGAATAGGGATGGGATCTGCACCTCCAGAGGGAGCTGTGAAGGAGGAAAAGTTTCCACACACTAGGAAGCCCCTTCAATGGTGGAGACGGAGGTGGGTGGGGGGAAAGTTTCAGAGCCATGGAGGAGAGTGCAGCAACAGGGGTGCAGAGGGCAAAGCAGAGAGATTCCCACACAGAGGATCGGTGTCAACCAGCACTCACCAGCCTGAGAGGCTTGTCTGCTCGCCCACGAGGGCGGGTGGGGGCTGGGAGCTGAGGCTTGGGCTCCAGAGGTCAGATCCCAGGGAGAGGACTGGGGTTGGCTGTGTGAACACAGCTTGAAGGGAGCTAGTGCACCACAGCTAGCCTGGAGGGAGTCCAGGAAAAAGCCTGGAACTGGATAAGAGGCAAGAGACCATTGTTTCAGGGTGTGCGAGGAGAGGGGATTCAGAGCACCACCTAAACAAGCTTCAGAAAAGGACGCGAGCCGCAGCTATCAGCATGGACACCAGAAACGGGCATGAAACACTAGAGCTGCTGCTGCAGCCACCAAGAATCCTGTGTGCAAGCACAGGTCACTATCTACACCTCCTCTCCTGGGAGCCTGTTCAGCCCACCACTGCCAGGGTCCTGTGATCCAGGGACAACTTCCCTGGGAGAACACTCAGCATGTGTCAGGCTGTTGCAATGTCACGCTGGTCTCTGCCGCTGCAGGCTCGCCCCGCATTACCTACCTCTCCCTGGCCCCAGCCTGAGTGAGCCAGAGCCCCCTATTCAGCTGCCAATTTAACACAGTCCTGTCTGGGTGGGGAACAGACACCCTCAGGCAATCTACATGCAGAGGCGGGGCCAAATCCAAAGCTGAACCACAAGAGCTGTGTGAACAAAGAAGAGAAAGGGAAATCTCTCCCAGCAGCCTCAGGAGCAGTGGATTAAATCTCCACAATCAACTTGATGTACCCTGCATCTGTGGAATACCTGAATAGACAATGAATGTTCCCAAAATTGAGGCGGGAGCAACTGTAGACTTGGGGTTTGCTTTCTGCATCTAATTGGTTTCTGATTTTACGTTTATCTTAGTTTAGTATGTAGAGCTTATTATCAAAGGTAGATTTGTTTATTGATTTGGTTGCTCTCTTCCTTTTTTTGAATATATATATATATATATATATATATATATATATATATATACCTTTTTCTCTTTTTGTGAGTGTGTATGTGTATGCTTCTTTGGTTGGTTTTGTCTGTATAGCTTTGCTTTTACCATTTGTCCCAGCATTCTGTCTGATTTTTTGTTTGTTTGTTTGTTTGTTTTAGTATAGTTTTTAGCACTTGTTATCATTGGCTGGATTTGTTTTTTGGTTTGGTTGCTCTCTTCTCTCTCTATTTTTATTACTTTTTTATTTTTAATAATATTTCTTTATTTTTAATTTTAATAAATGTATTTTATTTATTTATTTATTTTTCTTTTGGTCCCTTTTCTTCTGAGCCGTGTGGCTGACAGGGTCTAGGTGCTCCAGCTGGGTGTCAGGACTGAGGGGGAGAGCCAGGTTCTGGATATTGGTCCACCAGAGACCTCCCAGTCCCACATAATATCAATCAGGGAGAGCTCTCCCGAAGATCTCCATCTCATCTCTAAGACCCAGCTCCCCTCAACGACCACCAAGCTCCAGTGCTGGACAAGCCATGCTAAACAACTAGCAAGACAAGAAAACAACCCTGCCCATTAGCAGAGAGGTTGCCTAAAATCATAATAAGTTCACAGACACCCAAAACACACCACGAGATGCACTCCTGCCCACCAGAACACAGGCACAAGTCCCCTCTACCAGGAAGCCTATCCAAACCACTGAACCAACCTTACCTTCTGGGGGCAGACGCCAAAAACAATGGGAACTACAAACCTGAAGGCTGCATAAAGGAGACCCCAACTGTAGTAAGTTAAGCAAAACGAGAAGACAGAGAAATACACAGCAGATGAAGGAGCAAGGTAAAAAACCACCAGACCAAACAAATGAAGAGGAAATAAGCAGTCTACCTGAAAAAGAATTGAGTAATAATAGTACAGATGATCCAAAATCTTGGAAATAGAATGGAAAAAATACAAGAAATATTAAACAAGGACCTAAAACAACTAAAGAGCAAACACACAATGATGAACAAGACAATAAATAAAATTAAAAATTCTCTAAGGAATCAATAGCAGAATAACTGAGACACAAGAACGGATAAGTGGCCTGGAAGATAAATACTGAAAATAACTAACACAGAGAAGAATAAAGAAAAAAGAATAAAAAGAATTGAGGACAGTGTCAGACCTCTGGGACAACATTAAACGCACCAACATTTGAATTATAGGGGTCTCAAAAGAAGAAGAGAAAAAAAAGGGACTGATAAAATATTTGAAGAGATTAGAGTTGAAAACTTCCCTATATATATATAAGGGAAATGAAATAGTCAATCAACTCCAGGAAGCACAGAGAGTCCCATACAGGATAAATCCAAGGAGAAACACACCAAGACACATATTAATCAAACTATCAAAAATTAAATACAAAGAAAACATATTAAAAGCAGCAAGGGAATAGCAGTAAATAACATAAAAGGGAATCCCCATAAGGTTAACAGCTGATCTTTCAGCAGAAACTCTGTAAGCCAGAAGGGAGTGGCAAGACATATTTAAAGTGAGGAAAGGGAAAAAACCTACAACCAAGATTACTCTATGCAACAAGGATCTCATTCAGATTCGACGGAGAAATCAAAACCTTTACAGACAATCAAAAGCTGAGAGAATTCAGCACCACCAAACCAGCTTTACAACAAATGCTAAAGGAACTTCTCTAGGCAGAAAGCACAAGAGAAGGAAAAGACCTACAATAACAACCCAGCACAATTAAGAAAATGGTAATAGGAACATACATATCGATAACTACCTTAAATGTAAATGGATTAAATGCTCCAACCAAAAGACATAGACTGACTGAATGGATACAAAAACAAAACCCATATATATATGCTGTCTACAAGAGACCCACTTCAGACCTAGGGACACATACAGACTGAAAGTAAGGGGATGGAAAAAGATATTCCATGCAAATGGAAATCAAAAGAAAGTTGGAGTAGCAATTCTCGTATCAGACAAAATAGACTTTAAAATAAAGACTATTACAGGAGACAAAGAAGGACACTACATCATGATCAAGGGATCAATGAAAGAAGGAGATATAACAATTGTAAATATTTATGCACCCAACATAGGAGCACCTCAATACATAAGGCACATGCTAACAGCCATAAAAGGAGAAATAGACAGTAACACAATAATTGTAAGGGACTTTAACACCCTACTTTCACCAATGGACAGATCATCCAAAATGAAAATAAATAAGGAAACACAAGCTTTAAATGACACATTATACAAGATGGACTCATTGCTATTTATATGACATTCCACCCAAAAATAACAGAATACACTTTCTTCTCAAGTGCTCTTGGAACACTCTCCAGGATAGATCATATCATGGGTTACAAATCAAGCCTTGGTAAATTTAAGAAAATCGAAATCTTATCAAGTATCTTTTCCAACCACAACGCTATGAGACTGGATATCAATTACAGGAAAAAAAATGTAAAAAATACAAACACATGGAGGCTAAACAATACACTACTAAATAACCAAGAGATCACTGAAGAAATCAAAGAGGAAATCAAAAAATACTCAGAAACAAATGACAATGAAGACACGACAACCCAAAACCTATGGGATGCGGCAAAAGCAGTTCTAAAAGTGAAGTTTATAGCAATACAATCCTACCTCATGAAACAAGCAACATCTCAAATAAACAACCTAACCTTACACCCAAAGCAATTAGAGAAAGAACGAAAAAAAGCCAAAGTTAGCAGAAGGAAAGAAATCATAAAAATCAGATCAGTAATAAATGAAAAAGAAATGAAGAAAACAACAGCATAGATCAATAAAACTAAAAGATGGTTGTTCGAGAAGATAAATAAAATTGATGAACCATTAGCCAGACTCATCAAGAAAAAATGGGAGAAGACTCAAATCAATAGAATTATAAATAAAAAAGAAGTAACTACACTGCAGAAATACAAAGCATCATGAAAGATTACTACAAGCAACAATATGCCAATGAAATGGTCAACCTGGAAGAAATGGACAAATTCTTTGAAAAGCACAACCTCCTGAGGCTGAACCAGGAAGAAACAGAAAATATGAACAGACCAATCACAAGCACTGAAATTGAAACTGTGATTAAAAATCTTCCAACAAACAAAAGCCCAGGACCAGATGGCTTTACACACAAATTCTATCACACCTTTCTTTCTCAAACTCTTCCAAAATATAGCAGAGAAAAGAACACTCCTAAACTCATTCTACGAGGCCACCATCACCCTGATACCAAAGCCAGACAAAGATGTCACAAAAATGAAAACTACAGGCCAGTATCACTGATGAAAATACATGCAAAATTCCTCAAAAAAATACTAGCAAACAGAATCCAACAGCACACTGAAAGGATCATACACCATGATCAAGTGGGATTTATCCCAGGAATGCAAGGATTCTTCAGTATACACAAATCAATCAATGTGATAAACTATATTAACAAACTGAAGGAGAAAAACCGTATGATCATCTCAATAGATGCAGAAAAAGCTTTCAACAAAAATCAACACCCATTTATGCTAAAAGCCCTCCAGAACGTAGGCATAGAGGGAACTTACCATAACATAATAAAGGCCACATATGTCAAACCCACAGCAAACATCATTCTCAATGGTGAAAACCTGAAACCATTTCCACTAAGATCAGGAACAAGACAAGGTTGCCCACTCTCACCACTATTATTCAACATAGTTTTGGAATTTTTAACCACAACAATCAGAGAAGAAAAAGAAATACAATGAAGCCAAATCAGAAAAGAAAAATTAAAACTGTCACTGTTTGCAGATGACATGATACTATACATAGAGAATCCTAAAGATACTACCAGAAAACTAGTAGAGCTAATCAATGAATTTGGTAAAGTTGCAGGATACAAAATTAATGCAAAGAAATCCCTTGCATTCCTATACACTAATGATGAAAAATCTGAAAGAGAAATTAAGGAAACACTCCCATTTACCATTGCAACAAAAATAATAAAATACCTAGGAATAAACCTACCTAAGGAGACAAAATACCTGTATGTAGAAAACTATAACACACTGATGAAAGAAATTAAAGATGATACAAACAGATGGAGAGATATACCATGTTCTTGGATTGGAAGAATCAACATTGTGAAAATGACTATACTACCCAAAGCAATCTACAGATCCAATGCAATCCCTACTAAACTACAAATGGCATTTTTCACAGAACTAGAACAAAAAATTTCACAATTTGTATGCAAACACAAAAGAGCCAGAATAACCAAAACAATCTTGATAAACAAAAATGGAGATGGAGGAATCAGGCTCCCTGACTTCAGACTATACTACAAAGCTACAGTAATCAAGACAGTATGGTACTGGCACAAAAACAGAAATATAGATCAATGGAACAGGATAGAAAGCCCAATGATAATCCCACGCACATATGGTCACCTTATCTTTGATAAAGGAGGCAAGAATATACAATGGAGACAAGACGTGTCTTCAATAAGTGGTGCTGGGATAACTGGACAGCTACATTTAAAAGAATGAAATTAGAACACTCCCTAACACCATACACAAAAATAAACTCAAAATGGATTTAAGACCTAAATGTAAGGCCAGACACTATAAAACTCTTAAAGGAAAACATAGGCAGAACACTGTATGACATAAATCACAGCAAGATCCTTTTTGACCCACCTCCTAGAGAAATGGAAATAAAAACAAAAATAAACAAATGGGACCTATTGAAACTTAAAAGCTTTTGCACAGCAAAGGAAACCGTAAACAAGACGAAAAGACAACCCTCAGAATGGGAGAAAATATTTGCAAATGAAGCAGATGACAAAGGATTTATCTCCAAAATATACAAGCAGCTCATGCAGCTCAATATCAAAAAAACAACCCCATCCAAAAATGGGCAGAAGACCTAAATAGACATTTCTCCAAAGAAGATATACAGATTGCCACAAACACATGAAAGGATGCTCAACATCAGTAATCATTAGAGAAATGCAAATCAAAACTACAGTGAGGTATCACGTCACACTGGTCAGAATGGCCATCATCAAAAAATCCACAAACAATAAATGCTGAAGAGCGTGTGGAGATAAGGGAACCCTCTTGCACTGTTGGTGGGAATGTAAATTGATACAGCCACTATGGAGAACAGTATGGAGGTTCCTAGAAATCTAAAAATAGAACTACCATACGACCCAGCAATCCCACTACTAGACATATACCCTGAGAAAACCGTAATTCAAAAAGTCATGTACCACAATGTTCATTGCAGCTCTATTTACAATAGCCAGGACATGGAAGCAACCTAAGTGATCATCGACAGATGAACTGATAAAGAAGATGTGGTACATATATACAATGGAATATTACTCAACCATAAAAAGAAATGAAACTGAGTTATTTGTAGTGAGGTGGACGGACCTGGATACTGTCATACAGAGTGAAGTAAGTCAGAAAGGGAAAAACAAATACTGTATGGTAACACATATATATGGAATCTAAAAAAAAAAAAAGGTTCTGAAGAAACTAGGGGCAGGACAGGAATAAATACACAGACATAGAGAATGGACTTGAGGGCATGGGGAGGGGGAAGTTTAAGCTGGGACGAAGTGAGAGAGTGTCATGGACATATATACACTACCAAATGTAAAATAGATAGCTAGTGGGGAGCAGCTACATAGCACAGGGAGGTCAGCTTCGTGCTTTGTGACCACCTAGAGGGGTGGGATAGGGAGGGTGGGTGGGAGATTCAAGAGTGAGGAGATATGGGATATATGTATAGCTGATTCACTTTGTTATAAAGCAAAAGCTAACCATTGTAAAGCAATTATACTCCAATAACGATGTGAAAAAAAAGAAAATAAATGAGAGAAAGCAAATTTAGTCATATTAGAAATGAAAGAGCAGTCGTCTTTATGGATCCTAGAGACATTCACAAATAATAATGGGGTATATTGAACAACTTTATGCTAATCCTTCGAGAACTTTGACAAAATGGACAATTTTCTTTAGAGACACAACTTAACAAATTGCCCCAAAAGGAGCTAACAATCTACATTTGTAATTAAAATTGTCTCATGAAGGAAACTTCAGGCCCAGAAGGATCACTCCACACCCTTTTTTATGATGCAAGTAAAATACAGATACCAAAATCTAAGAAAGATATTACAAGGAAAGAAGATTATAGACCAATATGCCTAATGAATATAGATATAAAATTTATGCAAAATAGTAACAAATCAAATTCAGCAATATATAGAAGTGATAATTCATTATGTCCAGGTGGGTTTTATCTCATGAATGCAAGTTCGGTCCAACATTTGAAAGCCAGTTAATGTATTTGACTACATTAACAGAATAAAAGAAAAAAAAATCACATGATCATCTCAATGGATGTAGAAAACACATGAGACAAATATTAATGCTCATTCATGATTTAAACAAAGAACCTTTCAGCAAAGTAGAAATGGAAGTAAACGTCTTTAAAGTGATAAAGTGGGGCTTCCCTGTTGGCACAGTGGGTAAGAATCTGCCTGCCAATGCAGGGGACACTGGTTCGAGCCCTGGTCTGGGAAGATCCCACATGCTGCAGAGCAACTAAGCCCGTGCGCCACAACTACTGAGCCTGTGCTCTAGAGCCCGCGAGCCACAACTACTGAAGCCTGCATGCCTAGAGCCTGTGCTCTGCAACAAGAGAAGCCACCACAATGAGAAGCCCGCGCACCGCAACGAAGAGTAGCCCCTGCTCACTGCAACTAGAGAAAGCCCGCGTGCAGCAATGAAGACCCAACGCAGCCAAAAATAAAGTAAATAAAATAAATAAAAATTTTTAAAAATGCTTTAAAGTGATAAAGTGTATCTTTGGTAAACCTAAAAGTAACCCTAAACCTATTGCTGAAAGATTTAATATTTTCCACCTAAGACTTGGAACAATGCAAGTATATTTACCCTCACCACTTCTAAATAACACTGTACTAAAAATCCAGCCACATAAATAAATTAGAAAGGAAGAAGCAAATGTGTGTTTGTTTTCATGGTGTGATTGCCTATGTAGAATATCCTAAGGAATCTACCAAAAAAATTCCTAGTATTAGTGAATTTAACAAATGCTTAGGATACAAGTTCAATTTTAAAACTCTAATTGCATTTCTATATACTACATACAATGTTAATATAAGTGTAATAATTAAAACTTACAATAGCATAGAGTAATACATTTGACAAAAATATTGGAAATCTTTTCACTAAAAACACATCACAGAGATAAAGAACAAATCGATAGAGGCCTTTCCTTTATTTTTCAATGCAAATCAGGTAACCAAAAATGCCTTAAGATTTGAAATGAGGGTTATTTCTCTCTTAAGCAAAGTTCTTCCCTTTTACTAAATCAAGAATAGAAGGCCTGGAAATTTGGGGTCCAATGCACAGTGCATAAAACCAAAATTCTGATTCCCTTCCAAATAAAATTCTTGGTTTTCAGCTATCTGCATGTGCGTGATTAAGCAATGTCGCTGGAAATACTGCTATGCAAAACATAAACTAACGGAAATGCAAACCAATTCTCTGAAATCCTGCTGGCATTTTCCAAGGAATACTACTTCTCAGTATTTTGAGTCTCCTAATTTGAATAAATATCTGGTGACAAAACAATTTTCACATATGCCCCTGGGAATTTGGCTTGTATTTAGAATGCTTACTGGCTCTCTAGCAACTTAACATTTTATCACTAAAGTGCCAAATTATTAATGTTGTAATGTTTCATATTTAGATCATAGCAACAGGATATGAGCCTAATGAAAAGACAGTTATCTCTCTACTTAGCTAGAATGTATTCTCATCTTTAAGAGAAAATTATCCTCCAAATAATTTTGTGTGTAGCAAGTTTGCATTCATCATTTATATTCTTCATTTAGCAGAAGGCTTGCCTGATATCATTGGGCCATTCAGGAATCACATTACCACATTCAATTCTACCAATGAAAACTACTGAAGAAAACAGTATCTACTAGTTTACCACAAACAAGAATTTGAACTGATAGCTTAGTAGTCAATGTCATTTAAAAAAATAAATTGTGAAGGGGATTTCATATCACATGGCTTCTTCTTAGAATGTGAAAAATGGATTATTACTGCAAAGCCACATAAAGATTATTAAGCTTTGCATCTCAGTGCTTAGAACACTGCCTGATAAATGAGTATTCGAGAAATTCATATTTAATAACTGAATGTATAAATGATGTAAAATGCCTCCACTTTAAGACTATTCAGTATCATCATAACTGGTTTCATTGATTTTCTTCCAAGTTTCATGTGTGTATGAATTTGTGTGTGATTTTATAGAAAAAATTGTATTGATAGTTTCAAACCTCTCTATTACAATTCTTCTGTTCAAGGCCAACGGGATGAAAATAGAACAAATCTTTTCTGTAAGTCTTATGTCTTTATCTCTGGGAAGGGAATAGTCATTTCTCCTGAAATCAAGGATGCAGTGTGAGGATCATTTCCCACTCATTTCCACACATCCAAAACATAAAGTCTACTGCCACTGCTTTATAATTTCCAAGCCCTTTTCCCTGTCACTATATCTACAGACCCTGTTCATGCTCTGGTTACCAAATTACTTCATTACAACTTTCATTCTAACTTTATTTGCTTTTGTGCCTGTATGACAGCATAATGAAATGGCCAGCACAAAAACCAGTTCTTTAACCTCGTCATACCTCTATTCATGGTTTTATGATGGTTTCCTCTTATGCTGTAGGTTATTGAAATATCTACTTTCTACACTCACTTTAAGCAAAATATAATACAGGGCAGGATATGATGTATGTGCACACGTGTGTGTTTGTGTAGATAGAAAAGAATGGGGTCCTCAACCTTTAGAAAATTATTATCTATAGGGGAAAATATATATACATATATACATCAATGCTTAAAGGCTCATTTGCAAACCAGTTGTCTAAAATTCCTTTATATGCTCATAAAAATGGAATCCAAGTATATCTAGATATAGATATATAGATGTATATAAATATGTATGTATATATAAATGTACATATATATAAATGTATGAATCCAATGGAATACAGTGAAATCTAAATGGGATCCAAATGTGTGTGTGTATATATACATATATATATTTGTATATATATAGTTCAGAAATATTAGAAATATATTTATATATTAGAAATACATAATACTAGAAATATTAATTTTTCATGATAAACTGACTTCATGTCATTTGTAAATGGTACTTCCCTCTTCTTAGTCTCACACTTTTTCTTAATGCCAGTCTTAAATGCAAAATAGTCTATCATATATTAATTTTTGAATTTGGTTTGCCCTTCATTAGGTTATAAGCATTTGAAAACTGATAATTCCTGATTTCCCTTTATATCTCCCTGAAACCTCAAATTCAGAGCCTTTCTCAGTAAATATTTGATTTAAAACAGATCAACAGGGACTTTCCTGGTGGCTCAGTGGTTAAGAATCTGCCTGCCAATGCAGGGGATGCGGGTTCGAGCCCTGGTCCAGGAAGATCCCACATGCCGCAGAGCAGCTAAGCCCGTGCGCCACAACTACTGAGCCCGCGTGCCAAAACTACTGAAGCCCATGCACCTAGAGCCCATGCTCTGCAATGAAGACAAGCCACCACAATGAGAAGCCTGTGCACCGCAATGAAGAGTAGCCCTCACTCACTGCAAGGAGAGAAAGCCCGTGCAGCAACTAAGACCCAACACAGCCAAAGACGAATTAATTAATTAATTAATTAAAAAATTAAAACAGATCAACAAGTGCCAATTAATAGACCATAAATAGAGCTTATTTGCAGAAGGATCAGAAATAAAGATGTGATCAGCATTAATTCATATCAATTATGGAAGTTGTTTGGTAGAAGTAAGTCTGATTGAATTTTAATATTTTGAATTTGTGAAGCTCTTACCCTAAGTTCTCACTTCTTCCCAATATATAGTCTCTTTCAGTCTCTTAAGCTGACACTTACCAAGGACAATTTTATTTTTATAGTTTTTGTTTCTTATTTTCTTATATCAAGTCTGGACTAATCTTCCATTGACCATATCACTTGCCGTTTCTTTCATTTAAAGCTTTTATATTTTGCTTCATTTTCTCTAACAGAAAGAAGTACCAGAAATTCCTGATTGTCCTCTCCAAAAAATGTAAAAAAAATAGAACAAAACAAAATAAACAAGCCAACTGGATCATGGTTGAACAATATAGTACATACAATAAAATCAAAATTATTTGTAAATCAAGTGAACACATTTGCCAGATTAATATTAGTACATATGAGATAGAAAATATTCATTTTATTTTTTAAATTTTATCTTATTTTTTCTATACAGCAGGTTCTTATTAGTTATCTATTTTATACATATTCGTGTATATATGTCAATCCCAATCTCCCAATTCATCACACCACCACCTCCACCATCGCCCCATCCCTGCTTTCCCCCCTTGGTGTCCATAGGTTTGTTCTCTACATCTGTGTCTCTATTTCTGCCTTGAGAACTGGTTCATCTGTACCATTTTTCCAGATTGCACATATACGATATTTGTTTTTCTCTTTCTAACTTAACTTCACTCTGTATGACAGTCTCTAGGTCCATCCACGTCTCTACAAATGCCCCAATTCACTAATTATTAGAGAAATGAAAATCAAAACTGCAATGAGATATCATCTCACACCGGTCAGAATGGCCATCATCAAAAAATCTAGAAACAATAAATGCTGGAGAGGGTGTGGAGAAAAGGGAACACTCTTGCACTGTTGGTGGGAATGTAAATTGATACAGCCACTATGGAGAACAGTATGGAGGTTCCTTAAAAAACTAAAAATAGAACTACCATACGACCCAGCAATCCCACTACTGGGCATATACCCTGAGAAAACCAGAATTCAAAAAGAGTCATGTACCAAAATGTTCATTGCAGTTCTATTTACAATAGCCAGGATACGGAAGCAACCTAAGTGTCCATCATCAGATGAATGGATAAAGAAGATGTGGCACATATATACAATGGAATATTACTCAGCCATAAAAAGAAATGAAATTAAGTTATTTGTAGTGAGATGGATGGAGTTAGAGTCTGTCATACAGAGTGAAGTAAGTCAGAAAGAGAAAAACAAATACAGTATGCTAACACATACATATGAAATCTAAGGAAAAAAAAAAGGTCATGAAGAACCTAGTGGCAAGACGGGAATAAAGACACAGACCTACTAGAGAATGGACTTGAGGATATGGGGAGGGGGAAGGGTAAGTTGTGACAAAGTGAGAGAGTGGCATGGACATATATACACTACCAAACGTAAAATAGATAGCTAGTGGGAAGCAACCGCATAGCACAGGGAGACCAGCTCGTTGCTTTGTGATCACCTAGAGGGGTGGCATAGGGAGGGTGGGAGGGAGGGAGATGCAAGAGGGACAAGATATGGGAACATATGTATATGTATAACTGATTCACTTTGTTATAAAGAAGAAATTAATACACCATTGTAAAGCAATTATACTTCAATAAAGATGTTTAAAAAATATTGAGCTGGGGCTTCCCTGGTGGCGCAGTGGTTGAGAATCTGCCTGCCAACGCAGGGGACACGGGTTCGAGCCCTGATCTGGGAAGATCCCACATGCCGCGGAGCAACTAGGCCCGTGAGCCACAACTGCTGAGCCTGCGCGTCTGGAGCTTGTGCTCCGCAACGAGAGGCCGTGACAGTGAGAGGCCCGCGCACCGCGATGAAGAGTGGCCCCCGCTTGCCACAACTAGAGAAAGCCCTTGCACAGAAACGAAGACCCAACACAGCCAAAAATAAATAAATTAATTTAAAAAAAAAAAAAAAAAATTAAAAAAAAAAAAATATTGAGCTGCATGAACTGTTTATATATTTTGGAGATTAGTCCTTTGTCCGTTGATTCATTTGCAAATATTTTCTCCCATTCTGAGGGTTGTCTTTTCATCTTCCTTATAGTTTCCTTTGCTGTGCAAGAGCCTTTAAGTTTCATTAGATCCCATTTGTTTATTTTTGTTTTTATTTCCCTTACTCTAGGAGGTGGGTCAAAAAAGTCTTGCTGTGATTTATGTCAAAGAGTGTTCTTCCTGTGTTTACCCCCAAGAGTTTTATAGTGTGCGGTCTTACGTTTAGGTCTTTAACCCATTTTGAGTTTATTTTTGTGTATGGTGTTAGGGAGTGTTCTAATTTCATTCTTTTACATGTAGCTGTCCAGTTTTCCCAGCACCACTTATTGAAAAGACTGTCTTTTCTCCATTGTATATCCTTGCCTCCTTTGTCGTAGACTAGTTGACCATATGTGCGTGGGTTTATCTCTGGGCTTTCTATTCTGTTCCGTTGATCTGTATTTCTGTTTTTGTGCCAGTACCATATTGGCTTCATTACTGTAACTTTGTAGTATACTCTGAAGTCAGGGAGCCTGATTCCTTTTGCTCCGTTTTTTCCCCCTGAAGTTTGCTTTGGCTCTTCGGAGTCTTTTGTGTCTCCATACAAATTTTAAGATTTTTTGTTCTAGTTCTGTAAAAAATGCCATTGGTAAATTGATAGGGATTGCACTGAATCTGTAGATTGCTTTGGGTAGTATAGTCATTTTCACAATATTGATTCTTCCCATCCAAGAACATTGTATATCTCTCCATCTGTTTGTGTCATCTTTGATTTCTTTCATCAGTGTCTTATAGTTTTCTGAGTACAAGTCTTTTACCTCCTTAGGTAGGTTTATTCCTAGGTATTTTATTTTTTTTGTTGCAATGGTAAATGGGATTGTTTCCTTAATTTCTCTTTCTGATTTTTCATTGTTAGTGTATAGGGATGCAAGAGATTTCTGTGCATTAATTTTGTATCCTGCAACTTTACCAAATTCATTGATTAGCTCTAGTAGTTTTCTGGTGGCACCTTTAGGATTATTTATGTATAGTATCATGTCATCTGCAAACAGTGACAGTTTTACTTCTTCTTTTCCAATTTGTATTCCTTTTATTTCTTTTTCTTCTCTGATTGCCATGGCTAGGACTTCCAAAACTATGTTGAATAATAGTAGCAAGAGTGAACATCCTTGTCTTGTTCCTGATCTTAGTGGAAATGCTTTCAGTTTTTCACCATTGAGAATGATGTTTGCTGTGCGTTTGTCATATATGACCTTTATGATGTTGAGGCAGGTTCCCTCTATGCCCACTTTCTGGAGAGTTTTTATCATGAATCTGTGTTGAATATTGTCAAAAACTTTTCCTGCATCTGTTGAGAGGATTATATGGTTTTTATTCTTCAGTTTGTTAATATGGTGTATCACATTGATTGATTTGCATATATTAAAGAATCCTTGCATCCCTGGCATAAATCCCACTTCATCATGTTGTATGATCCTTTGAATGTGTTGTTGGATTTTGTTTGCAAGTATTTTGTTGAGGATTTTGCATCTATATTCATCAGTGATACTCGTCTGTAATTTTCTTTTTTTGTAGTATCTCTGTCTGGTTTTGGTATCAGGGTGATGGTGGCCTCGTAGAATGAGTTTGGGAGTGTTCCTTCCTCTGCAATTTTTTGGAAGAGTTTGAGAAGAATGGGTGTTAGCTCTTCTCTAAATGTTTGATAGAATTCACCTGTGACACCATCTGGTCCTGGACTTTTGTTTGTTGGAAGATTTTTAATCACAGTTTCAATTTCAGTGCTTGTGATTGGTCTGTTTATATTTTCTATTTCTTCCTGGTTCAGTCTTGGAAGGTTTTGCTTTTCTAAAAATTTGTCCATTTCTTCTAGGTTGTCCATTTTATTGGCATAGAGCTGCTTGTAGTAATCTCTCATGATCCTTTGTATTTCTGTGGTGTCATTTGTAACTTCTCCTTCTTCATTTCTAATTTTATTGATTTGAGCCCTCTCCCTCTTTTTCTTGATACGTCTGGCTAAAGGTTAATCAATCGATGTATCTCCTCAAAGAACCAGCTTTTAGTTTTACTGATCTTTACTATTGTTTTCTTTGTTTCTATTTCATTTATTTCTGCTCTCATCTTTATGATTTCTTTCCTTCTACTGACTTTGGGTTTTGCTTGTTCTTCCTTTGCTAGTTCATTTAGATGTAAGGTTAGATTTGTTTATTTGAGATGTTTCTTGTTTCGTGAGGTAGGACTGTATTGCTGTAAACTTCCCTCTTAGAACTGCTCTGGCTGCATCCCATAGGTTTTGGATCGTCGTGTTTTCATTGTCATTTGTCTCTAGGTATTTTTTGGTTTCCTCTTTGATTTCTTCAGTGATCTCTTGGTTATTTAGTAATGTATTGTTTAGCCTCCATGTGTTTGTGTTTTTTATGTTTTTTCCCTGTAATTTATTTCTAATCCCATAGCATTGTTGTCGGAAAAGATGCTTGGTATGATTTCAATTTTCTTAAATTTACCAAGGCTTGATTTGTGACCCAAGATGTAATCTATCCTGGAGAATGTTCCATGTGCTCTTGAGAAGAAAGTGTAATCTGTCTGGTCTATTGTGTCATTTACAGCTCGTGTTTCCTTATTAATTTTCTCTCTGGATTATCTGTCCACTGGTGTAAGTGAGGTGTTAAAGTCCCCCACTATTATTGTGTTACTGTCGATTTCCTCTTTTATAGCTGTTAGCATTGCCTTATGTACTGAGGTGCTCCTATGTTGGGTACATATATATTTATAATTGTTATATCTTCTTCTTGGATTGATCCCTTGATCATTATGTAGTGTCCTTCCTTGTCTCTTGTAACATTCTTTATTTTAAAGTCTATTTTATCTGATATGAGTATTGCTACCCCAGATTTCTTTTGATTTCCATTTGCATGGAATATCTTTTTCCATCCCCTCACTTTCAGTCTGTATGTGTCCCTAGTTCTGAAGTGGGTCTCTTGCTGACAGCATATGTACGGGTTCTCATTTTTGTATCCATTCAGCGAGCCTGTGTCATTTGGTTGGAGCATTTAATCCATTCACATTTAAGTTAATTATCGATATGTATGTTCCTATTACCATTTTCTTAATTGTTTTGGATTTGTTTTTGTAGGTCCTTTTCTTCTCTTGTGTTTCCCACTTAGAGAAGATCATTTAGCATTTGTTTGGAGAGCTGATTTGGTGGTGCTGAATTCTCTTTGCTTTTGCTTGTCTGTAAAGCTTTTGATTTCTCCATCATATCTGAATGAGATCCTTGCTGGGTAGAGTAATCTTGGTTGTAGGTTCTTCCCTTTAATCACTTTAAATATTTTGTGCCCCTCCCTTCTGGCTTGTAGAGCTTCTGCTGAGAAATCAGCTGTTAACTTTATGGGCATTCGCTTGTATGTTATTTGTCATTTTTCCCTTGTTGCTTTTAATAATTTTTCTTTGTCTTTAATTTTTTCAGTTGGATTACTATGTGTCCTGGCATGTTTCTTCTTGGATTTATCCTTCCTGGTACTCGCTGAGCTTCCTGGACTTGGGTGTCTATTTCCTTTCCCATGTTAGGAAAGTTTTTGACTAAAATCTCTTCAAATATTTTCTCGGGTCCTTTCTCTCTCTCTCCTCCTTCTTGGACCCCTATAATGTGAATGTTGGTGTGTTTATTGTTGACCCAGAGGTCTCTTAGGCTGTCTTCATTTCTTTTCATTCTTTTTTCTTTATTCTGTTCTGTGGCAGTGAATTCCACCATTCTGTCTTCCAGGTCACTTATCTGTTCTTCTGCCTCAGTTATTCTGCTATTGATTCCTCCTAGTGTATTTTTCATTTCAGTTATTGTATTGTTCATCTCTGTTTGTTTGTTCTTTAATTCTTGTAGTTCATTGTTAAACATTTCTTGCATATTCCTGATCTTTGCCTCCGTTCTTTTTCTGAGGTCCTGGATCATTGTCACTATCATTATTCTGAATTCTTTTTCTGGAAGGTTGCCTATCTCCACTTCATTTAGTTGTTTTTCTGGGGTTTTATGCTCTTCCTTCATCTGGTACAAAGTCCTCTGCCTTTTCATTTTGTCTCTCTTTCTGTGAATGTGGTTTTCCTTCCACAGGCTGCAGAACTGTAGTTCTTCTTGCTTCTCCTGTCTGTCTGCCCTCTGGTGGATGAGGCTATCTAAGAGGCTTGTGCAAGCTTCCTGATGGGAGGGACTGGTGGTGGGTAGAGCTGACTGTTGCTCTGGTGGGCAGAGCTCAGCAAAACTTTAATCCTCCTGTCTGCTGATGGGTGGGGCTGGGTTCCCTCCCTGTTGGTTGTTTGGCCTGAGGGTACCCAGCACTGGAGCCTACCCGGCTCTTTGGTGGGGCTAATGGTGGACTCTGGGAGGGCTCATGCCAAGGAGTACTTCCCAGAACTTCTGCTGCCAGTGTCCTTGTCCTTGCGGTAACCCACAGCCACCCCCCGCCTCTGCAGGAGACCCTCCAACACTAGCTGGTAGGTCTGGTCTGGTTCATTCTATGGGGTCACTGCTCCTTCCACCTTGGTCCTGATGCACACACTACTTTGTGTGTGCCATCCAAGAGTGGAGTCTCTGTTTCCCCCAGTCCTGTCAAAGTCCTGCAATCAAACCCCACTAGCCTTCAAAGTCTGATTCTCTGGGAATTCCTCCTCCCATTGCCAGATCCCCAGGTTGGGAAGCCTGACCTGGAGTTCAGAACCTTCACTCCAGTGGATGGACTTCAGGAGTATAATTGTTCTCCAGTTTGTGAGTCACCCACCCAGCAGTTATGGGATTTGATTTTATTGTGATTGCGCCCCTCCTACCATCTCATTGTGGCTTCTCCTTTGTCTTTGGATGTGGGGTATCTTTTTTGGTGAGTTCCAGTGTCTTCCTGTTGATGATTGTTCAGCAGTTAATTGTGATTCTAGTGCTCTCACAAGAGGGAGTGAGCACACTTCCTCAGGAAACATTCATTTTAACAAGAATAACACAGTAAGTTTAAATTTTTATCTTGTCTACCAGGTAAATTGATATGAGGAGTGGTAGCATATAGGAATATAAAAAAGCTTGATTTGTAACCACAACACCTGATGTAGAGTCTTAGTTCTGCTCTTTCTGGTCATGTGATTTGATAAAATTATTTACTTTATCTATCTGGGCTTCATTGTCTTCACATAAAAATGAGACCGTAATTATTTTATGCTCACAAAATTTTTCTGAGGAATAAGTGAAACAATAAATGAAATTTTTTTGTAGTTGTGAAGAGTCAAACATAAGCAATGAAGTATTTTTTCCTTGGAAAATCGCCATGTACAATGTTTGCATTCATGGAGTAAAAATATCTTTCAAAAGTTTTTCTGTACTCTTTAGCGCTCTTCTAATGAGGTATTTGATCACAGGTGGCATTATGCTGTAGGAAAGGCAGCTGATAACATCTGAATAATGTTCTGTCACCTGTAGATACATCTTCCTCCATCTGTGGGCTGCAGTTCACAGCCTGTGCCTCAGAGGCAGGATTAAATAGATGCTTTGCTTTATACTGGGATTCTTAGTTGGGTTAGTTGACTAAAGAAATTAGGCTTCTAGATCTTACCTGTTTTGGGGAGATGAACATTTCTTCACAGCCACATTTTTCTAAGCATCATTTACATTCAAGCTAAGGTAAATGTGATATTTTGACAAGAAAAAAGAATACTATTCTGCAACTGAAAGAGGATTTTAGTGCCTGAGATTTAAAAACAGGATGATAATATTGAAAACTTTAATATTTTGTGTCACTATTCTAAATTCTTATAGCATATATTGTCTATCAAATATAACATTTTATTGTAAAGTTTGTATGATTTTCTAGTTGTTTTATAAGTTTATGGTAGTCATGATTGTCAGAAAGGGGACTCAAGTGACCAGCTGTGCTAGTTGGGTAAGACCTATTCTGTTCTCAATTGCATCATATATAGAATGAGGGAATTGGTATAGAATAAGAGGTTGAAAACAGTATTCTGTGGAGCTGTTTTGTGTGGCTAGCATAGTATTAGATATTTTAAAATATACACTCTCCAGGTCTACAACAAGGCCCCAGCACTCCTTATTGTCTTATATCCAGCCATTTCATACATTTATATTACCTATCAGACCCCTAGAGATATTATAATTTTGGATTTCTGGACTAGATCATATTTTAACGTCTTTCCAGTACAAACATTCTATGAGAGTGATGATAAAGTAGAATATAATCTAGATCTTCTTGAGAATTGCAGATAATTTTAACAGGGACTTCTGATATTGTCAGTATGGTCATCAAAGTTAATATGGAAAATATAACATACAAATATTTTTAAAATTTTGGTTACAGTATAATTTTAAAACTTTATAGCAGTGTTTATAAGAAATAAGAATAAAATGACATATGCAAAGGAGAAGAAGAAGGAGAAAGAGGAGGAGGGAGAGATGAACAAGAAAAAGAGGAGAAGTAAGAGGGGGAGAAGGAGGAAGAAAAGAATAGGAGGAGGAGAATGGAAAGCTAAAAATGTAAGCAAGTTAGTTAACACTACTCAAGCTCTGTCCAGGAAAAGAGAACGGAGGGGAAAGTATTAGTTGATTATTAGATAATAAATTTGAAGTTGGATATAAAAACCATGTAGAGAAACGATTCAAGGCCTTGGGAACATATAGGGAGGGAGTTGGAACTGAGATCCTTGCATAAAGATGAGACCCTCAAAGTCCGCACTTTAAGTAAAATGGGAAACAATAATAAAATCCATTTGCTGGCCACAAGGGATAACAGGTGATTTTATTGGTCTGAATTAAGGAAAGTAAAAGCTTTCCATTAGAATTCAGAACTTTTGTCCCATTCCTTATTTGGGGTTAGATAAAAACTGGAAGAATTTATATGTTCTAGGCATCCAAGAAATTGATATAAATTTGATTCTGAGTCAGTGGTAGTCTAAGGATACCTGATATAAGTAAATGCAAAACCACTTCGGAGGGATATTCTCATGACCAAAGTGACAAGGGATTCTCACAGGAAGAAACGGGCCTCATTTAATGTAAGATAATTTTTAAAAATAGAGAACATGCAATGAAATAACCCAATCATCACAAATGCTTGATAGAGCTTCTCCTATTTCTTGTACCTGCTCAGAATCTGAAGCAACAAAAGAACAATCTGAGAGACTGTAAAATACATATTTTAAATGGCTAAACATGTAAAAGAAAGAATTGAAAGCTTACGAAAAAAATGGACATGTAAATAAAAAATAAGCTGTTTTGACCAAAATAAGAATCAACTTCTGCAGATGAAAATGCATTCTTTGGTATAAAATATTTTAAGGAATGGGTTAAAATACAATATTAGACAAGGCTGATAGAATTATTGGATACAGAATGCATAGTTTGGAGACATCTTGTTTCTGGTCAGGCATGGAACAAGCTGGAAGTCACCAGAGCATCCTAAAAACAAGAAAAAGCTGAAGAAACTGAAAAATCAACAACTCTTCTTATATCTGTCAGAGAAGTGAGGTTACAGGGCAAACCATTGCCCTGCAAAATGAAGAGACCAAGAGGCAAATAAAGAGAATCACAACTTACTGAAGCAGAAACCCACAAGCACAAACCACTGTAGGAACCAATGCTGAGGTAGGGAAATATGAACTGTGACTGATGAATTGCTGGAGGCTCAGTATGGAAAAGCCCAAGAGTTAAAAACTCCAGGGGGAAACAGTGATGCAGGGCCCCAACACTTTTTTGAATTTCACCTCTAGGAGCTTGACCAGGTTCTCACAGTGACTATTAGAGAAAAATCTCCTTGCGCTTCTGGCAGGGGGAGGGGGAAAGGAATCATTTTGAAATATGGCAGAGCGTTCTGTTCTCAACAAAGTCTGCCCTCAGGAGAAAATACTTAACCAGAGCCTAACCTCTAGGGGTTTTATCAGTGCCTTCTAGCAGGGGAGAGGTAAATACCAAACTCCAGCCCACTCTAGCCATCCTGTCTCACTGAAGGGGGGGCAGGGCACAATGTTGGGAGCTGAGAAGTACATGTGAAGTTCACAGTCCAGAGGTACAGGCTCACTAAAAGAGTGAGACCTACTCGTAGGATTATAGAATACATCTCCTCCCCCAACACCTTACCACCACATTACAAAAGGCCTATTTATAGCAGTTCCTTTTACCCACTACGTCATGTCTGGCTATCACGAAAAATATTACAAGACATACTAAAAAGCAAAAAACAGAATTTGAAGAGAGAACAAACATCACAACCAGACTTAGATATAGCAGGGAAGTTGGAATTAGCAGACTGGGAATTTAAAACAATTATGATTAAGATGCTTAAGGCTCTAAAAATAAACTATACAGTATGCAAGAACAGATGGGCAATGCAAGCAGAGAGATAGAAATTCTAAGAGGGAACCAAAAAGAAATGCTAGAGATCTAAAACACTAACAGAAATAAAGAATGCTTTTCATGGGCTTATTAGTAGACTGGACACAGCTGAGAAAAGAATTTCTGAGCTTGAGGATATCTAAGCAGAAACCAGTAAAACTGAAAAGCAGAACAAAGCTTGAAAAAAATCCAACAAGAACAGAATATCAAAGAACTGTGGGACAACTATGTAACATATGCATAATGGGAATTCTAGGAGAAGAAAGAGAAAAAGGAACAGAAAAAAACATTAAATAATGAAAGAATTCCCCCCCAAATTAGTGTTAGACTCCAAACCACAGATCTAGAAAGCTCAGAGAATATCAAGCAGGATAAATGCAAAACACAACAAAAATTTTACCTAGGCATATCATTTTCAAACTATAGAAAATCAAGAATATAGAATGCAGTATAGTACAATAAAGATGTAAACTTTATGAGCATGGTTTAAGAGTTAAGAAAAACACAATGGAAAAGTCTAATATACCTCTTGTAGGAGATCTTGAAGAAGAGAACAGAGTGATTGAGGTAGAGGCAGTATTCAAAGAGATGACAGAAAACTTTCCATAATGGTGAAATACATGCGCCCTCAGGTTCAAGAAGCACAATTAGACCACCAGAAAAAATACATACTTACATGCATCACAGTGGAATTGTAGAACAGCAAAGGGAAACAAATGACTCTAAAATCAACAAGAAAAAAAAGACAAATTTCGTACAAAGGACTGAAAAGTGACCTGACGATAGATTCATTCAAATGTGTATTCCAAAATGTCTATGATATTCCCAAAATTTTGTGGGGAAAAGAACTACTATGATTCATAATAGCAACTATCTATTGTATATCAGTTACAAAGTTCTGATTTTTTAAGTAGGAGAGAAAGCTATAGTTCTACATGATGGTTTGATAAGTGAGAATAGCAAGCAGTCCTTTTATATATATTTACTGTGACTTCATTTTAAGGTATAGAATAAAGCTTGTTATAATGAATTCTCAAACCACTATGTAGAACTTTCATTTCCTTCCCACTCAAAACATATCACAGTGCTCATGAGTGAGAATGCCATTATTCTAGAGACAACCTTGAACCTGTTCTAAACTATAAAAGTGAAATAAACCATTACTGTACTCATACAAACAGTAGCAAATTGCACATCAATATGATTTGATTTCACATTTGAAAATTATTTGCCTAAAGACATATCCAGCCTTGACAGAGACCCCTAATAATTCAGATACCTCTGTTGAAGGCTAGGCATACAGCAGTTTTTAAAATGTGTTTATTTCACTACATTATAGGGACTGGTAGAGAATAAGAGGATAAATAGCATATTTTTTAATTGAGAAACCTAACAACAAGGTGAGAACATTTTCTTGATTGATTGATTTCCCCTTGTCCTTTACAACTAAAAAGTCTTATAGTTCTGAATTAGACAATATTGAACACTGAAGTAGTTCTATTCAGCAGCTTTATTTACAGGAGTTAAATGCCAAACACTCTTTTCATCAATGTCCACATGAAGCTCAGCTCTCTAAATTACAAATGTCCTGTTAATTCTTGAGTGTTTCATATTATTGATCAAAAAGAAAAAGAAAGGTATGCTTTTTGTTTGCTCCTTAAATCCACATCACACATAATTCTAAATATAAAAAAAATCTTTGAACATATTTAACTTTAATATCCTTTCAATGTTTTGGGCTTTCTTCCATAGGAATCCAAATGATTCTAAAAGTCTAACTACAATGTACTGGCCACATATGCATGATGAGGGGAAGTTGGAATAAGAACAAAACAATTGGTCATTTATTATACACAAGCATACTTCCAGAAAGTGAATAAATGTTGACCATATGTATAATATTTCATGAAATATACCTGATTAATAGCATAATTCAAAACTTCTATATTTTTATAGTAGTGTGTCTTAAGCAGTAACAGAAAGGTTTTTTAAAAGATCAAATTATGAGTGTGGATTTCTCAATTTCTCTTTGTAGTTCTATACATTTTGTGTTATATATTTTTAAGTTCTGATAAATACATCAATATTTTAATAGTATTTTTATACCTTTGTAGTGGGCTTCTTAATGCATAATAATACTCATTTAACATGTATTTTGTTTGCTATTACTTTGTACTATTTTAGTTGGTCGTTTTGTCTGCTATAAATGTTCATTTCTTTACATTTGGCCTTTGTGATTCCTTATGCTTTAAGAGGAGTTCTGCTTCTGGTGTGAAGAAATAAGAGCTTAATTAGCTGATCCTCCTGCACACAACAGCTATACATTCTATTAAAAGTACATGAAAAATAACCACCTCAGTGTTTTTCAGCCTAAAAGAAGTGTAGGTAGATTTTTCTGGGGGGTGGAAACATGTAGTAAGTGATCCAAATGAAATGATTAACCCAATCGTTTTTTACAGCTTTACCCTGAGGACAACAGAATTATTACGGTTGCTACTACAGGGTAAACGCCATTTTATTTTTGGCCAGAATATTCAGAAAAGGAACATGAGACAATAAGGACTGTAAGAGAATAAGTAACCTAGGAAAGGGGAGAAACAGAAAAAAAAAAATCTGTGTTTAAATTCAGCCTAAGTCTCTGGTTGTTATCTGACTCCTGCATGCATGGGGAAAGCTGAAATCAGCTTCAAGTTAGGCCTAAGAAACTGAAATGAGTTCTGGGCTAATGCTGATATAACAATTTTCAGCCTGAGTCTAACCCAGTAAATTTTTTCTAAAGCCAAAACATCAGTATTCTTGGAGTAATATAACAAAATCAAGAATCTCCACGACATAATGTTCAAAATGTCAAGGGTATAAGCCAAAGTTATCTGACATATGAAAGCCAGGATAATATGACCCCATCTCAAAGGAAAATGGAACCAACAGTTGCCAATCCTGAGATTACCTAGCTATTGGAATTATCAGGCTAGGTTTTTTAAAGCATTCCTTATAACTATGCTCAGTATGTTAAAAGAAAATATGTTGTAAATAATGAAAAGATGGGAAATCACAGTAGAGATATACCAACAATATAAAAGAAACAAATGCAAATTTTAAAGCTAAAAGATACAATATCTGAAATTAAAATTTTTCTGGATGGGCTTAATAATAGAATGGGTAGGACAAAAAAAAAGAATCAGTGAACTTTCATATAGATTAATAAAAATTATCTAATGCAAAGAGATGTAGCTTAAAAGCCAATTGACAAATAAAAATAGAATTCTAAAAATTATTAACTAATCCAACAAATGCCAGGAAAAGGGAAACATATAAAAAAAAAAAAAGATAGGGAACCAACCTAAAACAAATAACAGAATATTAGGCCTGAATCAAACTATATAAATAGTTATCCTGTATGTTAATAGCTTAAATATTTTACATGTTGTCCATAGAAACTCATTTAAAATATAAAGACAAATATCAATAGATTGAGAGTAACTGGATAGAAAAAGATATACCATACAAACATGAAGCAGAAGAAGGCTGGAATAGCTATGATGTAAAATAAAATAAACTTTAATACAAAGAATATCACTAGAGGGACATTTCAAACTGATAAAGATTCAATTTTCCAGTAATTTATGACAAACATAAATGTGTATATGCTAATGACAGTATTTTCAGTGAACACATATGTATATGATTGACAGAACTGAAGAGAGAATTCAAAATTTCCACAAAGTAAGATATAAAAACATACTTCTATCATCAATTAACAGACCTTAAACAGAAGCTCAGTAAAGACAGAGAGAGTATGAACAATTCTGTTAACTACCTTGAGCTAAATAATATTGTTAGGATGCTACACTAACAACTGCAAAATACACTGTCCTTAAAATGAACATGGTATATTCACATAGTCCATTTGCAATGTCATTACACGTCTCAATAAATATAAAATGATCAAAATATTATAGAACAATTTATCTGATCACAGTAAAATTAAATTAGAAATCAATAACAATAAGATATCTATGAAAATGCCATTATGTTTTATTTTAAACTTCTTATTTTGAAATAATTATAGGTTTACAGGAAATTGCTAAGAAATTTACAAGATATTATGTATACCCTTTGCCTAGCTTCCCCCAGTGTTCACATCTTGCATAACTGTAGTACAATATCAAAACCAGAAAACTGTCTTTGATACAATCCAGAGTTTATTCATATTTCTCCAGGTATACATGCACTCATCTGTGTGGGTGTGTGCACGTGTGTGTCTCTGTGTGTGTGTGTGTGTGTGTGTGTGTGTGTGTAGTTCTAAGTTCTATACAATTTTTCCGCATGTGTAGTTTTGGCTAATTACCACAAGTCTCCATGATGTTATATTTTTAAAGCCACATACAGTCCACCCCCATCCTGAATCCATGGCAACTACTAATCTATCCTACATCTCTATAATTTTGTTATTTTAAGAATGTAATATGGATAGAATTATATAGTGTATAGTATTTTGGGATCAGATATTTAACTCAGCATAATACCTTTGAAGTTCATTCAAGTTATTGCATGCATCAATATTTCATTCCTTTGATTTCTGAGTAGCATTCCATGGTATGGATACATCACAGTTTATTTATACATTCATAGTTGAACATCTGGGCCATTTCCATTTTTTGGCTAATATGAATAAAGCTGCTATAAATATTCATGTACAAGTTTTTTGCATGAACATAAGTTACCATCCCTCTGGGATAAAACCCCAAGTGTGTAATTGCTCTATCATATAGTAATAGCAATCTTAGTTTTAAAATAAACTGCCAAACTGTTTCCAAGAGTGACTGTTACATTTTGAGTACTCATCAGCAGTGTATGAGTGATCAGCAGTTTCTCCACATCCTCACCAGCCTTTGGTGGTATCACTTTTTTGTCTTAGTTGTTTTGATAGGTGTGTAGTGGTAAGTCTAGTGCCTAATGATGTTGCACATCTTTTCAGGTGCTTATGTGTCACCTGTGTATCCTCTTTGGTAAAAATTCTGTGCATGTCTTTTTTCTAAATTTATAATTGGATAGATTCTAATTGTTTTTATTACTGTTCAGTTTGAGAGTTCTTTATATATTCTAGATACTTCATCAGATATGTGGTTTATGTATATATTCTTTAAGTCTGTAACTTGCTTTTTATAATCTGAACAAAATCTTTCACAGAGAATGCATTTTTAATTTTGATGAGGTCCAATTTATCTTTTTCTCCTCTTATGGATCATGCTTTTAGTGGCAAATTAAAGAACTTTTCACTTAGTTCTAGGTTCTGAAAATTTTCTCCATCTTCCTAAAATTTTATAGTTTTACATTTTGCATTTAAGTCTGTGATGCATTTTAGTTAATTATGATATAGGATGTTAGGTTAATTTTTTTGTATGAAGGTCCGATTTCTCTGTACCATATGTCTTCTGCAGAATTACTTTTGCACGTTTGTCAAAAATCAACTGGGTGTAAATCTATGGGCCTATTTCTGGATTTTCTATTCTCTTCAATTGATCTATGTGTCTATTTATCCTCTAGTACCATGCAGTTTTGATTAATGGCTGTATAGTAGTAAGCTGTGACAATAGAAAAAGTGATTCCTTCTGCATTATTATTCTTTTCGAAATTTGCTTTGGTTATTGTAAGTCTTTACCCTTCCGATATAAATTTTAGAATTTGCTTGTCTATGTCTTCAAAAAACTTTGCTAGGATTTTGATGAGAATTTCCTTAAACCTATAGAACACTTTGAAGACAATTGACATCTTTACTAGATGAGTATTCCAATGCATGAATATGGTCTCTCCAATTATTCAGATTTTTGGTTTATTACAACAATGTTTTATACTTCTAAACATAGAGATCCTGTGCATGCTTTCTTAGATATATAAATAGGTATTTCATTTTTTAGAGCAATTATAAATGATGTTGCTTTTTTCTAGTTTATTTCCAGTTATTCATTGTTAGTCTATGGAAATATGATTGATATTTTTGCATTGATCTTGTAACCCTCAATCTTGCTGAACTCACTTATTAGTTCTAACAGTTTATTTTATTACTTTATTTCTGTAAATTGCTTGGGATTTTATATGTAGACTCTCATGTAATTTTCAAATAGGGAATATTATTTCTTCTATTCCAACATTTATGGCAATTATTTCTTGCCTTATTGAAGCAGCTAGAACTTCCAATACCATGTTGAATAAGAGTAGTGAAAGTGGACATCCTCTCCACGTACCCAAACTTAAAAGGAAAGCATTGAGTCTTTCACTATTAGGTATGATGCTGACTGTAGAGTTTTTACAGATTTTTTTTTAAATAGAAAGAAAATTACAGGCCAATATCCCTGATGAATATAGACACAAAAATCCTCATAAATAACTAGCAAACCAAATCCAACAACACATTAAAGGGATCATACACCATGATCAAGAGGGATTTATCTTAGGGATGCAAGATTTCTTCAATATCTGCAATCAATCAGTGTGATACACCACATCAACAAATGGAAGAATAAAAACCATATAATCATCACAGTTATGCAGAAAAAGCTTTTGACAAAATTGAACACCCATTTATGATAAAAAAAACTCTCCAGAAAGTGGGCATAGAGGGAACCTACCTCAACATAATAAAGGCCATATAACAAATCCACAGCAAACATCATTCTCAGTGGTGAAAAACTGAAAGCATTTCCTCTAAGATCAGGAACAAGACAAGGATGTCTACTCTCTAAACTATTATTCAACATGGTTTTGGAAGTCCTAGCCATGGCAACCAGAGAAGAAAAAGAAATAAAAGGAATCCAAATTGGAAAAGAAGAAGTAAAACTGTCACTGTTTGCTGATGACATGATACTATATATAGAGAACCCTAAAGATGCTACCAGAAAATTACTAGAACTCATCAATGAATTTGGTAAAGTTGCAAGGTACAAAATTAATACACAGAAATCTCTTGTATTCCTATACACTGACAATGAAAGATCAGAAAGAGAAATCAAGGTAGAAATCAATTCCATTTACCATCACATCAAAAAGAATAAAATACCTACGAATAAACTTACCTAAGGAGGCAAAAGACCTGTACTCAGAAAACTATAAGATACTGATGAAAGAAGTAAAAGATGACACAAACAGATGGAGAGATATACCGTGTTCTTGGATGGGAAGAATCAATATTGTGAAAATGACTATACTACCCAAAGCAATCTACAGACTCAATGCAATCCCTATCAAATTACCAAGGGCATTTTTCACAGAATTAGAACAAAAAATTTTACAATTTGTATGGAAACACAAAAGACCATGAATAGCTAAAGCAATCTTGAGAAAGAAAAATGGAGCTGGAGGAATCAGGCTCCCTGACTTCAAACTATACTACAAAGCTACAGTTATCAAAATAGTATGGGACTGGCACAAAAACAGAAATATAGATCAATGGAACGGGATCAAAAGTCCAGAGATAAACCCATGCACCTATGGTCACCTAATCTATGACAAAGGAGGCAAGAATACACAATGGAGAAAAGACAGTCTCTTCAATAAGTGGTGCTGGGAAAACTGGACAGCTACATGTAAACAGATGAAATTAGAACACTCCCTAACACCACACACAAAAATAAAATCAAAATGGATTAATTAAAGACCTAAATGTAAGACCAGATACTTTAAAACTCTTTGAGGAAAACATAGGCAGAACATCCTTTGACATAAATCACAGCAAGATCTTTTTTGATCCACCTCCTAGAGTAATGAAAATAAGAACAAAAATAAATGAGACTTAATGAAACTTAAAAGCTTTTGCACAGCAAAGGAAACCATAAACAAAACAAAAAGACAACTCTCAGAATGAGAGAAAATATTTGTAAATGAAGCATCTGACAAAGTATTAATCTCCAAAATATACAAACTGCTCATGCAGCTCAATATCAATAAAACAAACAATACAATCAAAAAATGGGCAGAAGATCTAAATAGACATTTCTCCAAAGAAGACATACAGATCGACTAAAAAGCACCTGAAAAGATGCTCAGCCTCACTAATTAGTTGAGGAATGCAAATCAAAATTACAGTGAGGTATCACATCACACCAGTCAGAATGGCCATCATCAAAAAATCTACAAGCAATAAATGCTGGAAAGGGTGGGGAGAAAAAGGAACCCTCCTACACTGTTGGTGGGAATGTAAATTGGTGCAGCCAGTATGGAGAAGAGTATGGAGGTTACTTAAACAACTAAAAATAGAGCTACCATTGCCCAGAAATCCCACTCCTGGTCATGCATCTGGAGAAAACCATAATTTGAAAAGATACATGCACCACAATGTTCATTGTAGCACTATTTACAATAGCCAGGACATGGAATCAACCTAAATGTCCATCAACAGATGAATGGGTAAAGAAGATGTGATACATATATACAATGGAATATTACTCAGTTATAAAAAAGAATGAAATAATACCATCTGCAGCAACATGGATGGACCTAGAAATTGTCGTACTGAGTGAAGTAAGTCAGAGGACAAATATTATATGATATCACTTATATTTGGCATCTAAAAAAATGACACAAATGAACTTATTTACAAAAAAGAAATAGAGTCACAGATGTAGAAAGCAAACTTATGGTTACCAAGGGGGAACCGGGGGAGAGGGATAAATTGGGAGACTGCAATTGACATATATACTGTACTATATATAAAATAGATAACTAATGAGGACCTACTATATAGCACAGGGAACTCTACTCAATACTCTCTAATGACCTATATTGGAAAAGAATCTTAAAAAGAGTGGATATATGTATATGTATAACTGATTCACTTTGCTGTACAGTAGAAACTAACACAACGTTGTAAATCAACTATACTCCAATAAAAATTAATTTAAAATATAAATAAAAGTAATTTGAGGAAATTTCCCTCTATACCTAATTTGCTGAGAGTTTTTATTAAGAATGGATCTTGGATTTTGTTATTTTCTTTGTCAATTTATATTATCTTTTGAATTTTTCATCTTTAGTCTGTTGACATGATACATTACACTAATTTATTTTGAATGTTGATCCAGGTTTGCATATCTGGAGTAAATCCTACTTGGTAATCATTTGTTATTCTTTTAATACATTTCTGGATTTCATTTGCTGATGTTTTATTGAGGACTTCTGCATCTAAGTTCATGAGATAATTTGGCCTATAGTTTTCCTTTTTTTATTGTTTTTGTATGTTTTAGGTATTGTGAAATTTCAAGCCTTTAAAAAGAGTCAGTAAATGTTTCCTCCTTTTCTATTTTCTGGAAGAGATTGTGTAAAATCGATGTTAGTTCTTTCTTAAATCTTTAATAGATTCTTCAGTGAACCCACATGGGCCTGGAGATTTCTTTTGGGGGAGCTTTTTAACTAAATATTCAATTTTTAATGCATATAGGACAACTACCTTTGTAAATTTGATCTTGTTTTTGATTTAAGAGTTTATGGTTTTTGATGTATTGATCCATTTCTTATACTCATAAAGTTGTTTATAGTGCTCTTTTATGCTATGGTGAATGTGTCCTCCTAAGATTCATATGTTGAATCCTAACAAAACATCCAAGGTGATGATATGAGGAGGTGGAGCGTTTGGGAGGTGATTAAGTCATGAGGGCAAAGCCTTCATTTACTAGCATTAGTGCTCTTACAAAAGAGATTCCAGAGAGATCTTTTGCCCCTTCCACAGTTTGAGAATACAATGAGAAGTCTGAAACCTGGATGAGCGCCCTCACCCAACCATGCTGGCACCCTGTTCTTGGACTTCCAGACTTCAGAACTGTGAAAAATAAAATTCTGTTCATCATTATCTACCCAGTCTATGGCATTTTTATAGTAGGCAAAATGTATTAAGATACCTTATTATCCTTTTAATTGTTGCAATATTGCTAATGATATGCCATGTTTCATTTGACATTAGTGATTTGTGTCTTCATTCTTCTTATTTTTGACTTGCTAAAACTTTATCAATGTTATTATTTTCAGGAACCAGCTTTTGGTTTTATTGATTTTCTGTATTTCGTATTTTCACTGTCATTTATTTCTGCTTCTATCTTTATTATTTCCTCCCTTCTACTTATATTTGGTTTATTTTTCTCTTCTTTTCTAGTTTCTTGACGTTGGAACTTGGATTTTTTTATTTGAAAACTCTCTTCCTTTCTAATGTAAGTATTAATGGTATAAATTTCCCTTTTGGTATTGTTTCAGCTAGAACTCACACATGTTGATATTCATTTGCATTTAGTTCTATGTGTTTTTAAATTATTATTTTTGAGACTTTATTTTTGACCCATGGATTATTTTCAGATATGTTTAATTTCCAAAAGTTTAGAGATTTTATTATTGTCTTTCTGTTGTTCATTTCTAGTCTAATTTAACTTTGGTCATACAATATAGTCTGTATGATTTCAATTCTCTTAAATTTATTGAGTTTGTTTTATGGCCCAGGATATGATATATTTTGGTGAATATTCCATGGATGCTTGAGAAAGTATGCATTTTGCTATCATTGGGTAGAGTGTCCTTATATGACAGAGTCTAGTGCTTGATGATATTGGGCAGTTCTACATCCTTGTTGATTTTCTGTCTAGTCTTTCTAACAATTATGGAGAAAGGGTGTTTAAGCATCCAACTATAATTGTGGATTTAACTATTTCTCATTTTAGTTCTGTCAGTTTTTGCTTTACGTATTTTGAAACTCTGGCGTTTGGTGAGTACACATTAGGATCGCTATGTATTTTGGTGGATTGATCCTTTTATCATTATGTTATATCCTTCTTTGTCCCCTGTGATATTCTTTGCTATGAGGGTCTATTCTATCTGATATTAATATAGCTATTATTAATATTTGCATGCTATATTTTTTCTATGCTTTTATTTTCAACCTGTCCATGCCATTATATTAGAAATTAGTTTCCTGTAGACAGTATACAGTTGGGTCATGTTTTCTTATCCTCTCTACCAACTATCCATAATTGGGGAATTTATATCATCTACATTTGAAGTAATTATTGTGATATTAGTATTTAAGTCTGCTATTTTATTATTTGTGTTTGTTCACTCTATTTCTCAGTGCTCTGTTTCTCCTTTCCTGGCTTCCTGTGAGTTACTTGAACACCTTGTAGAATTCTGTCTTGTTTCATTTATATAGTGTTGTATACATTATACTTTTCTTAATTGTTGCTGTAGATATTGTAATATACATAAGTAACTTACCACACTCTATCAGTTTTGATACTTCACTTTGGGTGAGGAATAGAAACCTTACCATTTATGTACCTTTACTCTCTATCTCACTTTTTCATTTTTTACATGTCTCCTGCAAGACTGAAGAATAGTTTTTCCTAACAGATAACATTAATAGGATCAATACACCATGATGCATATGTATCAAAGTGTTATTTCTTCATTTTAACCTGGGGCAGGAGACACTGCAGGTGGGAAGTCTCTGGTGAAATCTGCCTTCTCCCTTCTCCAACTTCAGTGATTTTGAATGAATCTACTCTATTTTACTTTATTTTTTCGTTAAAATTTTTTCCTTCCAGGTTTATTGAGATATAATTGACATACTACACTGTATAAGTTTAAGGTGTACAGCATAATGATTTGACTTATATACATCATTTCATGAGGACTACAATACATTTAGTGAACATCCATCATCTCATATGGATACAAAATAAAAGAAAAAAAGATTTTTCCTTGTGATGAGAACTCTTAGGATTTACTGTCTTAAGAACATTCATATATAACATGCAACAGTGTTAATTATATTTACCATGTTGTACATTACATCCCTAGTACTTATTTATCTTATAACTGGAAGTTTGTACTTTTTGACTACCTTCGTCCAATTCCCCCTCCCTCCACCCCTGCCTCTGGTAACCACAAATGTCATCTCTTTTTCTTTGAGTTTGTTTTTTGTTTGTTTGTTTTAAGTATAATTGACCCACAACACTATGTTAGTACCTAGTGCACAACATAGTGAGTCTATATTTCTATACATTACAAAATGATCACTGCTCTTTTAAAATATTAAATAATTGTCTTAAGTATTTCCTTTAGATATGTTGAACACCATATTAGACGATGATATAACTTTTGATTCATTCATTAAATACGATTTAAGAAACTTATGGGGTTAAGGATCTTGTATTTACTCTTATGTTTACTGATTCTATTGTTTTTTCCTTTCTCAGGATCTCAGTCTTCTGTTATCATTTTCTTTTTGTTTGGAGAGTTTGTTTTAGCCATTCTAAAAGTAGAGGTATGCTAATGATAAGTTCTTAGTTTTCCTTTGTCCAAGAATGTCTTGATATCCCCTTTGTTCCTAAAGGATATTTCACTGGGTATAGGATTTGTGGGTAACATTTCTTCTCTTTAAGTATTTGAAAAATGTTGTGTCACTTCCTTCTGGCCTCTATCATTTCAGGTAATAAATCCAATATCTTTAAATGGGTGTTCTTATATAGGTAATGTGTCAGTTCTCTCTGTTTTTTTTTTTTTAAGATTTTTTTTTTGTATTTAGTTTTTGGAAGTTTAATTATGAAGTGTTATGATCAGGACTTCTTTAGATCTATCCTTTCTGAGTATTGGTCTGCTTCTTGAATCTGCAGGTTTGTATCTTTCACTAAATTTGGTAAGTTTTCAGCTATTGTTTCTTCAAATACATTTTTTCTGCCACAATTTCATTTCTTGTTTTTATGGGACTCCAGTGAGACTAATCCTAGATTTTTGGCTATTGCCCCCACAAGTCCCTGAGGCTATATTTATTAGCTTTCCACAATATTTTCTCTCTGATGTTCAGACTGTGTAAACTCTATTACTCTGTCGTCAAATTCATTGATTGTAACTTCTGTCATCACTCTACTATTGAGCTCATGAACTGAGTTTTTAAAATTTTAGTTACTGTATTTTTTAATTCTGTAATTTTCATTCAGTACTGTTTAATACTTTCTATTTCTTTACTGAGATTTTCTATTTTTTTAAATTGAACTTCAACAGAACTCATAATTGTTTGTTGAAGCCTTTTTATGATGCCTGTTTTAAAATCCTTTTCAGATAATTTCAATACCTGATTCTTTCAATTTTGTCATCAGTTGACTGTCTTTTCTCACTCAAGTGGTGTTTGTCGTGGTTCTTGGCATGACAAGTGATTTTACATTATATCTCGGAAAGTTTGGTTATTATGTTAAGAGACACTTGATCCTATTTAAATATTCTATTTCAGCATTCAGTCACCCTATTTAGGTTTAGTACATAGGTCTTGGTCTACTTTGGAGATCTGCAGTTCCAAGGAAAAATTAGTTTTTATAGCTCTTACAGTGTTATTTTGGTCTGCTTTGTTATTCTGGTGCTCCCACTCAAATCCACAGGTTCCACCTAGGCTGTATGATTCTGTTTAGTGGGATACCTTTTCTTTTCTTTCTTTCTTTTTTTTTTTTCTATTTATGTCTGCTGATATTTTGGTTGCAGGACTCTTCAGTCCCCATTCTTTAATATATGAGCGATAAAATGAAAACAAAGGGATATCACCCTGGTGTCTTTCCTCATTTCACAAAGGCCCTAGCCTATCTGACTCCTTTCCACCTTTGAGAATCCTTTTGTGATGGACTATTGAATTATTCTGAGATATTTAGTTGTATTTAGAGGGGAGGAGCTGAAAAGAGTGAGTCTATGCCATCTCAAGAAAAGGAGTTTGAGTGTGTCTCCTGTAAATAGCATTAATCTAAATTTAAAATGAAAATTAAATCCATTCTGAGAATCTATTATTTAATAAGCCATACTAATTTTCCTAAGAAATTTGAAAATATTCATTCCATTATACTCTTGCTTCCTTATTTACTACACATCTCATTATTTTTGTTGACAAAACTGTGGTCAGCATAATTGTAGACATTTTATAGGAAATTTGTCTTTACTACATGGATGTTTTTATGAATTTCTTTTTGTATGTAATATTCTTCAGTTTAATAATGAGACATGAAAACACTTTACAGTTTGGATTGAGAAAATGTTTCCACAAAGCCATTTTTACTTGTTTCACCAAGTAATTCAGTAATATTATAGACTCAGGATACATTTTAATGTCAATTTCTTACCTTGGGAGTTTCTGTCTCATATAGATACTGTAGCATTAAATGCTAAACTTACATGTTAAGGTCCAGGTTTCAAATAATCAGACAGAGTTTTCTGTTCTTTCATCCACACCTCAGGCCAAGAAAGACAAATTTCATTGTCCCTCTGTGCTGACAGACATATTTTTATTTGCTCTCAGCTTTTACAGAGAATACAGTTTGTGTGCCAACTTGTTTTATAAATCTCAGTTCTAACTTTCTACTTCTCTAAGACTTCATCTCAGAGCAGAGAGAGGGGAGAGTTAACCCAATCCCCAAGGTTTCTGAAACTGGCATTCCTTCCACACACACAATAAAGGCAACTGCAACATTATCTCACTCACTTAATGCTCAAGTTTTTTTTTAATTTAATTTAATATTTTTTATATAGCAGTTTCTTATTAGTTATCTATTTTATACATATTAGTGTATATATGTCAATCCCAGTCTCTCAGTTCATCCCACCACCCCACCCCGACTTTTCCCCCTTGGTGTCCATATGTTTGTTCTCTTCATCTGTGTCTCTATTTCTGCCTTAATGCTCAAGTTTTAATTGTCACTTTTTTCAAGGATTTTTTTGTCTTAAAAACACACAAATAGATGGAAAGATATACCGTGCTCATGTATTGGAAGAATTAATACTGTTAAAATGACCATACTACCCAAGTCAATCTACAGATTCAGAGCAATCCCTAACAAACAAAATACCTATGGCATTTTTCACAGAACTAGAACAAATAATCTTAAAATTTGTGTGGAAACACAAGAGACTCCAAATAGACAAGACAATAATGAGAAAGAAGAACTAAGCTGTAGGTATCATGATCCCTGATTTCAAACTATAGTACAAAGCTACAGTAATCAAAACAGTATGGTAGTGGCACCAAAAAAGACACATATACAATGGTCAGAATAGAGAGCCCAGAAATAAGCCCACACACCTATGGTCAATTAATACAAGACAAAGAAGCCAAGAATATACAATAGGGAAAAGACAGCCTCTTCAATAAATGGTGTTGGGAAAACTGGACAGCTCCGTGCAAAAGAATCAAACTGAAGTTCTTTCTCACATCAAACATAAAAATAACTTCAAAATGGCTTGAAAACTTAAATGTAAGACCTGAAACAATAAAACTCCTAGAAGAAAACATAGGCAGTACATTCTTTAAAATTGGTCTTAGTAATTTTTTTGGGGGGTGGTTATGTCTCCTCAGTCAAGGGAAACAGAAGCAAAAATAAACAAATGGGACTATATGAAACTAAAAATCTTTTTCACAGTGAAGGAAATTATCAACAAAACAAAAAGGCCACCTACTGAATGGGAGAAAATATTTGCAAATGATATATCTGATAAGAGGTTAATATCCAAAATATACAAAGAACTCATACAACTCAACACCAAAAAAACAAACAACCTGATTAAAAAAATGGGCAGAGGACCTGAATAGGTATTTTTCCAAAGAAGACGTACAGATGGCCAAGAGACACATGAAAAGATGCTCAACATCACTAATTATTAGAGAAATGCAAATCAAAACTACAATGAGATATCACCTCACACTTGTCAGCAAGACAAGAAATAACAGGTGTTGGTGATGACATGGAGAAAAGGGACTCCTTGTACACTGTTATTGGGAATGTAAACTGGTGTAGTCACTAGGGAAAACAGTATGGATAGTCCTCAAAAAATTAAAAATAGAACTACCATCGGATCCAGCAATTTCACTCCTTGGTATTTATTGGAAGAAAATAAAAACACTGATTAGAAAAGATATTAATATATGCACTCAATATGTTCATTGCAGCATCATTTACAATAGCTAATATATGGAAGCAACCCAAGTACCCGTCAATAGGTGAATAGATAAAGAAGATGTGGTATATAGATGCAATGGTATATTACTCAGCTATAAAAAAGATTGAAATCTTGCCATTTGCAAAAACATGGAAGGACCTAGAGAGTATTATTCTAAGTGAGATAAGTTAGACAGAGAAAGACAAATGCTGTATGATTTTACTTATATGTGGAATCTAAAAAACAAAACAAATAAAAATACATAAGAAAATAGAAACAGAATCATAGATACAGAGAACAAACATGTGGTTTCCATAGGGGAGGTGGGTGGCAGGTAGGAGAGAAATAGGTGAGGGAGGTTAAGAATTAAAATCTTCCAGCTGCAAATAAATGAGTTACAGGTATGGGGAATATAGTCAATAATTATGTAATATCTTTGTATGGTGACAGATGGTAACTAGCTTTGTTGTGATCATTTTGAAATGTATAGAAATACTGAATCACCATGTTGTCTAACAGGAACTAACAGTGCTTTAGGTCAGTTATACTTAGAACAAATAAACCAAAAAAACAAACAATCTCATAGAAAAAGAGATCAGATTTGTGGATACCAGAGGTGGGGGTGGGTGGGTGGTGGGGTAGGGGTAGGGAGAATTTGATGAAGGCAATCAAATGGTACAAACTTCCAGTTATAAGATAAATACGTACTAGGGATGTAATGTACGACATGATAAATATAATTAACTCTGCTATATGTTATATGTGGAAGTTAAGAGTAAACCCTAAGTGTTCTCATCACAAGGAAAAAAGTGTACTTTTTCTATTTCCTTAATTTTGTATCTATATGAAATGATGGATGTTCACTAAATTTATTGTGGTAGTCATTTCATGATGTATGTAAGTTAAATCATTATGCTGTAAACCTTAAATTTATACAGTGTTATATGTCAATTATATCTCAATAAAACTGTAAGAAAAATAAATTATAAAAGAGAAAAATCTTAAAAAAGACAGAGTGACTGAAATAATTTTGTTTGATTTGAGATAATTTTAAAGCTATCTTAGATTCACCTATTACCTGAACTAGAAATCCAAAGACTTTAACATCACATTTTCCATGTGATTACATATCTGTTTATTGAAACTTAATCCCCTCTCATTGTTTACGTGATTTCCTTTTTGAATGTAGCCAAATATACTAAATCATCATCTCTAGCCAAACCCACTCATACACACATCCTCTCACTTTGATTTAAAATTGTTGTTAGAATATTTTTTTTCTGAAGCTTGAATCACTTTAAAAGGCGGAAGAGCTCTATATTTTGGGTGAAGTAGGTATAGGAATGTAAGTAGCACTCTTAATTTGGTGAGATTGATTGACCAAACTTTAAAATATTCCAGCAAAATTTAGAAATGCTCATTCAGACAGAGTAGTGATAAGGGAAAATCTGAGCTAGAGCAATCTTTGTGGTTTATGAGTATATTGTAGTTTTAAGAAACCTATTGTTTATAGTATTTGTTCATTTAATTAATTTAAAAAATATGACACTTTCGGTTTGAACATGACAATGTTTTGTCAGTATACTCCATTCTCTTCTTGGAAGTCACCCTAAAACAACAAGAAACATGAGAATGATAGATACAACTATGAATTTGTTTGAACTATATTCAGAGAAAACCTTGAAGTGAAGACTGAAATGTGTTCCAAGCAATGAAATCAAGCATGGCTGTAGAAAGAACCTGAAAGGAGAAACCACAAATCTTGTAAATCCAGAAATTTTCTGTTTCCTAATATAAGGTGTGCACTTTGGAGTGTGAAATGAGAACTCCTCAATTTCAACAGCAAGAAAATTATGCATACACCAGTAGTGTGAGTTTCTCTGGATCTGGTTTGCTTCTACAAAATGGAAGAGGTAATAGTGGAACAAGGAAGCACACAGACAATTCATATTTCCAGGAAGCAACTTGTATTTGTGGCATTGTGATTCGTATTGTGAACTGCTTACATCTGTCTAATTCCTTTGGCTAGGAAAAACAATAAAAGTTAACAGCTCACACAAAATCCTCAGGCACAAATAAGTCTACTCATAGCTTAGAATAGAGTCCTATCCCCTTTAAGACAACAGCTTCCTGCAAATAGCTTGTCTAGAAAAAAATAACCTCATTCAAAGATCAAAAAATCGCAACAAAAACAGAAGAAATCTGAGAGACGGGGACAGGGAAGGTGCTTGGCAAGTTAAAAAAAAAAACAGAAAAATACTGTAGCAAAACAGATGAAAACTGTGGCAAAATATTTCACCATGAAATTTAAAAAATCATCAAAACCATATCCTCTCTAGAAGAGCATAAAGAAGAGATGCAAGAGCTCTTGTAATATAGAGAGAGATAATGGAAGGAGATATGATCTTTTTCTATAACACTTCAGAAAAAATCAGAGAAAACACACCACAGAAATGAAGGCAAAATTAGAACTAGCACAAGATAAAAAATAGGTACTACAATCAACCCAATGAGTTACAAATATAGTAGGAAAAAAGGCAGAATTTGGAAAGTGCTATTATAATTAAAGAGAAAATGACACAGAAGAAAGAAAAATCTAACATATACACAATTGGTGTCTCTGAAAAAGAAAATAGAAGTAATAAAATAAAATAAATATGTTATAGTTATAAATCAAGAAATGAAGATAAGGCTAGAATCCACATATTGAAAGTATAATTGTGAGCAGTTATGAACAGATAACAGATGGAATTCCTATAGTGGCTTCAGGTAATCTCCTGAAACTATGAGCAGCTAAAATTGGTGATGGTGGCTTTCTTGAGATTACTCAGGTTTATTTTGGCTTCTGGATAAATTCCTATGAATCACTTTCTTTAATGTTGCAGGCAGCTGAGATAGGCATGGGCTTTCCTACAATCCTGACATTTCTTGATTTTATGAACTCCAGCAGAAGCTTCCCTGACCTTCACATCCCTAGCTCTGACAAAAGCTTTGTGAACCACTAAGTCTTTATATTAAAATATTTCCTACAAAATTCCTAGACTAGCTTTTTTTTTTCTGACCAACACTGACTGATATGCTCATGGAAATAATTATTTTTAAATAGAGAATTATAGTTATTAAATAAACCATTAATGAAATAATGTATTTTATATATACTTTATAAACAAATAACATATTATTACATATTAATATATGAAAGCAAACCTTCCTAAATATCAGAGGAAACACACACAGAACATAAATAATTCATGTAATGAATGATTTCAAGAAAGTATAAAAACAGAAATGTAACAAAATTTCAATAAAAGTAAATGAACTAAACTCATTAATTAAAAGGACTATCAAGAGGTACCACAGAAAATCGTGCTGTAAAGAATAGATAACTACAACAAAGTGATTTAGAAAGATTGAAAATAAAAAGAATGTGTAAAAGTTGTGGAAAAAGGATAGCAGAATCTATAATGAGACCTTAATATGAGACAATATTGAATCTGAGTTTTAAATGAAACAAAAATGTAGCATTGTATAATACTAAAAGTTATAATCACAATGAAGTTATAACAATTATACCTATGCATCAAATAACATGGCAGCAACATTTATCTATTCAAAACTATAGGATATCAAAGAAAAAGTAAAAAGAAATGCATTATTGGCAGCAGATTTATTCACTCAGTTGATGTCATGCCAAGTGGACAAAGAATAAATATAGAAGACCTAAACAGCACAACTAGTAAGGTGGAGTTATTGGTATGTATCATATTCTATACCATAAAATACAGAATCTATTTTGTATTAAAGGACCCCTGAAATATTCTCCAAAAAATGACTATATATTTTGCTAAAAGAAATACATCATTTTTCAAGGTATAAGAAAAGTAAAACAATGTGAATATTCATTAATCACAATTCAATAAAAGTAGAAGATAGTAACAAAACTAGGAAACAAAAAATCCTGCTTTAGACACATTCTCTTAAACAATTCAAAGAGAAAATGAAACCTTACACTAGAATATGAACAAATGATGATAACAGAAATATTGATACTACATATCAGAACTTTTGTGATGCTTCTAGAGCAGTGCCCAAATTAAATTCCACAGTCTTAAATACTTAACAAAAAATTAAAAATTAAAAATATATGAATCATCAAGCCAAAAACAAGTTTAGGAAAAAAGACTAATAGAAGGTAAATCAAAAGAGATTAGAAGAATTAAAAGACTTTAAAAATTAATGGATTCTTAAAAATTTGTTGGTTCTTTGAATAACAACAATAAAATTGAGAAGCAGTTAGCTAACCTGATCAAAATAAAACATTGGGGGGATTTTTTTAAATGAAGTATGATGAAATAAGCTCAGATGGAGACACCTTAAAGAATAATGTCACAACTCTGTTCAACTGTGCAAATAAATTCTAAGACCAAAATGAAATGGATAATACTTTAGAAAAATATACCAAAACTCACTCAAAAGACATAGAAAAATCTATCATAAAACAAGAATTAGGGCTTAATAATTTCACAACATTCCTACTTCTTGGAATTTATCTGCAGAAAAAAATTGCATATAGGAGAAATAATGCATGTGCAAGTTTGTTTACTAAAGAATTGTTTGTAATAGCAAACAATTTGAACAACCTAAATGCCATCTGTAGAGAACAGGTTAAAATGAATTATGATACAGCAATATAGCGGAATACTATGCAGCTGAAAGAACAGACAAACCATAGCAAACACATGGAAAGCTTTTTGTATTATAATGGAACAATCTCCAAGATACATTGTGAAGTGAAAAAAATTAGGTGCATAAATGCCTAAAAAAGATAGTTGTATTTGCTTGTGTGTGTGTGTATTTGTATATGCATTTATACACATATACGTGCATAAGAGTTTTCTAGAAGCATAACTAATAACATAGATTTTATGCAATAAAACCAGGTGCTTAGGGCAAAGGAGTTTTCATTTTACATCCTTTTGTGCATTTTGAATTTTGAAGCATGAGAAAGTGTTACCTATTTAAAAATAAGTATAGGACCTTCCCTGGTGGCGCAGTGATTAAGAATCTGCCTGCCAATGCAAGGGACACGGGTTTGAGCCCTAGTCCAGGAAGATCCTACATGCTGCGGAGCAACTAAGCCCGTGCGCCACAACTACTGAGCCTGCGCTCTAGAGCCCACAAGCCACAACTGCTGAGCCCACGTGCCACAACTACTGAAACCCGTGGGCCTAGAGCCCATGCTCTGCAACAAGAGAAGCCACCACAGTGAGAAGCCCGCGCACTGCAATGAAGAGTAGCCCCTGCTTGCTGCAACTAGAGAAAGCCCGTGCGCAGCAATGAAGACCCAACACAGCCAAAAATAAATAAATAATAAATAAATTTTTAAAAAACTTTAAAAATAAATAAATACAAATAAGTAGAATTTACTTTTTAAAGATAATAAAGGAAAAGCAGCAACAACAAAAACTTCTTTATCAAGAGAGAAGCTGAAAATTAAGGGTTTGAGGTACTTAGGCTCTAAATCCTAGTCTTTACCTCCTGCAGTCTACCCAAAACAAAACTGGAAGATCCTGGTGTTTTTCTATTATACTCAGTCACCTTGTCATTCAGTTTCAAAGTGAAATGAGAAGGTTAATATGGTGGAGAAAAAATGGAATGTATTTTTAAAATTCAAATTAAACATTTTTAAACGATTGAAAGTTATTAGGGATAAAACCAAATTTCAAAATTTAACTCACAAAATACACGTAGATTTTGGATACAAAGAAAAAAGGCTTTGCTATGGACACACCAATTTGCAGCACATACCAAGGAGTAATTGAATCTTAATTCAGGTTTAATAACTCTTTCCAGTTTGGAAACTTTCAGCTACAGTTCCTGTGTGCTACAGAAATGAAAGAATTCTAACAGACCTTTTCCACGTCAATTATAGTCAGCTTTTAGGAAGCAGGAGAGAACTTGTACAAAGTAGAACAAGATTTGGTAAATCCCAACCTTCCTTGATATTTCATGAACATATCATTGAGAAAAGTCAGTTCTTGGAATCTAATTTTTTTTTTCACAGAAAGGTAGTGCAATTTGTACTCTAAGTTGCTCTGTTTGGTGGTATGTAATTTGGGTCTCATTGAACCATTGAGAAGATAATTCTTTTAATGTTCACAAGGTCTGGTTTTTGGGGGAGATTTTGTATATTTTTTTAATTTCCAGGATTGTGAACAGCTAGCTCTTTAACATTGGGTGACTCATAATATTTTGATGTCCAAGTCTGAATCTTTCCAAATTGGGTTGATAAAATCTATGGCTTACAGCCATCTCTTTGTAATGTTCTTAACAGAATAATGTTTAAGTAATGGATAGTCTTAGATTCTGAAACAGTCCCTTAGGCTCCAACAAGTGAAATACAGGTTAAAGTGACTTAACCTGCTGAAGAGAAAGTAAAAGTGCAATAACAGTTCTAGCCTGTCAGGAATCATTTGAGTTACATCCAAGCACAGTAGCTACTTTAATTGTATTGTATACATTGACTGGTATGTTATGATGGTCATGTCTATCACATGACCCATTAATAATTTAGTGGTAATTGCCTAATGAGTGATTAAGGACCAATTATTTTAGATTGGTCAAAGTGTTTGCTATGTACTGCCTTTGAATCTTTTTTTTCCTTTTGCGTTTCCTTTATCTTTAATAATTATTCTGTTTAAGAAGCAGAAACCAAAATTTTTACCCAGGACAAGCACTTTCTAAAAAGCTCCTTGTACTCTTCAGTGTCTTTCATGTACACTAGAAGCTATCTCACCTGATAGTCTTTGGGAAAATTTTTCATCTTTAATCTGCATGGATTTAATCTTTAAATCCTGCTATGCTGTTTTTTTGGTTTGTTTTGTTTTTTGTTTTAACAGCTTTAATGAGGTGTAATTGATATATAGTAAGCTGTACATATTTAAAGTGTACAATTTGATAAATTTTGACATATCTGTATACCCGTGAAACAATCACCACAATCAATATAATGAACTTATCATCCACAACTCCCAAAAGTTTCCTTGTGCCCCTTTGCCTCTCCTTGCACCCTCCCCTCCCCAAGTAACCATTGATTTGTTTTTTTGTCAATACAAATTAATTTGCATTTACTAGAACTTTATATAAATGGAATCCTAAGTATGTACTTTTTTGTCTGCCTTCTTTCACTAAGCATAACTATTTGAGATATATCTATGTTGTTGGGTTATCAGCAGTTAATTCCTTTTTAGAATATTACATTGCAAGTAGTATTCCATTGCATGAATATACCACAATTTGTTTATTCATTCACCTGTGGGCAGATATTGGGTTGCTTCTAGATTTTTGGTTACTACATGTAAAGCTGCTATAAACAGTCATGTACAAGTGTTCATATGGGCAAGGCTCTCATTTCTCTTGTGTAACTGCCTAGGAATGGAATGCTGAATCATAGAGTAGGTAGGTATGTTTAACTTATTTTTAACTGAGATATAATTGACATGTAGCATTACATTAGTTTCAGGTGTACATGATTCAATATTTGTATATATTGTAAAATGATCATCATAATAAGTCTAGTTAATATTCATCACCATACAGTTACACATTTTTTTCCTTCTGATGAGAACTTTTAGGATCTACTCTCAGCAACTTTCAAGTATGCAATAGAGTATTAGTAACTATAGTTGCCATGCTGTACATTACATCCCCATGACTTATTCATTTTATAATCGGAAGTTTGTGCCTTTTGAATCGCTTCACCCATTTTGTCCCCCACCCCAACCTCCTGCCTCTGATAACCACTGTATATATTCTCTGTATCTATGAGCTGTTTTTTAAAACATATTTTTATTGAAGTAAAATATACATAACATTTATCATTTTAATATTTTTAAGTGTACAGTTTTGTGGCATTAAATACATTCATGTTGTTGTGCAATCATAACCACCATGCATCTTCAGAACTTTTTCATCTTACAAAACTGAAACTCTGCACTCATTAAACACTAACTCCCCATTCCCATCTCCTCCAGACCCTGGCAACCACCATTCTACTTTCTGTCTCTTTGAATTTGACTACTCTAGGTATGTCATGTAAGTGGAACCACACAATATTTGGGCTTTTGAGACTGGCTTATCTCACTAGGCAGAATATCTTCAAGGTTCACCTATGTTATAGCATGTGTTAGAATTTCCTTTCTTTTTAAGATGATAATAATATTCCGTTGTATGTATTTACCACTTTATTTTTATCCATTCATCATCCATTGATGGGCATTTGGGTAGCTTCCACCTTTTGGCTATTGTGAATAATGGTGCTATGAACATGGGTGTACAAGTATTTGTTCAAGTCCCTGATTTCACTTCTTTTGGGAATATGCCCAGAAGTGAAATTGCTCCATCATATGGTAATTCAATGTTTAATTTTTTTAGGAATTGCCACCATATTTTCCACAGTGGCTGCACTGTTTTACATTCCCACCAGAAGTGCACAAGATTTCCAGTTTCTCCATATCCTCGCACTTTTTAAAATAATAGCCACCCTAATAGGTGTGAATATATAACCTTAGTGACTACTGATTAAATGAAATGAGTGAAAACTTAATTAAATGAGGTTCAGTGTTGTTTAAGAGTCTTTAACCCCTTTTTCAAACAGACTACTATGTAAAAGCTTACTCTGTAAAAGAGATAACAACATGTCCATTATGTTTGAAATGAGGGTGGGAGCAGCAGAGCTCTGCCAATTTTCCAGCCTCCCAGCCCTGTTCCTCTCCCTGTGGTACCCTAAAGGAACACTTGAAAGCTGTCCACAGTGTCAAATAGCTCGAAATATCACCACTTCATGCTTGTAACTGTTCAGACTTGTAACTTCTACTTTGGTAACTAGTGTAGCTACCATTTCATTCAGTAAAGTTAGTTTCAAAAGTTAAGGGAAAGAATTAAAAACTCAGAGAGAGACTTAAAGCTGATAAATATCCTGTGTAATCCTACAAGTGCCCTCATGGCTCCTTGGTATCTCAAAGTACTTGGCAAATCCATATTATCCCTTAATCCTTTCAAATTGACTTGAAATGCCCTGACATCAATTAAAAACTAATTTCAACCTTTTACTGTCCTTGTATTTTAAATCTGAATATGCTGGAATCTAAATTGCTTGAACATCCAATCATCCTTATATGCATCATTTTCCAACAAATATACTGTATAGGAGCCACTATTTAGTGGGTCCCCAATACCCCATTACTCTCTTAGCAAAATCCAAATTCATGAATGCTTTTTTAATATGTATGCATAAAATAGCTTCTGAGTTAATCTAACAGTTAAAGGTGCAGCATAGTGTAATGGTTGACAGCATGGGCTATGGAACCAAACTGCCTGAGTTAGATCCTGTTTCTACTACTTTGCCACATTGTGTTAATCAGGTGACTTCTCTGGGCCTCAACTTTCTGATCTGTTAAACAGGGATAATGATATTAGAACCTATTTCATAGAATTGCTATGTCCTCATAGCAATTGAGGCCCAGAGAAGTCACCTGATTAACTGTACTAATATTTATAAAGTAATTAGAACAGTGCTTGGCATATGCAAACACCATTAATAGAATTACATGAAATTTCCTCTTTGGCAAAGGTTATGTTAGATCTATATTTCCCTCAAGATGTGTTGAATTCTAATATATATTGTCCATATGCTACCTCACTTTATAAAGCCAAGGAGCTGTATATGGACTTGATGAGTGCCTTTCTACAAAGTGTTTTAGATGCCAACAAAACAGGAGTGGGTTACTGAGAGCACTTGCTTCCTTCCATAATCTGGTGCCTGCTACTTTCTTGCAATCTCTCATCAATCTCTTACATACTTCTTTGATTCAAGCCATAACAAAATACTTAAAATTATTCAAAGGAATCATGCTTTCTCAACCTCTACACTGTCTCACATCCTGTTCCTTCTTCCTGAATCATTCTTGTAACATTTCTTCTAGCTAACTCATGTGAAATTTCAGTACTGATTGAGCAATTGTAATTAAGTGTTGAATTTTATTTGAATTCTGGGCTTGATGACAGAGTATCAAAACAACTCCTAAATCAGGAAATACATGGGGAAGCAAAATAGAAGATATTCCATGTTAGCCTTCTCAGCATGTATTATAGCATAAGATTCATTCAACCTAATATACAACTTATATCTCTATAGAAAAAGAAACCAGGTCACCATGCTACATGTAAACAGAGCCTTGGTCCCTCCTCTGTCTTTACCCCATTCTCGATTTCCTCTCTCTGGAGCTTCTCCCTTGGCATTTGCCTCCTGTTTCAACTATAGGCCATTATTCACCACTTGTCACCCCTTAGAAATTCTGGACAGAGTTGCCTCATAAATTACCATTCTCTTTCTGTGCATGCCAGTGGCAATTCCTGACTACAATTGTGTAACAACTAGCCAGAAAAAGACAGAAACATAACCCAATTCCGCATACTAATTCTCAGTCAATAACCCCCTGAGGTAACCACTGTTCTGAATTCTACCATCATATATAAGTATTGGCTCTTTTTAAACTTCATATAAATAGAATATAGTATGTGCTCTTTCTTTCAACATGAATGTAATTAAGATGCATTCATATTCTTCCATGCAGCAGTATTTTGTTCTTTTCATTGCTGTTCCCTCTTATAAATTTACAACAATTAATTTAAATATTGTATTGTTGGACATTTGTGTTACTTTCAGTTTTGACTATTATAACAAAATTTTTATATGCACTCACACTTTTGGTGTACACCTTAAAGTGGAATTTCTGAGCAGTAGAAATGTGTACACACACACACACACACACACACACACCTCCCAAAGGACAGATATTCTCAGAAACATGACTCTAAACCCACAAAGAGTAAGAGAATCAACAATCATTTAGTAGGTGCCTCCTGTTTTCCCTGACCTATACTGGGCATGACTGCCTCATAATTTGTAAGACAGGTTGTTTTTCAGTATAGTTCATATTTAACATGATAATGAAGATAGTCTTGGTTCCTTTCTTTCATTACTTACCACTCAACTATGCCTCTCAAATTTTGCCCCTCCCGACATGCTTTTGGATAACAGAGGGCCATAATATGGCCATGAATGCCTCTTAATATCCACTTTTCTACCTAGGAAAATTCAGCTAGGAAAACTTAGGATGCCAGTAATTCTTAACAAGGGCCTGTCCTTTGTCTCTGAATAGGAGAGGGGGAGGTGCGTGGTATCATGCTAAGAGATTATTTAATTCTTCTGGTTACATAAGGGTCATATAAGCATGTATAGTAAAAGGCATAAGGCATTTTTCCAGCCATGTTCCAAAAGCATAAGATATTGGTAAGTATTATGATAAAAGACACAATCTCTATTTGTGGAAAATAATGGCCTAAAAAAATTAAGCAAGTTTCTTTACTCTAAGAATTATTGGGGCTTTTAATATTCTGTAAAGTCCTAAATTAGCAAGGCAGACTTTACAATTTCCCAAGTTTCTTGAACATGAAACTTTTTATCAGACTACCTAGTAACATTTTTTGGAATCAATGATTATTAGAACCCAGTTGGAGAAATACGTTCATAGGGATATAAGGGATACCATGTGGCCAAATGAATTGAGCCCACTGCTTCCCTCCAGAGGGATTGGAGAAGAATCTGCAGAGTTTCTCTCTATTCAACAGTCATTTACTGTGTGGCTAATGTGTTTCAGGCCCTACACTAGGTACAGGGTAGATTAACATGATAAGACTGAGGCTCTTCTCTATAGTTGCTCACAGGCATACGTAGTGCCTACTTATGCAAAAATCATCTATTTGGGGCTAAAGTCCTAGAATAGCTTTCTTACCTGGAAGCACACCTAGGAGTAATATCTCATTGGGTCTGACTTGTTCTTCTTGTTTCTTTAAGAATAGAAGTATATATCCCCCTTAATTCTGACCAGCATGTATAGCAGTCCTGGTGTTTCGAATTATAAGATACTATATTTCAATAGTACTTCATATTTTTTTGAGTCGGCATGTTTTGTGTCTCATTTGAACCACAAAATTCCTGTGATTATTAGACGAGAGAGATGGTTATTTCTATCAGATATATGGAGAAACTGAGATAGAGGAGTAAGATAAAAGTCAGCATGGTGGAGTGGGAAAAAGAACTGAATGAGGAACAAGAACACACATGACCTGGTTCCCTAGCAGCCATTAACTGGTTGCATGACTTTTTTTTGATATTTACCTGTTTATTCCCCTTTTGAAATGATGATAAAACCTGTGCTATATACCTATTGGGGCTGTTGTGAGGTAAAATAAAATGCAGATAAAATACTTTGCAAAAGTATAAGCACTAAGCAAATGCAAGGTATTCTTATTGATTTGTTCCCAGCTATGCACTTCACCAGGGATGCTGTTAGTATGAGAAACCACCCCACGTGGATAAATCTAGTGCTTTTTCACAACATTAAGATGTGGGAAAATAACACAAATATAGATTCTCAAATGTCTTCCTAAACGTTTTTCTTGATTTCTTGCTTGACCTACAGTAGCCTGAGAAAACTTTTTAAAACATGAAAGTATTCATCACGTCATTCCCCTGCCTAAAACTGTTTGATGGCTTCCCATTACACTAAAAATAAAATCCACTCTCCTTTCCATGATCTAAAAGACCAAGTCTGATCTGGCTGCCGTCTATATTGCCAACCTTTATTTACTGTTTCTGTCATTCACTCCCTGCAGACACATTTATTTTACTTCCTTGAATTCTCCAAGCTCTTTCCTATCTCAGAGCTTTTGTACATGTTAGTGCCTTTCTTTGAAATGACTCCTCTGCCTTCACGTGGTAATGGCTCCTCATATTTTGGAATTTAGATTAAATGTTATTTCTCCAGAGAGGCCATTTGTATATAGTATGTATATCATGTCACTTTCTCTCATAGCACCCTTTTTTTTTAAGTCATAGTCTTTATAGTCTTTAAAAAAATAAAGTATTCGTGTTTTTTAAATGTTTGCTTTCCCTAATGTACTAGAAGCTTCATGAATGCAGAGCTCTTGTGTGTTTTGTTTATCAGGCCGTGCACAATGCTTATCACAGTAACTGACACATAGTAGCCATTCAATAAACATTTGATGAATACTGCTTTTTATCAGAAATATCAATGCTCTCTTTTGATAAAAGAAAGAATACTACTTTCTGAGGGAAAACAGTGACTAAGGCTTTATTTTGAAAGAATAATCATTAATAGTATCAAATATTTTTAGATTATATTATGAACTTTGTAACCTGTGGTCCCCATCTGAAGCAGACTAGTAATTCCTTCATCCCTCACGTGGCCCTGTTGGTCAAGAGGACAGTGTCATCACTAATGGGAAGGATATATTGACTGTAGCATTTATACAGTATGCTATCGTAAAAGGAATTCTTGAGCATTAAACAAATATTTCCTTAATCACATGCCATTTTGATCATCATACAAAAGGCTTAGAAAAAAATAAAATTTGGGCTTCCCTGGTGGCGCAGTGGTTGAGAGTCCGCCTGTCAATGCGGGGGACATGGGTTCGAGCCCTGGTCTGGGAAGGTCCCACATGCCACGGAGCAGCTGGGCCCGTGAGCCACAATTACTGAGCCTGCGCGTCTGGAGCCTCTGCTCCGCAACAAGAGGGGCCGCGATGGTGAGAGGCCTGCGCACCGCGATGAAGAGTGGCCCCCGCTTGCCGCAACTGGAGAAAGCCCTCGCACAGAAACTAAGACCCAACACAGCCATAAATAAATAAATAAATAAATAAATAAAATTTTAAAAAAAATAAAATAAAATAAAATTTTATTTGTATGATATTCACTTTGTTAGAAATGGCACCAGAAGATAAAAGTCAGATACTGAATCATCAGGTAGAATTTCACTATACTCCTTTCTTTCTCCTCATGTCCTGATGGAACCACTCCTGCTTTCTAGATATTTCAGCTTGAAATAAATGACTCATAGATCATTCTGCTGCTGGGAATGTCTTGCAAAGTCCTGTATGGTTTGTTCATCTTTGAGCCCATCTTTGGTCTTCCTGTGCCAACCCTAGAAATGATCTGTAAAATATTTAACATCTTCAATGCTTCTGAATTCCCAGTGGTACCAAGCTTTGACTATAAAATAATATCTTCTACATGAGGGAAAACAATATAAAATAAAACATATTTTCAATTTTCATTTCTTTTTTCTTCATTATTAACATGTTGTCATTAATCAACCATTCAGTATAGCTGCAGACTCCTGTTTATTTTAATTAATTGCTGGGTCATCTGGTAGGTGTATGTTTAACCTTATAAAAACTGCCAACATATTTTCCAGAGCGACTGTGTCATTTTACATTCCCACTGCTGGTGTATGAATGATCCACTCTTTACATATCCTTGCCCAAATTTTCTGTTGTCACTATTTTCTATTTTAGCCATTCTTTTAGGTGTGTAGTACTATTTCACTGTGGCTTTGATTTGAATTTCCTTAATGGCTAATGAAGTTGAACATTCTTTCATGTGCTTATTTATCATCTGTATATGCTCTTTGGTGAAATGTCTGTTCCTGTCTTTGGCCCATTTTCGAATTGGATTTCTTGCTTTTTTTTACTGTTGATTTTACAGAGTTTTTTAAAAGTTCAGGATATAAGTCCTTTGTTCGATAGGTGATTTGCAAAGTTTTTCTCTCGGTCTGTGGCTTGTCTTTGCATTCCCTTAGCAGATTTTTCACATTGCAATAGTTGTAAATTTTAATGAAATCTAATTTCCAATTTTTCCTTTTATAGATCACACCTTTGGTGTTGAATTTAAGGATTCTTTGCTTAATCCTAAGTCATGAAGCTTTCTCCTATTTTTTTTTTCTAAGTTTTATAGTTTTACACTTCACGTTTAGAAGTATGATCTGTTTTTAGTTAATTTTTTGTAACATCTTTATTGGAGTATAATTGCTTTATAATGTTGTGTTAGTTTCTGCTGCATAACAAAGTGAATCAGCTATAGGTATACATATATCCCCATATCACCTCCCTCTTGCGTCTCCCTCCCACCCTCCCTATCCCACCACTCTGTGTGGTCATAAAGCACCAAGCTGACCTCCCTGTGCTATGCAGCTGCTTCCCACTAGCTAGCTATTTTACATTTGGTGGTGTATATATGTCAATGCTACTCTCTCACCTCGTCCCACCTTCCCCTTCCCCCTTCCCGTGTCCTCAAGTCCATTCTCTATGTCTGCGTCTTTATTCCTGTCCTGCCCCTAGGTTCATTAGAACCATTTTTTATTTTATTTTATTTTTTTAGATTCCATATGTATGTGTTAGCATACAGTATTTGTTTTTCTCTTTTAGACTTACTTCACTCTGTATGACAGTCTCTAAGTCCATCCACCTCACTACAAATAACTCAATTTCGTTTCTTTTTATGGCTAAGTAATATTCCATTGTATATATGCACCACATCTTCTTTATCCATTCATCTGTTGATGGACACTTAGGTTGTTTACACGTCCTGGCTATAGTAAATAGTGCTGCAGTGAACATTGTGGTACATGACTCTTTTTGAATTATGGTTTTCTCAGGGTATATGCCCAGTAGTGGGATTGCTGGGTCATATGGTAGTTCTAGTTTTAGTTTTTTAAGGAACCTCCATACTGTTCCCCATCGTGGCTGTATCAATTTACATTCCCACCAACAGTGCAAGAGGGTTCCCTTTTCTCCACACCCTCTCCAGCATTTATTGTTTGTAGATGTTTTGATGATGGCCATTCTGACTGGTGTGAGATGATACCTCATTGTAGTTTTGATTTGCATTTCTCTAATGATTAGTGATGTTGAGCATCCTTTCATGTGTTTGTTGGCAATCTATATATCTTCTTTGGAGAAATGTCTATTTAGGTCTTCTGCCCATTTTTGGATTGGGTTGTTTTGTTTTTTTGATATTGAATTGCATGAGCTGCTTGTATATTTTGGAGATTAATCCGTAGTCCACTGTTTCGTTAGCAAATATTTTCTCCCATTCTGAGGGTTGTCTTTTTGTCTTGTTTATGCTTTCCTTTGCTGTGCAAAAGCTTTTAAGTTTCATTAGGTCCCATTTCTTTATTTTTGTTTTTATTTCCATTTCTCTAGGAGGCGTGTCAAAAAGGATCTTGCTGTGATTTATGTTATAGAGTGTTCTGCCTATGTTTTCCTCTAAGAGTTTTATAGTGTCTGGCCTTACTTTTAGGTCTTTAATCCATTTTGAGTTTATGCTGTCTACAGGGAGCCCACTTCAGACCTAGGGACACATACAGACTGAAAGTGAGGGGATGGAAAAAGATATTCCATGCAAAAGAAAGCTGGAGTAGCAATTCTCATATCAGACAAAATAGACTTTAAAATAAACACTATTACAAGAGACAAGAACACTACATAATGATCAAGGGATCAATTCAAGAAGAAGATATAACAATTGCAAATATTTATGCACCCAACGTAGGAGCACCTCAATACATAAGGCAAATGCTAACAGCCATAAAAGGGGAAATCGACAGTAATACAATAATAGTAGGGGACTTTAACACCCCACTTTCACCAATGGACAAATCATCCAAAATGAAAATAAGTAAGGAAACACAAGCTTTAAATGACACATTAAACAAGATGATCTTAACTGATATTTATAGGACATTCCAACCAAAAACAACAGAATACACTTTCTTCTCAAGTGCACATGGAACATTCTCCAGGATAGACCATATCTTGGGTCACAAATGAAGCCCTGGTAAATTTAAGAAAATTGAAATCATATCAAGTACCATTTCCAAACACAATGCTATGAGACTAGATATCAATTACAGGGAAAAAAATGTAAAACATACAAACACGTGGAGGCTAAACAATACCCTACTAAATAACCAAGAGATCACTGAAGAAATGAGAGGAAATAAAAAAATACCTAGAAACAAATGACAATGAAAACACGATGACCCAAAACCTATGGGATTTATCAAAAGCAGCTCTAAGAGGGAAGTTTATAGCAATACAATCGTACCTCAAGAAACAAGAAACATCTCAAATAAACAACCTAACCTGACACCTAAGGCAATTAGAGAAAGAAGAACAAAAAACCCTCAAAGTTAGCAGATGGAAAGAAATCATAAAGATCAGATCAGAAATAAATGAAAAAGAAATGAAGGAAACAATAGCAAAGAGCAATAAAACTAAAAGCTGGCACTCTGAGAAGATAAACAAAATTGATAAACCATTAGCCAGACTCATCAAGAAAAAAAGGGAGAAGACTCACGTCAACAGAATTAGAAATGAAAAAAGAGAAGTTACAACTGACACTGCAGAAATACAAAGGATCATGAGAGATTACTAAAAGCAACTATATGCCAGTAAAATGGACAACCTGGAAGAAATGGACAAATTCTTAGAAAACACAACCTTCTGAGACTGAACCAGGAAGAAACAGAAAATATAAACAGACCAATCACAAGCACTGAAATTGAAAACTGTGATTAAAAATCTTCCAACAAACAAAAGCCCAGGACCAGATGGCTTTAGTTAATTTTTATATAAGGTATGAAGTTTAGGTTGAGTTTTTCTTTTTCTTTGTCTTCTTAACCTATGAATATCCAGTTGTTGAAATGACTGTCTATCCTTCCTTCTTTGAATTGTTTTTTCACCTTTATCAAAAATCAGTTAGCCATATTAGTGTGGGTCTATTCTGGAGTCTATTATGTTCCATTGATCTATGTGTCTGTCTGCTAATACCATACTATCTTGATTACTGTGGCTATATGGTGTCTTAAAATCAGGTAGTGTGATTCCTCCAACCTTATTCTTCTTTTTCAAAATTGTTTTATGTATTCTACATCCTCTGTTTTTTCATATAAAATTTAAAATGAGCTTGTTTATATCTACAAACACTCATGTTGGTATTTACATGAGGATTGCATTAAACCTGTAGATCAATTGGGGAAGAATTGACATTTTTGCTACCTTGAGTTTTCTAATCCATGAACACAATATGCCTCTCCATTTATTTCAGTCTTTTATTACTTTCTTCATCATTTTGTAGTTTTCAGCATATAGATCATGTACATGATTTGTTATACATATGCCTAAATATTTCAGTTTGGTGATACTGTAAATGGTGTTTTATTTTAAGTTTTGATTTCCATTGCTAAAATTTGATTTGTTCATTGCTAGTATTTAAAAACATGATTTATTTTTATGTGATGATCATGTATCTGTGATAATGTTAAATTCCTTTGTTAATTCTAGAAGGTTTAAAAAAAGATATTGATTCTTTGGGGTTTTCTACATAGATAATCATGCAACATGACTCTATTTCTGGTACTAGGTTTACACTATAACGTTGTGAATAAGGGACCTACCATAATGTTTTTCTCTTTTTTACAGACTGTTCAAAGCTTTTTCAATGTTTCTTTCTTCTTTAATTCTATGGCCCCAAATCAAGTAATAACATCAGATAAGGCTTTGCATCTCTAACACTCTATTCCTAAATTGGAAATTCTCTTTTTCCTCCTTCATTCTGACCTGATTGTAACATCAAAGGTTATACTGATGCCATCTGCACATCTCTGCAGAAAAGGATTTTTGAAGCATTAAAGTTTGGAGATAAGAACCTCATAATAAAAATAGCCACAGAAGCAAATCTTTCTCTCTCGTGAAAAATATAACAAATAACTACAACTTTCTTTCCAAATATAAAAATGTGCTTTTTAATTTAACCATTAGATTTTATTATATCCATGAATATACAAGACTTTCTTCAGGTTCACACTTCTCCAAAATGTTCTACATCCAACAGCAAAAATCATATTCCTTCTCAGATATTCTCATTAGATGTCTTCTTTGCAGAGGAAATTCATGCAAATAGTTGTCTCTTCCATACATCTAAAACTGCCACCATTTACCCACCCAAACTTCCTTATCATAAGTCAGCTGTACTTGCTAGACAATTAAGTAAGTATTGTACATGGGGAGTCGCATTCAAATTTATTGCATTTGTTTACATTTGATTTCTTTGTTAGGAGGCATTATCCCCTTGGAGGGCATCAGAATTCTAGAAGGTGAATTTGGGTATACTGGCCCAAAAAGCTGCCCACTGATAACCACCATTCCTTAGCTGAGAATTACTAGATAACATTTTCTATGTTTGTTAGCAAGAGTATTTTAACCTAATGAGCATGGTTGTTGAAGGCCTTTCTTTCCCAACTGGATTAGTGCCATGTTTAAAAATCCCACAGGCAGATCTACTATTCATTGTCTCTTCTGTGTCTTTGCTGAGCTACTCTTATGAACTTCCTGATGCCGAGATGTGATAAGCATTAGTCTGGAAAATCCCTGTACAGAAGAGCAAGTAAGCACTCTTTCTCAATCTATGATGTGTACCTAAGTCAAACGAACTGAAAAAGTACTGAAAAACTATGTTTATTATTTTTAAATAACTAAATTCTATGCAGTGCTAATTTTAAGAAACTTTTGCTGACAAAAATCTTCTTATTATCTCAATTCAATTAGCTCCATTAACTCAGGTGACTCTGAGATAAAGTCAATGTCAACAACAAACTCAAGTAGATAGAACTAATGTTAAATAAAATTTTGAAAGAAAAACTGGTCTTTAGACAAGTAAGAGTTGATATATATTTGATGTCAAAATAGGACTTTTTTGGGGGAGACAGATATTTTGTTCAGAAGGCAAATCTTACTAAAGACAATGCAATAAAACTGAGTTAATTGAATTTTTAAAAATTCATGATATAGCTCACAGAAGTAACAGCCTAATTTCTGGCTGATTCCTATTTACACTGGGTGCTACACTTTTAAAGTGAGCATTATTATTGTTATTTGCCTCCCTTCAATTTTGATGACCTGGGACAAAGTCCTAAGTTCCCTGACCAAGTTCCAGCTTTACTTACAGATCAAAATATACATATGTTAAATAAAACTCAACTAACCAATATCCTCAAGTTACCAAATGTCTTATCTGCACGTCACCAGAAAAGAACAGATCAGCGTTTTAATTTTTAAAAGGCAAAAAAAGAAAATTAATCCAGGGTAGTCAACCTGGGGTCAGCATACATTCACCCCAATTTCATAAATCTACTGCCTCTACATATAATGTTCTGAATAATGAGAATGGATCTTCAATCAAGATGATAGCCTTTATACCTTCCTAAATTGTAAAATCAGGTAATTTGGCACAGTCCTTGGGTCATGGGGAAGAGGGCAAGACTGTGCTACTCAAATATTAAAATAAAATGGGTGGGGAAGCAGTCTCTACATGAGAAATCTCTATATCTTTTGCTTAATTTTGCTGTGCACCTAAAACTCCTCTAAAAAAAATCGTCTATTTAATAAATAAATAAATGTCACCCTCTGCTAATCTTCGGCTACCCTGAAATTCAAATAACTAGAATCCAACAACCCTAAGTATGCACCAGTTAAATATGGCTTTTCTTTTTTCTGTGTATTTCAAGTCAAAATGATAGATTACCAGCCCTCTGTACTTTAGGTATGAGCCCTACATCAACTGAGGCTGAGAGAGAATACTATTGAATGCTCATGAAGCTGTATAGCATTTGGCAGTGATAAATACATTTGGCTGACAGTAATAGAGACTCATCAACACTTGGATATTGAGTTTCATTCATCCGACACTCATATGAGGAACAGTTTCTAAAACACTTTTTCATGCGTTTATGTTTCTCTGCCAGTAAAGAAAAAGTATTCTGAGTATTTTGGGCTACCTTATCAGTAGGTACAGAAAACCCTCCTGTTTTCCAAATTTAGGAGTGAATTTTAGACGACTCAGTTCTGATACTCCCTTCCTGCCCCCAATAGATAATTATGCCTTCTATTTCTTTGCCTTGCTTCTGCAGTAGGCTGGGAAGACCCTCCTTATTAAAAAGTGTATTAGTTAATGTCAATACAGGCTTTCAGACTTGTAACATTTGAAAAATTGAAAAATCAAAAGACATGGAAAAGGAGAGAGCTTTAGTAAAAACAAGGAGAACGGTAAGAAACTATATATCTATTGGAGAAACGTATATCCTAGCCTGTAGGTATAAGTAGGGTAGCCTATATTCCTATAGTTGGGAAAGCTTAAGATATAAAATGATCTATATTTTCCTTCCATGAAATATTATAATGAACAAAATATTTGCCATATAATAAGTTTTAAGGATGATAGTCAGGAGGCTGATTTTTGTTAAAATGTTGTTCCAATCCTAGAGCCAGGCTAATTTCCATGGCAGCAATGCTATAAAGAGAGTTAAGACTGTTTCAAAGCAATATATTAGGCTAAAAGAATATGCTAGATTAAAAGAACCAAACAGATAACTGTGAAGAAAATTAGAAATAATTTAAAAGTCTTTTTTATCAGAAAGCTGATGAATGTGTCGTGAAATAAAAAGAAAAGCATCTATATCTTTTTCAGGCAGTCTAAAGGAATATAGCCAGACAGAGGTTACTGGCAGATGTTTGTCTCCACTCATTAATCTGGACAAAAACAAGTTTTAGCAATTGAATTCTATCTGTGCTTTCCATAATCCTGCAAACACATTTCAAAGTACTGTACTTATATTGCGGTTCCAGGGTTGTTGAAGAGAAAATATGCCTGGCATCCTTTGGAATTGGCATACGCAATGTTTTTCAAAACAGACTAGATCCCTGGCATCTTTCCTAAGCTTATTAAAATGTTGTATTTGCCTTCCAAGTGTCACTTTTTAACCAGAACACTCTCATAAATTTACCCTAAGTCTATGACAGCTCCCATGTTTTAAGAGAGCCAGAATTTTGTTTTGTACATATAACAAGGGAATAAATGGCCCCTCGATGAATAATTTTCATTTTTGCAGGATGAAGTTATTAAGCAGAAAGCTTCATTAGACCTGCTGCCATTGTTTTAGAGATAAGAAAAAGAAATAATTTTCAAGGTGATATGCCTAACTAACACTGAACCACCACAGTAATACCCATTAACTTCAGGTGAGGGGCCAGAGAGTTTAAAATCCATTCCAAAAAATTAGAAAAAGATAGTCTGTTCTAAGTGAGTTGTTTTAATGAAGATTAGTTATGTTACAAACATATGATAAAAATACAAAATAAACTGATAGAATACTTCTCAGCTAAATAAATGAAATATGAAGTCAAGCCTGTTAAAATGCTTGCATCTGCAGAAAAGGATTGCAGTTACAGTAAAGATATTCCATGTGGTGGAGAGAGATGGGGTGGGGGAGAGAGAGAAAGAGGGAGGGAGGGAGAGAACACAACTAGATAACTAGATGTGCAGTTGTGGACTGCATTTGATCTACAGGGTAATGATGCATGGAATACTGGGTTCTTTATAATGGAAGTTTTCTGTATACCTATGATATTAGCAATAAGCAGTGAGGTTGAATTTCTCTTTTACATTAGCAAACAAACAAGCTAACATCAGATGCTCTCAGAATTGCCCTTTATACTCCTTTTCAAAGAACCCCTAAAGGTTTCCTGGCTGCAAGAAAGTATCTATTTTAGGGAAAAAAATACATCCCCTGCATAAGAAAGAAGAAACACATCCCCTTACCACTCTTTACGACTGTGAAATAAAGTTTTCTTGCAGTGAGACTAGAGGTGGTGCCTTTTGTTACTCTTTTCCATTACCATTTTTCACTATCCTCATGCTGTCAAATAAATGTATATGAGATACTGATGGCTGATGAAGCCCAGAACATTACTTCTCTCAAAGCTATCTATCCTTTAAAGGGGGATGAAAGAAATAAGCAAAAAAGAAACTATAAATGTGGCATCTATTCTAATTTGGTGGTCCTTGGACAAGTGATTTACTAATACCCGTAGAGTCACAAAATCATACTACTGTCTCCATCTCTGAACAAGACCATTATTCATCTACTGACTAGTTCCACTCTAGGCTACAAATGTGAAAGCTCTGATAATGCATATGAGGAAAGCTGTACCTCAAGTATAGGTACCAATATACCACCTGCACATATAAAAGGCAAGAATGAAGCATCTTAACAGTATTATCTATCCTATAAAAACCTGGGATTTCAAATCTGGACGGACTCTTGGAGATCATCTAGTTCAATTACCACATTTCTTACAGACGGAAAAATGGAGGCTTAGGGAGAGATTGTACAAGATCACTCTGATAGTGGTAGAACCTGGATTGGATCCTGTAGCTCCTGATTGCTAGTCTGGTAAGATACCTCACATAACCAGACAGTTTCCCAGTTTCCCTCCCAGTGTGGGCAATGATTACCCAAACATGACCTGTAATACAAACTTCTGTTTATGGAATATGTTGTCTTTCTCTTGAAGATGAAACAGTGCATATTTCAAGACCAAAGAGAACCACATCTTCTCCCTAATGGTCTTCTCTGACCACTATATTTTCATGTTCAAGAATTATGAGTTGAACAAACCTTGATATTTAGTATTAAAGTGTTTCCCATTATTCACCTATTGATTCAAGGTTTCTTAATGGTATAATTCATTTTTATTCCAAAGCACTTTAACCATGAACTCCCAGGAACAACAATATTAAATCTAAAAATAGGAAAATTTTTAAATGCATAACTTGTCAAACTCCTATCCAGAGAAATATTGATTTTGAGTACTTGTCCATAAAATATTTCTCAGTATATACTAGTAGGGTTTAAGTGCAAATCTCTTTCAGTGCTTTTTGCATTTTATTAAGGACCAAAATTCAGTCTCCTAAAATTTGTTGGTCTGATGCATATATTCTCATATTATTTGTTATTGTGTATGCTTCCTCTCTTCTCAGCTAGATTATACACTTTTCTAAGTGTAGGAATCACTTCATCAAACCTTTCTTGTATTCTTCCCTGCACCAAAACACAGGATATGTCACGTAGTCAGCGTTCCATATATAGTTCTAGAATGAACAGATTTATTACTTATCTCCAAGACAATGGCTATATAGTTTCTTTGGAGGACACAGGCTTCAGAGACAGAAAATATTGGATAAACAGATACAAATTCACCAGCTTTGTGATCTTACAGAAATTACTTGACAAAGCTGATACTCAGTTTCTTACCTATAGTACAGAGAACAATATCAATGATTCTAAATTACTTCAGAAGCTTGTTGTAAAACGAGATAACATCCGCGAATTATCTATCTCTCACATTTCCTGCTTTACGCAACGGACATAAGCAATAAATATTCACTCCCTTTTCTCTGTTTTTTTAATTTAAATCAAATAATTACAGAAATGACCTGGAAAGACCCTAACAAAAACAAAAAAATATCATGCCATAGAATCATGCAGAACAAGTTAAATCCAGATAATAATATTATCCTCACAAAACTAATGGGAGGACTGAGAATAATGTAAGTAAAATAATTACTGCAGTGCCTAGTTCGAAGTAGATGCTTAACACATGATATTATTTATTGTTGGAGTATTTTATTCAACCAAAGTTCCTCATTAGTCTGAACTCAACTTTTAATACATTCATCAGTTCTAAATTATAATTGAGAGGTAATATTGCCTAACTATATTTATGATATATCCATGGCAGTATCTGTAGACCCTTGCACATAAAGTATTTATTCTCAGCCTATATTAGTGTGTCCTCTGGATTGCTGTTCAATAGAGACAAAGGCCACCACCAAATATACTCCTGAAGGAGAAGGATGGGCACAGTGCCAGGACCACAACAAAGAGAAAATGAAAACACTGGGGATGAGAAATCTAAGCCTCTATCTTTCCAAACATTCACAAAAGCACAGAAAATTGTGTAATCAGCTCCAATGTCCACATGGCCCAGTTTCAAAATTCAGCAAAATTTTGCCAATTCTGTTTTCTGTATCAGGTCCTAACTCTGTATGTGTGGGTGTTGGAATATTTTAAAGATAATAATAGGCATCATGTCATTTCAGCCACAAATTTTTCAGTCTGCATGATATAGACATTTTACTAACATAAATACCATACCATTATCGCAGTCCCCCAATAATGTTAATTCCACACTATCATCTGATACTTAGTCCATATTTAAATTGATCTGATTTTCTCAAAACGTTTTTACAGTTGATTTTTTCCAATCGGGATTCCAACATCGTCTATACATTACATTTAGTTGATATTTCTCCTAAGTCTCTTTTATTCTAAGAGTCATTTCCTTTTCTTTGGGAATCTGAGTTGTAATGTGGGTAAATGTGTGACCATAATTCACAGATGTTGCCTGGAGCTGGAAAGGCAGAAAGCAAGTTAGTATGGCTCATTGTAGATGCTCAGATACGGTGACCATTACACACTATTCAGTGAACAGTAACAAACACTAAAAAAGAGTTGACTGTACCTGCTGGATGTGAATATAAGTTACTCTTTAAAAGAACAGAAAAACCAACTAAAAGCCATCTTATTTTCATTGCTTAAGCTCAATCCTGTGTATCACGGTTGCTTTACTGCTCTACTCCACTTTTCAAAAGGTAAATGACATTCTCTAGAGTCATACAGGATGCATCATTGAAATGGGTAATGTACTAGTGATTTAAAAAAAATCAGTTTATTTCTCTCTTCCAGGACTATCCTCTGGAGAATCTTTGCTCCAAGCTTTTATTCTGCAACATGATCCAGAGCTTATTCTTCCATAAAAATTTTAGCTTCAAGGCGAAATTAGCTGATAAACTCTAAAATGATCTGTACTTTTCACTGTTTAACACATTAAAACATTTTCCTTAACCATTCTGTATTGCTCTTTAGCTTGTAAAGGCTTGACAATGTCCTGAATGATATTATTAATCTGAATCATGCAGTTTGCTGCAAAATGAGTTAATAGTCATTGTATTCACAGCTCCTCATAGGAGCAGATTCTTAGAGGTAAGCAAAGTTCATCCTTAGAAGAACAGTTGTTTTTGGACCACTAGAATATCACTTAGTACAGAAATTGAGTTTACACTTTAAAAATCCACCCTAGTGTTTTATATTCCCTTAGCTTACATCATTTATCCAATGTATCTTATTCTTCATCAAATATTTCTTTTAGGTTTACTCTCATTCTGGCATTCAAAGTTCTCAAAAATCTCACTCAGGTGGAATTTCTGTGAAGCTAATATAGAATGTAATCTCTGGGTCCTTCACTTGCATGGGCCCCTTTCCAGCCCTGGCAGGGCCTTAGCAATGTATTCATATAGCCATACATTTCTGAAAAATTTGCAAAATTATCATACTTTAACTATATTCAGTTAAGACCACTGTCGCATTCCACTCTGATTTTGCTCCATGTCAGATGTCATTAGAGAGATCATAGTCATAGGCCTTTTTACAATCTGACTAAGGGACGTTGACAAGCAATCTGAAACTGACAAAGATAACATAAAACTCATAATTTGCCATTATAATGAGGACATAGATGACAAATGTGTTAATGAGTGCCATCAATTCCAAGAGTGGTAAGATTATTCATTGCCCAAGAAAATTTCATGTGTCAAGAAATCTTTCAGTTTACATATAAAAGAATTTTAATAGTAGTTTTATCAAATTTGACAACAATCCTAAAAAAAATTTATGACATTATTTATAATAAGTTGTGAGGCTGAAAAAGCCTGTTTTAAACTAGCAATGATAAAAATAAATATCTATCACACCACAGGTAAAAAGCGATCATTTCTCTATTTTTTCCTCAGACGTTTATATTATAAAACCATTGTCTTATGAAGAGGCAATCAACAAGCATCAGGCAAAACTTGTATGAAGAAAACTAGTGTAGAGGTTTTCAAGCCATGATTTAATAAAAATGTTATTTTTCTAGATTTTAAAAATATTTGTCAGCTTTCTAAAGTTTGAAGTTTGTTGAGATTTTTTTTCTCTTTTAAATATTTTTGTTCATACCAAATATTGCATTCAAAATTTTATAGCATTTCTCTTAAAGAGAGCCCCTGATTATATGAGCTTTAGAGCCCACCAAACCTAGGTATACCCCTGATCTGACCACTCACTACCCACTTAAAATTATCACCCACTGTTTCCCAGTATGAACCCTCCTCATTAGTTGAGCCAACTGCCACGCATGAAATAAGCCAAGTTCCTTACCATCCCTCAAATATACCATGTTGATACTTGCTTCTACTTTTATTCAGGTTAGCTTGTCAGCCATCCTCAGGGTACCCAACTAAGCAAATATTCTTAAAGAGTTAACTCAAGAGCTATCACCTGTAGGAAGTTTTTCTTGATTTGATCATCCCTCCTCAGATGCAATTAGCCTTTTCTCTGAATCAGCTTTCACTTTACATTAACTTATACAGAGGTTAAGTACTATAAGTCAATCCCTCACTAGATTGTAATTGTTCTCAGAGCAGGAGGAAGCTCCTTTAGGTGAGTTTTTGCCAGAATGTCCGGTACATTATTTTCCTTACTCGGGGCTTTCAGTTGATGTTGGCTGAATCAGTAGGTGGTGTTTAGTGGAATCGTATTTTTAGAACACAACTGAATTCATCTCTATGAAGCTGTTTTTTCCTGTCTAGTCAAACCCAAGTTGATTTCTCCCCTTTTAGAAATTTCCTTTTGCATTATAATCTATATCTTGATCATTTATCATATAAAAACACCAGTTATTATGTGTTGCCTTCCCATTTGAATTGAGAGTAGAAATCATGACATAGACTTCTTTGGGAGCTCTCCTAGAGCCATGCTATTCAAATGCATTTTTAAGCACAGTTTATTTATTTCTCCACTATAAAATATTCTTCTACCTATTTTCATTTATGATGTAATGTAACATTCACAATCATTGCCATAACTTTCCAACACCTGTATACTCATTTACTTGATATTTTCTCTCAACACACTCATTTAAAAAAAAAAATATATATATATATATATATACACACTTATATAATTAAAAAGGAAACAGCTGAAATAGAAAGTCAGGATTGATAGCCACAAAAAACAGTTATGATTTCTAGCTTCTGTTAAATCCTGACCCCAAGCCTACTTCCTTTTTATTAAACAGAAAGATTACTAAATGTTAGAAAGATATTAAAGACTCATTAGCACCAAACTGAGACTTGCTCCTTAACATAATCCATTCATTCATATAATTTATATTTGTTGTCTTTCTCCTATATGCCTGGATACTCAAGATACCTGGTTTCATTGGGATCCTACTGGGAGAAGATGGGGGAAAAAAGCAATCAATGCAAATAAATAAACAAGTTAATTTGAGCTAGGACAAATTCACTGAAGAAAATAAAATGGAATAATATAAATGAAATTGACTGGGATGAGAATCATTTTTGATTGGACAATCAGAAAAATTTTTAAAAGATAGCTTTCTCACTGAGTTATTATTTGTAAAGCCTAGGTCTGTGTATGATCTGAAATAATCCATGTATACCACCAAGGTACATGTCTTTCATTTTGGCAACCACTAAACCATATTTACATTTTTAAGTAGACAGATCTGAATAAAAGTCTCGTCTCTACCACTTACCAGCTGTGAAATCTTGGCCTAGTTACCTAATCTCTCTAAGCCTCAGTTTCCTTATCAGAAAAATGAGGACAATCAAAATAAAAATCATAGAATTGCTATAAAGAATAAATAGGAGAAAGGAATTCATATACTTCACAGAGTGCCTGGTACATCATAAGCAGCCTTTTACAAAAGTCCTATGGCAATTTCACCATTTGGCAATTGTCAGGTCCTTTTGATAAATAAAAGGCGCCCTTGGTAGTTAGAAGTTGGCAGAAGCTGTACATTTCCTACCCCAAAACCTCACTACCAGATGGTATGCTTCATTGAAGACAGGTTTTTGACTAAATTCTGTCATGTGTACAAATATTTATAAGCACAAAACATTCATAATTGCATGTAGCTCAGGTTAATTCCCACTCTGACTGAGACACACAGACTGACACTTTGCAGCAATATTTACTTTGGGCAGATGCTATGATATTTCTACAGCAGGAATAACCAATATGGTAGTCTTGTAATGTGGTAGAGTCCTCTGTGAAGTAGAGGGATACCAGATCAGTGGGGTTCTAGGTATCGAGCTCTACACAGAGGATTATAGGTTGCTGGGCTTGCCAGATCCTTCTACGTGGTTCTCATAAGGATAGTGAGACCTGTATTATCTTTCCAACCAGCCTTCTCTCTTGAACACCACTAATGAAACATATTTCTAACATCTCTTATTCTAATTACAAACTCTCTGGTGTAGATTTTGATAAAAATATTGGAAATGCTAAATAACTATTTTTGTTTTGTTGATTCCAACTTAAGGTACCTCAAGTGCTAATTAACTGCGCTTACAATGAAGTCATAATTTGTACACATTTATATCACCCTGTGTATATTGAAGTATTTTTAAAGTAAAATACTCCACAATATAACAGCTCAATAATATTAGCTGTTATTTTCAGTATAATAAAAGTATAGGTAGAACTTTCGTTGTGACAATTAGAACTAGTTTAAAGAAATATCCAATTACCCTATTATTGGATAATTATCTACTGTTCACATCCCTAATGACTGTGAAAGTAACCAAGGCTTTTAGGAAGAACTGATTAACTCTTTCTGGTCACCAGTTAACCAGAATATTAACCTTCATGAACCTACAAACCATGTTGGATAAAAAGTAGGTGTTTAATATATCCTTAATTTTGTATACATGAGAACAGCCCCAAAATACTAATTATTGGTATTATTATGATGACTGCCAGTATTTTAAATGGAAAGAAAAATGAAAATTAATAATTCTTTCACAATTTTCCTTCTAGTTTTACTTGTTTGTAGTAGAAACAGCAAGGTGTACAAAAGAAATATAAAAAGCATTCAACCCAGCTTTGTCACTGATTAGCTGTGTGATTATACACAAGTCACAGCTTCCATGCTTCAGTTCCCTCATCTATAAAGTATGGATCATACCCATTTCCCCTAACTGGCAGGGATGATTTGAAAAGAAAATGAAGTTATACATGAGGATAGGTATCGACAAATTTTAAAGCACTGTACTAATATAGGTTGCTATTATTACTAGTATTTTTATTTTGGCTTGATTCCTAATCAGAGAGCGTAATAAGACAAGAGCCAATGATAATAGAGCCAATAATAATAGCATTAGTGACAGTAGTCCAATTAGACAACAGTGGATGGCAGAAGGTAGACCATAAAAATATATCAACATATATAGAAGTCATTCATTTTTCATAAATGTCAAAATGAAAGAAATTCTTTTTTCTTCAACTGATGCTTTTATTTATAGACCTGCAATAAACTATTCACTAGTTTTTTTATCTCCAACTATTTATATTTATATTCAAAACACTAGCAGATGCGTTTTCTTGATATTTTTGAGTTCTCTTTGAGTACACTCTAAGGACCAATCTTGTAGGATAGGTAGCTGCCTATAAGCTATGCTTTTGAAAACTCAGAAGGTTCTTAAGAATATTTTGACTGGATTAGGTATTACCTTACTCTGGAGGAGAAATATATTAGTAACCATACTGTAGGGATTTAATTGTTAATTTGATGTCACTGTCCAGGAAGCAAGTGTCCTGAAATATTGATGATAATGGAATGGGTGAAAAAATTGCAGAGAGAGCTCTAAAGTGATGTCTTAGTCTAGTAAAATGTAAGGGAAGTAGAGGAAGAGAGAAGGGCCAGCAGAGGACTGCTTGAGAATACCAACAGATGGGATGAAGAGATGGGGTGAACAGAGGACCAACTTGACATACTTCACCATTTTTCTTGAAATAAACTTTGAAAACAGAATTCAGTAATCAGTTGACTCAAAAACTCAATTTGCCTCCGTTTCAAAGAGGGGATCTGCCTTGAGAGTCCCCAGGCATCCAGAGAAAGGTAGGCTATCTCAGGATGAAAAAGCTCTCAATAAAAACTTTACTTCCTCTACAATTTGGCCTCTACTCAACCTTGTAAAAATGTATTACATAGAAAATATTATTTAATTAAAACTCATCAAGTAATGCTCTGTGTGAAGCCAGATATTTTTCAATTCAATAGCCACCTACTAATGGCTGTGATAAAATTGTAAGATATACAGGGTAAAAAAGCAGAGGGTTCTTAATCTCCAGGAACTCACATATCTTATAATCCTCTCTTAGTATTGCTCATTTGTAGGCACTTATATCTTCATCCTGCAGGATCTGGAATCAACCCTGACCAAGGCAAACTGTACATAAGGAGAAATATCTCTATCACTGAGTGAGATTTTGAATTAGTCCTGCTGCTGTAAGTCAAATATCTAATATCCCTAAACTTTCCTTTTAAACCATATGTGTCCAATTTGTGCTACTGAACAAGTCTTGGTTTCTGATTATTCATTTGTTCATTGGAACTGAAGCCTTGTTTGGACCCTAAATACTAGATACTAGAGCATGTTTGGGGCCTTGAAAAACTTTCTACATGTTGCCAATTACCTTTCTCTATATTTCCTCCATCTTCAAGGTTCTTGCTCAAAATTGAATATACCAACTACAGACATATCTTACTACAATAAATCTGAAATTGTCAATCACCACTTTCTGAAGCCTCTTGTTTCTGTAACCTTACACACCAGATCTGATTCCCTAGGACTCCACTGACAGCCAAGTTCAAGCACAGCTTAACCACATTTGATTGAATGTTCTAATTTAAACTATTGATTGTCCCTCTCAGGAATTAGTCTTATGGTTTTGTCAGCAAATCATCCCCATTTTACTTGTTTACCTATGCTTCCACCACTAGCTTTGAAGTCGAACCTAACTGGGTTATCACAGTCACCTTAATAGTTATCTTCCTATTCTTAATCACAATATGTACACAAATTATCTACTATGCCCTATCACTCTTGCAACCCAAAAGTGTACATAAGTTTTTTTCTTCACATCTTCTAAACAGAAGATTAATTTATAACCACCTGTTATTATTAACAAATATCTACAATGAATGTACTGATATCTTAAAGAAAGTAGCAAGAAAGGAAGGAAGGGAAATAGGAAGGGAGGGAGGGAGGGAGAGATAGAGAAGAAGGAGGGAGGAAAGGAGGAAGAAAGGAAGGAAGAAAAGTTGAAATTAACCACAGTGAGAAACTCAGTATTTTGGCTTGTTGGCTTGGACCTCCAAGTATAATTCAAACAAAACATAAAATTCTACAATATGTGACACTAATGTGAAAATTTCTCCCTTGATGCACACCCTCTTTGGTATTTTTCAGCTGGAACTAAAAAGCACACTACTCTCTAACTGTGCAAGGAACACACTTATGATGCTACATAAGACACCATTAATGCAGAAATAAAAAATTTTAACATTAAAAATTTATATTTGTGATTTACATTAATTTCCATAGCATAGTACATGGCATTGTTTGTTCTTATGATTAAAGAACTTATCTTAAAAACACTGCCCTAGATGGCAGAGGAGAAAATGCTAGCACAAGTAGGAACACAAAACATAAAGGTGTAAATTGCATTCAAAAGTCAAGTCTAGAAAAAGAGGTTAGAAAACAAATCTCATATTACTCTTTAAGATCTGAACTGAAGTGTAATTATAAGATAATGAAAGTTATTTTCTTGTGTGATACATCAACTGGCTCTGACAGCAGCTCCCAAAATTAAAATCCACCCAGATTTGCAGCAATGTCAATAATGCTAGAGTATGTGTATGGTCTTACAGGGTAACTGTGTGGACAACATATTTTTTAGTTATGTTTCAATTACATTGGTTTACTAAACATCACCCCATAAACCATTAAATGGTGTAAACAAAGACACAGAAAGTATACATGGACAAGAATATAAGCTCCTACTCTCATGTGAAATTGTAAAAATATCAATTTCAAAGTCATGTAAAAATTAGGAAAGTTTCACAAGAAAAATATATTGAGACTAAATAATTCATAGTCTGTTATATTTTACACCTTTAGTTCTCCTTCTTAGAACTACTTAGTGTAAGCTAAAGTAAAGACGGTTTGTATAAGTAAGATTCAAAGATTCTAAGGTGGTAGCCAAGAAAACTTCACTTTGTTTATGGACAAAAGACTAATTATGACCGTAAAATAACAAAAGTAGAGAGTAGGGTACATTTCAAGAAAGAAACTGGTTTTAAGTTCAGGTTCATAATATCTCTCCTTTCCAAAGGTAGCTTAAAAAGGGTAAAAAGATTAAAGTATCATTGAAATTAAGACAATATCTCAATCGCATAACACAACTGTGAGGAATATCATCCAGATATAAAACATTTTGAATGAAATTAAAAGAATATACTAAGAATCAACTACAGAGAGGCCAATATAATTTGTTACGATATAAGCAGAAGAAAGTATGAAAAAAACTCCATTTTTCAAACTGAATGGACAACTGAGAGTATTATGTTGGCCAGGGAAACTAATTGAGGAAATATAATAGTAATGTTAAAATGCAATTAAAGTAGAAAATTGCCTATTTTTTTGTAGTAAAAACTAAGCTACTAGAATGGAAGACAAGAGCAAGTACATAACAGATAATGCATTAAGGGACAAAGAAGAAAACCCATTAAGAAAAAAAAAGGATATTCATAAAATGGGGATTCAAGACTCTAGATAATTGATATGACTGATGAAATAAAACATATATAGCAATAACAACAAAAATATTCACAAGTCTAAAAGAAGAAAATCTTCCAGAAATGACAGAAGTCCTGATTCTGCAAAGCAAAAGGCTTCACTATCAAAAAAAATTTATAATGGCAAAAAAATCCAGATATTCCTCATTATACAACTTTTGAGATGGAGAAGGAATATTACACCTACCCAGATATAAGAAGGTTACTTGATGTAGCATTAAGATATTTTTGGCTGCAGGTAAAGGAATATATAGTTTAAAGTGGTTTTAAAAATAGGTGTTTCAATTCTTGTTGGTTTTTCATTTGTTTTTGTTTTTATTTTCCTCACATTACAAGAAATCTGAAAGAGGCTGTTTCACAGTTGGTACAGTGGCTTAATGATATCCACAAGGATCTGATCCCTTTGTATCCTTTCACATGACCATCCGCAGCAGTAAGACTTTTGTCTTCAGTTTTGTTCTCTCATGGTCACTTAGCTATTGCATCATCCCTCATCGTGTCCTCACACAACCACACCCAAAAGCAGGAATAGACAGTAGATACTGTCTCCTCATTTGTCTTATTTATTTATTTGACTGGAGATTTTATTTTAGAAATATAGAGGATGGTGGTGCAATAATATTTGACATTTTAAATTAAGGTTTGCTTCATTTAAGTTTAATATTAATTCCATGCTGTGTTTCAGTAAGAACAATACCAATTTTCTGTATCTGTGGATCATGTCAGACATCCAGTAGTACAAATTAACTGAACAAAAGAAGTTAAGCGATTGAATGGCTGAGGAACTCATTTCCCCAGGGGAAGAGGGAAGGAGAAGAAACAAAGAATATAACAGGCATGCAGCCTTTTCCATACCACCTTCGAAGCTAACCTGCTTCAGAGGGAGAGTGAAAGCAGGCAAGAATGAGCAGCCATGGATTGTTGGACTGTTACCAGCATCATGCTTTTCAGCAACATTTCAGCAGAGTTTGAAGCACTTTTTTACAGTAAGACCATTACAACAAACTCTCCAAAGGACCTTTAACCACCTCAAGCTAACACCCAATTAATTTTAAACATCGGTATAAAATTCAATTTAAACAACTAGAAAAAGGAAAAAATGATACCACTTATGCCTCTAGAGTGTGATTAACCTCTCTCTTAGATGTTTGCATCACCTAGAAGTCTAATCGCTTTTGAATGTAATTTCCATTTCTAATGGTGATCTTGCCACATCTGGCAGGAGATGATACAGTAGTGCTGAAAAAGCCTCTATGTAGTCCTATTAGTGTCTTAAAGAACCTAAAAACTGGAACCAGTAAAATGCACAGAAATTCACTCTTGCCTTTAAGAACATTTGAAAACTGTTTTTTAAAAAAAAAAAACAGGGCAGAGCCTAAATTCTGAAACCAAATGTAGAAGTCAGATTTGGTGGTTCACACTGACCATGAGGAATTTCCTACGTGGTGGGATGGGAAGGAATAGGGTGGCTAGGGATGGTTTTTCTTGTTGGCTTTTAGGTCTCACTGATTTTCATCTTCCACATCCTGCAAAAATTCTTTATTCTACTCTTCACCATCACCCTGCATGTCTGAATTCAATAGTGTCAGATTATCACATAACAACTGCATGATGTGTAGAGTCCTTATAGCTTCACTTCACTCCATTTCTCTTTTATTAGCGAGGAAACTCTTTCTTAGAACACTCCAGCAAAATTCTCCTTACATCTCTTCACTTCAACAAGGCCATATTACTACACTCTAGCTATAAGGGAGACTGGGGAAGTGATTTTCTGCATTTCCATGCTCTATAATCAAAGATGGGACTCTGACAGCAAGTAAGCAGTAAAAGGGGATTGGCTAATGGGTAGGCGACTCAAAGTGTCTACTATAGTCATTTACCAAGGGAAAAAAGTGATTGAGCTATTCTTAGATTTTCAACATCACCAGATGCCAAATATAGAAATAATGTCAGATGAATTTTTATAAATGATATATATACATATGTATACATATATATACATATACATGTAAAATATACATATACATACACAATATACATATATGTACATAAAACTACACAAATCATAAATGTATATAATTTAATGAATTTTCACACAATGAATATACTTAATGAAATCTGCATCCAGATCTTAATTGTGACTAATCTACTGAAAAGCCTCTTGAAGATATTTTTTAATCTCTCTCTTGTTTTTCACTTTCAGTATTTTCATTTGATCCTTTTGTATAATTTCTATCTCTCTGCCAAAATCCTCTATCTGTTCATATATGTCATCTGTCTTTTCCAGTATAGTATGAACTGGCAAACTATAACCAACAACCTGTTTTCGTAAATAAAATCTTATCAGGGCACAACCATGCTCTTTGGTTTATGTGTTGTCTATGGCTGGTTTGTGCTACAATGGCAGAATCCAAAATTTGTGACAGAGACCATATGACCTGCAGGGCCCAAAATATTTACTATATGGCCCTTTACAGAAAAAAAGTTTGCTAACTCTTGAACTAGAGCATTTAATATGTTAATCATAGCTATTTTAAATTTCTTATCTTTGGTTCCAATATCTTCATCATATTTGCATCTTGTTTTGTTGATTGCTTTGTCTTTGATAGTGTGTTTTTCCTTACTTTTTTGGGTATGTTGTTGGTGTTTTTGTTGAAGACCAGGCATCTTGTGTCAAACAGTACTTATGCCTTAAAGTGAGCATACCTATTTCTTTTTCAAGGCCTTTAATTGAGTAGAGTTTGAGTTTTGTCATAGTGTACCTTCAGTGTGGCAATCTCCAAATTCCTCTAGTGTTACCTTCTGCTTAGGATGGGGCTGCTAAGGATTAGAGGTTTTTCCAATGTTTGTTCCACTCTCAGGTTTATAGTTTCCATTTGAACTTGTACCTCAGAGACAGCATCTCTCCTATTCCAGCCTCTGTACTAACATAAGATTTCTGTTACTAGTTACTCAACACTGAGGAGAATGAGTTTGGGGTAGGGGAACATTTTAGTCCATCCTCAGTCTTAGGTAGGTGCTTTATCCCTAGATTTTGGAGATGAGTCTTTTCACTGATCCTATCTTTTCTGCCAGTATCAGGTTATAATTTGGGCCTAGGATGTTTTCTTACCTCTATTACAAAGGGTAGGTTTTTTGGTTTTTATTTTCTGTTCCATTTCCTGAGACACAATGGGTCTTCAACTGTGGCATGAGGATCACAGGGTTTGGTGTCCTTCCTTTCTTGGCTTAAGGCTTTTGTTCCATAGGGAAGATAGAAAAGAAGATCCAGGTAGGGCTTCATGCCTTCCCTCAACAGCTGCTGTTCAATTTCTCCAAACCCACACCCAGAAGTTGAAATAAATTTTAACGTATCCTAATATGAAATTTTTCCCTATGAGGACAAATCACATTGGAACAGTTAATGGTAACTTTGTCCCCAAATAAATTACTCATTCCCTTGTGAAGAGAAAAGGGGTACAGTTAACATTTTTGAATTGTTTAATATTAATATTATGAAAACAACACACAAAATGGTTACATTTTCAGCTTGAAGGGGCAAACAATAAAAATGATTTTCCCTCCTACTCCCAAATTCCAAAAGCAGAAGTAACCACCATTGATATGCGCACATACATGCAACGCATGCATCCTTTCTGTACTCATTACAGACACATCACCTAGTACTATATGATAGAAATTGGCATTGAATGAGCCATTTGTGCATTCCTCTATTTTAAGAAAGTTTGTTTATACTATTACTTCATGTATACAAATTATGCATATGTTCCAACTCAATTGTCAAAATTAGCTATCATGTCCTATAGAAACTTTAAAATCTTTCATTCCTTTTTATTTCATTTTTATCATTTTCCTTACACCAGTCTTCCATGTCCTTAACTGTGTTTTCAGCTATATCTGTTATTGTTTGCTAACTTTTATCTAGCTTTCATTTTAGTAATACTTTATTTTTTCTTTTTCTTCCTGTTCTCTACCAGCTCACAGCTTAAGTCTTTTTTTAAAAAAATAATTTCCTTTTAGAACACTTAAATATTTCCTTTGAGACCATATTTCAAATAAACTGATTTTTAAATTGATATAATAGGTTTTTTGTTTGATATGTTCTATATATGTCTGTTAGAAATACTGTATGATCAATATTAATTCTTCCAATCCAAGAACACGGTATATCTTTCCATCTATTTGTGTGATCTTCAATTTCTTTCATCAGTATCTTATAGTTTTCAGAGTACAGGTATTTTGCCTCCTTAGGTAGGTTTATTCCTAGGTATTTTATCCTTTTTGATACGATGGTAAATGGGATTGTGTCCTTAATTTCTCTTTCTGATCTTTCATTGTTAGTGTATAGCAATGTAACAGATTTCTGTACAGTTTCATGTACTTTGCACACAGTCACAGTTTTACTTCCTCTTTTTCAATATTGTTAAAATGACTATACTACCTAAGGCAATCTACAGATTTAGTGCAATCCCTAACAAATTGCCAATGGCATTTTTCACAGAACTAGAACAAAACATTTTTTAATTTGTATGAAAACACAAAGACCCCAAATAGCCAAAGCAATCTTGAGAAAGGAAAATGGAGATGGAGGAATCAGGCTCCCTGACTTCAGACTATACTACAAAGCTACAGTCATCAAAATAGTATGGTACTGGCACAAAAACAGAAATATAGATCAATGGAACAGGATACAAAGCCCAGAAATAAACCCATACACCTATGGTCAATTAATCTAAGACAAAGGAGGTAAAAATATACAATGGAGAAAAGACAGTCTCTTCAATTAGTGGTGCTGGGAAAACTGGACAACTACATGTAAAAGAAGGAAATTAGAACATTCTCTAACACCATATACAAAAATAAACTCAAAATGAATTAAAGACCTAAATGTAAGACCAGATATTATAAAAATCCCAGAGGAAAACATAGGCATAACACTCTTTGATATAAATCAAAGCAATATCTTTTTGGATCTGTCTCCTAGAGTAATAGAACTAAAAACAAAGTAAACACTGCAATAAACCATAATGGAAAAGAATAATGTATATATTATATATATATATATATATATATATATATATATATATATATATATATATATCTCTGAATCACTTAGCTATACAGTAGAAATCAACACGACATTGTAAATCAACTATACTCAGTAAATTTAAGAAAATAAACAAATGGGACCTAATGAAACTTAAATGCTTTTGCACAGCAAAGGAAACTATAAACAAAACAAAAAGACAACCTACAGAATGGGAGAAAATATTTGCAAATGATGCAGCTGACAAGGGATTAACTTCCAAAATATGCAAACAACTCATACAGCTCAATATCAAAAAACAAACAAACAATCCAAACAAAAAATGGGCAGAAGACCTAAACAGACATTTCTCCAAAGAAGACATACAGATGACCAACAGGCATATGAAAAAATGCTCAACATTGCTAATTATTAGAGAAATGGAAATCAAAACTACAATGAAGTATTACCTCACTCCAGTAACAATAGCCATCACCAAAAAGTCTAAAAATAGGAGGAGGAACCAAGATAGCAGAGTAGAAGGAAGTGCTCTCACTCCCTCTTGTGAGAACACCAGAATCACAACTAGCTGCTGGACAATCATCGACAGGAAGACACTGGAACTCACCAAAAAAGATACCCCACATCCAAAGAAAAAGGAGAAGCCACAATGAGACGGTAGGAGGGGTGCAATCACAGTAAAATCAAATCCCATAACTGGTGGGTGGATGACTCACAGACTGGCGAACACTTATACTGCAGAAGTCCACCCACTGGAGTGAAGGTTCTGAGCCTCACGTCAGGCTTCCCAACCTGGGGGTCCGGCAACAGGAGGAGGAATTCCTAGAGAATCAGACTTTGAAGCCTAGTGGGAATTGATTGCAGGACTTTGACAGGACTGGGGGAAACAGACACTCCACTCTTGGAGGGTGCACACAAAGTAGTGTGAGCATAGGGACCCAGGGGAAGGAGCAGTGACCCCAGGGGAGACTGAAACAGACCTACCTCCTACTGTTGGAGGGTCTCCTGCAGAGGCGGGGTGGGGGCTGTGGCTCACCGAGGGGACAAGGACACTGGCAGCAGAAGTTCTGGGAAGTACTCCTTGGCGTGAGCCCTCCCAGAGTCTGTCATTAGCCCTAACAAAGTGCCCAGGTAGGCTCCAGTGTTGGGTTGCCTCAGGCCAAACGACCAACAGGGAGGGAACCCAGTCCCACCCATCAACAGTCAAGTGGATTAAAGTTTTACTGAGCTCTGTCCACCTGAGCAACAGGCAGCTCTACCCACCACCAGTCCCTCCCATCAAGCCTCTTAGACAGCCTCATCCACCAGAGGGCAGACAGCAGAAGCAAGATGAACTACAATCCTGCAGCCTGTGGAACAAAAACCACATTCACAGAGAGATAGACAAGATGAAGAGGCAGAGGGCTATATACCGGACGAAGGAACAAGATAAAACCCCAGAAAAACAACTAAATGAAGTGGAGATAGGCAACCTTCCAGGAAAAGAATTCAGAATAATGGTAGTGAAGATGATCCAGGACCTCAGAAAAAGAATGGAGGCAAAGATTGAGAAGATGCAAGAAATGTTTAACAAAGACCTAGAAGAATTAAAGAACAAACAAACAGAGATGAACAATACAATAACTGAAATGAAAACTACACTAGAAGGAATCAGTAGCAGAATAACTGAGGCAGAAGAACGGATAAGTGACCTGGAAGACAGAATGGTGGAATTCACTGCCGCAGAACAGAATAAAGAAAAAAGAATGAAAGGAAATGAAGACAGCCTAAGAGACCTCTGGGACAACATTAAATGCAACAACATTCGCATTATAGGGGTCCCAGAAGGAGAAGAGAGAGAGAAAAGACCAGAGAAAATATTTGAAGAGATTATAGTCAAAAACTTCCCTAACATGGGAAAGGAAAGAGCCACCCAAGTCCAGGAAGTGCAGCAAGTCCCATACAGGATAAACCCAAGGAGAAACATGCTGAGACACATAGAAATCAAATTGGCAAAAATTAAAGACAAAGAAAAATTACTGAAAGCAGCAAGGGAAAAACAACAAATAACATACAAGGGAACTCCCATAAGGTTAACAGCTGATTTCTCAGCAGAAACGCTACAAGCCAGAAGGGAGTGCCACGATATATTTAAAGTGATAAAAGGGAAGAACCTACAACCAAGATTACTCTACCCGGCAAGGATCTCATTCAGATTCGATGGAGAAATCAAAAGCTTTACAGACAAACAAAAGCTAAGAGAATTCAGCACCACCAAACCAGCTCTACAACAAATGCTAAAGGAACTTCTCTAAGTGGGAAACACAAGAGAAGAAAAGGACCTACAAAAACAAACCCAAAACAATTAAGAAAATGGTCATAGGAACATACATATCGATAATTACCTTAAACGTGAATGGATTAAATGCTCCAACCAAAAGACACAGGCTTGCTGAATGGATTCAAAAACAAGACCCATATATATGCTGTCTACAAGAGACCCACTTCAGACCTAGGGACACATACAGACTGAAAGTGAGGGGATGGAAAAAGATATTCCATGCAAATGGAAATCAAAAGAAAGCTGGAGTAGCTATACTCATATCAGATAAAATAGACTTTAAAATAAAGAATGTTACAAGAGACAAGGAAGGACACTACATAATGATCAAGGGATCAATCCAAGAAGAAGATATAACAATTATAAATATATATGCACCCAACATAGGAGCACCTCAATACATAAGGCAACTGCTAACAGCTATAAAAGAGGAAATTGACAGTAACACAATCATAGTGGGGGACTTTAACACCTCACTTACACCAATGGACAGATCATCCAAAATGAAAATAAATAAGGAAACAGAAGCTTTAAATGACACAATAGACCAGATAGATTTAATTGATATTTATAGGACATTCCATCCAAAAACAGCAGATTACACGTTCTTCTCAAGTGCGCACGGAACATTCTCCAGGATAGATCACATCTTGGGTCACACATCAAGCCTCAGTAAATTTAAGAAAATTGAAATCATATCAAGCATCTTTTCGGACCACAACGCTATGAGATTAGAAATGAATTACAGGGAAAAAAAAGTAAAAAACACAAACACATGGAGGCTAAACAATACGTTACTAAATAACCAAGAGAACACTGAAGAAATCAAAAAGGAAATCAAAAAATACCCAGAGACAAATGACAATGAAAACACGATGATCCAAAACCTATGGGATGCAGTGAAAGCAGTTCTAAGAGGGAAGTTTATAGCTATACAAGCCTACCTAAAGAAACAAGAAAAATCTCAAATAAACAATCTAACCTACACCTAAAGGAACTAGAGAAAGAAGAACAAACAAAACCCGAAGTTAGCAGAAGGAAAAAAATCATAAAGACGAGAGCAGAAATAAATGAAATAGAAACAAAGAAAACAACAGCAAAGATCAATAAAACTAAATGCTGGTTCCTTGAGAAGATAAACAAAATTGATAAACCATTAGCCAGACTCATCAAGAAAAAGAGGGAGAGGACTCAAATCAATAAAATTAGAAATGAAAAAGGAGAAGTTACAACAGACACCGCAGAAATACAAAGCATCCTAAGAGACTACTACAAGCAACTCCATGCCAATAAAATGCACAACCTGGAAGAAATGGACAAATTCTTAGAAAGGTATAACCTTCCAAGACTGAACCAGGAAGAAACAGAAAATATGAACAGACCAATCACAAGTAATGAAATTGAAACTGTGATTAACAATCTTCCAACAAACAACAGTCCAGGACCAGATGGCTTCACAGGTGAATTCTATCAAACATTTAGAGAAGAGCTAACACCCATCCTTCTCAAACTCTTCCAAAAATTTGCAGAGGAAGGAACACTCCCAAACTCATTCTATGAGGCCACCATCACCCTGATACCAAAACCAGACAAAGATACTACAAAAAAAGAAAATTACAGACCAATATCACTCATGAATATAGAGGCAAAAATCCTCAACAAAATACTAGCAAACAGAATCCAACAACACATTAAAAGGATCATACACCACGATCAAGTGGGATATATCTCAGTGATGCAAGGATTCTTCAATATAGGCAAATAAATCAATGTGATACACCATATTAACAAATTGAAGAATAAAAACCATATGATCCTCTCAATAGATGCAGAAAAAGCTTTTGATAAAATTCAACACCCATTTATGATAAAAACTCTCCAGAATGTGGGCATAGAGGGAACCTGCCTCAACATAATAAAGGCCATATATGACAAACCCACAGCAAACATCATTCTCAATGGTGAGAAACTGAAAGCATTTCCTCTAAGATCAGGAATGAGACAAGGATGTCCACTCTCACCACTATTATTCAACATAGTTTTGGAAGTCCTAGCCACGGCAATCAGAGAAGAAAAAGCAATAAAAGGAATACAAATTGGAAAAGAAGCAGTAAAACTGTCACTGTTTGCAGATGACATGATACTATACATAGAGAATCCTAAAGATGCTACCAGAAAGCTACGAGAGCTAATCAAGGAATTTGGTAAGCTAGCAGGATACAAAATTAATGCACAGAAATCTCTTGCATTCCTATACACTAATGATGAAAAATCTGAAAGAGAAATTAAGGAAACACTCCCATTTACCACTGCAACAAAAAGAATAAAATACCTAGGAATAAACCTACCTAGGGAGACAAAAGACCTGTATGCAGAAAACTATAAGACACTGATGAAAGATGTTAAAAATGATACGAACAGATGGAGAGATATACCATGCTCTTGGATTGGAAGAATCAATATTGTGAAAATGACTATACTACCCAAAGCAATCTACAGATTCAATGCAATCCCTATCAAATTACCAATGGCATTTTTTACAGAACTAGAACAAATCATCTTAAAATTTGTATTGGAGACACAAAAGAGCCCTAATAGCCAACGCATTCTTGAGGGAAAAAAACGGAGCTGGAGGAATCAGACTCCCTGACTTCAGACTATACTACAAAGCTACAGTAATCAAGACAATATGGTACTGGCACAAAAACAGAAACATAGATCAATGGAACAAGATAGAAAGCCCAGAGATAAACCCATGCACCTATGGTCAACTTATCTATGACAAAGGAGGCAAAGATATACAATGGAGAAAAGACAGTCTCTTCAATAAGTGGTGCTGGGAAAACTGGACAGCTACATGTAAAAGAATGAAATTAGAACACTTCCTAACACCATACACAAAAATAAACTCAAAATGGTTTTGAGACCTAAATGTAAGACCAGATACTATAAAACTCTAGAGGAAAACATAGCAAGAACACTCTTTGACATAAATCACATCAAGATCTTTTTTGATCCACCTCCTAGAGTAATGGAAATAAAAACAAAAATAAACAAATGGGACCTAATGAAACTTCAAAGCTTTTGCACAGCAAAGGAAACCATAAACAAGACGGAAAGACAACCCTCAGAATGGGAGAAAATATTTGCAAATGAATCAACAGACAAAGGATTAATCTCCAAAATATATAAACAGCTCATGTAGCTGAATATTAAAGAAAGAAACAACCCAATCCCAAAATGGGCAGAAGACCTAAATAGACATTTCTCCAAAGAAGACATACAGATGGCCAAGAAGCACATGAAAAGATGCTCAACATCACTAATTATTAGAGAAATGCAAATCAAAACTACAATGAGGTATCACCTCACACCAGTTAGCATGGGCATCATCAGAAAATCTACAAACAACAAATGCTGGAGAGGGTGCGGAATAAAGGGAACCCTCTTGCGCTGTTGGTGGGAATGTAAATTGATACAGCCACTATGGAGAACAGTATGGAGGTTTCTTAAAAAACTAAAAATAGAATTACCATATGATCCAGCAATCCCACTACTGGGCATATACCCTGAGAAAACCATAATCCAAAAAGACACATGCACACCAATGTTCACTGCAGCACTATTTACAATAGCCAGGACATGGAAGCAACCTAAATGCCCATCGACAGACGAATGGGTAAAGAAGTTGTGGTACATATATACAATGGAATATTACTCAGCATAAAAAGGAACGAAATTGAGTCATCTGTTGAGATGTGGACAGATCTAGAGTCTGTCCTACAGAGTGAAGTAAGTCAGAAAGAGAAAAACAAATATCGTATATTAACGCATGTATGTGGAACCTAGGAAAGTGGTATGGATGAGCCAGTTTGCAGGGCAGAAGTTGAGACACAGATGTAGAGAACAGACGTGTGGACACCAAGGGGGGAAAACCGCGGTGGGGTGGGTATGGTGGTGTGCTGAATTGGGCGATTGGGATTGACATGTATATACTGATGTGTATAAAATTGATGACTAATAAGAACCTGAAGTATAAAAAAACAAACAAACAAAACAACTCATACTAAACTTTCTTTGGGTTATTTGTATGGAAATATGTTAATATAAATGTTTCAGACATTACATGAAATTTCTAAAAATCTTATATGTTCTGGTATAATGTTATAAGTCATAATTCTAGTTATTACTTTAAAATGTATATCTCAAAAATAACTAAATTTCCTTGTCAATTGCACTGTTATGAACTTTCATCAAATCTTTAACCGTGGTCATTTTTAAGTCTTTTGTCATTTACAGACAGTTCTGGGTGTTCTCTGATGCTTTTGCAAATGTGTTCCTATAAAAGGGTTTCATCTTCAAGGAATTCATGGAAAAGACTCTGACAAGTACAGGTTTCTGATAACTGACTATACTGCTGAACTGAATGAATAAGCATTTTCAGAACTCTAATGGAAAACTGATGAACTCATAAAAGTGCTAACAAAAGATCAAGATGAAAAAAAAAATTACGTGGGACTGAGTGAACTGATGAGGATGATTATAATTTTTGTGACTTTCTGTTTGAATAAAAAAAAAATCCCACAAGGACTCAGAGGCAAAAAATATACAAGTCAATTTTCACTGCAAAGTAAAGGAGCTGTTACAGTGGAGGATTACTGGACTGAATGTCAATATTATGACATAGTATGAGTGTGTTTCGTGTTTGGTAATTGCAATCATTGTTGCTTTTGTTGTAGTCATCCATTTAAAAAAAAAGTCTAAAAATAATAAATGCTGGAGAAGGTATGGAGAAAAAGGACCCCTCCTACACTGTTGGTGAGAATGTAAATTGTTACAGCCACTATGGAGAACAGTATGGAGGTTCCTTAAAAAACTAAAAATCGAGTTACCATATGATCCTGCAATCCCACTCCTGGGCATGTATCTGGAGAAAACCATAATTCGAAAAGATACATACACCCCAATGTGCTTTGCAGTACTATTTACAATAGCCAAGACATGGAAGCAACCTAAAATGTCCATCAACAGATGAATGGATAAAGAAAATGTGGTATATGTATACAATGAAATATTACTCAGCCATTAAAAAAAGAATGAAATAATGCCATTTGCAGCAACATGGATGGCCTAGAAATTATCATACTACGTGAAGTAAGCCAGACAGAGAAAGACAAATATCATATGATATTGCTTATATGTGGAATCTAAAAATAAAAAAAAGATGCAAATGAACTTATTTACAAAACAGAAATAGACCCACAGACGTAGAAAACAAACTTATGGTTACCAAAGGGGAAAGGGGGGAGGGATAAATTAGGAATTTGGGATCAACATACACACTACTGTATATAAAATAGATAACCAACAAGGACATACTTTATAGCACAGGGAACTATGTCCAATATTTTATAATAACCTATAAGGGAATAGAATCTGAAAAAGAATATATATATGCATATGTCTATATATATAATTGAATCACTGTGCTCTACACCTGAAACTAACACAACACTGTAAATCAATTATACTTCAAATTAAAAAAAAAGAAATACTATATGATCCAGCAATTCCACTTCTGGGTATATACTCCAAAAAATTGAAAACAGGCACTCAAACATATTATACGCTCATATTTATAGCAGCATTATTTGTAACAGCCAAAAGGTGGAAACACCCCAAGTGCCCATTGGTGAATGAATGAATAAATAAAAGGTGGTATATACATAAAAGGGAATAATATTAGCTTGGAAAAGGACCAAAATTCTGACACATGCTACGATATGACTGAACCTTGAAGACCTTATGCTAAGTAAAATAAGCCAGACACAAAAGGACAAATATGACTCTAGTAATAAAGGTACCTAGAATAGTCTAATTTACAGAGAAAGAAAATAGAATAGAGGGTATCAGGTACTGAGAGGAGGAAGAAATGATGAATTATTGCTTTATAGGTACAGAGTTTCAGTTTGGGATGATGAAAATGTTCTAGATATGGGTAGTGGTGAGGGTTGCCAACAATGTGAATGTACCTACTGCACTGAACTGTATACTTAAACTTAGCTATGTATGGTTTACCACAATGACTAGTAGTGAGAAAGATTCTCTCCTTGGCTAAACTCTAGTCAGGCTCCTCTGAGCCTTCTTATTAACTTGGCCTCGACCTAGTGTACAAAAACTGCACAAATGATGTTTTTCACAGCTTCCACCCATTAAAAGAGTTCGAAAAACACTACCATAGTTGCTAACACCTCAAGGCTGCATCTCTAGGATGATGACTCCAGCCCCCTTAAGTTCCTGCTTGGGAAAGCTCAAGGCTGCCAAAAGAATTTATTGTTTGTTCCAGCCAACACCTGAAGATAGGGCTCCTATCTCCTGATCTCTGTGAGAGTGTAGGAGCCTAACTTTGATAAGTGCCAATTAACAAACCAAGATGACATAATTACATTAACCAATCCACTTTCCCACTTTCTGTAAATTTCCACTTCCTTGACTCTACTCAAGCTCCCACTATACATCCTCCCCATTCCCTCATTATCCCTTTAAAATGCCCAGTCACTTTTGCATAAATCAAAGTTGGATTCAGTTCATGCTGAAGTTTTTTTCCCTACTGTAATAGTGTTACTGAATAAAACCTGTCCTTACCTCTTTACCTAGTGTCTGGCTTTGTTTATCTTTGACAGTGATTAAGAGCATGGAGTGTAGCCGGTCTACTCTGTCTCAAATACCAGCAGAGCCACTGGTTGTAGAAACTTGGTCAAGTCATATACCTCTTTTGTATTTCATTTCACTCATGGGAAAATAAGAATAGTAATAGTAGGCTTATAGACAGGATTACATGAGACAATCCAGGTAATTAACTTAAAACAGTTCCTGGCACATAGTGAAGGCTACATGATGGTTTTACTTATCGCAGCACTGTTCCTCAGCAACTTGTTTCATAGAAACTGGTAGGCAATTTACAAAGGAGGAATACTTGGATAAATATTTGCAATATTTATGTAAAACAGTGGATTATATAAAAAGTTCTTATAAATACAGAAAAATGAATATTCTGATAGAAATACTTGCGAAAAGCAAGAACAGACAATTCATAACAAACACAAAAATTTGTCAATAAATATATAAAAATATCTTTGACCAAACAATTAGGGAAATGCAGAAGACAAATAAAAACAAAAAATATAATAAAACAAACAAAAAACCAGCAAGGAGATATCATTTGTCCTTTATGAGCCTCGCAAAGATGAAAGAATAAAACAAATAATTGAAATATCCAGCATTGGTGAGAGCATATTGAAATGAATACTCATTCTTGAGTATGCTGTTTTATTTGTGAGTAAAATTCATTGACTAGAAAAAATGTCCATAACACAACGATGCATGAATAAAGCAGATTGTGAAACAGCATGTAAAATGTGGTAGTTATATCTGGTTGGCAGTATTTCACTGGTTTAAAAAAATGTTTTAGTTTCTTATATTATTTGAAATTTTATAAGCATTTTTTTAACTGAAAAAAATGAAAACAAGAAAATTGTCTTAATCTTAAGTAGTAGATGAAGAGCAAGTATAGAGTTTTCAGGACTAAAGCAGTGCCTGCAAAAAGCTCACTTCCCCAGCATTATGTAGTAGGAACACTGACAAATAACATCCTACTGGAGTTCAGTTAGAAATTTACCTGTGTCTTTAGCAGAATTTGGAGAAACATGGTAGTGGTCAAAAACATGACTTGGTTATTGACTAGGGCTAGGGATTAAAATAAAAGGGCATAAAGAGAAGACTTCCTTCTTGAGAAACACCACTGTTGGTGAGCAATGACATTACTGGTTAGAGATTAACTAAAGACAAATATAGACTGAGTGATTTTAGAAAAAGGATGGGAAGTGAATGCAGAAAACAATGCATTAATATATTTAATCCTTAAAACAATCCTATGAAGTAAGGACAATGATTTTTTCCTACTTTCCACATGAAAATTAAAGTGCAAAGAGGAGAGGTATTCACCCAAGGTCATAGAATTACTTAATAAAACACTAGTCTGAAGTGTTTAGGCTGTATATATACCAGTGCTTCTCAATTTTAATTTGGAGCATGTGAAAGAATGGGAATATTGGCAGAAGTCATAAACAGGTGGTCCAGAGGCAGATCCAGCTTGCAGATTGTTTTGTTTGGCCAGCACCGTATTTTATGTTTGCTAGTTTATTTCCTTTTGTTTTAAAAATATGGTAGATTTTAAATTCACAAAAGTACACATAATATTTAGATCACCAGTTGTTTTTATTTTGCTTTTTTATGAAAAAAATCTGAAGATCTGGAAATATTCTTGACTGCACCATAGCCATCTGTCAGGTCTGAGTTGAGGCAGTCCTCTTTAGAAAAGGCATGCACCCTCCACTCAGTCTGCCTCACTCCTTATATCACAGGTTTGGCCATATTGGAATTGATGGCATCTGCTATAGAACATACAAAGACCTTTAAAAAGCACCCTTAATTGTCTGTAAAGGTTAAAAGATGGTTATTTATTCTTTTGTAACCCAGATATTACTAGTGCCAGGTGAGGATAGAAAAAATTCCAACTAACCCTAGAATACATCTTTTCAGTTTCTATATCCTGACAGAATCTTCCTATTAGCAGTATTAAGAAATTGCTAGTTTGCTGATCATTTGTTAGGGGGGCAGAGGTTAGAGTTACATCACACCTCAAAAGCAAAATTATAAGAAAGCATCCATGAGGTATCTCTGTCGTTCCTCCAAAGTTCCCCTTCAACACCGGCACCCTTATCCCTCAGACCCGTAGTTCAGCTGGTCTGCCCGCCTGGCTTTGGCCTCCCAAATCAAGCACAACTAACTCCCAACAGTTCTCCCTTTTCCTTCTTTTTTTTTTTTTTTTAATTAAAATACGGTTAATGTACATGGCCTTTATTATGTTGAGGTGTGTTCCCTCTATGCTCACTTTCTGGAGAGTTTTTATCATAGATGTGGAATTTTATCAAAAGTTTTTTCTGCATCTATTGAGATGATCATATGGTTTTTATTGTTCAGTTTGTTAATGTGGTGTATCACACTGATTGATTTGTGGATATTGAAAAATTCTTGCATCCCTGGATAAATCTCACTTGATCATGGTGTATGATCCTTTTAATGTATTGTTGGATTCGGTTTGCTAGTACTTTGCTGAGGATTTTTGCATTCAAGTTCATCAGTGATATTGGCCTATAATTTTCTTTCTTTGTGAGACCCTTGTCTGGTTTTGGTATCAGGGTAATGCTGATGCTCAGAATAAGTTTGGAAGTGTCCCTTCCTCTGCAATTTTTTGGAATAGATTGAGAAGGATAGGTGTTAACTCTTCTCTAAATGTTTGGTAGTATTCACCTGTGAAGCCACATGGTCCTTGATGTTTGTTAGTTGGGAGTTTAATTACCAATTCAACTTTATTACTGGTAATTGGTCTCTTCATATTTTCTATTTCTTCCTGGTTCAGTGTTGGGAGATTGTACCTTTGTAAGAATTTGTCCACTCTTCCAGTTTATCCATTTTATTGTTGTATAGTTGCCCAGCAATTCTACTCTAGGTATATATCAAAAAAAAAAAAACACACCAAAAACACTAATTTGAAAAGATACATGCACCCCAATGTTCATAGTAGCATTATTTACAATTACCAAGATATGGAAGCAACCTAAGTGTACATCAACAGATGAATGGACACAGAAGATGTGGTATATATATACAATGGAATATTACTCAGCCATAAGAAAGAACAAAATTTTGCCATTTTCAGCAACACAGATGAACTTGGAGGGCATTATGCAAAGGGCATTATTCTCTGTCAAAGTCAGACAGAGAAACACAAATACTGTATGATATCACTAATATGTGCAATCTAAAATACAACAAACTAGTGAATAGGACAAAAATGAAGCAGACCCACAGATATAGAGAACAAACTAGTGGTTACCAGTGGGGAGGTGGGGTAGGGGCATTATAGGGGAGGAGAAGTGGGAGATACAAACTATTGGGTATAAGATAGGCTCAAGGATGTATTGTGCAACATGGAGACTATAGCCAAAATTTTATAATAACTGTAAATGGAAAGTAACCTTTAAAAATTGTATAAAAAATAAAAGAAAAACAAACAAAAAAGGAATATAGTTGACCTAGAATAATGTATTAGTTTCAGGTGTACTACATAGTGATTTGACATTTGACTACATTATGAAATGATCACGATAAGTCTAGAAACCATCTGTCCCCATACAAAGTTGCTGCAATATTATTGACCATAAGCCTTATGCTATACATTACACCCTCATGGATTATTTACTTTGTAACTAGAGATTTGTACCTCTTAATCCCCTTCACCTTTTTTCCCACCCCAGTTCCCTTCCCTCTGGCAACCACTCATTTGTTCTCTACCTACGAGTTTGTTTTCGTTTTGTTTTGTTTCTTAGATTCCACATATATGTGAGATCATATGGTATTTGTGTTTCTCTGACTTATTTCACTTAGCATAACATCCTCCAGATCCATCCATGTTGTTGCAAATGGCATGATTTCATTTTTTAATGGCTGAGTAATATTCTATGTATACACATACATACATACATGCCACATCTTCATCCATTCATTTATCAATGGACACTTAGGTTGCTTCCATATCTTTCCAATTGTAAATAATGATGCAATGAACACTGGTGTGCATATCTTTTCAAATTAGTGTGTTTGTTTTCTTTGGGTAAATACCCAGAAGTGGAACTTCTGGATCATATGGTAGTTCTATTTTTAATTTTTTGAGGAACCTCCATACTGTTTTCCATTGTGGCTGCACTGATTTACAATCCCACTAACAGTGTGTGAGGGTCCCATTTTCTCCACATTCTCATCAACACTTGTTTTTTCTTGTCTTTTTGATAGCAGCCATTCTGATGGCTGTGAGGTGGTATCTCAACGTGGTTTTAATTTGCATTTCCCTGATGATTAGAGATTTTGACCATCTCTTCATGTGTCTGTTGGCCATCTGTATGTCTTCTTTGGAAAAATGTCTATTCAGGTCCCATGCCCAGTTTTTAATCCGGTCGTTTGTTTTGTTGATGTTGAATTGTCTGAAGTTTTGCATATTTTGGACATTAACCCCTTATCAGATTTATTGTTTGAAAACGCCTTCTCCCATTCAGTAGGTTGCCTTTTCATTTTGTTGGCAGTTTCCTTCATGGTGCAAAAACTGTTTAATTTGTTGTAGACCTACTTGTTTATTTCTGCTTTTGTCCCTTGTGCTTTGGGTGTCATATCCATAAAATCATTGCCAAGACCAATGTCAAGGAGTTTTTTCCCCTATATTTTCTTCTAGGCATTTTATGGTTTTAGGTCTTGCATTTAAGTCTTTAATCCATTTTTAATTTATTTTTGTATATAGTGTGAGAAAGAAGTCTAGTTTGATTCTTTTGCATGTAGCTGTCCAGTTTTCCCAACAAATTTTCCCTTTTCTTAGGCAGAGCAACTTAGCTCTTTCTTATTCTTTTAGCGTCACAATTATAGCATAACTCTGTTAACAAAGGGCTGACCTTAGGATCAACTCTCCTTAGAAGTTGCAGGGTGATCATAAATAAAAAATTATTTCCCTTTTACATTTGTATTTAAATTCCTCCAAACTCATGGCTATTGTACACCATTGAGGCAGCAGTAAACTGGGAAAAAAGAACCACATTTTAGCTCTGACTCTGCCACTTGCTAACTGAATTACTTAGAGTAAGTTCCATACATATTAGGTTCTCATATTTTTCATTTGTAAAATGAGAATACAATAATTACACTTCCTATCCAACAGGGTTATTATTACTATCAAACACAGTTTATAACCTGAAAACACGTAGACAATAAGAATTGTCATTTTTTAAAGTGCCTTTTTAAATGTTCTGGAAGTTAGATTTTAAACGTTCAAGAATACCTTTTCTTGAACACCTAGTGTATGCCAAACATTGTGCTGGATATTTTGTAAAAACTTTCTACTTTAATCATCTCTGCAACTCTTTGAAATAGTAATATATATTTTTCACCGAAAGAAACTAAAACTCAGAGAAGTTAAATAGCTTGCCAAAGGCCATCTGTCTGAGTCAAAAGCCCATGTTCTTTCGATGACACCACATTGTCATCCATCCATTAATTTGGAACACTCTGGATGTGTCTAGGGAAGGCTACAAAATTATTTGACCTTGCAAAACATTTTTGGATTCTCATGTACACAGCCTCAGGATTAAAAACATTAAGTAACCTGAGAATATTTTATATCAAATACTTAGTACTATTTGAGTACATTATTTAGTAGAAGAATGGTATTTATATAGCAATCAATTCTACTTATAAACAGTCTTTTTCTATTCAGTCTTACACCTATCAGTTAGTCCTGACTTCTTGCAAACAAGGAAGCAACCACAGGAAATTAGGCTCCAGGGGGGTGGGAACAAACTGTCACTTACATTGGATTATTTTAATGCTGGAACAATACATTTTGAACAGAAAACTGATGGAGGTAGTGGATTTTGTGAAGGTAGAAACTGAGCATTTGTAGCCTCCTAATGACTACCAACACACTAATCCTATCTTGATTTTTTGTTTAGTTTTCATTTTCAAATGATTTTGAGCTAACATGGCAACACAGTCTCAAGTGTGCCCACTTCTGCTCTCCTCTCCTTTGAAGAGGTTCTTTGCAATGCTCTTTGAGGGGCAGCATTAGAATAGGACAGAATGATTTAGCAAAAAGAACTGAAAAGAGTCCCTCTTGGATTTTTTCCAGTGTTAGAGAGATTTGCAAGAAAAAATTAACATTCATTTCTACTCACTAGGTGAGAACTGGGTTTAAATTTGATTGGTAATGTTGTGATATCAGAATAAAATTAAGTTTGTATGCTAATAAGATATGTTTCCTATTTCATTCTTCTAATAATACTTCTAGGGCCCTCAATTCTATTTTGGCTGAAAGTAATAACAAAGAATCAAATAATGATTTGATTTGCTCACTCCCCTACCCACAGCCATCTATTTTCTAAGACATTCATCATTTGGATATAAACTAAATCTCTTTAATGTTAAGAAGACTGGAGAGGATAACATCTTTCATCAGCCTGCTGGTGCTGTGAATTTGTTTGTGAAAAGTTGCCCCTTATTCAAGTTGAATCTGGGGAAACTCCCAAACATTGGCTAATTCAATGGCTGGATAGTCCTGAGGGGCCTATGAATTTGGCAAGCATAAGGATGTAGAAGCAGGCCCAGATGGTTTCTTCTGGCCTGTGAATTGTCAGCCATCTCTGCTCTACCTTCCTCAGGCTTGAGGTTGGTAAATAGTCAAAGAAAGAAACAAGCATGATCAGCAGCAGTGACTTCAACTTGTTGAAAATAAGAAATCTAGTAGTTCACATGGGGACCACAAGGGCATATGGAAAAGTTAGAACACTTTAGAGGAAAAAAAAATATCTAATATGCTGAAGCTAAAAAGAGAAAAGCTGAATTGTGACTTCTAAATAAGGAAGTTAAAAGGGCTATGGATGTTTTATTTTCTTTAAAGATAGTGGTAGTTAAAAAAGAGGTATTGTCACAGGGATAATGGTCTTCTATAGCTATGTAAATGTCAAAGGGAAATCAGGATATCTATATTTCCTGAAAAAAAATTGAATTGATCCTTTGTGAAAGTTCAGTGACAAAGATCACTATTATGCCAGATGATAGATGTACACCAAGCCATTTTGTCTGATGTATAGAGGTGTGGTTGAATAACAACTACACTGTAGTCTATTAATAACTACCTTTTCCTAACACAGAGGAACAATGAATTATTACCTGCTGTGACAATCAATTAACTCTAGGAAAGAAAGACAACATATTCAGTCATTTTGTTTTACTTTTCTTTTAGGGCTTCTTACACAAATACAAGGCATGACTATAAAACAGCAAGATTAGTGTTTAAGTAAACATACAAGCATTGTTAGATTTCAGTGAATTTTGTCCTCGTCAAAGTAATCATCTTGGCTGTACACATGATAACAATTGGTTCCAAATTGTCCAGGACAAACAATCTAGATGTCCTGTAATTTTATTATTCTCAATAAAGGTAATTCATGAACGATAGACTGCAATATTAATCTGAATAATTTTGTATGACTTTTCACAGATATTTATAAATCAGGAAAAGTCCTTGATCAAATCATGTATTGTGATTTGGCGTTCAGCAAATATGGTTACAGAAGCTATGTAGTTATTCTAGCAATGTGTAGAACTCTTTCTGGCAACTGTCACCAGTATCAGCTTATGAGTCACACAAGGAAATCACTGTTATTACTTTATCTCACTGTGAAATATGTTCCTACAGCTGAGCATAAAAGCATCTCAGCATCCCATTTTCTTTGCACAGGTTTCCTAAGCTGACTTCTGAGTAGAGTGCTTCCATATTAAACGGACATACTAAAATGTTGAAAAGAACATGACTGCCATTCTTAGAGGTTTCATTACTAAAATGCTGAAAATCTTGAATTCTAAGGACAGTACTATGATGTATGGTATATCACATTAAATGCAAAGGAAGCTTTTATCCTAGGGATTTAAAATGCCCTCATCATTTCCATGTATGACTTCCTCATAGATCAGTCCATTAATCTACAGGTATTAATGTGTGATGTATTTGTGCCTAGTGCTGTAGTAGGTGCAGCCAACTAGTTTGCAGAAAGGTATTGTCAGTTACAATTTTAATAATGAGGAATAGATGAATTAAGAAATTAAATCATTAGCCTGAGTTCACATAATGACACACTGGTAATCCCAGCAGAGAAAGCCACTTTCTTAATCTTAGCTCAGTGAACTTTCATGAATAACTCTTTTTTTCTCTCTCTCTTTCACTCTGCGCATACAAACACACACACATACACACCCTACTCTGTAGCCTTATTTTCTAAAGTATTTAAAACCATGGCTGTTGATGGTTTTTTCTGACCATGTATATACTTAAGGATGTTCAGAGTGGGGTATGGGGATGTGAGATGTGGGGAGGGAGGGTGACATCATAGCATGATTTATACTAGGTCTGTTAAAGCAAGTTTTAAAAGACTGCAAATCCATAAATAATCCTATTGGATTCATCCACTTGAAAGCATAAGGAGAAGAGGTCTCTCATAACTGGGTTGGGACAGGAAGGTAGAGAGTTATCCACAGAGAGAAGCTACTGACTGATCATGAGAGAAAATGGAAAAGGCCAGACTCTTAAGAATGAAAGTTCATAGTTTGCTTTCCTGTGGCTAACAGGCACTCTGACGTATCTCACACTTTGAATTCCTGGCTGAATGAGGTATGGGTTATGGATCACTGAGGAAAGGTAGGGAGAAGGGTTGTGGTAAGAGCTTCAGTCCCATAGTTTCAGCCTAATGAAAAAATTCATATAAGCCCGAGGACAGAGGTGGTAGAATTACAGAATTTTCTGATATGATGCCACAGGCAATTTTTCATACCATTTCCAATCTACAGCTTCCTTATTGTTGTGATCTTTGGGTCCCAAAGAAGATGTTTGTTTGGGGTAAATGATTGTAATGAACTATTATCAGCTGAATTTATTGCTTCTATGTAAAAGCACCATGTTGCATATTTTAAATGCATTCTATCAATTTATGCCCACAATGGTTTTCAGACATAGGTGTTATTATTATCCCTGTTCTATAGATAAGGAAGTTCAAGCTCAGAGAATTTAAGCAACATGTCCTTGATCACACTACAAAATACTGAGGGAACTAAAGCTACCAACTAGGTTGGTCTGACTGCATTTGGTCCTCATAATGGCCCTGCAAGAAAAGTGAATGGAGAAATGGAGTCTCCTGCTAGATTCTTCATTCATTCTTTCATTGAACAATTATTTGACTTATATTCTGGACCAGTCACTGTGTATGCACTGAGAATACAGTCATAAACAAAACAGATCTGGTCCCTGTTCTCATGGAGCTCACCATTTTGGGGGAAATATAATTATAAACAAAATCTCCTCCCAACTCAGAAAACCTCCTCACAAAGGTAGCAAAGAAACAACTGTATTATTGAACAAGCAATAAATCAGAATGCAATGCAGATCACAGGCAATCCGCTAAAGAGATTGCAACAACAGAAAGAAACATTACTTGTTTATATAGCTAAATGGATACAACACATTAAATTCATGTTCTCAAGATAAAGTTGCTAATTTTCTGCTGTTTTTATAACTGAAGGTAGGTTTTGCCCTTTGGAGTCACTTGCCAGCTGAATTTAGGCCTATATCCTCCTAGGAAACTGGGAGATAGGACGTTATATTCTTTGATGATTACCTTTCAAAGAGATGACTCTCAGGTCCTTGAGGAAATATTCCTGAGTTGTGAGACTCACAAGAGGTTTATTTCGTCATTAAAAAGATTTACACACATTTGAAAAAGACAGGGAAAGAAATTTTGAAAAAGGGGGAGGGGAGTCTCTTCCCTTATTTTCAATAGGGAGAATTTAAATCACTTAATTTGTATTTGATATTACACCATTAAGTGGGGAAAATAGATAATAAACAAAACTTGCATAAATATATAATTATACATCTTGATATTCTATGCAACCAGCATGCTATAGGAGAAAAAAAATTAAAGGAAGGATCTTAATCTAGTCTAGGAATTGCTCCTCAAAGAAGTTATTTTTAAGATGTATCCTTAGCAATGAGCAGGAATTAGTTTCTTAATGAATAGGAAGAAGAGCTTTCCAGGAAAAGGCAACAACATGTATGAAAGCTGAGATGGGAGAGAGCTCAATGTCTTCAAGTAAAAGAAGGCCATTGCTAGAGCTAAACGAACTAGAGAACAAGCGACATGAGAATTTCATACATGGCTAGAGTTATACTGAGGTATCTCTCAACCAAGGGAAATATGGAAACAAGGGAAACATGAATGCCTTCTGAGACTGAAGTTTTAAACATACAAACAATGAGATTAGAAAATTGTTCAGGCAACTGAAAGAAAGAAAATGATTGCCAGACTTGCAAGCCTTGACAGGGACTTGACTGCAATTAGCAGCACATCCAAAAAAATAGTTAACAGTACCATATTGTGCACTTAAAAATTTGTTAAGAGGGTATGTTAAGTGTTCTTACCATAGTAGAAAAATAAATGAATAAAAAGAAACAGGGGAGGCAACACCAAGGCATAGCAAATCAAATTGTATAGAGCAGCAGAGAATAGGATTACAGCCGATTTCTCATTGGAAACAATGCAAGCAAGTACTAAAAGAAAAAAAAATTAGCCTGTACTTCTATAGCTCAATGGAAATATCTTTTAATAGAAAAGGTAAAATAAAGACTTTTTGAGGAACAAAATGATTAAATAATTCATCATCAACAGATGAGTAACACAAGAAATATTAAAGAAAGTTCTTAGGGCAGAAGGAAACAGATATCAGATGGAAAATACATCTGCACAAAACAAAGAGCACTGGAAATGGTAACTAGAGAGGGCAAATAGATAAGATTGCTTTCTTGTTATTTAACTCTCTTTAAAATGTAATTGACTTTAAGTGAACCAAAAAAAAAAAAGAAAAAGAATTAGGAGCGTTGACCAGTAAAATACAAACAAAAACATCACTAAGACAAGCAAAGATAATCCCAAACAAGCAGTATTCAGAGTGCCCTAGCCCAAAGAAAAATTATTTTGTCCCTGTGGCAAATACATCCATATTACAGGAGTGCAATTAAATAGAAGTCTAATAAATTCTCCTTATCCTAAGTTCAGATTCAACAATTAAAATTTGGATAAGATTTTATGTATTCCACATAGCATGCCTATGAGGAGAGAATGAAATGGTGAGAGAAGCAAAGCCCTGCCCCACTTGGCAGTTCTTTTTCTTAATGTCAAATTGCTATAAAATATTAAGTTGAGCTTAATTAATGTGTGTTTGCTCTTTTAAAAATTCTGATTTTCATGTCAGCAAAGCCTAAAAGTCCTCTGATAACTGCTTCTCTGGGCAGCTTTATGGCCTTCCTCTTCATTGCTATTCAGTTTCCTATGGAAACTTCTATAGGCCACTTATTCATCATGGACCTGTTCACCTATTTTTCTTCACTCGTAGGGCTTGATCCATCTTTCTCTATTTTGTTTGCAATTTATTTTGTCATCTAGATCTTTCTCCCCTAGGCTACCTATAAAACATAATGCATTGTTATATCCAAACATTGCAAAAATATATATGATATAAAAGAATTGTTACTATGTACTAAAAAGATTTAGAGAGCAGTTCTTCACTAGGTTTGTTTTCTATCTACTTGCTATCACCTGGCCTCACTCTTTACTGAAATGCAGAGGGATAAGGTTTGCTCTTTCCTCGTGCCCTTATGGACTCTAAATTGTTTATGATTTCAGAAAATGACATCTTCCCTGACTCCCTTTTTAAACATAATTTTTGCCTCCATCACATTATTATAGCTAAGTGTTGCCACACAGTATGTAGCAGAGTGTGGTGGGCAAGTATATATGTATTGTGATTAGGCTTTCTAGATTCAAATTCAGACTCTAATCTTGGATTTTGGGCAAGTTATTTAGCATTTTGTGCCTGTTTCCTCACCTGTAAAACCGGACTAGTAATACTATCTAGCTCATAGAAGATGAAATAAGATAAAACTCAAAAAGTACTTGAAGGATCTGGCACTTATAAAGTATTCAAATGATAGCTAATACCATATTTTTCTACTTCTATTCTTCTATGCCAACTCTTCCCATATTAGACAGACAGCATCCATGTGTGAGATACACCCCAAGAGGTAATCAGATTTTGATAACACCTTCTTCTTTCCAAATGATAAGGAAGTAAAACACTCCTATCATTTGTAATTCCCCAGTGATTAACATTGGTAATGGTAGTTCATACAGGCTGTGGCATAGAAAAAAACAACCTTGGGGATCTGGGTAATTATTCATTGAACTTTAGGGGAGGAAAATCTTTTCTTCTACTCTCTTAGGTTCACAGCTGGGACCTGAAAATTTAAATTACAAAAGATAGATTAACAGGGAAAAAAGGCATACAAATTTTATTTTATATGCAAAGAGGCTTCCCAGAAAAAAAGGAAAAAAAATCCATAGAAACCATTGGACTTAGGAGCTTATATACCATTTTAACAAAGGATGATAAATGTGGAGAGGTGACTAGACATAGAAAAGGGAGTTTGGGCTTCTAGGGATGGTAAAATGTGGGAAGGTAAATATATGGTGGAGAGTAATGGTAGATAAGTGTTATTTAGTAAGGTTTCTTTATGCAGATCCATCCCAGTGCCATCTCCACCTATGGTATTAAGAATTGTTATCCTCTTCCTTGTGTGGGAGAGGGGGACATTTTTTCAAAGGCAATGTATGCCCTTATTTTTGTTAGATGGGGGGAGGGCAGAGAGTTCTTCATGTGTCTGCTGCTTCTCAGTTGCCTTCAGCTCAAAATAATCCTTTTGCCAAAGTGACATACTTTAGAGTGTCACATTCTAATCCCTTTCACACTCAACAAATAGTTTTTGAATGCCAACTATATGTCAGGTGTTGCTCCAGGCACTGGAGTTCATGGAGCTGACTTTTTTGGTTGGAGAGACAGAATACAAATAAACAGAAAGTAAATATGGTATTGGAAAAATAACAGAGAGTAAGGGGACTGAGTGTAATAACATGAAAATACTACTTTAGATATATGTACTTTCCAGTGAGTTACCTTTGACTCCATCTTTTGTTTTTTCCCATTTACAAGAACACATCATACTGCAAGCTTGAGTGACACTACCATTGGGATAATCCTTTGTATGTTTTACCTAACCTCTAAATGTAAGCCTTTTGGAAAGTTTAGACTAAGCATAAGTGGTAACAAATGTGAACAAGGACACAACTGATTATCAACATCATACAATATTCTAGGTCCCAAGTATCTGATCCTAAGTCCCCAGAGACCATCAGTGCTTCATAGCTATAACTCATCCTTACCCAAAGTATCACCTATTATTCCTTCCATTGCATTTTGGTTTCTAAAGGGTTCTTCTTCATTCTTGGCAAAGTTACAAAGAAGAAATGATTAACACAAGTTCAAGGAATGATCAATTCTTTTCTGGCTCAGATTACAAACTATTCCTACTTCTTCTTATTCTCATAGAAGGAGCTATTCCTTATATGCTCAGGGGAATGATATTCTTAAAATTATTGTTAATATTTCACCATCACAAAAACCAAGAATCATAATCATCATCATTTTCAACAGCAAACTATTAAAGTACCCTTAAGGGTAAAGAAAGGACAACAAAAGAAATTTTTCTCTGAAAAGTTCCAGCACTTAATAGATTCCTCTCAATATGTGGAAATAAACAATCAGTATTGGACAACAGAATTAGATACGACTGAAAAATTCTGCTAGTCCAGGCATCACTTCACAAGTGGAAAAGAGTGTTATTTTCAGCCTGACAGAAGATGCTTCAAATCCTCAAATCTTCAGTCACATCTGATCCAACTAAAGATCCAGTCAAGGTCTTTGTTTTACCAAGATAAGTGCATCACCATGGAAGCTTTCCATAAAACTCTATAGAATCCAAATGTCCAGTTTCCTTATGAAAGGAGAAAAGAGCAATACTGACACAGGAAGCTGAAATTAATTGGATTTATATTTCATTTCAGATCTCTAAGTCACTGCTGATAAAGGAGTCTTTAATCTCCAGTGTAGGAGAACTCTGTATCGCGAGCACAATTGAAATCTATCCACCAAAACTAGCTCTTTGAAAAATGTAGCCTTCATAACCTTACCAGCATTCAGGGGAATAATTTCTTACCACCTGCATTATCAGTTCTATCCCTTCTATGAAAGAGTCTGTCAAAAATGCAGTCCTGTAAGATGGTTATGATTTTAATCTCTCTAGTGATTGGAAAGGGAGCACAAGTGCTTTTGATTGCAAATGTTTGCTAAAAGTCAATACAGCTTTTTTTTCTCATATTATTAAACAAATTAATAACACTTTAGGGAAAAAACACCCTAAAGTCTCAATATTATTTGTGAAACACCAAGGTAGTCTCAAATAATGAACATGCTCTGAAACAATTATTTTTTGTAATTGGAGGAAAATGCATACATGTCAAATAACTTTGTACTGTAAAAAACATAATAATTCCCAGTCAACATTTAAACATATTAGGTGTATATATGTAAAGTGTATACTATACATACCACAGGATATGTGTATATGTGCACCAAATGGATTTCCATAGTTGAGCATGTTTCTGAATTATCCCTCGTAACAACAAACAGGAGAAGAAAGCACCTGGGGTGCCCAAGGGCATCACAACAGATATGAAAACTGTATCGGTACAAAGCACATAATAGTACATGAAAAAGTGCTATGCCTGCATGAGCTGAATATTATTCACAGAGACAGATTTTCTCTTATGAATTTTGTTTTCATGTTGCTTCTAAAATAGAAAACGTAAGATGATGAGAGAATGAGACACATGCACCACAAATATTTCAGTCCCTAGATGTGTGCAGTTACACACACACACACAAACGGCTTGGTGAAATTGTGATTTCTGTAGCATATGGGCAGGTATTGTTTTCTGACCTCTCTTGAACCCACAACCTGTGTTCTGCAGTAGGTCCATTCAGGCCAGAGGAAAGCGTCTCTCCAAATCCCTCTACAAGTTACTTACTGGGATTAGTTTAATATGCAAAAGAGAAAAGAGAAAGGATTAGTTTAATGTGGAGAATCGGGAAAGTGGAAAGGAATGAAGAGGAGTGTGGGGAGGGAACTGCTATTTGGAGCCAACTGGACCCCATTGCTCTCTTAGTCACACCAGCATCAGCAATACTTTGTCTGGGTATACTGGACCCTCCTTGATGCTGAGAAACTGGGCATATTTAATAAGGTTCATTAACATACTCAGCATGCATTTCTAGACACATGAAGTATCTAGATATTTTTACATCAGCACTAGATTCTTATGCTTAAAGGCTTTAAAAATGAACTACTTCCACACATTTTCTATTCTACTTGATTGGTTTGTTAAAGGTTTCTCTTTCATCCAAGTTTCACTTTGGTTGATTTTCAATACTTAATTCTACTTTCCATGAACTCTTCTCCCAGGCTTCATCTATCTCCTGAAAGGCTGATGCACTTAATACTCTCTCTTCTCATCCTGGAGTTTTAAGAAGAGGTATAAATCTTATCTGCTGATTTGAATAACGTCACCTTGTATGTCATCTCTGGAAGTTTTCTTACTATCTTTCATGCTAATTTTGATGGCTAAAATTGCAATCTTAGAATGCCTTGTGGCCCCCCAGAGAACTGTACACGCAGGAAATATAAGAAACACATAAGCCCTTCTGGGATTCTATTTACTCCAAATAATGCTGTTTTGTTGCTGATTTTAAGAATTAGATGCAATAACTCTACTCCACATCATTCTTACTAATAACTAGACCTATTTTATTTAGTGTATTGAATTGTGTTTATCAGTTGTAGAAACAGAATCTGGAAAATCAGTTTTACTCATTCTGAATAGCCTAAGAAATGATATTCAGGGAAGCAGTTGTGAGAAACTGCATCAGAGTATCTTCAATACATGATCGTCATCAGCTTTCCTATTTTCTCTAACCAGAAAATGTGTACCCTAACTAAGCCACTATGAAATGGCCTTTACCTCCTCTGTAATCTTTGAAACTGCCACTCCTGTGCTCCTACCCCAACTATCTTTGCTGAACAAAACATACCTTCTTACCTATATATACAGACACAAATCATAGGAAGCATCCCTGACATGTTAAATTGACTTCAAATTGCTTAAGTTTGTTTTTGATTTTGGAGGGTGGGGTAGGGAGCCAGAGGGCTAGGAGGGTTATTCTATACGGATTACAACCTTTTAAAACAAGCTTTGTATAAGAAATAAAATAAAGAAGAGGAATGAAGATAGACTGAAGAACATTAGAGGAGGTAGACATAGAGAGTGATTATATTTTCAAGCAATACTATTCTCTTTATCACGTGGATTCTGTAGAATAATCATCTATAATTTACTGTGTATATTTGTGTTCAAATTTGATATTCAGAAACATAAAGATCTGATCTCTAGCATTTTGAACTCCAACAATATAAAAACCAACACAAGATAATGTACCATGATGAAAGCAGTTTTGCCTATGTAATTCAATTATAATATTGGCAAGAAAACAGGCAGTTTGAAAGATAGATAGATAAAATGTTGAGTTTGGGAACAGAGGTTATTTGAGGTGGTGGCAGCATTTCCAAAGAGAGAGATTCTGGCAATAGTAGAAAGCCAGCAGTTGGAGTGCTGGTGGGAATATGTGACTGGTGAGTAAATTGGAGGATCATCAGCAGAGACTGGACAGTCAAAACACAGAGAATTCATGTAGATAAAAACATATCCTGGGGGAATTCTTGTAAGTATGGACCTGGAGGAGAAAGTGGAGCCATTAAAGGGGGAGAAAGGGTAATCAAAGACATTTTGAACACACGCTCTGTGCCTGGTACTGTGCTAAATGCTAGAGACACAAAGATAAATAAATTATGGTTTCTGCCCTCAAGTTCACAGTATAGTCCAAGGAAACAGATATTCTGGTAACTACTTGCAATAAAGATTATAACAGACATTTATGACAAGGACAGAGTAGACACGTAGAAAGAATCAATGAACTATGGGGAAAGGATAAGAAAAGCACACACTCACAGAACACTTTAGTAGATGCTTAGTAATGTTTAAAGCCTTTGCATAATTATTTTAAAATCTGTGCAGGTATATTATGAAGTAGATTCTAATATCATGCTCTTTTTACAGATCATGAGACTGAGGCATAGAGACCTTAAGTGACTTGCCCAGGATCTCACAGCTTTGAAGTAACAGAGCCGGCAGGCAGACTAGGTCCAGAAGCTTTAAGAATACTCACCACACTTTAAAGGGAAAAAATAGAGCATGAGGTGTTTGGCTTGGTACTGAGGAATGTGTTGGCAATGTTAGGTATTCAAGGTTGGAGAAAGGTATTCTAGACAAAGAAAAAAGCATAAGCACAGAGCCATGCCATGGCAAGACATATTCTACAAGTAAGTCAGTATAACCTAGCTATTTAACACAGCATCCTGACTTGGAACCTAGCCTTGACAATAAGAAAATGCTGCTTTCAGCTGCTGCGTGGTTTATAGTATATTAAATTATCAAAACTATTTTCTATTTAGCTGGTGCCTCTATTGGTCTCACTTTTAACTAAATGCTATATAAAACTATCTTCTCAATCACTGGTATTTTACAAAACTATATCAAAATAAAACAAAAATAGAGAAGCAATGTCCTTCATCATCATCATGATCATCATCAATCTAAACAATCCAAAGTAGCTCGGTTTACTTTGATTTATAAAAGCACTGTGCAGGCTCTGCCAAAACACAGACAAGACATTTCTTCTTCTCTTCAACATGTAGCTGGTGCTTCTGCATTCCAACATAACCTTTATATACCAATTATCACTCCCAACTTTCCCTCTTGAACCATCATTTACTATCCTCCCCAGCTAGCCCTGTCATCTCTCCCCCTTTCCTCTTCATAGTTCCCAATTTCCTTTTGTCAAATAGTTCTTCCAAATTTCTCAACTCATTCTCAATAACAGCCAACAGCACCAGCATCTTAAGGCAGAGAACACAAAACTGGGAGGTTGGTTTCTATGCTGCTGTGTGACAGAGCAATTATTACATTTCACTTAGCTGACCAGTCCAGAGATTAGATTGGAGATTGGCTGTCATACTGAAGTCTAGGTTCTGAAATATTTTCTCTTCTTGTAGGAGTGCTTTACCTGAATTTCTCTTTGATCCTTTTTTTTTTTAGAGAAGCCTATGGAATGAAACAGTCCTGCTGCATCTTTAAAATTTTTCCTCCTTTTCAGCTTCCGCAGTACTGTTTCAACAAATTGAATTAGAGATGAATTTGTTGTGTTTGTCTATGGAAACACACTCCTTTATAGTAGTGATAACTGTCAGGAGAGGAGAGAGAAAGGACTTTGTGAATATTTATTATACTTCAAAATGACTCATATGCTAATAAACCTAATGCCTTAGGGCCAGTTGGGAACCTTATGCATAGATTAGAAAAGGATTAAGAGCAGCAATTAATTTAGTAACAAGGATAAGTGAAATGGGAGTTTTTCTTGAGGGAACTCTTTTTAGAAAGTGTGTTCAATTTGTTCCCAGTTTCAGGTTTCCTTTGTTTCTTTTACCTGTTGACTTTAAACAATTCAGAATAGAACACTTCTGCCTTTGCATTCAGTTTACCTTATCCCTATGCTATATATGATTGACTTTAAGAGAGACAATGTTCCTATTCTCAAGAACGTTACAGTCTCAATGGAGGGACATTACATCATATTGTAACTGCCTGTTTATTTGTTGTTAAAGAGCAACAGGATACAGGATGTTACTGTAGTGCCTAGGAAGACCATGTGATGTTTCTTCTGTAAGCCAAGTTTCTTCTAGGCATCCTGGAGGAAGCGATTTCTAAGAGAAAACTTGATGAATGACTCTGAGTTAGCTCAGTAAAGAGAACTACAGGGCAGTGGTTAAAAGTGCATGCTTAGGGGAAAGGCAGAGAGGACTGTAGTTAATACATCCTTCCATAAAAGTAACAAAAACACTGGAAATGGTCAAAATAAACTCTGGAAACTAACCAAATGCTTGCAACAATTCAAAGAGCATTTATTATAGAAAAGTTGCTAAATTCTGGTAAGAACATCAGACTTTGTGGTATTATAACTTAACCAACATCTACCTCCTTCTTTCTAGTTATACAATAGCCTTGAAAACTAGTAACTCGCAAACATGCTAGCTATGAGAACCAACAGGCTTGCAACCACCAGAGAAGGTAGACTGCATTTGGAGCTTCTCAAAGTCTCTTCTCTAAACCATTTTCACTCTTTGACCTGACTGGCAGTTCTTTGGAAAAACCCCATTCACAGGATGTTATTATTATACTTGATCTCCCAGCTTCAGCTCACTCCACAGGAAAAATTTTATCCCTAGGCAACTGTTTAATACTCCAGCTGCCTAAGGTACAAATACAAGTTGGGGCAAACAAGACGCTGACCAAAAACTTAAAAAGAAGACCTGGGAATGAGATATCCATAGGAGGCTTCGAGCTCTGGCACCTTATTGGGGATTTAGAAGGCTATGTGCATGTGCAGGGCTGTGGGCATGCCCATGAAAGAATTAAAAATGCCTCACTCTCTTATCTTGGGCTGACCTTGAGACCTTGCACAATTAGGAAGTAAGGGCTAAACCAAAACTGTGTAAATATTGAAAGCATGCCCCAATACACAAACACAGAGCCCCTCAGAAAAAGGTGAAATAATTATTGTTCAAGACATTTAAGGGCTTCCCTGGTGGGGCAGTGGTTGAGAATCTGCCTGCCAATGCAGGGGACACGGGTTCGAGCCCTGGTCCGGGAAGATCCCACATGCCGCGGAGCAACTAGGCCCGTGAGCCACGATTACTGAGCCTGTGCGTCTGGAGCCTGTGCTCCGCAACAAGAGAGGCCACGATAGTGAGAGGCCCACGCACCGCGATGAAGAGTGGCCCCTACTTGCTGCAACTAGAGAAAGCCCTCGCACAGAAACGAAGACCCAACACAGCCATAAATAAATAAATTAAAAAAAAAAAAAGACATTTAAGGACTTGTTTAACACATTAAGGACTTCTGTTCAATCATTACCTGATCATTAACCTAACCAAGCATAATTCAGTGGCATAGACATAGAATACAGACATTACCAAATTTGTCCAGAAAAGTCACAACAAACAGCAACAGAAACAACAGCAACAATGAATAGCAACCACAATAAACTCTAGGGAGGAATAAGTCTGATTTCTAGAGCTGTCACATAATTTTACCTGAAATATCTAGTTTTCAACAACAAAAAATATTGCAAGATATAGAAAAAAACAAGAGAGTATGGTCCATACACAGGTGAGAAAAAACTCAATAGAAACTGTTCCTGAGGCAGTCAAGATGTTTGACTTACTAGAAAAAGACTTTAAATCAGCTATTATAAATATGCTGAGCTAAAAGAAACCATGTAAAAAAAAAAAAAAACTAAGGAAAGTATGACCACAATGCCTCACCAAAACAATTAAAATATAGAAAGTACAAAAAAGAATCAAATTGAAATTCTGGAACTGATATTGCAGTAACTGAAATGAAAAAAATCTAGCAGAGGAGCTCAACAGCAGATGTGAGCAGCCAGGAGAAAGAATCAGCACACTTGAAGATAGTTCAATTGAGATTATCCAGTCTAAGGAACATAAAGAAAAAAGACTAAGAAAAATGAAAAGAACCTCAGGGACCTGTGGGATATCTTCAAGCATACTTACACATTCATAAGAAGGAGAGAAGGGGCAGAAAGAATATTTGAAGAAATCACGGCTGAAATGTTCCCAAATTTGATGGAAAACATTAATCTATACATCCAAACAACTCAATAAAGTAGGATGAACTCTTTGAGTTCCACATGTACACACACCATAGTCTGACTGTTGAAATCCAAACATAAAAAGAGAATTATGAAAAAAGTAAGAGAATAGTCACTTATCATATACAAAGAATCTTCACTTCAATAAGATATAAAGCTGACTTCTCATCAGGATTCATGGAACCAGAAGGAAGTGAAGGACACAAAGTGCTGAAAGAAAGACTGTCCAAAAAAAAGCCTATATCCAGCAAAAATATTCTTCAAAAACTAAGGAGAAATTAAAACATACACAATAAACAAAAACCAAGCATTACTAGCTTGCCTTCCCTAGAAGAAATACTAAAAGGAATTCTACAGGCTGAGGTGAAAAGACACTATACAGTCATTTGAAACCACATGAAGAAATAACAAATACTGGCAAAGGTAATTACATAAGTAAATATAAAACGCAGTATAAAAGTATTTTTGTTTGTAACTCTTTTCTTCTGACTTAAAAAACAATTGTACAGTATATATTTCCATCTGTTTGTGTCATCTACAATTTCTTTTATCAGTGTCATAGTTTTTGGAGTATAGGTCCTTTGCCTCCTTAGGTAGGTTTATTCCTAGCTATTTATTCTTTTTGATGGTAAATGGGATTGTTTCCTTAATTTCTCTTTCTGATACTTCGTTGTTAGTGTATAGAAATGAAACAGATTTCTGTATATTAATTTTGTATCCTACAACTTTACCAAATTCATTGATGAGTTCTAGTAGTTTTCTGGTGGTATCTTTAGGATTTTCTATGTATAGTATCATGTCATCTGCAAACAGTGACAGTTTTACTTCTTCCTTTCCAATTATTATTCCTTTTATTTCTTTTTCTTCTCTGACTGCTGTGGCTAAGACTTCCAAAACTATGTTTAAAAAAAGTGGCAAGAATGGGCATCCTTGTCTTGTTCCTTATCTTAGAGGAAATGCTTTCAGATTTTCACTGTTGAGTATAAGGTTAGCTGTGGGTTTGTCATATATGGTCTTTATTATGTTGAGGTATCTTCCCTCTATGCCCACTTTCTGGAGAGTTTTTATCATAAACGGATGTTGAATATTGTCAAAAACTTTTTCTGCATCTAGTGAGATGATCATATGGGTTTTATTCTTCAATTTATTAATGTGGTATATCACATTGATTTGTGGATAACAATAAATCTATGACAAAGGGGACAAGAATACACAATGCAGAATAGACAGTCTCTTCAATAAGTGGTGCTGGGAAAACTGGACAGCTACATGTAAAAGAATGAAATTAGAACATTCTCTAACACCATACACAAAAATAAACTCAAAATGGATTAAAAACCTAAATGTAAGACCAGACACTATAAAACACCTACAGGAAAACATAGAACACTCTTTGACATAAATTGCAGCAATATTTTTTTGGATCCATATCCTAAAATAAATGAAATAAAAGCAAAACTAAACAAATGGGACATGATTAAACTTAAAAGCTTTTGCACAGCAAAGGAAACCATCAATAAAACAACAAAAGACAACCTACTGAATGGGAGAAAATATTTGCCAATGATATGACAAATAAAGGGTTAACATCCAGCATATATAAAAAGCTTATACAACTCAACATCAAAAAAACAACCAGATTAAAAAATGGGCAGAAGACCTGGGCAGACATTTTTCCAAAGAGGAAATGCAGATGGCCAACAGGCACATGAAAAGATGCTCAACATCACTAATCATCAGGAAATGCAAATCAAAACCACAATGAGGTATCACCTCACACCTATCAGAATGGCTATCCTCAAAAAGAACACAAATAACAAATGGTGGCGAGGATGTGGAGAAAAGGGAACACTTGTACACTGTTGATGGGTATATAAGTTGGTGCAGCTACTCTGGAAAACAGTATGGGGGTTTCTCAAAAAACTAAAAATAGAACTACCATATGACCCAGCAATTCCACTCCTGGGTATATATCTGAAAAAAATAAAAACATTAATTCAAAAAGATGCATGCACCCCAATGTTCAGAACAGCATTATTTACAATAGCCAAGATATGGAAACAACCCATCCAAGTGTCCATCAACGGATGAATGGATAAAAAAGGTGTTGTATATATATGCAATAGAATACTACTCAGCCATAAAAAAGAACAAAATGTTGCCATTTGCAGCAACATAGATGGACTTGGAGGACATTATTCTAAGTGAAACCAGTCAGACAGAGACAGACAAGTACTGTATGATATCACTTATATGTGGAATCAAAGAAATGCAACAAACTAGTGAATATAATAAAAAGGAGCAGACTCACAGATATAGAGAACAAACTACTGGTTACTAGTGGTGTAGGCTCACAGATGTATTGTACAACATGGGAAATATAGCCAAAATTTTGTAATAATTGTAAATGGAAAATAAACTTTAAAAATTATATAAAACATTTTAAATAAAATTAAAAAATAAACTTCCTGGGGGAAAAAAGATGGAGAAATATATACCATGTAAACACTAACCAAAATAGGCAAAAATTAAATCAGGAACTATTCATTCCTTTTAATATCACACACAAAAGCTCATATGAATATCTTCTCTGTTTAGTTTTCTTTTTGATATTGATTTCTACTTTAATCAAAACATGTTCAGAAAAGATAATATAATAGAAATTCTTTGAAATTTATTGAAGACTAACTTTATAGATTAACATGTGGTCAATAATTTAAAAATTTTTATGTATACTTGAATATATATGACTTCAAGCAGCAAGAATGGGGTGGGGGAAAGGCTTTTCTCATGCTTTCTCTTCCTTTATCAGAGAGAAAAAAAAATAGGGAGGGTGGGAGGGAGGCTCAAGAGGGAGGGGATATGGGGATATATGTATACATATAACTGATTCACTTTGTTGTACAGCAGAGAGTAACACAACATTGTAAAGCAATTATACTCTAATAAAGTTGTAAGAAAAAAAAGGATAAATGACTATAAAGTCATTAAATAGGAAAATTAAATAAAATTATTTGGATGATTAAACCCATTTTTGAAAAACATAAATTGCAGATGAACCGGTTTGCAGGGCAGAAATTGAGACACAGATATAGAGAACAAACGTATGGACACAAAGGGGGGAAAGTGGTGGGGGGTGGTGGTGTGATGAATTGGGCAATTGGGATTGACGTATACACTGATGTGTATAAAATTGATGCCTAATGAAAATAAAATTAAAATAAAATAAAAAAGAAAAACATAAATTGAAAATTTCAGAAACTTCAGTTGAATGTAGCACAGATAAAATCATAGCAGATTGTGGATTTACTTTATCCTCCACTACCATGATAACAAAATATTTTTTAACTATAAAATAAAAATAACTCTGAACAATTACTAACCAAAGGTACAAATGTGTCAATTTAGGTACCTAGGGATATCATTTGAATATTAAACAATTAAACAAGACATTTGTTAAAAAACAGCATTGTTCAAAGTTCTATGAAACTTATTCTACACACATTCTTTCTAATGACAAAATCACTTGATTCTGGTTACTTTATTCTACTTGAAATAATTCCATAATTTTTTCAATGCTCCAAATTCTTAAGATAGAAAAAATCAACTGAAAAAAGGGGCACAAATTTTGGCAGTGTGGGTCAAATTCTTATTAAACTTGAAGAAAGTAAAAAGAATATTAACAATAGTCTTAGGTATTCAAAATTTAAATCCAATTTGAAAAACAAATAACTGTCCTGTTATAGAAAATTAAAAATATGAAGATGAGAAAAATATTATCATGCTCTTGTTGAATGCATAATATGTAGGCTTCTACATTTGGCAGAACAATGCATAGCACTGAGACTAAGATTATCCAAGAAACTTTATGAAGATGATAATGCAACTTGATTCATCTAGCAGAAATAAACACAACGTTTGATAACATTTATAGCTAAACATTTATGCAAAATACAATGGTGCAACATACTATGAAAGATTTTAGGGTATGAAATCTAAAGCCAAATAATTAAAATTATAACAGATGTGGTGAATGAAATAATTTGAACAAGATTAAAAATTCTAAATATAATTTGGTTATTTTAGTATAACAAAAGGACAATGGATAGGAAAGTGACACAAAATGAAATACAAATGGAAATAAATTAACCTAACTGTATTTCAAATAAATAATGTCATCACATTGAAGTGACACTAACTCAAGGTACTTTTGAAGAGTATTTTGATCATATGCCCTCAGAATAAAGATAATTAGAACTATAAACAAATAGTGCATACTCTAGTTGGTTGATTTGTTTTCCCAGTGGATTGAGTCAACAATTTTGAAACTATGTATATTGTAGAACTGATCAAATAAGTAAATATATTGTAGACAATTAGAGCCAGGTTTTTCACTGTTGGAGAAGAGAGTTTAAAATATGGAAACAGGAAAGCAAGAATAAACCCTCTTTTGTTTACTGGATTTTAAAGTATCAGTATTAATATATATTAGTTAATATAAATACATATAAATAACCCTGAATATATAGATACACACATATATAACCTTAAAAAGGATGCATATATGTATAATACACATACATATATATGTATAATACATATAAATGTATATTTTAATATAGTATATTATTTAAATTATATGTAACTATTTTAATATATTATATTTTAATATATTATTTGTATATATTTTTTAAAATAGTGTATATACGGGACCTAGAAGCAATGATACATCATTAGCAATCAACAGCACATCTAGCACCCAGATCTTGGTTTCCAAATACCATTTTCCACTAATAGAAACCACATTCCTTGGGAAGGTTTGGAGCAGGGAAGGTACAATATAAGCCTGAAAGGACTTCTGCCAGAAAATGAGGAAATGCTCAAATAATGATTGACATGTTAAAAGGACACAGAAGTCAGTTTGAAGGGGCTACCATTGGCCAAATCAAGAATAATTTAAAAATCGCAATAAATGATGCAGGAACAGATAATCCAAATAATAAAATAAGAAATCAAAAATTCATATTACTATATATGTACATAAATAAAAATAAATAATTAGGGGAGAAGAGAAAACTCATCCTTGCAATAGCATCCCAACTAGTAAAATAGGAATGAAAAAATTAGAAAATCACCATTTGGCAACTAACATAACAATAACTGCTTTAGACAAGGATCATCAGTGGATAGCAAAGCTAGTGAAAGATGAGAAATAAGATATCTAATCAGTCTCAAAATATCTCTCCAACAGATACTTATTAATTACAAAGGGAAAACTAGTAACTTCGTAGTGGAGAAACCTGGCAGACAACCCTTTAACCCAATGATCAAAGTTAACATTACCAATAATGGGATGAAATGCCATCATGAACCTCATGATATATGATGTGAAGAACCACTATTAACTCTGTGATAGCCCAGTCAATAATGTGTAAGTTGAATCTAATCAAAAGGAAACATAAGGAAAACCTAAACTGAGGGATATATGACAAAGTAACTGGCCTGTACTGTCCAAAAATGTCAAGAAAAAAAAAAAGATTTTAGAAAAGTCCCAGATTAAAGGAAACTAAAATGTGATACTGAAGTACAATGTGTGAATCCATAAAAGGATCCTGGACCAAATATTTCTTTTTCTTTACCTATGAAGGACATTAGTATGAAAAATGATGAAATTGAATAGGGCTGAAAAATTACATAATATTATTTTATCATTTTTAAGTTCCTCATTTTGATAAGTTTACTGTGCTTATGTAATGTAATATGTGTTTTAAGGAAATACATCTTGGGTTATTTAGAGATAGAGGGAATTATATCTCTAACCTTTTCTCAAGTAGCTCTGAAAAAATCATATATACATACATGAGAGAGGAGAGACAGAGACAGAGACAGAGACAGCAAATGTGCTAGGATAAAATTTTAACATTTGGGAGAACTTCGTGAAGAGTATATAGAAATTATTTATGATTTTCATAGTATTTCTATAATTCTGACATTATTTCAAAATAAAAAGTAAAAGAAAACAAAAAAGATAATTTAAACTACCACTCAGTTTTTAAGATACAACTGCTGATGTGTGAATCAGTTAAAGCAGATAAAAATTAATAGATTTTTGAATTTCTGAAATGCAAATGTCTTTACATAGAACATTTGTGGATATATTCTCTAGCAGATGTCACAAACAGAGAATTGTATATGTTTTTATTAGTCTACTTTCAAAAATTGAATCTTAAGAAAATTAACTTGAGAGGCTAGGGATGCTATAAAGTTATAAGTATTCATCAAAGCATATAAATTTCAACAGGTCTTAAACAAAATCTCAGGTATCCTACTTTTCTTTTTCTGTATATTCTTTTTTTTTCCAGGGGTCATTTGTGATTTCTTCTTTTTTTCACATCTTTATTGGGTATAAATGCTTTACAATGTTGTGTTAGTTTCTGCTGCACAACAAAGTGAATCAGCTATATGTACACATATCCCCATATCCCCTCCCTCTTGAGCCTCCCTCCCGCCCTCCCTATCCCATTCCTCAAGCTCATCACAAAGCACCAAGCTGATCTCCCTGTGCTATGCAGCAGCTTCCCACTAGCTATCCATTTTACATTTGGTAGTGTATATACGTCAATGCTACTCTCTCACTTCATCCCAGCTTCCCCTTCCCGCCCCCCCCCCCACAGCAGGGCCTGCAAGTCTGTTCTCTACGTCTGCATCTTTATTCCTGCTCTGCCACTAGGTTCATCAGTACCACTTTTTAAAATTACATATATATGGGTTAGCACACAGTATTTCTTTTACTCTTTCTGACATACTTCACTCTGTATGACAGATTCTAGGTCCATCCACCTCACTACAAATAACTCAATTTCGTTCCTTTTTATGGCTGAGTAATATTCCATTGTATATATGTGCCACATCTTTATCCAGTCATCTGTCGATGGACATATAGGTTGCTTCCATGTCCTGGCTATGGTAAACAGTGCAGCAATGAACATTGTGGTCATGTCTCTTATTGAATTATGGTTTTCTCAGGGTATATGCCCAGTAGTGGGATTGCTGGGTCGCATGGTAGTTCTATTTTTAGTTTTCAAGGAACATCCATACTGTTCTCCATAGTGGCTGTATCAATTTACATTCCTACCAACAGTGCAAGAGGGTTCCCTTTCCTCCACACCCTTTCCAACATTTATTGTTTGTAGATTTTCTGATGATGCCCATTCTGACTGGTGTGAGGTGATACCTTATGGTGGTTTTGATTTGCATTTCTCTAACGATTAGTGATGTTGAGCATCTTTTCATGCATTTGTTGGCCATCTGTATGTATTCATTGGAGAAATGTCTATCTAGGTCTTCTGCCCATTTTTGGATGGGGTTGTTTGTTTTTTTGATATTGAGCTGCGTGAGCTGCTTGCATATTTTGCAGATTAATCCTTTGTCAGTTGCTTCATTTGCAAATATTTTCTCCAGATCTGAGGGTTGTCTTTTTGTCTTGTTTATGGTTTCCTTTGCTGTGCAAATGCTTTTAAGTTTCATTACATCGCATTTGTTTATTTTTGTTCTTATTTCCATTTCTCTAAGAGGTGGGTCAAAAAGGATCTGGCTGTGATTTATTGCATAGAGTGTTCTGCCTATGTTTTCCTCTAAGAGTTTCATAGTGTCTGGCCTTACATTTAGGTCTTTAATCCATTTTGAGTTTATTTTTGTGTATGGTGTTAGGAAGTGTTCTAATTTCATTCTTTTACATGTAGCTGTCCATTTTTCCCAGCACCACTTATTTAAGAGGCTGTCTTTTCTCCATTGTATATTCTGGCCTCCTTTAGCAAAGATAAGATGACCATATGTGCATGGCTTTATCTCTGGGCCTTCTATCTTGTTCCATTGATCTATTTTTTTTGTGCCAGTACCATACTATATTGATGACTGTAGCTTTGTAGTATAGTCTGAAGTCAGGGAGCCTGATTCCTCCAGCTCCGTTTTTCTTTCTCAAGATTGCTTTGGCTTTTTGGGGTCTTCTGTGTTTCCATACAAATTTTAAAATTTCTTGTTCTAGTTCTGTGAAAAATGCCATTGGTAATTTGATATGGATTGCACTGAACTTGTAGATTGCTTTGGGTAGTATAGTCATTTTCACAGTATTGATTCTTCCATTCCAGGAGCATGGTATATCTCTCCATCTGTCTATGTTATCTTTGATTTCTTTCATTAGTGGTTTATAGTTTTCTGCATACAGTTCTTTTGTCTCCCTAGGTAGGTTTATTCCTAGGTATTTTATTCTTTTTGTTGCAATGGTAAATGAGAGTGTTTCCTTAATTTCTCTTTCTGATCTTTTGTTGTTAGTGTATAGGAATGCAAGAGATTTCTGTGCATTAATTTTGTATCCTGCAACTTACCAAATTCATTGATTAGTTCTAGTAGTTTTCTGGTAGCATCTTTAGGATTCTCTATGTGCAGTATCATGTCATCGGCAAACGGTGACAATTTTACTTCTTCTTTTCCAATTTGGATTCCTTTTATTTCTTTTTCTTCTCTGATTGCTGTGGCTAGGACTTCCAATACTATGTTGAATAATAGTGGTGAGAGTGGACAACCTTGTTTTTTCCGGATCTTAGAGGAAATGCTTTCAGTTGTTAACCACTGAGAATGATGTTTGCTGTCGGTTTGTCATATATGGCTTTTATTATGTTGAGGTAGGTTCCCTCTAAGCCCACTTTCTGGAGAATTTTTTTTATCATAAATTGGTGTTGAATTTTTCAAAAGCCTTTTCTGCATCTATTGAGATTATCATATGGTTTTTATTCTTTAATTTGTTAATATGGTGTATCAAATTGATTGTTTTGCATGTATTGAAGAATCCTTGCATCCCTGGGATAAATCCTACTTGATCATGTTGTATGATCCTTTTAAAGTGTTGTTGGATTCTGTTTGCTAGTATTTTGTTGAGGATTTTTGCATCTATGTACATCAGTGATATTGGTCTATATTTTCTTTTTTTGTGATATCTTTGTTGGTTTTGGTATCAGGGTGATGGTGGCCTCATAGAATGAGTTTGGGAGTGTTCCTCCCTCTGCAATTTTTTGGAAGAGTTTGAGAAGGATGAGTATTAGCTCTTCTCTAAATGTTTGATAGAATTCGCCTGTAAAGCCATCTGGTCCTGGACTTCTGTTCGTTGGAAGATTTTTAATTGCAGTTTCTATTTCATTACCTGTGATTGGTCTGTTTGTATTTTCTAATTCTTCCTGGTTCAGTCTTGGAAGGTTGTACTTTTCCAGGAATTTGTCCATTTCTTTCAGGTTGTCCATTTTATTGGCATATAGTTGCTTGCAGTAGTCTCTTATGATCTTTTGTATTTCTGCAGTGTCAGTTGTAATCTCTCCTTTTTCATTTCTAATTTTATTGACTTGCATCCTCTCCCTTTTTTTCTTGATGAGTCTGGTTAAAGGTTTATCAATTTTGTTTATCTTCTCAAAGAACCGGCTTTTAGTTTTATTGATCTTTGCTATTGTTTTCTTTGTTTCTATTTCATTTATTTCTGCTCTGATCTTTATGATTTCTTTCCTTCTACTAATTTTCGGTTTTCTTTGTTCTTCTTTATCTAATTGCTTAAGGTGTAAGGTTAGATTGTTTATTTGAGATTTTTCTTGTTTCTTGAGGTGAGCTTGAAATGCTATGATCTTCCCTCTTAGAACTGCTTTTGCTGCATCCCATAGGTTTTAGATCATCGTGTTTTCATTGTCATTTGTTTCTAGGTATTTTTTGATTTCTTCAGTGATCTCTTGGTTATTTAGCAGCGCACTGTTTAGCCTCCATGTATTTGTGTTTTTTACTGTTTTTTTCTTGTAATTGATTTTTAATCTCATAGTGTTGTGGTCGGAAAAGATGCTTGATACAATTTCAATTTTCTCAAATTTTCCAAGGTTTGATTTGTGGCTGAAAATATGATCTATTCTGGAGAACGTTCCATAGACACTTGAGAAGAAAGTGTATTCTTCTGCTTTTGGGTGAAATGTCCTAAAAATATCAATTAAGTCTATCTGGTCTGTTGTGTCATTTAAAGCTTGTGTTTCCTTATTTATTTTCTGTCTGGATGATCTATTGGTAGAACTGGGGTGTTAATGTCCCCCACTCTTATTGTGTTACTGTTGATTTCTCCTTTTATGGCTGTTAGCATTTTCCTTATATATTGAGGTGCTCCTATGCTGGGTGAAGAAATATTTATAATTGTTATGTTTTCTTCTTGGATTGATCCCTTGATCATTATGTAGTGTCCTTCTTTGTCTCTTGTAATAGTCTTTGTTTTAAAGTCTATTTTGTTTGATATGAGAATTGCTACTCCAGCTTTCTTTTGATTTCCATTTGCATGGGATATCTTTTTCCGTCCCCTCACTTTCAGTCTGTATGTGTCTCTAGGTCTGAAGTGGGTCTCTTGTAGACAGCATATATACAGGTCTTGTTTTTGTATCCTGCTGCCCCTGCCAACCTATTGCCCCCTCCCAACAGCCTCCACCATCACCATACATACAAAGCAAAAGCTTCAAGTCTCCCTGAAGCTACAAAATTTTCCTTCTTTAAGAATGTCAGCAGCTATTGACTTCCCAGTCTATGCTAGATTGCCAGTTATAGTAAAAATGTACCAGTCTCTTTACTGTTGGCGGCATAGCGTGGCATGCATGATCTTAGTTCCCCGATCAGGGATCAAATCCATGCCTCCTGCAGTGGAAGCGCAGAGTCCTATCCACTGGACTGCCAGGGAATTCCCACCATTGACTGTTAAGATAATTGCCTGGTAGAATCACTGGTCATAGAATTTCTTGCAGTCATGAGCCATGGTATTAGTTTACTAGGGCTGCTATAACAGAGTACCACAAACCAGGTGACTTAAACAGCAGAAATCTATTGTCTCATATTCTTGGGGACTAAAAGTCTAAGATCAAGGTGTTGGTAGGGTTGGGTCATTCTAAGGACTATGAGAGAGAGTCTGTTCTATACCTCTCCCTTAGCTTCTGGTGGTTTGCTGGAAATTTTTGGCATTTCTTGGCTTTTAGAGGTATCACCCTTATCTTTACATATTATTCTTCTTATGTGTGTTTCTCTGTGTCCAAATTTATCCTTTTTATGAGGATACCAGTCATATTGGATTTGGGCCCACCCTAATGACCTCATCTTAAGTAATTACATCTACAACAACCATATTTCCAAAAAGTCACATTCTGAGGTACTGAGGGTTAGGATTTCAACATATGAATTTTAGGGGGACACAACCCAACCCATACTTGCATGAGTTACTTTCTACTCAAAATAGTATCATTTCCAGCATGATTGATGAAGATGCTCTTTTTCTCATTGCTTATTATTAATGACCAGAAATCTGGAAGAACTATAACAAATGCTGATATTCTCAGTTCAGGTTATGCTATGCCTTCTGCATTGAATGTTCTGATAAGATGCTCTCTATGACATAACTTTACAAGTTGAACAGATTATATAATTGACCTGATTTTAAATAAATTACCTAGTGGCTGGCACATAGTAAATGCTCAAAAATGATAACAGTTCATATTAAATATAGCAATTTTAAACCATTTTCTAACTTATAGTAGTATCTCAGTGCACATTTATTACATATTACACAGTAAAGGAAGTACTTGATTTGGACAGGAAAACAGATGTAGCAAAACAATTTGATATAACTCCCTCTGCATTATCCATCAATTAAAAATGACTGTCACCTGCAAATTAGACTAATTTGATAATATTTAAAATGAGCTAGTGGATGTTCTGGTGGGTGTAATTGGTAGGAGATTTGAGCATATGATAAACATACTTATCACAATGAAATTAAAATAGGAGAATTTGGATATTCCCTTTTAAATTCACTGTAACATGATGTGAAGTATTAGTTAAAAGAGCAAGTATTTTTTGAACTTGAACATATTCCAAATGTTGAATTGACACTTGGTATACAGAGGTGATTAAAGCAGACATGCTTACTTTCACACTGGTTCATAAGTCTTTTATTAATCATATTTCACTTTAATGGATCACAGTAGAAAATGGAAACTGTTAATATAATAAAATCATTAATTTTTATAGTAAGCCTCTTTACATGCTTTTTAAAAAACACTCTATTAACTATTATATAATAACTGAGAAACCTTTTCCCAGCTTAGGAGAATATGATGCAATAGTTTTTAAAAAATAGCATCTTCAAAGGTAACATTTGGCTCACAAATACTGAAAATTGAATTTAATAATTTAAAACCATAATTTGACTGAAATATAATACTGTAAATAACATTTGATTATTAAGAAATAATTTTCACTTAAAGACTGAATGGAAATTATTATGTTTCAAAGGCATTTTTAAAGCATTCATACCCAGGAAGTATGCCTTCTAAAAATATTAAACCTTACAGAACAAAATATCAGCATGGAATTTAGTTCCAATGACATCTACATTGCCAGCTCCACTCTTTGCCTGGTTCACTACCTTCCATAGATTTGCACTTAACTAAGCTTTAAATACAGGGTTCCTTGATAGTCTAAGGGAGAAAAAGTAGTCTTCAGCTTTGCAACCAACTTTCCATCTGTACGTGTTCCAACTAAACTACCATGTATATGATCCACAATGGCAGGCAGAACGGCAGAATTCACCTGATGTCAACATGGTAACACAATTATATGCAAATATTTTTCTACCTTCAATTTGAAAAGTTGATTTGAAAAATCAAAATTAAAGATTATACACTATTGGGGATTCCCTGGCTGGCCAGTGGTTAGGACTCCATGCTTTCACTGCCGAAGGCTTGGGTTCAATCCCTGGTCAGGGAACTAAGATCCCACAAGCCACGCAGCACAGCCAAAAAAAAAAAAAAAAAAAAAAAAAATATATATATATATATATATATATATATATACTATTATTTTCACTTCCTGAAATTATTGTCATATGTGAGCAAGGAAATATGTACAAGGATACTGTTTGTGTAATTTTTTATATTAACTGAAGATTGGAAACAAGTTAAATGCCTATCAATAGAAGACTGGTGAAATAAATTATGGTATATCTACCTAATGAAGAATTTTGCAGCGATTCCAAAAAAAGAAGCCTACTCTATAATGTACATGTAGGGAAGTATCTTCAAAATACATATTAAATGAAGAAAAGTAGTAAGATAGTATGTACGATATTCTTTGTATAATCAAAATTATGCTTGTACTGTCATAGGTATTTCAAGGAGGATATGTAAGAGACTGTTAACATTAGTTATTTTGGGGGATAAGAAAGAAAGGAAGGAATAATTATTGTTCTTAAGTTCAAGCAGGATTCCAGTTAGGCAAACTGCCTGTTTGATTATAGGAATTAGGCACATGCCTATACATAGTTAATTGACATCCACCTGTCAACCACGTGATAGTCAACAGGTACAGCATGAGCATTAATCAGTCAGCAGAGATACCAGTAGTAAAAAAAAATCAGCAGCACAGGTGAGTATCTGTTGAATACTAATCGTGCTTCTCAATCAACTTACTATGTGAGTGGGATTGGTAGTATCCTTTGCTAATGAAATTGCTGAAATACTGAACTGATTAACCAAAGCCCTCTCTTGACATTTAAGGCATTTGTCATTATTCACAAGTCCACCCCCCATTCCCATCCCTGCCATAGGTTAACAAATTATAAATCATAACACCCAAACAGTTCAATGGAGAAAACATCAACAAGCGATTCCCATGATAAAAGAAACCATGTTTGCCCTCTTTGTTTGACAGCAAGAGAGATAGAAAATAATTCTGGAAAACCAATAATTTACTTCAAAGCCAAACAGGAAAAAATAATGCATTGGCCACTAGATGGCCCCCATATATTTTTCCCACTATTATAATAAGAACATGAAAGAAACAAAACAAGTAAAAGAGAAATATTTAATAAAATAATGTATGATTCTTTATCTTTTGCCTGAATACTCACAAGTAGAAATTATGACTCCTTATATATCACTTATTTAGCATATTTTCATAATGTGGAACTAGTGAAACTCTCCTACATTTTATCAGTAACCTTTTCAATGGTTCCTATTAAAATATTTTAAGAATTAAAAGTTGTTTTGTTTAACTTCTGGGCCACATCAAAATTCTTCATCTGATTTTGTCCCTGATGGCTAGCAATAGCATTTTTTTCTTTCTTAGTTTTGAGTCCCTGCTATGATTCCCACAGACTCTAGTTCTCTCTCTACTTTAAGTAAATCTTTCCTCTTCTTAAAACTTTCTGAGTTTAAATTTAGAACATAAGCAAGTCATTTACTTACAGGTACACATAGCTTTCTCTTTTACCATATTGTATATATTAAAACCCAATAATTTTTTCATGTAAAAATGACAGTTAAAATGTCAGCTGATTTGTATTTCATTTAGCTCATAATCCATTCAACAATCAGCTGCTTCTAAAGAGGTACTTTCATTATTGTGCATTTATAATGGAAATATCTGAGATTCCTAAAAATAGTAAAGAATAAGTGATTGCCTTAATGAATAATCATCTGTAGTTTGGCTGGTTACAGAATACCGATGTGTATCACATTTCACTAATGATCATTACCTTGATTTTCTCATTTTCTGCTTTCCAGAAGGGAAGGGCTTATCAGTTCCATGTCCTGTAAAACTTTAAATAGAAAACGAACTTAAGCTTTCCTTGCAAATTATATTTTCTCCATATGCTACCCAGTTCAAGAACTCAAGTCTGGTTACATACAGCCCAAAATCATGCCCCCCAAAATCATCTGTTTAGAAAATCTTCAATTGTGACTTCACATTTTTATGGACAATTTCCTGTTAGATTCTGTTCCCTAAGGGCTTTGGGCACTATTGAAAAGACGTGAGATGCTGCAGGCTACTTTTACCACCTCTTTGCCACTTGTTGGTCAGCCTCGCTTCCTTTGTTCAGCTCTTTTATTTATTTATTTTTTTCTGAGCCCTTGGATTCTGCTTAATTCTGAGGCTATAGAGTATGAGAATTAAAAACCATTGTACTGCATAAATACAACTCTATGACAGCCTACCTACCCTAAAATTTGGCCTTTGGAAAAGGAGAGGCTGGAAAAGTGACTGAAGCATTTCTTTGAGTCTATAAAACATTTTCTCCCTGTTATACTACCAAAATGGCAAGGAGATTTCAGAACTGCACTGCAGCAACTAAATCAGCAGGTTTTCAATGCACTTAGATCTTTCTCATTCCTCAGGAGTAAGTTATCACATGAAGACTAAAATAAGCCCAATTTTGTTTGTTTCCTTGTTTGTTTCCTTGTTTGTTTTACATGTTAAGAAGTCATTAAATGTAATAAAACATGACTATGAAAAAATATTGTCTATGTACAGGTAAATGTGCTTTGTTCACATTCTCCAGCTAGTTATAAAAAAACAAAAAATCAAAAAAAAGTTCCTTAAGTCCAGTGGGGCACTGAGACACATTGCCCTCCTGTCAGTTCCCAGGGTGATTTTCAGGTTTTTGCATATAATAGTCTATTTTTCTGTTCTTTTAATTCTTTTGTGCTTTTTATTTTTCTTCATTCTAGAGTCCTTCACTGAAAGGTTAAGAATAATATCAGCAAATAGGCATTTCATCAGGGGGAAACTCTGTATAGAGAGTCATTTGAAGGACTCTTTCTCTTTTCTTTGGATGGCTTATCAGAAACCATTCAGCAAACACATTCCCTCAGGCAATTTCAATCTATTGAAATTCCCAGAGAACTTTAAAGGTGTTAGTTTCATCTGCATAGGCTGTATTTACCTGAGAATTTGAATTCTAGAATCAGAAACTCACAGGGTAAGGAAGAACTGTAAAATCATTCAGTGCTGATTCTTTTTTATAATACCAGATATTTCCCTGGCCTCTCTGCATAATCTCGTTCAGTCACTGGGAACTAACTACCTTGGAGGCAGAGCTTTCAAAAATTATCAGGACTTCAAAAATAAGACTAGAACTCCTTCATCTATGCCCTATCTTCCATTCCATTTAAGTCCTTTTTACAGAGATAACAACTATTTTTCTTTTTTCTTGGCCTTTTTCTATGCTTATTATCATCATATTTAAGTAATCATAAAACATACAATTTTTTTTTCTTTGCTATTTTTATTAAACAATATGGCTTGTTTTTCCATGTCATACAGACATGTTTTATTATTTTTAGCTGCTGCATAGTAATCCATAACATGAAACACAGTTTATTTAACCATTTTCCTTTTGGGTTTTTCCCATTTTCACTACTATAAACAGTATTAGAAACATTCTTTCCCGTGCCTCCTTCTGTGTACATTCAAGTGTTTCTCTGAATAGATGTAGAGATTCGATTTTTGGCAAGGAATGGGGAAGGTGACTGACATTTACTGGAACATTTTCATTCAACAAATCCACTCAAGAAATAATTACTGAATGCCTTCTAAGTTCAAGACACTGTTCTAGGTGACTAAGGTTATAACAAGGAATAAGACAGACAAGGACTCTCTTAATATAATTAACATTTAATATAACTCATTTAATTGACAATTACCTTCAGTGTTTGCCCATTTTACAGTGATGAAATCAAAGTTCAAAAAAGCAACTTGCAAAGGAAAGAGTTGTAATTTGAACTCAACATCTATCTGAATGAAGAGTACAGGTTCTTTACCTTCCCCTCACATTCTGGGGAAGAGTTCTTTTGTCTGTTGAGATGCATATTTCTGCTATTTTCCTAGAACACTTTTTTGAAGGTCAAGTCTAATTACACTTTCACATTACAGTCCTCGAAAAAAATAATACCAGCTATCATATTTTACTATCATATTTACTATCCACCAGGCTTAACAAGCACCTTATATATACCAAGTCATTTAATCCTGAAAAAAAGCCTCTTTGTAGTTTATTTTACAAACACTTATATCACAGTGGATTTCTATCAGGCCTTGTTTTGAGTGCTTTACAGATAATTCAGTACATCCGCATAACAGTTCTAAAGAATAGGTGCTATTATTATCTAAATTTTACAGACGAGGAAAATGAGACTTTAAAGAAAGGTTAAGTAATTTGTTCAAAGTCACAAATCTGTGTAGTGGCAGAGTTGAGATGTAAACTTAAATGTGTGTCTCTACAACCTACTTTCTTACTATACAATGCTACCTTTCTTTAAAATGTCTTTAAAATATTTGAGGATGAGTGTCATGTAGTCCCCTGCCTTTGCCCTCTCCCAGTATTTATGACAAGGATGATGTCTTCAGCCTGGTCTCACCAACTGATATTAGAAATCAGCTTCATCATTCTATTTTCTTTCCTCCCAGCGCAATGAAGTTTGTTTATTTTCTTTTAGAATGTGGTTCCCAGAACAGATACAGTATTCTAAGTGATTTTGAAACCATCTAGAATTCTAGAAACTATGTTACTATTATTATTGCCTAGGATCTCATTAAATTGTTTTTCCAGTTTTATTGAGAAATAATTGGCATATATTACTTTATAAGTTAAAGGTGTACAGCATAATGGTTTGATTTACATATACTGAGAAATGATGACCACAATACTCTTAGTTAACATCCATCATCTCATATAGATACAATAAAAAGACAAAAATTTTCCTTGTGATAACACTTAGGATCTACTCTCTTGACAACTTACCTATATATCATACAGCAGTGCTAACTATAGTAATGATGTACATTACACTCCCAGTACTTATTTATCTTGTAACTGGAAGTTTGTTGTCATTAAATTTGTGGTAGCCACGTCTACCTTTTGATTCATACTGAATTTACTGTTGCCACCCCACACCTTATCCTTGTTATATATCACCATGATAGATTTAGTGCGTTATTGTAGCTGGCAAGACATTTAAGGATCCTGACTCTGCTATTCAATGTAGAGGCTCTTACTCCCAGTTATGTATTATCTGCACATTTCTATGAGCATGTTCTCACTTTATCCAAATAAGTCACTAATAAAAATACTTAAATGTAATTATCAAGAACAGAGCCTTGCAGCACACAACTATAGACTTCATTCCAGATTGGCATTGATTATAAAAACAAGGTAGCTTCAGGTATAGCCGTTGAATTAGTAATGAATCTACTTAAATGTCTTTGCATTCAGCTCATTTTTATCTACAGGAAAATAATTTTTAAGCATGTCAAATGCCTTGCTTTGTTCAGCTATACTATGTCTTCTGAAATTTCCTTATCTATAAACCAATAAATTCATTAAAGAAATGATTGAGTTACCGTGTTTTGTTTTTATAGAGGAGCTGGTCAGAAGTTACTTAGATTATCTTCTTTAAAATCTATGTATTCTCCATTGCTTAGTAGCCATTCATTCACTTATCCCAGAAGTATTTATTGAGTGCCTACTGTGTGCCAGACACTATTCTAGGTTCTGATGCTACAACAGTGAATGAAACATAAAAATTCTTAACATCATAGATGTCACATTCTGTTATAAACAACCAGTGCCTTATAAAGGATAAAGAAGACCTGTAGTTATTTACATTGGAGAGCTGACTACAATTCACTGCTTGTTCTCCAATGTCATGATCTCTCATTTTGCAACTTCCAAAGCTGCAGACTGTGGGATACTCTGGGGCCAGGTGATTACTGCTAATCAAAAATGAGATAGGCCTTAGGGGTCACCACTTCCAACCTCCTAGACAGTATGGAAATCCCTTTAACAGCATCCCCCAACCTATCTGCTCAACAACTTTATGATTACAAATCCTCATACTTGATGGTGTTTTAGGGATACTAGCTAGAATACAAGACAGGATTCAGGCATGCTTGGTTTTGCCAGACCAAACTAGGTAGTGAGCTATCAGACTTTTTGCATGGTGGACTAAGGTACCTATGCTATATAATCTTTATAATGAATTCATTTCCTTGCCCATTTCAGCTTCTAGAGGCCACCTATATCACATGGCTCATGGCCTCTTCCTCTCTCTTCAACACCAGCAACAATGGGTCAAGTCTTTCTCATATCACATCACTCTAACCACTTCTGCCTCCTGATTGCACTATTAAGGACCCTGTAATTACATTGAACACACTTGGACAATGCGTGATAATCTCCCTCTTTCAAGGCCCTTAATATAATCACATCTGCAAAGTCTTTGCCAGCTAAACCAACAAATTCACAGGTTCCAGAGATTAGGACATGGACACCTGGGGGGAGTCATTATACTGCCTACCAGGCCATCCTTCTGGTCTGAGTTGTATTTTCTTTCTTCTTGAGTTATTCAACATCTTTGGTATTTATTTGACAAAAATAATTCCTTTCCCCTTTTTTCTATTATTCCTGCCTTGTTGTGGACTCAGCATCACTCACTCTCCCTATTTTTACCTTTATATTTGCTCCACTGAAGCTTTCCAAAGTTTTTCTTGAATCAGAAGGTCTATATCACTAATGGACAGGTAACTGACACTATGAACAGCCTTACTCCATCCCTCTTGATATTTTTGTTTCCAAATTGTTCCCCACCATCATTAGTCTCGCCCTGCTTGGCAAGTGTGAACATGAGGAATATGAGAATTCTGGTCACATTGTGTCTAGTGACCTCACATACCTTAGATTATCTGACTCTATCAGTATTCATGGTACTTAGAAGATATTCATGATTTTTTCAAAGGTGGTGTGTGAGTGTGAGAGAGAGAGACAGACAAGGACAGACAGACAGGCAGACAGACTTAGCAACTTTGCTTGCAACTTTACTGCAAGGTATATCCATTGTTTGTCTGTGGGAACAGTCATCTATTTTTCTCCCCTTTATGCGCCTCTTTGTCATTCTACTGACTCCCTTCACACTGTCTTTCTGCTGGGTCCTGAGTCGTCATGACTGCCCATCTTTTCCTTAAACTTGCTCAGACCTATTCAGATGTTTCTATGATGCATTGTTATTTCTTGTATACCATTCCAGTATTAGCTACATAGTGGCTTTATTATGGACATATCATTTGTTCTTTGAAACATTTTTTTTTATCCCTTCTTTTTATTGCTTTTTAAAAATATTTTGACTCAGCAGAGCATGAGCCTGACTGGCACTGGGGAAGGTAGCCAAATTCCTTCCCTGACCCTTGATGGTCTTTGTGCCATGTTTTAATATCATCGTGCTCAAAGCTAAATTTGTTTACTTCCCATATTCCTCTAGCACATATATGCTACCTTTTGAGAAACTGATTTCTACCATTAAGACTGTGTGATTTAAAAAGAGGAAAAGAATCAAAGCTCAATTTCCATTTTGTATTTGCATATAATTCTAGTAAGTTCTATAAGTGGACTTTCTTTGCATGCAAGATCCTGTATAGACAGGGGAAGGGAATTAATTTTTATCATCATTTCTTATATACTAGGCACTGAGATAAGTGCTTTACATCTATTGTTAGTAGATTCTTAATATACTAATTTGCCTCAAGTACATTTGCATAGCCTCCATGAGGGACAATTGACAATTATAAGTCTTACAAAATGTGAGAATGCTTTACAAAAGTTTCTTCAATGCTGAAGATGTGCTCTTCCAAAAATATCCTTTCATATATGTGTCTTAGTCAGCCTGGACTGCTATAACAAATAGCATAGCTGGGTGGCTTAAACAACAGACGTTTATTTCTCACAGTTCTAGAGGCTGGGAAGTCTAAAATCAAGGTGCCAGAATATTCAGTTCTAGGTGAGGGCCTGCTTCCCAGCTTGCAGACTGCTGCCATCTCATTGTGTGCTCACAAGACCTCTTTAGCGTGATCATTTGGGGAGAGAGGGAGAGAGAGACTGAAAGATTGAGAGATAGATAGAGAGAGAGATCTCATATCTCTTCCTCTTCTTATAAGGACACTAATCCCATCATGAGGGCGGTATCCTCATGACTTCATCTAAACCTAATTATCTCTCAAAGGCCCATCTCCAAATATTGATACTATCACATCGGTAGTTAGGGCTTCAACGTATGAATTTGGGGAGGGTGGCAGGGGGAATACAAACGTTTAGTTCATAACGACATGGAAATAACTTAATAATAATATTTGGATGCTTGGTATATATTAAATACTATCTGAGTATTTCAAATACAATATCCTATTTCTCTACATTTTTAGCCTCGGGCTAATACTCAAATGATGAAGAGTAATAAATTTTAAATCCCACAAAATATTGCAATTATCTAGTGGGTCTAGTTGTCCCAAGGAGAGAGATTTAATGTCAAGGTGTAACTGAGCAGGACCCTATGGTGCCTTCCCAGGACAGTCACCTCCCCCATATCCTCTGTTTTAGCTCCTCTCTGAAGTACCTAGATAATAATATCTGATCACATTTCCTGAGTTGTTTTACAGATCTAAAACCTCCAGCAAATGTGTTTTGAGAGCTAGCTACCCTGGACTCCTTTGTTCGATGACCTGGACTCCAATAAATGCTGCACTTTCCTTCACCACAAGCCAGTGTCAGTAGATTGACTTTACTGTGAGTGGGTGAGTGGACCCAAGTTTGGTCTCGTAACACAGAATCCATCCCCTTCATACATTTTTAAAAAGAACTAATATTTATTGAGAGCTTAATATATATTAAGCATACTGCTAGGTAATTTACATATATAATTTTATTAGTATGGGTACCCAGATAAGCTACTTAGGGAAGAAAAATTTCTCCTTTACCTTCTTAGGGTCTCTAGCTGAGTCTAAAATTTAATCTGATATAAGACAGATTAACAAAAAAAAAATCATACAAGTTTTATTAGAATTTTAAATTTAAATGGGAGTTTTCACAAGAAAATAAAGTTCTGAAGAAGTGACCAGAGCAGAAAGTATATATATATTTTAGACAAAGAAATTATAAATTTGTGAAGAAATGATAAGTCAAAGAGGTTTGGGCTAAGGACAGTAAATTGTGGAGAAGTGACTAGGAGATATATAGGGGGAAAACTAGTGGAAGATAAGGATTATTTTGGTAAGTTTTTTTGTACAGGTTCATTTCAGAGTTGATTCCCAGTCTTTGGTGATAAGGATGTTCTTCTCTTCTTGGTACAGGGAAGGTACCTTACTCATGGGAAATTTTACGCCCTGTTTTTAGGTTTTAAAAAATGGAAGTCAGCATATTTTGGGTGGCATATCCTGAACTCCTTCACTAGAATGGGGTTGGGAAAGGAGGATCATTCAAGGCAGAAAAAACAGAAAGTTCAAAGATAAGGCATGAATGAGATTGACTTTTTCAATAAAGTGATCTTGGGAAGAGGTGACAGTGTTATTGCTACATTCCTCTCTCCCCACGTTTTCCCTTTAAGTTCTTTATTACCTCTCAGTAGCACTCAGTACCCCTCAGTCCCTTACTGCTTCCCTAACTTCTGGGGTACATTATAGCAACATAAAAGACAAATGCCTCTTTATGATATAAAATGCAAATCTCACTTTACAGCAGTCATTTCCAATCCCATTACTACTCCCAGGATACACAAGAGCTTTCCTGATAACTGAGAAAACAAAATCTTTTCTGAGTGGGTTCCAAAGCTGCTTCTTTGTTTTCCTGCAAAACTAGTTTCTTCATGGGAAAAAAACCCCAAAAAACTTAAAAAAAGCCCAAAAAACTAAAAAAACCCCAAAAAAGTTGTCTTGGTGGGTCTCTGGATCTGAACATAAAGTCCACACAAGAATGTAAGTTTATGAGGACAGATATTTTAGGTAATTCATAGTGCCAGTTACATACACACGAAACTGAGCTGGACCATGTGGGGCTCCTGGGCACGGAAACCTTTCTGTCCCCTGTTTCTTGTAGGAAACAGACTTCGGCCTCCATGACCTTCCCTGGGTTCCAAGGGGCAGATTTGCTAATCCAGGAAAGAGGGGATGCCAGGACGGGGGAAGGGCAGCCAGGAAACAACAGTGCAGCCTTGGGGAGGGTCCTGGTTCCACCTCAAGGGATACACAAAGCAATGTCTTTAAACTCTTTAAGAAGTCAGCATTCTTCATACCAGAGAAACATCACCTGAGGCTACATTAGAGGAACCAGAGAAGCTCATCAGGAAGATTACCTAAAACCAGATTAGAGGAGTGCAGGTCCTGCACACACCCTAGTCTTATCAGCAACCCTGCCCTTGAACATTTGCTATAAAACTCCTCATCAAATCCTCCCGGGTTGGGACACAATTTTGAGAGGCACGAGCCTGCTGTGGCCTGAGCCTGCTGTGGCCCCCTTTGCCTGGCAAAGCAATAAAGCTATTCTTTTCTACTTCACCCAAAACTCTGTCTCCGAGATGCAACTCAGCACCAGTGCACAGAGGCTGAGCTTTCGGCATCTCTCACACACACCCACACACCTTCCTTTACTTCAGTGTACTCTAGTTCCTTTACCTCCCTCATATCACAGAAGCAACTCTATCTCCCTTAATATAACCCTACTGTATACCTTTCTCACTATTTTCGTCATAAGATCCAAGTTAGTAAGGGAAAGGAACATTGAAGTCAACCAAGTAATTTTTTTGTTATACAAGCCTGCAAGAACATTAGCTTTCATACGTAGCTTTCAGCTGGCATCTAAGCAAGTCATTAGACCTTTCTCGTGCACTGTATTGTGTGACAGATGATATTAACGTTCACCAAGATTTTGGGTTCTTCTCTACTTTCAAGCACATTCCCCTTCAAAGTTAGATATACAGATGTAATTTGTTTTGGTCAATGAACCATCGTCAGAAGTGTCACTTCTGGGAAGAAGCATTTAAGAGTCAGTGCACAATTCTCCATGCTCTTTCTTCCCAGATTCTAGAAATCATGAAAGCCTGTGTTGATGAGGTCTGATGAGACTGAAGCAATCTAGCATAGAGTGCCACTATATGGAGCACAGCTTCGTTTAGGAACTCACCTGGACCTGAAGCACTTTGAATGAGTGAGGAATACACTTTTGTTGTGTTAAACTGATAAAATTTTGGTGGTATTGTTACTCAGAATCTGGGTTCTCCCCTTGGTGGGTGTCAAACTAAAAGACACAACCAAGCCAAAGATGGGGAGAAGAAAGGATTACTTGCAGCAAGTAAGGGGAATACCAGGGATCTTTCCCAAATTAGTTTCTCCCCGAACAGTAAAATTGCAGAAGTTTTAAACTAAGGGTACATGCATATTTATGAAGGCACTTGGGCGGTAGATAGAGGCCAAGCTATAGCTGATTGAAGTCAGGAGGGTTAGAAAAGGTCAACATCATCCCTTAGGTTCCAGTTGATCTGGTGGTTGAGCACTTCAGGCTAATCTTTACCAATGAAACAGAGACAGGGAGTCTTTATAACAGATATGTTATCTTTGCTATTATTACTTCTCTTGCCTGATAACAGTGTTTTGTTCCTGCATTCTTTTGTCCCCTTAAGATCATTAATTACTGAGATCTGTTCAAGGAGAAACATTGTGGCCAGGCTTAGATCACAAAATGGCTTAGGCCAAAAATGGCTTCTCTTATGTCAAGAAAGCCATGCCTGGTTCTCTTTCTCCAGGCACCCCCTACCCTATCTGGTTACAGTATTACTTCAGCATAACCCAGCTTATCCTGATTGATAAAGAAATTAGATACATAGAAAAAATAATGAAATCCTGCCATTTGCAATGATATGGATGAACTTATGATAAGTGAAATAAGCCAGACACAGAATGACAAATACTGTGTGATCTCATTTATATGTGGAATCTATGGCCAAAATCATAGACCCTAAGAGGAGAATGTTGGTTGCCAGAGGCTAGTGGGGAGGGTGAAATAGGGAGATATTGGTCAAAAGGTACAAAGTTTCAGTTGTACAGGATGAATAAGTTTTGGAGATCTAATGTACAGCATGGTGGCCACAGTTAATAATAATGTATAGTTGAAATATTCTAAGAGGGTATATCTTAAGTGCTCCCACCACAAAAATAAAAAGAAAGAAAGAAAATGTTAACTATGTGGGGTGAGAGATATGTTAATTACCTTGATTGTGGTGATTATTTCACAACATATACACATATCAAAACATCAAGCTGTATGCCTTAAATATATACAAATTTTACTTGTTAGTTATACTTCAAGAAAACTGAAAAAAATTTGGATACTTAGAAGTAGGATGTTATAAAAGCATAAACTAGGTGGCATTGACTCAATGGTTCAAAGGGATACAACTGGGAAACTACTATTACAGGCTGTAAAAATTGTTATCTAGATTATGGGAGTAGAACTCTTATCCTGTGATAATTGGCAAAGCAGATCATGTACCTAATTCACTTGCACCTCTAGAGAAGGATGTTGGAAAATTGGAAGAAGTTACAAGAAAGAGTTGAGCTCAGGAAAATTTGGTCATTTTTAAACCCGATATGAAAAGGATTAGAGAGTTCAGAAATTCAGATCCTTTTACAGTCAAATAAATAAAAGACAACTACTACTCTATTTAAAATTCAAATTTAAAAAGATAAGATTGAGAAAACCTTTGAAGAATAACCATTCAGTAGATTCCTTCTGTAAAGTAAACTTCCTCAAGGCAAATCGATTATCAGTATGGGTACCCATTAAATCTCTTCAGTTGTATGAAATGACTCAGAATAAGGGTATGTTTTTTTTCACTAAAGCACCAGGCTCTAGGTTCCAGCCTTTAGGTCAAGACAGAGAATTAAGGGGAAAGAAAGCAAAGAAATATATGAGTTCTGTGAATTACATCTTGAAAATAACTGTGGCTTCTTAGAACATGTCGTTGACTGCAATCAAATGGTTGAGAATCACTGATATAAAGTGACAAATTCTATTTTTTAAAAATTTTTTATTGACGTATAGTTGATTTATAATATTGTATTCATTTCAGGGGTACAACATGGTGATTCAGTATTTTTATAGATTATACTCCATTTAAAGTTATAAAATATTGGCTATATTCCCTGAGCTCTACAATACATACTTGTAGTTTATTTAGTTTATACATTGTAGCTTGTATCTCTTAATCCCCTACACATTTTTACACTCCCCCCTTCCTTTCCCCCACTGGTAACCACTAGTTTGTTCTCTATATCTGTGACTTTGTTTCTGTTTTGTTATATGCATTCATTTGTTTTAATTTTTAGATTCTATGTATATGTGCTTTCATACAATATTTGTCTTTCTCTGACTTATTTCACTAAGCATAATACCCTCCAGGTCCATCCATATTGTTCCAACTGGCAGAATTTCATTCCTTTTTATGGCTGAGTAATAATTCATTGTATATATATACCACATCTTCTTTATCCATTCTTCTGTCGATGGACATTTAGGTTGCTTCCATTACTTTGGCTACTATATTGTAAATACAGTGCTGCTATGAACATTGGGGTGTGTGTATCTTTTCAAGTTACTGTTTTTGTCTTCTTCAGATATATACCCAGGAGTGGAATTTCTGGATCATATGGTAGTTCCATTTTAAGTTTTTTGAAGAACCTCCATACTGTTTTCCATACTGGCTACACCAATTTACATTCCCACCAACAGTTGTACCAGGGCTCCCTTTTCTCCACATTCTTATCAATATTTGAGATTTGTAGACTTTTTGATAACAGCCATTCTGACAGATGCGAAGTAATATCTCATTGTGGTTTTGATTTGCATTTTTCTGATGGTTAGCGATGCTGAGCATATTTCCATGTGCCTATTGACCATCTGTATATATTCTTCGGAACAATGTCTATTCAGGTCTTCTGCCCATTTTTTTTTTTAGGAGACAAAATTTTATTAAAATGTTATAATGGTTAAATATTTTATTAAAATGTTATGCCCATTTTTTAATTGGGTTGTTTGTTTTTTTGATGTTGAGTTGTATGAGCTGTTTATATATTTTGGATATTAACCCCTTATCAGTCACATCATTTGCAAATATTTTCTACCATTCAGTAGGCTGTCTTTTCATTTTGTCAATGGTTTCCTTTGCTGTGCAAAAGCTTTTAAGTTTAATTAGGTCCCATTTGTTTATTTTTGTTTTTGTTTCCTTTGCCTTAAGAGACAGATCAAAAAAATATTGTTACAGTTTATGTCAAAGAATGTTCTGCCTATGTTTTCTTCTAGGAGTTTTATGGTTTCTGGTCTCACATTTAGGTCTTTAATTCATTTCGAGTTTATTTTTGTATATGGTGTGAGAAAATATTCTAATTTCGTTCTTTTACATGTAGCTGTAAAGTGACTAATTTTAGAGTTTTCTGGTATTTTTCATATTTGTTTTGTTGTATTGTGGTGCTACAATATATTTTTTTAATACTTAAAATATTCTTAGTATTGGACTTCTAATTTTGCCTCCTTTTTTCTTAGTATTTTAGACTTATTTTTGGTTTGATATTTTAACTTTTGTGTTTTGAAATAGCCATCATTTAAAAAGTGCTTACTGTTGTTTTCAGTTCTTAATGCTTTAGTGCTTTAGTATTTTTAAAGTTCTCTGAATTCTTTTAAGTTTTCATTAGTTGCTATACTCTAGATGTTGGAATTTTTTCAGGTTGATTTTATTGCATAAACTGGTATTATTTCCTGATCAAACCTCTGATAATATTGTTTTGAATCATTTAATAAGTTTACAATCAATGTTAAGCATTTTAAAACATAAGGTTTAGATCTTTTTAAACTACATGTTGCCATTAACTTCCATTGCGTATAGATACAGCTGAGAGTCAGAAAAAATAACAACTGAATACCTATCAAAACAATTATCATCTAACCACAAACAACCCAACTGTAATAAATGTATTAGTTCTATCATTCTTCATGAAACAGTAAAGAATTTACTACATTATTTTCAAAAAATATTGGATGTTTTAAATATGGTAAAATTTAATTCCCAGAAGAAGAAAGAAAACCAACAAACAAGACTCCATTTCAACTAACAAGCTTTACCCACCATGCTTACATATTTAGTTCTAAATATTGAGGGGATTTTGACAAAACTCTTTCATATGAAAGCTAAAACTTTTCAAACAAAATGAAATGCTAAATTTAATTAACTAATAGATAATTTTCTCTCAACAGTGCAGAATATTCCTTTATCTGACTAAAATTGCTAAAAACAACATGATTCATATTAAAGATATCAGTGGTACTAAAGGTTCAGATACTTTTATTTCTCTCGACACCCAGCTCCAATTCCCCAGTAAAATATTTCAAGGAATTTTAAATGCAGAAAACTTATTTCTCCTGAGTGGACTAATAAGATGTATTTATAGTCTCAGGCTATCTGTCTTTCTATCTATCTATCTATCATCAAAAAATATAGCAAAAAATCCTTTTCTAATAATCAGCCCAAGATCTATTCGGAAACTCAAGTGATAGGCCCAGAGGTTCAGAAAAACAAAACAAAACAAAACAAAAAAACACAGTTAATCCTTATTTAGTGCTTATTGTGGCAGTTTAAAAATAAATGCCAATTTTTAAACACTCCTCCCATTGAGATTTAGGGCCTAATTCCCCTTCCCTTGAATACTGAGGTGGCTTGACTAATAGAACTTGGCAGAGGTAAAATTCTGGGACTTTTGAGATTAGGCTATAAGATGTCTTGCAGCTTCCACCTAGGTCTCTGGGGGCATTTACTCTTGAAGTCTTGTGCTACCATGTAAGAAATCTGTTTATCTGTGACTGCTTTACTGGAGAGATCATGTGAAAAAACCCTGGTACTAGAGGAGAGGCAGTCCCAGAAGAACTCAGTCTTCTAAACATTATTGCCAAGGCACCAGGCAAGTGCATGAATCTTAGATCCTCTAGGCCTTCCCAGACATCAGCTGAATGCCACAGAGTGACCCAAGTTGACACCATGTGGAGCAGATGAATCACTCAGCCAAGTATTGCTGGAATTCCTAATACACACAAAAGAAATGAGCTATAACAAAGGATTATTCTTTTTAGCCACCAAGTTTTGAGGTAGTTTGCATCAGAAACTGTGCAGAGCCTGATTTATAGCACTTGCAAGCTAACTAGCTGACTTGGGTCAGAGACAAAGGGCCTTATTACTTGCTCACAGCAAAAGGAGTCATGAGAGCTTCATGTTGGTTTGTGTGGTATCCTCATGCTATCCGTGTCCCACTGGGGCAACCCAAAGGGCCCATGATGGATGCCTATGCATGCAGTGGGTTATGTTACAGGAGAGTAACATTAAGCTTAGATAATTCAACACTTTTATAGAAAGCAGAAGCAAACCTGCTCTTTGTCTGGAAGGAGATATTACCACACGCTTCACAGGTTGTTTCCGCAAATACAACCTTGAGAAACTGTCCAGGTAAAAAGTGATCAGGACCTTGCATTTTCAGCATACCCAATGAGAATGTGCAGAGATGCTTAGGGGCCATGGTGGATTTTTTCTCCCAGCACAGTGTTACACAACAACATACTTCATTTCCTCTAGGACATTTATCACTATATAACGAGAGCATACCCTGGTCCCTGGGTACTGAGAAATAAAAATTACAGTTGTTTTTGTGGAATCTCATGGGTAAAAGAAATACAGTATGATAGAGATTTGCTACCTCTTTGCAAAATTTCTGGTCTCGAGTTTAAAAACAAAACAAAACACCTCTCTTTCAGAGTGGTCTTCATTTTCAATTCCCCTTTCCTCCCATTAACACGTAATTCTAAAAAGCAGGACTTTTTAATATTGTGTCTTAGTTTCATGATGGGATTAATGGAGTATGTGAATATCCTCAAATTGTGGAAAAAGTGTTATATATGTCCATTTATACACGTCTTTCTCTAGAGAGATGAGACATAGCTATTGTCAGATTTTCAAAGAAATATGTGACTTAAGCAAGGTTAAGAATAGTGAAGATATGGGGGAAATTCACTATATTTACATTAACCAACTTAGAGGTTTACCTTTTAAGCCCTAAAAATGCTTCAACAGCCATCATTGGCAAGCTAATCTCTAACCACTGACTATTTGTAAATGGCTTGGTGTTGTACCGTATGAGACAGTAACTTTGGTGACTCTGGAAAATTACTTTCCCATGGTTCAGGGTGTGTTATGTGGAAATTTTATTGGCAGAATTGGAGTAGGTACTTTAGGACTGTGAAGAATCTAACCTGCACAAATGACATTAATCCTTTTTCTGATGAGACTAAGCCAGCACAAGCACACAGATTACCTGGTTTAGATTTCTCAAATTATTGTTCCTCTATTAACTATAGAGTCTCCACAGAACTGGATAAAATAGGCTTTGGAACCTAAACCTTATTCACAAGAAGTCAAAGATCCCAGAGTACATTTGGTTCCTTCTGACATTATACCTAAGTTAATAGCACTGAACTTCGCGACAGGAATAAAATCTCAGATGTCAGTATAAATCCCATGTTATCCTCCTCCCCTATGTAACTGGTATATCTATAGAGCATAAATCTCCTGTCAGCATTTGTAGGTTTTATTGCCTCCTTAGTAAATGAAAGAGTATACTATATATTTAAAAGCCATTATAGTTTGATTAAGCTAATTCCAGATAGATGAAAACTAATTACTTTGTAAAAAACTTAGTTGAGATATTCAGGGGTTGTTTTGGGGACAAAATTCATTTCTTAGTTTTCAAAGTCTTCTGTTAAACTGAACTCATTTATTTCAAATTTAAAGCAAGTCATTTTGGTTACAGCAGAGATTCAAAGCAGCTTAATTCATTAAATTAAAATATAACACTAGTTAAATGACTCCAAACAATTATTTTTTTTAAAGATACAATTAATTTTGATGATAGCCATTCTGACAGGTATGAGGTTGTATCTCACTGTGGTTCTGATTTGCATTTTTCTGATGATTAACGATGTTGAGCATCTTTTCATGTGCCTGTTGGCTATCTGCATTTCCTCTTTGGAAAAATGTCTACACAGGTCTTCTGCCCTTTTTTAAAATCTGGTTGTTTGTTTTTTTTGATGTTGAGTTGTATGAGCTATTTATATGTGTTGGAATATTAACCCCTTATCAGTCATAACATTTGCAAATATTTTCTCCCATTCAGTAGGTTGACTTTTCCTTTTGTCAATGGTTTCCTTTGCTGTGCAAAAGCTTTTAAGTTTAATTAGGTCTCATTTGTTTATTTTTGCTTTTATATCCTATGCTTTAGAAGACGGATCCAAAAAAATATTACTACGATTTATGTCAGAGTGTTCTACCTAGGTTTTCCTCTGGGAGTTTTACAGTATATGGTCTTACATTTAGGTCTTTAATCCATTTTGAGTTTATTTTTGTATATGGTGTTAGAGAATGTTCTAATTTCATTCTTTTACATGTAGCTGTCCAGTTTTCCCAGTACCACCTACTGAAGAGACGCTTTTCTCTGTTGAATATTCTTGCCTCCTTTGTCAGAGATTAACTGACCATAAGTGCATGGATTTATTTGTGGGCTCTCTATTCTGTTCCATTGATCCATATATCATTATCAAGAAAGTAAAAAGATATCCACACAGTAGGAAAAAAGTTTGAAAATTGTATATATGTTAAGGGACTAGTAACCTGAATATATAAAGAACTCTTATAACTTATACCAAAATGATAAACAACCCAATAAATAAATGTACAAAGGACTTGAATAGATATTTTTCCAAGAAGACATACAGATTACCAGTAAGCACATGAGAAAAATGCTCAAGATCATTAGTCACCAAGAAAACGCAAATCAAAACCAAAAAAAGGTACTACTTTATACCCAGTTGAATGACTATAATAATCATAAAAAAAGAAAAATAACAAGTGTTGGCACAGATGTGGAGAAATCGGTACCCTTGTGAATTCCTAGTAAGAATGCAAAATGGTTCACCTGATATGAAAACAAGTTTGGTGGTTCCTCAAAAAGTTAAACATAAAATTACCATCTGACCTTGAAATTCCAATTCTAGGTATATATCCAAAAGAACTGAAAATGGGTATTCAATCAAATAAATGTACATGAATGTTCATAGTAGCATTATTCACAATAGCCAAATGTTGTAATTGCTCAAGTGTCCATCAAGGAATGAATGGATAAACAAATTTTATATAGATACTATGGAATATTATTCAGCCATAAAATATGGATGAAGTACTGATACACAGTACAACATAGATAAACCACCAAACTGTTATGCTAACAGTAAGAAACCAGATACACTATGTCACATATTGTATGATCCCATTTATATAAATATCCTGATTAGACAAATCCATAGATATCCAGATTTGTGGTTGCCAGAGACTGCAAGGAAGGGGAATGGGGAGAAAGTATTTAATGGCTAAGGAATTTTACTTAGAAGTGATAAAATAGATGTGGTGGTTGTACAAAATGCCACTGAATTTTTCACTTTAAAATGGTTATTTTTATGTTATGTGAATTTTACTTCAATAAATTATTTAAAAAATAATGGTCCAAAATATTTTTTTCAAATTTGATACAAAACATGCAGAAACCTTAGGGAACCCTTACAAGAATAAACAGAATGAAAACTACCATATGTAAACCAAAGTGAAACTGTTAAAATCCAAAGATAAATACAAAACCTTGAAAGCCGTCAGAGAAAAAAGTTGACTTTGCGTACAGTGGAGAAACAATAAAAAGCACAGCTGACATCACCAGAAGCAATGGAAGTCAAGAAAAAAAAGAGAAAACATCTTTGGATTGATGAAACATCAACAAAACTTTAAGCATTCCATAAGCAGTAAAAATATTCTTCAGAAATATAGGTGAAAGAAAAAACATTTCAGATAAATTGAGAGAATTTTCTACCAGCATCTGACACTGTAATACTAAATGATAGTCATAAGATTAAAGGGAATGATGCCCGATGGAAACTGAAAATCAACCAGGAAAAAATAGCAATGTGTAATGAAAGACTACTTGCTTTTTATTTTTTGTAATGTAATCTCCTTAAAATACATTTGACTTAAAAAAATCAATGACGTAGAAAGGCATTTGTAACACAGAAGTAAACAATAGCATGAAATATGGATGGTGAATCAGTTATTATTTTCGTGAAGTGGGAAATGGGGTATCAGAAGTTGACATGGGAAGTAGGAAGTATAAAGTGCAAAGTACAAAGTATGAAGTAGGACATATGAACAGTCCTGAGAGAAGTTTGAAGTGTTAAGTGGTATAATATTGAATCAGTGTTTTTACTATTATTCTTAGAGCTGTATAGGTACATTTTATAAACGTTTGTATGTACGATTCATAATTGAAAAAATGTCTAGCCTAGCTTAAAACTTCAGTCTCATTACAAGCTCCAGTGAAGTCTCTGCATATAGCTCCAAGGCCAGGAATTGAGAAGAGAGCAAACTCTGCTAATAACCTACATCCTCTTTCTTAGTTCTTGGTTCTCCTATGCTATTGGTTACAAGGAGAAAAGGTGGGGAAAAATAGAAAGTATCTCTTTAATTAACCGATAGCATTTTGAAGACTTCTTGGTTACTGTTGCTGATTTTCTGACTGACAAACACAGTTTCTCTGCCCTCTGTGTGACAGGCACCCAAAGGCTGACTTTTCCATTGTGTGCACATATGAGTATTTTTGAGGACACCTAGGACTTTCCCACAGCACAATTCCCATCCTTGTCATCCCCTACCAAATTCTTTGGCCAGTAGTCCACTCAGAGAACACATACCCAGCTACTTCCCTCAGTAACCACTTAAACTGTAGATACTCAGGTGTTGTTCCTTTGTTGAGCTGTAGAAGTATAGGCTGCTCCGCTGGCATCTCTTCTTTAGGTCCTTCCTTCTTTCCACAAGTCTCTCTCTCTCTCTGTTTTTATTTTTGTTTATTTTTTTTCTGATCAAGTTGGTATAAGGGACATAACAGCAAGCCTGCTGTCAAAGCAAATATCTAGCCAGGGGATAAAATGCCTCTCTATTCTTCTGGCATGCACCCCAAATTTTATGAATGATTTTCCTAGGAATGCCACAGAACTTAATTTCAAGAAGAAAATAGCACCCCTTCCCCACTATCATAAGGAGGCAGAGGAATAACTTGGATAGCATCTACGTTCTCTGGTACTTGCCTTATATACTGGGGTGTAGTAAGGTGGTGGTTGATTATAGCGTGGGTGAGTTAGAATACCTGCAATGTGACATCTGGACCCAATTTTGGGCAGCTTGATGGAGGCTCTTTTTAGAAAAAGATAGTATCTTTTTTTTTTTAAGAATTTTTAGTGGCTTCTAGTGGACACCCCCAGGGCAATAAGAAAAGTCCTGTTACATTAGACTCCCACATTTATTGTGTGTCCTCTGGCAAGTCTCCTGTATTCGCCCAACCTTACTTTTTGTACCATTACACTGAAAAGAATAATGTACCTACCCTTTCAGAGTTTTTTTTTTTAATTAAATAAGTATGGATGTAAAGGGCTTACATAGACTAAATGTTCAAGAAAATTTAAGAGAGTACTTTTAAATGTTTATTTGGGGAAAAACCCTAATTTCAGTAGAAATTAAACAAATACAATGAATGTAACGTTTCACGACTTTTGGGAAAAAGATCCTTTACAGAAATGTAAACTTTACTACATATGCTAAAGTCAAGATAAATTATATCATTAGTAAGAATAATATATGAATCAATGCCTTGGTCATAGAACTATAATTATCTTTCAGTGAAACACAGTTCCTTAATTTTAACTTTGGTTTTAAATTTGGTTATTCTGTGCATTTGATTAAAAAAGAGATTATTCTTTGGAATTTGTTCAATTTTTAAACCTAAGTACTTCCATTCCTTTGCATTTTTTTCTTCTTCAAAACAGCAGGCTACTTATACTGGATTTTTCACTTTGGAATTAGGCACTGAGATGATTCATTATGATATATATTTGATACAAAAGTAGGCATCATAGGCTATTTTTGATGATAGTATATTTCATAATTGGGAATTAGTTTGAGACGTGTAAAAATTAAAGGAGCTTATTCCTATAAAGCACTTAGCAAGGTGCCTGTCATATAGTGAAGTCTCCATAAATGCTGGCTACTATTATAATGATTATGAAGCTTTCTACACAGGCTTTTAACTATTATCATCATGCCAAATTAACCTATAATAATAGAATGCTAATAGGAGAAAAGTGTAGTTGCACAATGATAATTGAATACTATATTTATTCACATGACTTCTCATTTTTAAAAGCACATTTTTCATGTTATTAAAATAATGTTGAATAGGGGAGATGGAAAATACAGTAATTCTTACCCAGATGACTGTCTGGAAACAACAGTTTCATAGCTTATCAGATATCAAAGGGCATTGATAAACCTTTATTTTATGGCATGGTGATAATTTTTTTTTAAAGTTTGCTAAATTGAAGAAATATGAAAATGATGGACATGTGTCATAAAAGTTTAAAATAAAAAATGTATATTTGCTTTTTTTACATAGGGCCTTTGCTTAGAGTATACAAAATCAATAGTTTGAATTCAACATTATCTTTCTGACATAAACTATATCAGATAGTTCATTTTTTACAATTTGTTTGCATTTCCTTAAAGTGGATAGGAAACATGAAGAAAATGGGCAAGAAATCTGAGTTTAGAAATCTTAAAATATTAATTTTCCCTATATTTGCAGTCTCATCCACACCAAATTCATGAGCAATGTTTAGAGAAACACTTTTAATAATATTTTCCAAAGCAGTGAAGTTACTTTTCATAGAAAGAACAACCTTCTTTTTACATTTATATTTCATCACTTTACATAGTATTTCCTTAAATTACTTAATATATTAACATGTACAAGTGGCATAAATAAGTTTTGGAACAAACTCAGCAGATTCTCGGTAAGCATAGAATTTGAATAGTGGAAGGACAAGCATGTGAAGGTACTAAAAATGCAGTCAACTAGCAGTGAGCATTTAGCCTGCCCTGGGCATCAATTAGAATGCTTTATAGAGGAAAGCAAGTCATTTTGACAAGCCAGTTAGTTAACTGGTAGTCTGGCAAGGGTGTTTCTTTGTTTTGTATTCTAATAAGATGACATTTTACACTGCTATAACTGAGACAACTGATCCATTTAGTCACCATTTCTAGGTAGTATAGATTTTTATCAGTGAGTTTAGAATTATACAATTTATTTTCATTTTGGGGGGAATTAAAAAAATAACTAAATCCCTTTGAACTAAATAAATGTGAGCTCCAAAGAACCACTCAGATATTATTTTCCTTAACCTTTTGTTAAAGATGCCCCCCAAAAGATAAGTAATTTAAAATGTCCATAGGACATAATTTCAAACTATTAAAATCATAGATTTGTTCCTCAGAATGTGCTATGTATTTGGGAGATGGACATGGTCAGGAACATTGTCTCTTGGTGTCTTTCTGCAGCATTATCTAACCCTAAATGTATATGAAGCCCTTCCTCATATACTGTGATTCAGAACTCCAGATGTCCGAGTTCCACCAAAGAAGAAATATGCATTTATTTTTCCCATTCTCCTTTTGTTTTGGGGTGATTTTCAAGATGGTTAAACTAGAAAATTCCATTTTTACTCCACCATTTTTAAAAACCAGATTTCTCAATCAAATCTTTGCAAGAATAGTTAAATTTAGAGAAATTTCCTTCTCACACACAAAACTTTCATACTTTCTTTGGAAATTAGATTTTCATACTTGATGCACATTATTTCAAAGGTCACTGGCATAATGATTTATTTAAGTATCCCAAGCCTCCAGTAAACAGCAAGGTATGAGAATAACTACTTCTTGGTTAAAATACAAATGATAGAGACTACCTTAGTATTTTGTTTTGTTTTGGAATAACTTATGATTTATAACTCTGTTTTTATTACAAATTTCCACGTTTTCTTTTGGTGTTATTTTTCTTAATTCTGAAAACTTCTTTCATAATTTCTATAGCAATGCAAGTCTGTTAGTGACAAATTCTTTAAGTTTTCTTTGATCTAAAAATGTGTGTTTTGCCTTTATTAATGAAGGCTGGATATCAGATTTTTTTTTCAGCACTTAAAAACGTTTTTCTAATACCTACTGACCTCCACTGTTTCCTTTATAACATTGCTGTTCATTAAATCATTTTCCCCTGATTTAATGCATTATTTTTTCATGTTTTCATATTTTCTCTTTATCTTTGGTCTTAAGCAGCTCAACTATGATATGTCTAGCTGTGGCTTTTCTTGTATTTATCTTGTTTGGGCTTCAAAGAATTACATGAATCTGTAAATTTATATATTTGGCCACATTCGTGATTTTGTTTGCCATTATTTCTTCAAATATTTTTTTTCTCCTCTATTCTCGCTTCTCTTTTTTTGGAACTCAAATTACACAATGTTAGATACCTGCTAATTAAAAAAAAGTTTTTTTCTTTTTTCAGATAGGATTTCTATTGATCTAGCTTCAAATTTCCTGACTTTTTTTCCCCCATTCTGCTGTTAAGCATATTCAGTTATTTATTTTATTTTAAAATATTGCATTTTTAATACTAGAAGTTCCCTTTTGTTAATTTTTATAAATTTTATTTTCCTGCTGAGATTTCTTTTCATTCAAAACAAGCATATTTTCTTTACATCCCTGATCATAGTTATAAAACCTGTGTTATAAAATCTTGGCATTTAAAGTAATAAAACAGTTATAAAATCTTGAGGTTGTTCTCCACTGATTTTCTTTTCTTTTAAAATCTGTCATTTTCTCAATTTTTCATACTTTGGATTGTACATTGAAGCTGTAAATCTTATCTTGTGGAGACTATGTATTTCATTTCAAAAATTGTTTTCTAAAGAGTATTATTATTTTTTAAAAACAGGTAGTTAATGTGGTTGAACTCATAGTGCGAACAATGTCTCCCCTGCGGTGGATGAGAGCTCAGATAGCAATTCAGTTCTTTTCCCTTAGCTTGCCTCTTCACAGTCTGTCTCACTTATGTTTAGTTTAGGGGTCAGCCAGAAATTTGGTCAGAGACTATTCATAGTATCTAGGCATCTCCTTCCCCGGCTCTGTTCTTTCTGCCAGTTTTCTCCTGACTTTTCAGTGGCAGTGGTTGACCAGAACTCTTTCCTCTGGTTTTTCAAGCCAGTTAGACTACAGACTTTCTATCACAGTATTATCCACAAAGCTGGCACAGACTAAGGCATGCCCTCGGGTTAAAAGTCATTAAAAGAAAATGGACTCTTACCTGGACCTTAACTTTCTTTCAACTGTGAAAACTATTCTGGATGCTAATTGTGTTTGGTCAGAATCCAATGCCTTAAATATTAAAAAAAATATTTTGTCCAGAGTACTGATAACTATACAGTGGTTGTTCTGATAAGGGATATTTGGCCATTACTGCAAGCTGAACCCATCCTCCTTTATATGTATCCATATGTCTGCACATGAGAAGGCAAAGTACTCCCATAAATACTCAAGAATACCAAGTTGAGTTGCTCTGTAGGTTTGGCTTCTGAAGAAAAATAGAGGAGGTAGTTTGATTAAAATAGTTGCTTGCTATTTCTCTCCAGGTAGAAAATTAAGGAAAGAGAATCATATGATGTCTTCAAAATAAAGGAGAGAAAGCAGACTATATTTGAAGAAAAAGAGGTGTGAAAACAGATATAATTTTCTAGATTAGTAACAACATATTGCCAAATATGTTTTTTAACATCTTTATTGGAGTATAATTGCTTTACAATGTTGTGTTAATTTCTGCTGTATAAAGTGAATCAGCTATATGTATACATATATCCCCATGTCCCCTCCCTCTTGCATCTCCTTCCCACCCTCCTTATCTCACCCTTCTAGGTGGTCACAAAGCACTGAGTTGATCTCCCTGTGCTATGCAGCTGCTTCCCACTAGCTATCTATTTTACACTTGGTAGTGTATATATGTCAATGCCACTCTCTCACTTCGTCCCAGCTTATCCTTCCCACTCCCCATGTCCACAAGTCCATTTTCTACATCTGTGTCTTTATTCCTGTCCTGCTCCTAGGTTCATCAGAACCATTTTTCTTTTTTAAGGTTCCATATATATGTGTTAGCATAAAGTATTTGTTTTTCTCTTTCTGACTTACTTCACTCTGTATGACACCATCCACCTCACTACAAATAACTCAATTTCATTTCTTTTTATGGCTGAGTAATATTCCATTGTATATATGTGCCACATCTTCTTTATCCATTCATCTGTCGATGGACACTTAGGTTGCTTCCATGTCCTGGCTATTGTAAATAGTGCTACAATGAAAATTGTGGTACATGTCTCTCTTTGAATTATGGTTTTCTCAGGGTATATGCATAGTAGTAGGATTACTGGGTCATATGGTAGTTCTAGTTTTAGTTTTTTAAGGAACCTCCATACTGTTCTCCATAGTGGCTGTATCAACTTCAAGAGGGTTCCCTTTTCTCCAAACCTTCTCCAGCATTTATTGTTTGTAGATTTTTTGATGATGGCCATTTTGACCAGAGTGAGGTGATACCTCATTGTAGTTTTGATTTGCATTTCTATAATGATTAGTGATGTTGAGCATCCTTTCATGTGTTTGTTGGCAATCTGTATATCTTCTTTGGAGAAATGTCTATTTAGGTCTTCTGCCCATTTTTGGATTGGGTTGTTTGTTTTTTGATATTGAGATGCATGAGCTGCTTGTATATTTTGGAGATTAATCCTTTGTCCGTTGCTTCATTTGCAAGTATTTTCTTCCATTCTGAGAGTTGTCTTTTTGTCTTGTTTATGGTTTCCTTTGCTGTGCAAAGCTTTGTTTCATTAGGTCCCATTTGTTTATTTTTGTTTCTATTTCCATTTTTCTAGGAGATGGGTGAAAAACAGATCTTGCTGTGATTTATGTCATAGAGTGTTCTGCCTATGTTTTCCTCTAAGAGTTTTATGGTGTCTGGTCTTACATTTAGATCTTTAATCCACTTTGAGTTTATTTTTGTGTATGGTGCTAGGGAGTGCTCTAATTTCATTCTTTTCCATGTAGCTGTCCAGTTTTCCCAGCACCACTTATTGAAGATGCTGTCTTTTCTCTATTGTATATTCTTGCCTCCTTTATCAAAGATAAGGTGACCATATGTGCATGGCTTTATCTCTGGGCTTTGTATCCTGTTCCATTGATCTATATTTCTGTTTTTGTGCCCGTACCATACTGTCTTGATTACTGTAGCTTTGTAGTATAGTCTGAAGAGTGGGAGCCCAATTTCTCCAGCTCCGTTTTTCTTTCTCAAGATTGCTTTGGCTATTCCAGGTGGTTTGTGTTTCCATACAAATTGTGAAACTTTTTGTTCTAGTTCTGTGAAAAATGCCATTGTTAATTTGATAGGGCTTGCATTGAATCTGTAGATTGCTTTGGGTAGTATAGTCATTTTCACAATGTTGATTCTTCCAATCCAGGAACATGGTATATCTCTCCATCTGTTTGTGTTGTTTTTAATTTCTTTCATCAGTGTCTTATAGTTTTCTACATACAGGTCTTTTGTCTCCTTAGGTAGGTTTATTCCTAGGTATTTTATTCTGTTTGTTGCAATGGCATATGGGAGTTTCCTTAATTTCTCTTTCAGATTTTTCATCGTTAGTGTAGAGGAATGCAAGAGATTTCTGTGCATTAATTTTGTATCCTGCTACTTTACCAAATTCATTGATTAGCTCTAGTAGTTTCCTGGTAGCATCTTTAGGATTCTCTCTATATAGTATCATGTCATTGGCAAACAGTGACAGTTTTACATCTTCTTTTCCAATTTGGATTCCTTTTATTTCTTTTTTTTCTCTGATTGCCATGGCTAAAACTTCCAAAGCTATGTTGAATAATAGTGGTGAGAGTGGACAACCGTGTCGTGTTCCTCATGTTAGAGGAAATGATTTCAGTCTTTCATCATTGAGAACGATGTTGGCTGTGGGTTTGTCATATATGGCCTTTATTATGTTGAGGTAGGTTCCCTCTATGCCTACTTTCTGGAGAGTTTTTGTTTTTTTTTTTTTATAAATTTATTTATTTATTTATTTATTTTTGGCTGTGTTGGGTCTTCGTTTCTGTGCGAGGGCTTTCTCCAGTTGCGGCAAGTGGGGGCCACTCTTCATCACGGTGCGCGAGCCTCTCACTGTTGCGGCCTTCTCCCGTTGTGGAGCACAGGCTCCAGACGCGCAGGCTCAGTAGTTGTGGCTCACGGGCTTAGTTGCTCCATGGCATGTGGGATCTTCCCAGACCAGGGCTCAAACCCGTGTCCCCTGCATTGGCAGGCAGATTCTCAACCACTGCGCCACCAGGGAAGCCCTCTGGAGAGTTTTATCATAAATGTGTGTTGAATTCTGTCAAAAACTTTTTCTGCATCTATTGAGGTTACCATATGGTTTTTATCCTTCTGTTTGTTAATATTGTGTATCACATTGATTGATTGGCATATATTGAAGAATCCTTGCATTCCTGGGATAAACCCCACTTGATCATGGTGTATGATCCTTTTAATGTGCTGTTGGATTCTGTTTGCTAGTACTTTGTTGAGGATTTTTGCATCTATGTTCACCAGTGATATTGGCCTGCAGTTTTCTTTTTTGTGACCTCTTTGTCTGGTTTTGGTATCAGGGTGATGGTGGCCTTGTAGAATGAGTTTGGGAGTGTTCCTCCCTCTGCTATATTTTGGAAGAGTTTGAGAAGGATAGGTGTTAACTCTTCTCTAAATGTGTGATAGAACTCACCTGTGAAGCCATCTGATCCTGGGCTTTTGTTTGTTGGAAGATTTTTAATCACAGTTCCAATTTCAGTGCTTGTGATTGGTCTGTTTACATTTTCTATTTCTTCCTGGTTCATTCTTGGAAAGTTGTGCTTTTCTAAGAATTTGCCCATTTCTTCCAGGTTGACCATTTTATTGGCATATAGTTGCTTGTAGTAATCTCTCATGACCCTTTGTATTTCTGTAGTATCATTTGTTACTTCTCCGTTTTCATTTCTAATTCTGTTGATATGAGTCTTCTCCCTTTTTTTCTTGATGAGTCTGGCTAATGGTTTATCAATTTTGTTTATCTTCTCAAAGACCTGGCTTTTAGTTTTATTGATCTTTGCTACTGTTTTCTTCATTTCTTTTTCATTTATTTCTGATCTGATCTTTATGATTTCTTTCCTTCTGCTAACTTTGGGGTTTTTTTTGTTCTTCTTTCTCTAATTGCTTTAGGTGTAAGGTTAGGTTGTTTACTGGAGACACAAGCTTTAAATGACACATTAGACAAGATGGACTTAATTGATACTTATAGGACATTCCATCCAAAAACAACAGAATACACTTTCTTCTCAAGTGCTTATGGAACATTCTCCAGGATAGATCATATCTTGGGTCACAAATCAAGCCTTGGTAAATGTAAGAAAATTGAAATCATATCAAGTATCTTTTCCAACTGCTACGCTATGAAGCTAAATATCAATTACAGGGGAAAAAACTTAGAAAATACAGACACATGTAGGCTAAACTATACGCTATTAAAAAACCAAGATATCACTGAAGAAATCAAAGAGGAAATCAAAAAATATCTAGAAACAAATGACAAAGAAAACACGACCACCCAAAACCTATGGGATGCAGCAAAAGCAGTCCTAAGAGGGAAGTTTATAGCAATACAATCCTACCTCAAGAAACATGAAAAATCTCAAATAAACAGCCAAATGTGTTTTGATATCAATGGACAATTCCAAAGGCATATAATTTAGTGAACAAATGTTAAATTATACATATATATGTACATATCTGTATGTATGTATTGGGGGAAGGCAGGGAGGAAGGGAGGGAGGGAAAGAGAGAGAGAATGATAAGGCACATATTCTTCACAACCCCAATTTAATTTAAAATGCATAGAAAACTCTAATCACAAGTTACCTGCTTCTAATCTTTGAGAATATCCTACCACATCTTGATTTAGAAAAACATATACTTCAGCCTTAAAAAGTAAGAATTTTTAAAGTGAGTTTTGCTCTACATGGATCACTAGGTAAATGAAAGACATAATTTAGCAAATGATAAATTATTACTTAATGTATTATTATGGTTAAGTTATGTGCTATAAATGAAGAACCACCATGAAATAGTATAAATTTTCTTCAAAATGCTAGTGGTAATGACAATCATAAAGGTATAATTCGATTCTACTTCCTCCTCAACCAATAAATTACTAGTGGCTGCTGTAAAGGACTAGCTTTAGTTTTCTTTAATATTAAAAGTTTTTCTTACACATTGATTCCTAAATGCAAGGGGTTATTTCATGTGGTTAACATGAGCAGAGGTACAAGAGTAGGCTCTAAATGTATTTCTTTGATTACTGGCAAATTTAGAAAAATTACAGGAACAAGTAATAGCTTTTTCTCCTACACTTTAATGTAATCATTTATGAGTATTGTCCCTATCAAGCTAGCTAATGGTGTTCCATAATAATCAGCAAACCCATTTTTGCCAATTATCCAGGTTCAAAATCAGAGTCATTTGTGACTCTTCATTCATTCTCACAATCAATTCTGTCACAGAGTCCCATTTTTAGTTACCTCGTAATTACCTCCATATCTGTTCTTCCCTTTTGATTATTATTGAAATTGACCTAGCTCTGATGGTTAATGTAATGAAATTGACCTAGCTCTGATGGTTAATAGTACCATAGATTTATCACACCTTCCCTTGTTATCACTATCCTCACATCCAGTCTATCTTGTACACTGCTACCACTAATATTAGCCCTACATATTGCTAATAATATAAATATTGCTAATAGTCCAAAAATATTGTTTTTTAATGTTAATTGCTTAGTAATTAATACTTGATAGTTCATCATTCTACAAAGAGTTTAAACTCCTTAACTAGGGAGAAAACACCTTTCCAGTTTGAACCATCTGTTTCACCAGTTTAGTCTGCTCATTACTCCCTCCAAGCATGGCAGGAGTTACATGTTGCTGTAGGATAGGGGCAGTATAGTTCTTTTCTAAATTTGAATGTTTTAAGACTCTATCTTGGGGTTTTTCATAATTCAGTGTAGTAAAGGATCACCTGTTATATTCCTAACCTCCATCAACAGAGATTCTGATTCAGTAGGTCTATAGTTGGGACCTGAGAATTTGCAGTTTTAGCAGCTACCTTAGTGGATTCTGATAAAGATGTCCCATAGGCCATAAGGAACAATATTGTTCAGTCCATTTATTAACCGTGCTTATCCTCCAAAGACATATATTCTATTTTTTAACATGAAGCCTTCAGGATTACTCTTGTCAAGTGAACATCTCTCTGTAACATTCATTCATTCAGCTCTCAGAGAAGACTACTATCAAATAGCCATTCCATTCCTTTCTATTCAGTTACCCTCCATAGCACTTAACACTGCTTGTTATTACAGTATATCTATTTATCTATTTTCTTATTGTTTTCCCCACTTGAAAATCAGCTTCATGAAGGTAGAGACATTGTGTTCACTCCTATAGTATCATCAGAGGCTAGAACAGCATAGTAGGTTCTCATTGTACCTAAATATTGCTGAACAAATAAATTTGACAGCATATAGGCCTTTTATTGTTAATTGTGTTTTCATGAATGTTCCTGATGATCCAACAATATAGTACGCTGTTTAGGGGAGGGCCTCTTTCATATGTCTTTATATTTTACTTTATAGCACCCACTACAGTGGTTTGCGCAATAAACACATAGTACAGATTTGTTGATATTTATTGTTCTATTGACATGAGTCAGAAAATGACATTAACTGATAACTGATTTAAATTGTATTTTTTAAGTAACAATGTGGGAAGTGGAATAATACACAACCACCAAGATATCAATGTCCTAATCCCCAGAACCTGTTAATATGTTACTTTGCATGACAAAAATTACTTTATAGATGTGATTAAGGATAAGGACCTTGAGATAGAGAGATTAGTCTGTATTATATAGGTAGGTCCAATCTAATTGCATGAATCCTTAAAAGTAGAGAATAATTCCCAGCTGCAGAGAACTACAGAAATGGTAGTGTGAGAAGGACTAAGCTTGCTGCTACTGGCTTTGGAGGTGGAGAAGGAGGGCCATGAGTCAAGGAATGTGGGTGGCTTCTAGAGGCTAAATAAAGCAAAGAAATGGATCATTCCCTAGAGCATTCAGAAAGAAATGCAGCTCTGCTGATGTCTTGATTTTAGCCCAGTGAGATACAGGATAGACTTAAGACATCAATTGTTATCATCACTAAAGTTTCTTCTTGAGTAACCTAACACAGTTTTCCAGATCACAACATATTCACTTCCATCTAAATTATTTTAGAAAAAAATACTTTTTGAATCTACATGTGATGCTGACACTAGAAGTATATTCTAAGTCATAAGTATGTATGTTATTTATTTCTGCGATATAACCACTTATATATTTGCTTTTAAAGTAGTCTTTAAAACGCTTGCTTAAAATGGCATCTAAGGGACGTCCCTGGTGGTGCAGTGGTTAAGAATCTGACTGCCAATGCAGGGGACACGGGTTCGAGCCCTGGTCTGAGAAGATCCCACATGCCATGGAGCAACTAAGCCCATGCGCTACAACTACTGAGCCTGCGCTCTAGAGCCTGCGAGCCACAACTACTGAAGCCCATGTGCTTAGAGCCTGTGCTCCACAATAAGAGAAGCCACCACAATGAGAAGCCCGCGCACCACAATGAAGAGTAGTCCCTGCTTGCCACAACTATAGAAAGCCCGTGCACAGTAACAAAGACCTGACACAACCAAAAATAAATAAATACATTTTAAAAATAAAAATAAAAAAAAATAAATAAATCAAATGGCATTTAAAATCTGCAATTGTGAGGTCATCTCCCCTCTTCATAGACAATCATCTAAAATTTAGTATTAATTTTTTGTCTCCCTCTGATTCTCCCTCCCTCCCTGATTCTGACTGGTAATTTCTATTAACATCTAAAACTAGCATTAATTGTTATTATTAACAACTGATGTACCGTACTCAAGTAGTTGTTCAAAATAAAGTAATTGAGAAAGATCCTGTAATATGAGAGATAATTTATAAGGATCTCTTCTATGAGAGAACATTTTGGAGCTAAAGATTCAGATTATATTCAGGAAGATAAATAATTTCATTCCCTTTTTGCTTGATTTTCTTCCCCGGGATTCCTTTTTATGTTAATACAGATATTTCAACAATATCCTTTTTAATATCATATTTATTGCTATATGATATTTTTCCAGTCCTCTATTAATGAACCTTTAAACTGATTCTAATTTCTAACAATGAAAAATGATGACACAATAAACATTACTTTGCATATATCGTTACATATTTGCATGAGTATTTCTACAGAAGAAATTCCTGATATAGAATTGCTATGTGAAAGGGAGCAAGCATTACAAATTTGAAAATTATTGCCAAATTTACCTACAAATATATCAAGAAATTTATGTTGCCATGTGTAATGGCATGAAAATGTGCTTCTTACTTCTCTGACAGTAAGGAGTGTAATTGACTTGTGGCCCAGTGTAGCACTTTGAAATCCATCACTGTGCTTGTTATGATAAGAGACCATTCTTTTTACCAGTTGCTCCCAGCCAGTAAATAATTGAGCACAACAGAGATACTAAGACAGGTCCATATCTGAGACATGCAGGACTGCTCTGATGGGGGACTTTGTCTCAAGGACTCCCCAGTGACCTTGCAGAAGTCTCTTACAACCACAGTGCAGTCTAGAATGAGTTCACCCAACTTTTATTACTTCCTTCTTTACCATTCTCTTTTATTCAGAACGCCACATGCATGCGTAAGACTGTGCCCATATCTAGGACTGTGCACATACTTAGGAAACATCTGAGAAGGCCCCAAGCTCTCACCTCCTACCAACCTTGAGGCTTTAAGCAAGCAGGAAGTGAAAGCTAAGATGGAGTTGTAAGCTGCCTGGCTAAATGTTTTAGACATGCTCCAACACACACACAGAGCCCGTCTGCAAAGACTAGATTTATTGGTCTCAGGTAGCTAAGGAAGTCTTTGTATAATCATTAGCTGCTCAATAGGCAACCTAAGCAGAGATGTCAGTGGTCACACACATGACAAAGAATACAGAATTTACTGAGTTAGTTTAGAAATTCCAATTAAACCACAACAAGAAAAAATGACAAACCACTACACACTTACTAGAATGTCCAAACTCCAGAACACTGACAAAACCAAATGATGGCAAGGATGTGGAGAAGAATCTGATTTGACAATTTCCCACATAATCTTATCTAAAATGTCCAAGTTTCAATAAAAATTGCAACATTTGCAAAGAAGTAAGAAAGTATGGCTGATACACAGGAAAAGAAGCAGTCAATAGGAACTGTCCCTGAGGAAGCTCCAACATTGGAATTACTAACCAAAACTTTGAAACTGCCACAGTAAGTCCCCTACATATGAATGAGTTCCATTCCCAGAGCACGTTCGTAAGTCTAATTTGTATGTAAGTCCAACAAAGTTAGCCTAGGTACCCAACTAACTCAATTGGCTATATAGTACGGTACTGTATTGGTTTATAATGATTTTCACACAAATAATACATAAAAAACAAACACAAAAAATGAAGAAAACATTTTTAATCTTACAGTATAGTACCTTGAAAAAGTACAGTAGTACAGTACAACAGCTGGCACACAGGGCTGGCATCGAGTGAACAGGCAAGAAGAGTTACTAACTGGAGGAGGGAGAGGAGGTGGGAGATGGTAGAACTGAAAGATCATCAGCAATAGGAGACGCAGCACAAGCTGCAATTTCACTCACACCTGATGTTGATGGCACAGGCTCTGGTTCCTTTCTTTATTCAATTCTATCTACCCTCTTGAAAAAACAATCCAGTGACGTCTGGGTAGTAGCTCTTTTTTTCTCGTCATTGATGACATGGTAGCACTAGATTGCATTCTGAACACCTGCTGCAACCTTCGTGTACTGCTTTATGTTTGGGTCCTGTGCCTCAAAACCTAACCAGTGCCTCCTCAAATAAAGAAAATCCCCTTGCCATTTCCTGTGTCATGAATCTCTTCAGTTCTTCAATTACTTCTTCTTCCTCTTGTCTCTCTTCATCCTTTCTCTGGGACTCCAATTCCATCAGGTCTTCATTAGTAAGCTCCTCGTGTTGCACAGCAAGGAGTTCAATGTACGCCAGACACATGAACTAATGTAGGTGACTGAACATGCATTAATATACGATACTTGCTTTTCTCTTTCTGACTTACTTCACTCTGTATGACAGACTCCAGGTCCATCCACCTCACTACAAATAACTGAATTTCGTTTTTTTTTATGGCTGAGTAATATTCCACTGTATATATGTGCCACATCTTCTTTATCCATTCCTCTGTTGATGGACATTTAGGTTGCTTCCATGTCTTGGCTATTGTAAATAGTGCTGCTATGAACATTGGGGTGCATGTATCTATTTGAATTAAGTTTTCTCTGGATATATGCCTGGGAGTGGGATTGCAGTATCATATAGAGCTACTATATGATCTTTTACCTTTACTATACCAGATAAAGAAAGAAGAGCAAACTAAATCCAAAGCAAGATGAAGAAATAAATAATAATGATGAGAGTGGAAATAAACAAAATAAAGAATAGAAAAATTATAAAGAAACTCAACAAAAACAAAGTTGTTTTTCTTTAGAAGAAAATCAACAACATTTACAAACATTTAGCTGGACAGACCAAGAGAAAAAGAGAGAAGACTCAAATTACTAAAATCAAGAATTAAAGAGGAGATACTACTACTGATTTTAGAGAAATAAAAAGGATTATAAGGGAATATTAAGAACAATTGTTTGCAAATGAAATAGATAACATAGACAAAATGGACAAATTCTGATAGTGACATAGACTATCAAAACTAACTCAAGAAGAAATAGAAAATCTGAATGTATCTATAACAAAGGACCTATAACAAAGTCCTATATAGGACCAGAGGGCTTTCTTGGTGAATTATACCAACCAGTCCTTTACTAACTTTCCACATAACAGAAGAGGAAAGAACAATTTCAATTCATTCTAGGTGGTCAGTATTATCCTGATACAAAAATAAGACAAAGACATCACAATAAGAGAAAACTACAATTATCGCTTATGAACATAGAACCAAAATCTTCCACAAAATATTAGCAAATCAAATCCAGCAGCATATGCAAAGGATCATATGGGAGTGAGGCCAGCAAACTGGTAGAGTAGCAATTTCAAAACATCTATGCCTCCACAGAAACATTGAAAAACAAGTAGGAACTCTCAGAACCATATGTTAGAATTCTGGAAAATGATCAGAGGTTTAAAGCAAACAAGTGAATGCTAAATCAAGAAAAAAGCAACTTAAAAATTGTAGGAAAGTTTTGAGGCATTTTTACTTGCCCCAGCCCCACCTTTCTCTGGGTTAGCAGTTTCAGGCCCTTATACCTGGTGTTGGAGGGAGCAGAGCTGACCTTACTTACAAATTATAGTGTTTATCTGTCTGGGGCTACCTGAAAGACTGACACAAGGTACCATCTCTTTTGCGCCTAACTAAAAACTCACTCGGGGCAGAAAAATTGACAGACATTGCTTAAAAACATGGTGAACCTAAAGAAAAATCCACAGCTGAAGGAGGCCATAGATTATGGTTGAGTATACAGCATACAATAGACCACCTACAGCCTGGATGGGAAAATCTGGGGAGAGAGTTGCTTTGGGAAATAAGGACATTCAAAAGCACCTGTGTACACTGGGGAATTTAGAAAGCCACACATGTCCCAAGACAAGATGTGTGCTCAGAAAAGAGAATGACATGATTCAGCTAAGTTTTCTGGCAGTATATATTAAAAAATCATGACATGTTTCTCATTTCTTTCTGTGCTTGCACCTGAAGTGCCTTTAATGTTCATATATCTATGAACATTCTGTTTATAAAAACAGGCAACACATGTATTTCCTTAGAAGATACAAGCTTTCTCTACCTTTAACATCCTTATTTCTATCAATAGTCTATTCAAGGCAATCTAAGCTTTTTCTATCATATTTCTCAAATTTCTTCCAGCCTCTGCACATTACTTGATCCCAAAGCCACTTACATTTGTAGTATTTGTTACAGCAGCATCCCATTTCCTGGTTCAAAAATCTGTATTAGTTTCCTATGGCTTATACAAAATATTATCACAAACTGGGTGGATTATTTAAGAATAAATACAAATTTATCCTTTCACAGTTCTGGGGGCCATAAATCCAAAATCAAGTTGTCAGCAGTGTCATGCTTTCTCTGGAGCATGTAGGGTAGAATCTCTTCCTTGCCTCTTCCAGCTTCCGGTGGCTGACAGTATTCCTTTGCTTGTGGCCTATCACTCCAGTGGAATCTCAATCTACCTCTCTCTTATAAGGAGAGTGGTGATGGTATTCAGAGCCCACCTGGATAACCCAGGATAATTTCCTCATCTCAAGATTCCTAACTTAATCACATCTGCAAAGACTCTTTTTCTAAATAAGGTAATATTTATATTTTTCCAGGAATTAAAATCTGATATCTTTTGGGCCACCATTCAACCTACAGTAGTCTTTAAAAGAGGAATCAGCTTTAATTAAGGAGAAATTATAGGGCAAACCCTTGGCCCTATAATCACTTGACTTGTTCAGTTACTCTGCTGTAAATAGCTGTCTCTGAGTGGATAAGATGAAAGGTACAAATTATTTATAATACAGGGATATAAACAAAAAACCCATTTACTGACTATTGAAATTGAGCAAGAAATATAAAATAAGATTAATCTGGCCTCTTCTGTATTCTTAATTTATGTAACAAATTTCTCTTTACTGAATTGAATTGTTTACTAATTGAATGTTTTTGGCATTCAGAAAAGTTCTCTTATTGTCAAATTGTTTACTACAGTTCAAGTCTTTACCCATTTGAAATGTAAATATCTAAATTTTAATAAAACCAAGGCTAGTAAAAGATGTTTTAGATAATTTTGAAAAGCCAAAAAATATGGCCAATGTAAAAGACAGTGATAGTTTGTATATTGTCCCTATTGTTCATCATTTCAGATATATATAAACTTGGTCTGGTTTTTCTCCCTTTCTTTTTTCAACCTTAAACTGATTTCTTGCTGTTTCATATACTGTAAAAGTTCAATATAACTTGTGACTGTTGAGTTATTTGTTAAAATTACTATATTACTGCTATTTATAACTGTTGGATATTATGCTTGAGTTACATTTAAAAAAGAGCTTATGACAGATTTTAAACCTAAAATAAGAAAGGGAGCTTTGTTAAATTTTGACAAATATAACCCAGAATTCAGGGATTTTCTGCTAGTACCAGGATGCTGGCGGTGTCTCAGGTCATTGCCATCATCTTACTGCTGAATAACAGGCACCAGAGCTTTACTCAGGGTCTATTTGATAGAAAGATATCATCACCCAGGAACCAGGAGAGCCAAAAGCATTGAAGAACAGAGCAGGAAAGTATTGTGCAGGACTGGAAAAGGTTATGCAGGGCAGGGTAGTACACATTGGAAAATGTAGGGTGGGTTCAAGCCAAACAGAGTAAGGAAGGTTTGGGAAAGGCCAGGAGGGGTTGACCAAGTAAAGGTAAAATTTTGGTAAAGGTAAAATTCAGAAAAAGAAGGAAAATATAGGGTATGGCTGAGATGCCTAGGACAAGGAAGAGCTGAGCAAGTTGGAACAATGCAGGGCAAAACAGGGCATGCCACTGTATGTCAGGGTGAGCAAGCATAATCTGTCAGGGTGAACTAGCATGACAGGTGGGGCACAGCAGAGAATTGATCAGGATACGACTGAACAAGAAAAGCTGGGAGGGACAGAGTAGAAAACAGCACACTCTAAAGGTAAGTGTAAAGTGAGTTACAGTAGGGCACAACGACACCTGACAGAGAATGGAAAGTCTAAATAGGTACAGCAAGATGAGACAGAGAAGGCTTGGGTAAGGTGAGATGGAGCAGGAAAGGGTAATAAATAAAAGTTAAGTCTGTAAAGAAATGTTGAGCCCATGATTAAACTAAGAGATGGTTCCCATTAATTCATTAATAAGAATTATGTGGAATATAGTTGTGATTGATGTGAGTTTTCAATATTGGTAGCATATATTAAGCAGGTCTCAATATTGATTATACCAAATTCTAAGGGTCCTACATCAAGGTGCTCAGCAACACATGTTACCAATCACAGAATTTTGTTCTGCCATTGATCCTTAAACTTATAGAGTTTTCTTTGAGAGTATGCTATAAATAAATCAATGCCTATTGTCATATCTAATTTCCACATATTCATAATTTAATAGTGTTTCTCAACTTGAGTGTTAAAAATCACATGTGGAATTTGTGGAAATGTATATTTTAAGGTCTCTCCTATAATAACAGAAGTGATAAGTTTGGTGCTATATTATTTTCACCAGATTATTACAATCAGAAAAAATGAAAATCATATTGTTGTGCTGTTAATACCACATGTGTCATGAGCTTAATCTGTTCCATAGGGAAGAATGTTCAGAGTCTTCTCTGAGATAGAAGGAGATAGGTGGGAGAAGGGGATGTATTTAGTGGGTTCCACTCCCTCTTTCCAATTAGCAGATACAGTTTCCGCTTTTTTAATGTGCCTAGCATTTGAGTGTACAACTTAGTATAAACCATAAATGTAGACTACTGCCTTGGTTAAGGACTAGATCATCTCATCCTTGTATTATTGCAAAGGTATTCTAAGTGATCTTCCAGAGTATTCTCTCTCTCCAATCTGTTCTTCATAACAGTACTCTGTTTAAAGTCTTCCAGCAGTTCCTAGGGCCTATTGGATGACCAAAGCACCTTAGAATGGAATGGAAGAGCACTCTATTCTTGACTACTAGTTATGCCCCCCAAATCTGTTCTCCCCTTCTTCTTGGTCAAATGGCCACATGCTCAGCTAGAATTTACATTCTTCACCCTCCTTTTCTGCTAGCTGTAACCATAATAATAAGTTCAAGTCAATGGAATGTGAATGTACATAATGTATGTAAGATCTGAGTCATTTCTACCTGAAAGACAAGTTTATTTCTCTGGATTTTGATTTTTTTATCCTTCTCAAAGGCTGGTTTGAACCTATGGACGAGATCAATACTCTAGGAGAGCGTGGAGCAGTAAGATGGAAGGAAAAATTGTTTTTCTTTTATCTGTCCACCCACCCTGGAATTGAGAGAGAAAATAAACCTGTATTTGGCATTGTGGTTATCACTGTGGAATCTACTGTAACTGTGGATGTCTTTGTTAGAGTAGTGTAATTTAAAACTAATGAATAAATTATTTTCTGATGTTCTTCCTTATTTATCTGTGTCTGGCTCACAATATGTTTTTCGAAAGAATGAATGGTGATGCACTGATACTAACCCATCATGTGGGGGCAGGCATGTGCTACTGAATATATACAAACACATATTATGTTCTATATTTTGTTATATTCGGTTCTTATTTCTAGTTTACACTTTAACTGGTATAGATATTTTTGTATGATTGCCATTTTTCACAAGATATTTGTTGGGGGTGCAGCTTCCATAAAAATACATTTGGTGGTATGATCAAGAGTATCAATCTATCCTCATTCTCTTGCCACAATATGTCTAATGGTACCATTGGAATCATATCCTCTGTATCAGTTAGGGTCTCTAGGAGGTCCTAGTTAAGATGCAAGTTAACACATTAAACCACTCTTACCCATTTACACCCTGAAATGAATTAGTCTTGATGTTACTTTCGAATACAACAGTTGGGGTTCATAGGCCCCAAACAATAAGGAATATGACAAGATTTGATTAGATGGAAAGTCACAAAAAGCAATCCGGGCTACAGAGTGCTGCTGGGAGAGCATAGATCTAGCAAGATTCCAACTCCTGTCTTTGTCATCAAGTAATGAATATCCAAATTATATACTTAAGTATTCACTGATTCTTATCACTCAAGTGTACTCAGATTGAAAGTTATTAGTTTTTGGTTGGTTGAAATTTTTATTTATTTAAGAATAATATTCAGTATTGTGGTAGATAATTTAAAAGCCTCACAGGCTTTATCCATATTATAGGTGAGCCAAGAGAGGAATTTAAAATGTTAAAGTATGATGGCAATTAAATATAGAAAAAAAAGAAATGTTTGCTAGACACTGCTTGGTAATATCTTGTGTTTAAAAGGAAAGATATTTTAGTCAAATTTAAGAGATTTTTAAAAAGATGAACTAGAATAACAATGTGAGACGATCACCAGCAAATTACAATGATGATTCAGTAGCACCCCAAAAAAGTGAAACAGATGAATATATTTTAAGAAACAAATGTTTCTGATTTTCTGAAATTGAAGAGTAAAAGGGTCATATTTGCAGTTAGAATAAAATTGATCTAACCTTGTCAATGAATCAGTATATTAGATAGCAAAGGGATTGATCTCAAGCCATTTTTCCCCCATTGGCAAGTTACTAAATAAAAATAAAATAATTGCTCATAATACAATTGTTATTCTCTTTAAAGGATCTAGACCTTTTCATACTAAAAAGGATAGTCGTGCTGGTGAATTTTCAAAATATAATATTGGCCACTGATTTCATTCATCTAAAGTTAGCATTAGAAACCTCATTATGAGATGATAAATAATAGACAGTTGGCAAGCTCACCAATTTTTACTGTCAATTCTAAGTGGAATAACAAGCCACAAATATCATCCTAGAGATGTCAGAGCCTGTTGGTCATTAACTTCAGCATTCAATCTAGTTCTTCCCCATGGGGTTGCTCATAGCTGAAATCCATCCTCTGGTCTCTGTTCTGCCACAAGGACTCTTGAGTGTTTGAACCAACTTACGGTTGTCTGCTACCCAGATCTTACCCTTGAGATCTGCTAAAGAGGGTCAGTGAGTTTGGTAAGTATCACAATATCACTAGAAAGAGGGAAGAAGATTTAACTTTCCTTCTTTCTTTGGTATCCTCAAGTCTATAGAGTCTTCAATTTAGACATACCCTATCACATCAATAAGAGAAACAAAGAGTGGCAACCCTCTTTCTTCACCCCAAACCCCTGAATGTTCAACATCATCCCAATGTGAACTAGTCCTGGCCTAACTATCCAGTGGCCTGCTGCTCATTAAAAAGAATCCTCAGATTTACTCAGTCCAATCTCTCCCCTCTACCACAAACGTATTACCATTATTCCATCTGTGACTTTATTTCTTTTGCCAAGAATGCTATCCCTTCTCTACTTATGTATCTTCCATCAACTCAATTCCTACCTTTTACATTGAAGCCTTCCTTAAAAATAAATTATAAATATCTTTTAAATTCTATAACATTTAATATCTTCACCACTAATGTAGCATGGTTGCATACTTATGTTCTATTGATAAATTAATGTTTTATGTTAACTGATTCTGTGATTCAAGTATATTGTTTTTGTGTACTCACAAATCCTACATAGTGTCTAGTACAATGCTCAGCTAATCGACACTCTTGTCCTATGACAATCCATTATCACAGAGCACCCAGAATAATCTGTTTAAAAGCATAAAATCAAATTATTCCATTCTTCTGCTTTCAAACTCTCCAATGACTTTCCATCACAGATAGGATAAAATAAAATCTTAACATGGCCTACAATGCCCTGTGTGATCAAAGTGGAAAACCATATTAAAAATCAGCCTCACCAAAAAACTACTAGAGCTCATCAATGAATTTGGTAAACTTGCAGGATACAAAATTAATATATAGAAATCTATTGCATTTCTATACACTAGCAATGAATCATAAGAGAAATTAAGGAAAGAATCCTATTTACCATCGCATCAAAAAGAATAAAATACCTAGAAATGAACCTACATAAGGAGGTAAAAGAGCAGTACTCAGAAAACTATAAGAAACTGTTAAAAGAAATTGAAGATAACACAAATAGATGGAAAGATACACTGTGTTCATGGACTGGAAGAACTAATATTGTTAAAATGACTATACTACCCAAGGTAATCTACAGATACAATGCAATCACTATCAAAATACCAATGGTATTTTTCACAGAACTAGAATAAATAATTTTAAAATTTGTATGGAAACAGAAAAGACCCTGAATAACCAAAACAATCTTGAGAAAGAACAGAGCTGGAGGTATCACACTCCCTTACTTCAGACTATACTACAAAGCTATATAATCAAAACAGTTTGATACTGGCACAAAAACAGATATATAGATCAGTGGAGCAGAATAGAGAACATAGAAAAAACCCACACACTTATGGTCAATTAATCTAGGACAGAGGAGGCAAGAATATACAATGGAGAAAGGAGAGTCTCTTCAATAAATGGTATTGGGAAAACTGGACAGCTACATGAAACATAATAAAATTAGAACATTTTCTAACACCATATACAAAAATAAACTCAAAATGGATTAAAGACTAAATGTAAGACCAGAAACCATAAAACTCTTAGAAGAAAACATAGGCAGAACACTCTTTGACATAAAGTGTAACAATTATTTTTTTATCCGTCTCCCAAGGCAAAGGAAATAAGAGCAAAAATAAATAAATGGCACCTAATTATACATAAAAGCTTTTTGCACAGCAAAGGAAGCCATCAACAAAATAAAAAGACACCCTACTGAATAGGAGAAAATATTTGCAAATGATATGACTGATAAGAGGTTAATATTCAAAATATATAAATAGTTCATACAACTCAACTTCAAAAAAACAAACAACCTGATTAAAAAATGGGCAGAAGACCTGAATAGACATTTTTCCTAAGAAGACATGCAGTTGGCCAACAGGCACATGAAAAGATGCTCAACATTATTAATCATCAGAGAAATGCAAATCAAGACCACAATCAGGTATCACCTCACCTGTCAGAATGGCTATCATTGAAAAGTCTACAAATAACAAATGTTGGTGAGGATAAGGAGAAAAGAGAATCCTAGCATACTGTTGGTGGGAATGTAAATTAGTACAGCCACTGTGGAAAACAGTATGGATGGTCCTCAAAAAACTGAAAGTATAACTACCATATGATCTAGCAATTCCACTCCTAGGTATATATCCAAAGAAAAGGAAAACATTAATTTGAAAAGATATATGCATCCCAATGTTCATAGCAGCATTATTTACAATAGCCAGGATATAGAAGCAACCTAAGTGTCCATCAACAGATGAATGGATAAAGAAGATATGGTATATATATATACATACATACACACAATGGAATACTACTCAGCCATAAAAAAGAATGAAATTTTGTCATTTGAAACAACATGGGTGGATTTGGAGGATATTATGCTAAGAAAAATAAGTCAGACAGAGAAAGACAAACAGTAGTTTTAAAATTAAGGATGCTAACGAATCTCCTTTTCAAAATATAGAATTTCAGGGCCTGTTCCCAAAGAATTAGATTCAGTATGTTAGGGTGCAATATTTTTATGAAGCACCCTAGGTATTTCTGATGTAGGCAGTGTAAAGACCACACACTGAAAATAATGCTCAGAGCATGCCCTCAGAACTTTTTCATCTAGTCCTATGGGTTTAAACTACCTCTTATATGATCATGACTCCCACATAGATCTTTTTTTGGTCTAGATTCAGCATCATATCACAGATATGTTGCCCAGGTAGCTCAAATCCATTTCTTCTACTCCCTACATTCCAAAGTTGCAAATCCCCTCTGAATTCCTAAAATTGATGGCTAGAAATATCATTTTCCAATATCTCAAGTGAGAACTCTTTTGTTTTGCTAAAACCCCTCATATCAACAAATCACAAAGTCTGTTGATTCTATTTTCTTATTGTTTTCTACAGATCTTCTCCTTTTCCCTTGCCAATGCCTTAGTTCATGCACTTATCATTTCATCCTGGATTGTTGCCAGTAACCTTTTACCCAGTACACCTGCTGCCAATCCTACCCTTTTTCAATCTGTTGTCTATATCACTGCCAGAACTTTTTTTTTCTAGAATCCTGATTTGATCATCTTATTCCCTGATCAAAATCCTTCAACGTTTCCCATTACCTTCTGGATAAAATACAAACCTTGTACTGTGATATGGGAGGCTCCTTTTTACCAAGCATCTGCCAACATCTCCAGTTTTGACATTCCACCAATTATCCAACAGCAATAACAGAAGTATGTGAAGTTACAGAATTTATTGCACTATCTCAAATCTCCCTGATCTTTTGAAATCTGTACATTCCTATTCATTCTGGGACTCAGCTCAGATATCCCCTCTTTCAGAAATCTTTTACTATGGTCTTCCACACACAAAAAGTACCCTCACCTGAATCCCTTTCTTTGAATTTGTAGTTTCTTAATTGAGTCTCTATTAATTGAATAGTAAATGCTCCAAAAAAATCTTGATTATTGGGTGACTGATGAGTATAATGTGTGAATTATTATCAGGGAATGAAAGAGGAAATTTTAATTTAGGCTAATAATACATGTTCTTTGATTCTTCCTGTAAAATCATAGAACAGTGAAATAGCAGAAATGAAAATTACCTCTAGTTAAATGAAAATAATATCTAGTTTTGGTCCCACTCTCACTCTGCACATAAGAAAACAGACTTGGAACAATTAGTCTGGTTCAAACCCACAGCAAGTAAGTGAAAAGATGGGACTAGAATATATTCAGACAGATAGCATACGTGTATGGAGTATGAGGCATAAAATCAACATCCAATATGGTGATATATGTATACATATAGTTGATTCACTTTGTTGTACAGCAGAAACTAACACAACATTGTAAAGCAATTGTACTCCAATAAAGATGTAAAAAAATAAAAATAAAAATAAAATCTGAGTGAAGTCAAGAATAAAAAATTTAGATGAGAAAAACAAACAAACAAACAACAAAACAAAACAACACCCATATCCTTATGCATCCACAGTGGAAGATCTGCTTTCATTTAGCCTAGGATTTAGATATATCTGAGCATACCTGGTAATGATTGGCGAGCAAGTTTTAGGAGCCATAATTTGCACAAAGTTTTGAGGGGTTTTGTTTTTGAGTGACTGTGTATGTCTCTGTGTGTGTGTGTGTGTGTGGCTGAATGAAAGGAAAGGGAGATGGAGGTGATATACCATTTGGTCCCTTGACCTTGCCATATGAGTTAACATTTGAGACTTGTAGAAAAATGGGCTTTATGTAACAGTTCAAGTAGCTGCTTACTAAGGAGACTCTGAAAATATGGGGAAATCAATAATACTATTTCAGGGCCTGGATGATATTTTCCAACTTCTGCAAGGAGCATGACATAGCTTTGACTCATTCAGAATTCCAAAGGACAGTGTTTCATCTTAGCACCTCACAGATTTGTAGCTGGGAAGGAATTAGGACATAGTTTCCTGTCATTCATACTATGGATTTGGGAAAAAGACACTACCAGTCCAGGCTACAATAAAAATTACCAGAAACTGAGTGGCTTAAACAATAAACATTAACTTCTCACAGTTCTGGAGACTGGGAAGCTCAAGATCAAGGTGCTGAGAGGTTAGGCAGCTGCTGAGAACTCCCTTCCTGGTTTGCAGATGGCAGTCTTCTCATTGTATCTTAACATGGCAGAAGGTAGAGAGAGAGAGAAGAAGCAAGCTCTCCCATTTCTTTTCTTATGAGGGCACTAATCCCATCATGAGGGCTCTACACTAATGACCTATTTACCTCCCTAAGGCCTCATCTTCAAATGCTATCACATCGGGGATTAAGATTTCAGCATATGAATTTTGGGAGGACGTAAACATTTAGTCCATGGCAGACACCATGACCAGGTACTATCTTCAAGTATTTTATTGGACATGGTTCAAAAACAAGGGTGGAAATACAGCACAAAAATATTGCTTGTGAACATGTGTGAGACACATCAGTTTGAGTAAGATTTTTAAGAGATTTGGGTGTCCTGCATCAGCAATTGAAGTCATAAGCAAATACTATGGATTATAATTATTAATTCAACAATATTACTTGCTGGCAAGGTCTGGAGAAGTTTGAGCTACAGGTCATCTCTGTGCAATCTGGTGAACCCTGGAGTAGCATGTAGCAGTTTTGGTGTCTTTAACAGCAGTGACATGATTGTGACTCAGAAAAATTTGTATACAGTCTTAGATTCACCTAAGATGTATTGTTACCACTTTTTAATAAGTCAAAGATGTGTTATTTGACTTAATAGTCTGCTGTGTGACCAGTACTCAAGACTCAGCAAGAGTTCATTATCATAAAGCCATTCTTAGCTAAAACAGCCTGAAGGTATATCCGTATCTCTAAGTTCCTCAAGCACATAGTCCTAGCAACACTACACTGAATAATTTATTCGACCATTTTGCATGTTTTATTATCATATTGTTATTATTATCATTATTTTTTTTTGTTTACTCTTGGCTTTCCAACCCAACCTGAATCCTCTTTAAGGGCAACTGGACTATACTATACCTGTTCAATGAGAACTACTGCATAGCTGATTGTTCTTTATATATTGTGTGTATATTATCTGTCCCATTCTCCAGATCACTTGTACCTATGATCAGTCTCTATTTTTCCCTCCCACCAACCTGGATGTAGAACTCAGCTCACCATCACAATCACTGAGAAGAATCTAGTCCCATCTCAAACCCTATTCTTTTTTTTTTTTTAACATCTTTATTGGAGTATAATTGCTTTACAATGGTGTGTTAGTTTCTGCTTCATAACAAAGTGAATCAGTTATACATATACATATGTTCCCATATCTCTTCCCTCTTGCATCTCCCTCCCTCCCACCCTCCCTAACCCACCCCTGTAGGTGGTCACAAACCACCGAGCTGATCTCCCTGTGCTATGCGGCTGCTTCCCACTAGCTATCTATTTTACGTTTGGTAGTGTATATATGTCCATGCCACTCTCTCACTTTGTCACAGCTTACCCTTCCCCGTCCCCATATCCTCAAGTCCATTCTCTAATCTGATAGTAGAAAATCCGTTTTTTGGGCAACGTTGTAAATTTCTACAAAGGCCATCAATAGTTTATAAGGTACAGCTACAAAGCAGATACCTACATGATACAATTGTTCTTTATTAAGAATTTATCATTCACTCAGCTCTGAAGTCCTAACTTTCTTAAACATGGAGTGATTCATAACACAGCATTCACAATGAATTCTGACATGTTGCAATGGATTTTGGTGGGCATACAAGTGTGAAGAAAGTATATCATCATTGTAGTACATTGTCTATTATAACTAGAGTGCAATTCCATTTCTCACTGTATCTTAAAGGGGGCCATGTTGGAATTTTGGGTGGGATAAGTGTTTGTTATGTGGGACACTGTGACACCTCTGGCCAACACTCACTAAATGTTAGTATGGTACTCTAGTCATTGGAGAATGAAAAACAGCACCAGACACTTGAAACTCGTCTAAAATGTGGATGATACTACTCTCCTTTGAGAATTACCACAAAGTTAATAATTTCTGCTAGTTAACAAGGTCTATCTATACTCAATTACTCTGTTAAGGCAACAACCAAGAGCAATGGCATTTAAATAGCATTGTTATAGTGGTAGCTACTAAAAATCATAGAAAAATATACACAGTTTCAAACAGTGTACAATTAGTCTGTCAACTCCCCAGAAGCATAGTGAAGCCCTTCATAAATAACCAAGGACTTGAGATTTCCCTATCATTATGCATTTGATGCAGCTGAGAAGGTCATTAGGCAGTTAAGTAACTCTCCAGAGATCCTAAAATGGTGTATTGCAGTATATCTTTGACACTTTTGCTTTTTACACTTTACATTTGAATATCACTTTTAGAGTAATTTAAATGTAATTTGAAGGACTACATTGACTTTATTAATCATCATTCTCAGATCAGGTTTCCTTGGATTAAGTAAGCTATAATGAATGCTATTTCATTGTTCCTCACTTAACTGATAGTAAACTTGGAACAGCTCAGTGAAGTACCTAAAGAGTATGAGATGCAGAATCTAAGCTCAAAAATCTATTTACTATAGGCAAGATAGTGTTTTTCTCATGTTGTATAGATGCCAAGGTATCCAGACCCTGTGGAATAGACAGAAATTTTGTTTTGCAGATTTGTAGGCATTATTTCAAAATGTAATGGCCATTCCCACTGGTCATTATATAAGAAATTAGCATTGCAAAATGTGGGGTTGGAACACATCAAACCTTGGAGACCAAACCTGAGAGTTACTCCTGGTTACCTTCAAAGATGATAAATTAAAATTTCCCTGGAAAAGGTACAAAATGAAATGAATCTGAAAATGGTGGTCTTTCTAATCTGCTAGGACCTTCCATATCAGACCCATCTAGTATGAAGAATGCTGAATTAGTATACATAGTTTGCAATATGTGTCATCCAGACTTCAGGAGACCATGATAAATATTCTGTATCTGTCTATATAATTTGAAACAAATAGCATGCCTCAGGGCCTTGCAATGAAATTATTCTCATTGACTGGTGTCCAGAGGGGATGAATAATTCTGTATGTGTATAGGGTGATAGGGATGCTGTAAAATAAAAATTATCATTGCCAAAATTCTCATGGAATTATACTTTCCTGCCTCAGTAATGAAATATGCTATCTATGGAAGCAGCAAAACTTTTCTTAAAAAAAGAAAATTAAATGAGGCTATATTTTAAAAAGAACAGATGGCTTTATTTGTATCCCAAAATTTAACTGTCGAAATACTTTTTCTCCACATTGTGCAAGGAAGATTTATTAGAATTTATTACTATGTGAGAAGACAACGTCCTGCAGATCTGAGCAAAAGTCAAAGACAGCTGTCAAAGGACCTAATAAAGCTCTCCAAAAGTCCTCTCCTCCATAAAAGCAATGAGAACACTTGAAAAAATGGTCAAAATCAACCTTTCTTAAAACTCTGAATGTTAACTAAAGGCTTACAGTAATCCAAGCAGTATTTCTTAAAGAAGAACAGTTGAATCTTGGTAAAAACAGCAAGGTTTGTGGGGTTTTAGCTTGCCTTACTTCTATCCTCCACTCCCAGATCTGTGAGAATGTTGAAAACTAACAGCCTCACAACTATAGTTGCCACAAAAATATGAAAACCAGCACTCTAGCAACCACTGGAGGGAAGAGAAACAGGTTTGGATTTCTACAAAATCCATCTTCTGATAATTGTCACTATTTGACATGTCTGGGGGCTCCTTGCATAGCTGCATTCTCAGGTTTGTCTTTAATTGACCTGAGTCAGAGCTCCCTCTGTGCAAACAACACTATACCTAGGGAATTTGTTGAAAAAAAAATAGTGGTAATTATTTAATACTGCAGCTACCTAGACAGTGATACCAGTTGGAATTAATAAGAGGCTGACTAAAAAACTTAAAAGGAAAAACTGGTAAATGAGATGTTTGTAGCAGGCTTTGAAAAGCTCAACATATTTTGGGGACTCTAGAAGGTCACATGGTGTTCAGGGCTGTAGGCATGCCCATGAAAGACCTCCGAAAGCTCTAATCTCTCACCTCTGACTGACCGTAAGGCTCTGAATAACAAGAAGTATGGCTAAGGCAGAGCTGTAAACTGCAGAAGCACTGAAGGCATGTGTCAAGGAACATACAAAATCTTTTGGTGAAGGCCAGGAGAATTACTGGTTCATGGCATTTAACTAAATCTCTGTCCAAATATTAGCTGACCCCTGAACTAACCAAACAGACATTTTACTGGCTGCATATGACAAGAAAACAGACTTTACAGAATTAGTCCAAGAAAGTCACTAAAAAATGAAGAAGAAGAATGACAACAAAAATAGTTAACAGCAATGACAACAAACCCTGGGGAGAATGAAATTCTTATTCCCAGAGTCACCACATTATATTATTTAAAATGTCAGGTCAAGAAAATTAGAAGACATGCAAAGAAACAGGAATAGATGGCCCATATGAAAGAAAAAAGGCAATCAACAGAAAATGTCCCTATGGAAGATGTTGGACTTACTTGACGAAGACTTTAAATTAGCTACTATAAAAATGTTCAAAAAACTTGAAGACAGGTCAACTGTGATTATACTAAGGAACAGAAAGGAGAAAGAAGGAAGAATAATTATCTCAGAGGTCTGTAGCACATCACCAAATATAACAACATATATATAACGAGAGTTCCAGAAGGAAAAGAGAGAAAGGCCAGAAAGAGTATTTGAAAAAATATGATGAAAACATGAATATGCACAACTAAGTATTTCAATGACCAACCAGTAGGATTAACTAAGAAGTATCTACACCTACACACATCATAGACAAACTGCCAAAGCCAAAGCCAAAGCCAAAGCAAGAATCTCAAAAACAATGAGTGAAATATAACTCTTATATACAAAGGATTCTCAATAAAAATAACAGTTGAACTCTCATCAGAAATCATGGAGGCCAGAAGGCAGTGGGATGATATGTTTAACATGCTGAAAGGAAAAACCCATCAATCAATAATTTTATACCTAGCAAACTATACTTCAGAAACAGAGATTTTAAGACATTAAAATTAAGTAGTAATGACTATCTTGATGAGAAAAAAAAACAAAGTTGGAAGATTCACAATTCCCAATTTCAAAAGTTGCTGGAGACCTACAGTAATCAGTACACTGTGATACTGGCATAAGCCTTGACATATATGGAAAAATATTGAGAGTCCAAACATAAACCTATGTATTTATGGTTAATTGAGTTTTGACAAGGGTGTCAATATATTTCAATAGAGAAAGAATAGTCTTTTCAACAAACGGTGATGGTACAACAGGATATCCACACACACAAAAAAAGGAAGTTAAACACCTAATTCACACTATATTAAAAAATTAACTAAAAATGAATCATATATCTAAATGTAAGAGTTCAAGCTATAAAACTCTTAGAAGAAAACTTAAATTGGAATCTTCCTGTGATTTGGCAACGGATTCTTAGAAATGACACCAAAAGCAAAAGTAACAAAAGAAAAACACTGATAAAATAGAGTTCATCTGAATTACAAACTTGTGCTTCGAAGGATCCCATTAAGAAGTGCAAAGACAGCCCACAGAAAGGGAGAAAATACTTGCCAGTCATATATCTTATAAAAGACCTGTATCCAGAATATATAGTAAACTCTCATAAATCAACAACAAAAAGATTGATAATCTAATTTAAAAGTAGGCAAATGATTTGAATAGATATTTCCTCAAAGAAGATACACACATGACCAATAAGCACATGAAACGTTGTTCAAAATCATTAGCCATCAGCATAATGCAAATCAAAATGATATTAAGATACCAGTTTACACCCACCACAAGGATGGCTATATTCAAAAGGAAGAACAAAAACAATTGTTTGTGAGGATGTAGAGAAATTAGAACTGAAGGTGATCGGAATATGCCATCACAAAACATGCCACTGTGGCATAAGGATTGTTTTGAGTTTAAGGCAATTAAGAAACAGCAGACACAGGAAGAACTCTCTACCCTTCCCATTTCTACCTAAAAGCAGGGCATAAATTTACCTTTTGAAGTTATCCCCCCCTCCTCTACCAGGAAGAGGAGATGACTCATCACTGTAGATGGCATTGACTTGAGTCTACACATCTAACCTTACTAAATAACCATTATCTTTTATTAGTTTTTCCTATATATTTATCTTCCCACAATTTACTGCTCTTAGAAGCCCAAGCCACTTCTCCTTTTTCTTGTCAGTTCTCCCCAATTTACTGCCCTTTGTTAAAGTGGCATATGAGTTCCTGGGCCTAACTGCTTCCTTGGGGTTTTTAGTTCTTTCCTGTGAAGCTCATTTGTGAATGTGAAATAATCCTTTTCTCCCATTAATCTATCTTTTTTTTGGTTTAATCCCCGAACACTGAACCTAAGAAGGTAAAGGATAAGCTTTTTCCCTCCCCTACAGAACACTGATCCATTGCTGGTGGGAATGTGAAAAATGGTACAGCTGCTTTGGAAAACAGTTTGGCAGTTCCTCTGAAAATTAAATATAGAGTTACCATATTACCCAGAAATTTCACCCCTAGGTATATACCCAAAAGAAATTGAAATAACAAGTATACACAGAAACTTGTGCAGGAATGTTCACAGCAGCATTACTCATAATAGCCATAAGGGGTAGAGAAATGGTGAGTGACTGCTAACGTGTATAAGATTTCTTTTTGAGGTGATGGAAATTTCTAAAATTAAACAATGGTACTCTTTGTGTAACTCTGTGAATATGCAATAAACTGTTGCTGTACGTGTTTTTAAAGAGTAAATTTTATCTCAATAAAGTTGTTACAAAATTGATAATAAATCTGATTTAAAAGAATATCCACAATTTTTCAAACATGTTAGTCTGTCATAGGAGGACATGTTCTATCAGACCCCTTCTGTTGCTGAAAGAACAGAGTAACATTTGTCAAGTGACAGCCTTTTGTATGCTAATTATCAATAATTTGAGTGTTTTTTCTTTCACATGCTAATCAGCTATAGTATTCCAGTTAAATATTAGAATCCCTATCTAAGAAACATGGCTTTCATTGAGTTCTAATGAATATCAGGAACATGGGAAGTTTGAAATCACAAGGAAATACATGAGTACTAATGATACTTGTGAGTGTCAAAAGAAGTCAAGCCTATATAAGCCAACTATCAGGTCTGGCTTCTTTTATTCAAATTTTGCTATAATAATAATAATTGCTAACATTTATTGAATGCTTATTACATAATGAAATAAGGAACTATTAAAATGATTTTTACATATATAGAAACTGAAAAGTAAAGTGGCTTCAGTTAACAAGTGGCAGACCTGAGATTATTAGAGGTTGTCATATATTGACGCATCTAATCCTTTTAAACTTGGTTTTCAGTGACCAGTTTATAAAGCAAGTATTTCTTTTAATAAAGTGGAAAAATAGAATATAGTAAAGTAGCATATTTTTACTTACTCTTGAACTGAACAAAGATAGGTATAGCATCAAATTAGATTTTTATTCTTTTTTTAAACAGAAATTTAGCAACTGGGATCTTCTTCCAGTTTCAATTTTTTTAGGGGGTCAGATTTAAAGAGAAAAGTATTTTATAGTAGTGAATATAATCTTTTCAGTTATTTTCAAATCTCCAAACAAAATACATTATAAGTGTATAAATATATCTTTCAAATATGAATAAAATATTTAGTTTGGTGAACTGGGTGAATAGACCAATGGTCTACTGCGATCCCAAGTTAAAATCTAGTTTTGACACAATAGTATTTCTGTGACAGTTTCTAATTTATAAGTACACATGAATATTTATAAATTCCAGATAAATCAGACATGTGTTCATTTTTCACAATGAAATGATCAGACAATATGAGAAAAAATTGTGAGTTACTGACTGTAATGAGTATTTCTTAACTTATTAGTAACATTCATATACCCTATATTTATGATTTATAACATTTGGCTGAACAAACAACACAAAACATCTTATAGTGCTTTTTAAATAATGTGTTTTTTATATTATCACGATACCTATAAAGGAAGAATCTTTTCATTGCGTAGATATAAACATTTCAGTGTCAAAAGTAGTGGGAAAAATAGAAGTACTCATGTTCAGAAACTCATCAAATAGTTAACATATATACTTGATAAACAGACAAATCTTATGCTTTCAGATGGTGTCCCCAGAATTTTAAATAGTACCTCGAGTCATGGAAATTGCCACAGTAATTACCTACAGTAGAAGAAAAGGAATTATAAGGCATACATCTTACAGTTGCTGTGTCATTAGGCTTTTGATCTACCATAACATGCTTTGAAGGTATTGTAGTATCATGCGAGGTACTAAACTGAGTTGTATCAGCAGTCAATGAATATCAATTAACAGTGACCTTTTAGGAAAAAAAATGTGTGCGCAAATTTTAAAGGTTATACCTTAGAAATTTTGAGTCTTATACTGAACGTCTTAAAGAATTTTTAGGAAAAAAATCATAGAAAATGATAGACATTTAACTTTACAAAACTATGAACTGCCTTTCTAATAGCCCTCTTAATAAAATGAGATTAGATCCTCTCCAAAGTAGGGATTTTACCCTACTTTGGTTCTATTATAAAAATCACATACAGGGCTTCCCTGGTGGCGCAGTGGTTGAGAGTCTGCCTGCCAATGCAGGGCACACGGGTTCGAGCCCTGGTCTGGGAAGATCCCACATGTCACGGAGCAGCTAGGCCCGTGAGCCACAATTACTGAGCCTGCGCGTCTGGAGCCTGTGCTCCGCAACAAGAGAGGCCGCGATAGTGAGAGGCCTGCGCACCGCGATGAAGAGGGGCCCCCGCTTGCCACAACTAGAGAAAGCCCTCGCACAAAGACGAAGACCCAACACAGCCAAAAATAAATAAATAAATAAACAAAGTAAACAATGCGAAAAAAAAAATCACATACATGTAACCTGGTATCCTCTCTGGGCAAGGAGATAGTGCATTTAAGTATGTGACTACCTACTGTGATATTAACTCTCTTGCTCCTTCGTGTCTGATGTGATGTGGAACATCTTTCAATATTAGGAAAAGCTTAATTGATTTATCAAGTGTCCTGTATTTTCTTGCATTATTTCTATCTGGTGACCTGCATGTTTGTGGTTCTTATGACTGGACAACTAGGATTGTCTTTGAAAATACCATTCTAATGTTATTTTCTAGTGCTATTATAATGTCAACTTAAAGAAAAACACATAACATGAGAGTTCTGAGTTTAAGTTTAACTCAGGGTCTTATTGAGGACTATAGCTTGAGAGACAGCCATTCAGTACCTCTGAGTAAACTGCCCAGAAGAGGTGGGGGAGAAGCCTATATATATATATATATATATGGATTTTTTTGGCTAGGAAATACTTGTAGTCAAGCAAACATCTTGGTAAAAATTACTGCAAATCACAAAGAACAGATATCTTAGGTTAATGATTTTAGTGCTTTTCTATGTACGGGAAGTTGCAAGGATTTGGGGTCATTGGAATTCTTCCCGAGATATGCATTTTACTATGTAAGGGCTTGCTTATCCAAAGCACAGAGCTCCACATCCTGTTTTTTCATCCTGAATTCCCTGCAGGGCACAGTTGATGGCTGACTGAAGTGGGTTATGACTTAACCCTTGTATAACTGGATAATGAGCTACACTCTTTGTTTATTTTTTGTTCACAATCTCAAAATTAATTACACACACACACACACACACACAGTAAAGCTGTAAAGTAATTAAATCCGTTCCTCAAATGAACAAGACAAAAAAGAATATGAATGATAACTAAGTATCAGTTACTTTCTTTTCTTATTTGATGGATACATTACTTTTATTAACGCTCCATTTTCCTCTCTATTCACAGTTTTGTAACAAAACTGAATTTTTACACAGCTTTGTCTACAATTACTTTGTGAAAATCCACAATATAGAGAACTACCTTGTTTTAAGAATAAAAGAAATTCCTCTTTTCAGAAGGATCTGCAGCAATTTTTCTCTCTAAACAAAACCTCTGCTCTATGGTTTATATTCAGATATGGGCTTCATTCAAATCTGCTTCCTTTCTTTTGAGTTGCTAATGGAAGCATACGGCAACATTTCTGCCTGGGCTGATTTAAATCATCTCCCTTAAAGTGAGTCTTAGTAAATAGCTTAGCAAGTATTCTCTTTTATACAAAGAGAACTATTTTGACACAGTGCATAATTGTATATATACAATTGTATAAATACACTTTTAAAATAATGGATTTTCTTCTTATACACAATGAATTAAGTTCATTATAAGGTGAAAATGACTGACATGTGATCCTTTTCTGACAGCAGCATTAGCCAGAAAAAGTGGGTACAGATAAACAGACCCCTGGGTTGTATGTTGGGAAAGGGAAAAGCACTATTGGGGCAGAATTTACCTGCATCTTATTTTGACTATAGTTTTGCCTTAGGAGATGGGCCATATAAGGAAGTGTGTATTCCACTCCTCTTGTAGAATATGAGTTCTTTTATCTATGAGTAGGGGGAGATGTACAGCACATATTAACAAAGAACCCCTTTGCAACATTTTAAGTGTCAAAAAAGGCATGTCTATATCCAATGAGCTTTTTGTTAAGATTTAAATCTATTCGTACTGCAATAAATTAAGCTATTCAAGCAATTCAGGGCCGTCCATCTAGTCTCATGCTTTTGAAATGTAAAGCGTTCAGTCCTGTTGCTTATAAAATCATATAGTGCTTTCATTCCAATTTATGTTGATTTAGTTCAAATAATGGAAATTTTAAATCACCTCATGGCTATTTTGACAGGTGTACAGACCATGGTAAAATGGTTTTGGACATGCGTTCAGAATTCTGTAAGCAGGGGGAAAAAAATAAGAAATATAAATGGTTCCTAATTCGCAATGTTTGCTATTTGCTAGAAATTCATTTGTAAGCAATTGTTTTATAAGATTTTTATAATATAAACTAAAATAAACATAATATTATAAATATGTTGAGCCTTCTATTTAGTTTTATATCAGAATTGTCATTAAAAGATGCTGCATTTTATTTATATAGAAAATAAAAGGCAATGAAATTGTCAGGTTAGGAGACTGTGAGTTCTAATCCACAAAAATTCAGTTTTGAGTTCCTAGAGCTGTATATTCCAAAAGTTTATAGATATTTGAACTGAAAGTAATTCCCTTGATCCTGACAAGCTTTGGGTGTCTTAACCACACTGAGAGTTTTCTACACAGTTCTCAAATTGATTGACAGACTTGTAGATAAAAGTTGTTTTTCTTTTAACCTTACATTATTTCTCTTCCAAGGTTTTTTCAACCCCAGAGGCTCACTGACACTTGGGGAATGGTAGTTATAATTATTTAATTTTGAACAGTTTAGCTTTCTGACCATTACCACTTGATAACAGCTCAAGGTAGGGTTGGCTTTATACTCCAGTATAATAGGCAGTTGGGATATGAAGATTAGAATCTCCTAATCTCTGTGTGCACTCTGTACTTCTTTCATTGAGACTCATTATTGTGCAATTCTCACCAATAAGGATTTCCCCTTTATGAGCAGTCTCTTTCAAAATTTCTCTTAGAGAGGTAATAGATTAGGTATCTGACACTCTATTGACAATTAATTTACCGGATCTCTTTCCTTCATGCCTGGGAAGATCCAGGCCATCAGGAAGGCACTGGACACCTGGGGCTGAGGCAGTCATTACAACAGGGGCCAAATAGAACTCAAAAGGGTGTCAGAACAACTCTAACGATCAACATTGCCTCCTTCACAGTTTGGCTAAGGGCTGACCCCTGAACAAAAAGATAACGTAATGAGCAGCTGTGTCCATAGGGTACACTTCTGAAAGACATTTGTTTCTGGCTGGAATGTATGAAACTAAATAGCTTATTTTCCCCCTCTTGTTCCATTTACGTTATAAAATCTTAAATCCAAATTACAAGACAAAGGTCCTTAAGAGGAAATTCCTCTGGCATTGAGTAGGGAAGATTAGAGGTAGCTATTATCCCTTTTTATAATCATGTAGCTACTTAAGACAAAATGAAAGAAGACCCCCTGCCTTGCTTACATTGTAAACACATGGAAAAGAATGGAATCACATGTCCAAGCAGACTTGCATGTGCCTGAAGGACAGTTCAAGGTCCTGCAACCCCACTTCTTAACTGGCTTGGCGTTCATACCATTCAAGTCACTGTAGATCTGTTTTAACAAATGGCAGAAAAGAATTTGGGGACCCAGAAGTCCCCAGGGTCATCCCCTCCCCAGTTCCAAGGTAGTTCTGTGACATCATTAGATGCTTTACTACAAGGAATAGCAAAAATATAACATTTATTGAATACTCATTATATTCCTGGCACTTTATGTTTATTGGAGTTAACTGTGGCAACAATTCTGTTAGGTATGCTTATTATCTTCGTTTTGCAGCTACAGAAATGGGCAAGGAAAGATTGTGTAATTCCCTTACGGTGACACAGCTAGCATGCAGCTGACAAAGGATTTGGACCCTAGCAGTATACCCACATTGTCCACACTTTTTACCATTATACTAAGTTGTCACCAGAGGAACAGGACCCAGTGAAGTGGAGGTGGCTAATGATGTAACTGAGCAGTTTGCTGAGGAGTCAAGCTTCTAATTGGACATGACATTTGCATTACCAGTGCCAAAACGTTGTAAAGGCACAAGAAAAATGTCATCAGTAGTTCAGCACTTTGCAAGCAGTTGTACATTTGGCATCATAGAGACAAAATATCCAGATGGAAGACTGAATATTTTATTTTGCACATAGGTGTCCTGGCATTATAGGAAGAAAGAAAAGTGACTTCTATTCAGTTATTTACCATTTGTGGTGATATCAGCACTCTATAAACAGGAGAGAAAACAAATGCTAGTGTTCATACTATATCTATGTTGTGCTGAAATGGCCTGCAACTTCAATCCCTTCCTTTAAGGTATTTCAGTGGGATGTCACCAGGGGCAGCCTCAACAAAACTGCAAAAGTTAGCCTCATCTTGGGTGCCCTTTTGTATCTTCAGGGATGCACCATCCCTTTGTCCTCACCAAATGAAGCGTGACTTCATGGATTATAAATCCCCCATTCACAGCATGCTCTTAAAAACAAGTCATTCATAGCAAGAGCAATTTGAAAAGGGTCAAAGTTTTAAGTAACTGTGGTGCAAACTGATGGTAGAATTTCAAGCACCTGTATGGGTGGCCAATTTGTGAAAATAGTGGACTTCTGAGGCCCTTACAAGCCCTCTAAAAAGCCACTGAATTATATGATTCCCAGGCTTACAAGTCTTGAAACTCCTGTACAGGAAAAACACAGTGATAAAGTCAATGATTGATTAGTTGCTAATTATGTAACTTAAAATAATGGGGGACACAAAGACTACACGTGCTACTGGTTTAGACTAGAAGTATTTCTTTGAAAATATTAGCAAGCAAAATACTTTCACTATGCTACTGCTTTCCAACAGCAGTCACTGAAGACCCTCTGTAAAGGCTACACAGGTGCCAGTTACTATAAAACATAATCTCTTGATCTCTGTACATGTATGTCAATCTCTCTGTGTCAGCTCCTCTCTCTCTCTCTCTCTCTAAATTGTCTCAGAAATACAGCTACTCAACTTTGCTGTTCTAGCATGGAAGCATCTACAGACAACATGCAATCACATGAGTGGACTTCTTTTCCCTTAAAACTTTATTTACAAAAATAGGTCATAGATTGCTGACTCCTTTACGAGAGGTATAATTTTAGGTTTTACATTTAGGATTATGATCTATTTTGAGTTAATTTTTGTACACAATGCAAGATACTGATCAAATTCATTTTCTTGAATATAAATTGGCTAATAACACTTGTTGAAAAGACTATCTTCTTTCCATTGACTTTCCTTTGCACCTTGGTCAAAATCAGTTTTCCATGTACTTGTGGGTCTCTTTGTCAGCTCTTTACTCTGTTCCATTGATTTATTTGTCTATCTTGAAGGCTAAAATCACACTGCTTTATATGTTTTATAACTATATAATGCATCTTGGAATCAGATAGTGTTAGCCCTTAAAGTTTGTTCATTATTCTCTGGGTGTTTTTAAGATTAACTCTTCACTGCTGGTTTTAAGCAATTTGATACTGACATGCCTTGTACTTTTTCTTGAGTTCTTGTGTTTGGGGTTCCTTGAACTTTTTGGATCACTGGGTTTACAGTTTGTATCAATTTTGGAAAAATTTTGGCCATTATTTCTTGAAATATCTTTTCTGCCCTCCCCTCTCTCTCCTCTCCTCTAAGGAGATGAATTATACATATATGTCTCCTTGAAGTTATCCCAAAGCTCAGAAATGGTCTGTTCCTGTTCCCTTTAGCTGGATTATTTTTTTTCCTTCTTTGTTTCACTTTGGAAAGTCTCTATTGTGAAGTCTTTGAGTTCATTAATCTCTTTATCTCCAATGCCTAGTCTGCCGTTAATCCCAACCAGTGAATTTTTCATCACACACATTATGGTTTTAATCCCTAGATGTTTTATTTGAATCTATTAAATATCTTTCACGTCTCTGCTTACCTTTATGCACATATTATAACAGCCAGTTTAATGTCCTTATCTGTTACCATCTAATATCTAGGTAAATTTCAATTGTTTAATTCTTCTCTACATAATGAGTTGTATTTTCCTAATTCTTTCCACACCTGGTAATTTTTTATTGGATGCCAGAATCTGTGAGTTTGCCCTTGTTGAGATCATATATATGTGTGTGTGTGTGTGTGTGTGTATATATATATATATATATATATATATATATATATATATATATATATATATATATATATTATTTATATATATTTATATGTACATATATAGATTTTCTTGAGCTTTGTTCTGATATATATAAAATTACTTGGAAATGGTTTCATCCTTTTGAGTCTTGCTTTTAAGAATTGTTAGGTAGGACCAGAGCTATGATTAGCTTAGCACTATTAATTCCCCACTAATGAGTCAAGACCCTTCTGAGTAATCTGCCCAATGCCCCATGAACATGAGCTTTTTCAGTCTGACTTGTGGGAAAAGGCACTATTCTTGGTCCCCTGTGTATGCTAGGTATTGTTCTCTAATCTTCTCTGAGGACTTTTTCCCCCTGACTCAGGTAGTTTCCTCATACACACAATCCAATAATCCACTCAGTAAGGTAGTGGCTTTCTGTGGTTTCAGTAACCTGCGTTCAACCAAGGTCTGAAAATACTAAATGGAAAATTCCAGAAATAAACAATTCATACATTTTGAATTGTGCACTGTTCTGTTCTGAGTAGCATGATGAAATCTCACACCATCCCGCTCTATCCTGCCGGAGATCTCCAACCATTGACATCATCTACTCCTAATATCCAACCATTGACATCATCATGGCTGGATGATCCAGGATCACCCAAAGCAGATGATCCTATTGACCTTCTGATGATTACTCAGAAAGTCAATAGTAGCCTAATGCTGCGTCACAATACCTACTCATTTACCTCACTTCATCTCATCATGCAGGGATTTTATTATCTCATATCATCGCAACAAGAAGGGTGAGTACAGTATAATAAGATATTTTGAGAGGGAAAGACCACATTCACATAACTTTTATTACAGTATATTGTTACAATTATTCTATTCTAATTTATTATTAATTATTATTAATCACTTACTTTGCCTAGTTCATAAATTAAACTTTATCATAGGTATGTATGTATAGGAAAAACAGTATATATAGAGTTTGGTACTATGCGTGGTTTCAGGCATCCACTGGGGGTCTTGGAAAATATCCTCTGTGGATAAGGGGGGACTACTGTATTCTTTTCAATACTCTAAGTTCCCTCTTTATGTGAGGGTTTGCTTATACAGGCTTGGTTTCTTTTGGTACTCATAAGTATTTTTAGTACTCATGTGTTTCCTTGTCACTTCAAATGTCTCATGTTCCTGTCGTTCATTAGAAGTTTATGAACACTCTCTCCTCTCCAATACACTGTCCTATGTATTCTAGTTAGCTTGGTTTCTCCAGACTCTAACCTCTTCAACATAGGGACTCCACAGGATTCACCTACCTGCATCATAGCCTAGAAACTCTCCCAAGGCAGGAAACTGGGGAAATCATATGGCTCACTTCATTTAACTACATTTCAGCGTTCCTGTCCTTGACTGCCTGATGTCCAGTGTCTTGATACCAGAAATTCTTTCACATACTTTGTTAATTTTTGTTCATGTGCTTATTTTAGGAAGGAGGTTGAATCTGGTCCCTATGACTCCTCTTTTTTGCTGGAAGTGGCATTCTCCACTGGTTTAACCTTATATTTAACTGTAAGAAAATATCCTTCTTTTTGAGGTGTCTATCAGTGACTCAGAAATTCTAGCTCTATTTTGTGTGAAGTCATTTAGATGGTATCTAATACACTAATAGAATATTTTAGTCTTTACTTGGCATGCTATAGCTACTAAAATCCTCATTTTGCTCATTTCAAAGCTTAAGGTACTGAAAGTCAGTACTTAATATTATCATCACTAATTTATATGAATATCCACCAGAGCATTGTTTATAATTGCATAAATAACAAAATACACTGCAAATATCTAATAATGGGAATGTTAAGATAAATACATAAGGTGGAATATTATACAGCCATTACATAAAATGTTTTTCTAAAAATATTTAATTACATTGGAAAATGTTACTATGTAATGTTAAATAAGATTGTACATATAGTTGAATGTCAATTTCATTAATAATACATAAATATACATTTTTAAATTGGATGAAAATGCATTAGCTTCTTAATTATAATGGTGGTTATCTCAGTGTTAAATGCTGTAGTCATTAATTGTTGTTTATTAAAATTTCAGCCTTCCCAACACGATACGATTGTATTTCCTGGCCTCCTTCTGGTTGGATAGAACCATATAACTACTTCTTGCGAGTGGGTTGTGAGCAGAAATAATAATATGTCACTTCTGGGATGCAGGATTTAGTTGGCATTGTTAGATTTTCCAAAATCCCTCTGTGGCTGACATGACTAACAGTAATTAACGTTCAGCACAGTTGCTGCTTCACCAACCTCGGTCCTTGAGTAACCATTATAAATTGAGACTCTTCTTGCCAAATCACAATTGACAGTTAGAATGAGCAAGCAATTCATCTTTGCTTCTTTAGCAACTGATATTTGGGGGTTGTTTGTTATAACATGAAGTGGGCTATCCTGACCGATACCAGGGGATTATGGAAAGTTTCATTTTTCTTTATTATACATTTCTGTATTTTCCAATATATACACAATGAACTTGGGTTAATTTTGATATAAAAATTCTTTGCTATATACTTACTTCATTGAATGAAAGGTGACATCACTTGTAAGAAATACCATTATTTTATTATGTACCCCTAAGAAAGAATAAATGTTGCAAGTTAAACTGTGACTTAATGCTTCAATGAGAGTTCTATATATTATTTGAATTGGTTACATCAGTCTCTTGTTGCTTTCCAATTTCTTTTATCAGCTCCAAAGTATTTGGCCATTTCTTCTGTCATCTGCCTTCAGTTGTGTCACTAGATGTGTGGTGTAATGTATGTAGGCACCTTTATTTCTTAAGTTTCATAAAACTTTTTGTTTGTTCTTTGAAATAAAAATAGGAATGTGTCATTTCTCCACTGATCACTAATGTAACTAGCTTCTTATTGCAGCTGTAACAAATTGCTACCAAATCAGTGGTTAAAAGCAACACAAAATTTTTATCTTACAATTATGGAAATCAGAAGTCTTAAATGGGTCTCAATGGGCTAAAATCAAGCTGTCAGCAGGACTGCATTCCTTTTGCATCCTGAAGGAATGTGTCTCTTGATAATCTGTTTCTTTGCTTTTTACAGCTTGTAGAGGCTGCCTACATTCCTTGGCTCATGGTTCCATTCAAAGCTGGCAATGTTGGGCTAAATTCTCACACTGCCATCTCTCTGAATCTCTCTTTTGTAGTCACATCTTCTGCTGACTGATTCATCTCTTGCCTCTCTCCCATTTTTAAGTATCCTTGTGATTACACTGGGTTTACCTTGATAATCCAGGACAATCTTCCTATTTTAAGGTCTTCTTATCAGTAACTTTAATTACCCTTGGCTATATAACATATTCATAGGTTCCTGGGATTAGGATGTGGACATCTTTGTGGAGGGAGGCATTATTCTGCTTACCACAATCACTAATATGAAATGCAGGCTCCCTGCTCTTTTTCTATCCCTTCCTGCCCAGCCAGTAACTTTTGCCTCAGTGAGAAATCACATTTTAGTTTTTTTGGAGACATTTTAAAAACAATGCATTTAGTACCAAGAAAGTACACAACACATTGCAGTGATGACCATATGTTTATTATATTTTTTTAGTGTAGATATTCTCTACAAAATCACTGATTTTCAGAAAGCTATCTCTAATTTGGGCAACACAATGTATAGGGAAATCATGGTATCCTCCTACTTTTTTTTTTTTTTGGCCACACCACGCAGCATGCGGAAGTTCCCTGACCAGGGATTGAACCCATGCCCCCTGCAGTGGAAGCACGGGGTCTTAACCACTGAACCACCAGGGAAGTCCTGATGACCATATGAACAACTATGATCGAATTTCACAATGATAACTAACTTACCCCTTATTGATGGTAAGATGCCATAGATTTTTAGAATGCATCACTGTATCAAAGATGTTGAATGTAGAAAAACAGTGTGTGTCTTAGAATCAATGACATACAGCATATGCAAAGGAATAATCAACAGATCTGCCAGTTACTCATCTGACAGGTCTCTAAAGAATGGAACAAATACAAGATAAGCTTTGACAGGAAAAGTAGAACCAGAACATGGGCTTAGTCCATGCTGAATAGTGAAAAAGAGGCATGAGGACACTACACGCATGTGTCATGAGACACTGAAATGAGCGCTGAGATGACTAGCATAGCCATTGATTGAAATGTAAATAATCCCACACTCATTCAAAAAAAAAAACCCTTCAGTAAATATTCAAGGAAGTTTTCCATTTTTATTAACATAAACTAGGCTTGCTTCCTCCATGTGTTTATCTATTTTGACATTTTGAATTGCACAGGAATGAATGTGCTTTGAAGAGTGATTAATTTAAAAATTCGAATCACGCACCATAAGTCAGATAATGGGTATAAAATGATTTCACAATCTAAAGTAAAAAGTCAAGTGTACTTTTCTCAAAATCATTTTTCATAGATAATTTCCCTTCCCTTTATAACCATGGTAGGGACACTGATTTATTATCTATCTTGAGGTGGTAAAATACAAGGACAGCAAATATAAACAAAACTTTACTACTGTTTATTAAATTCCTACTTTGAAAAATAGCAAAGCTTCAAGATGCAACTACACACAAAACTTCAGTTATTAAGAATAATTGGGAAGAAGGCAATTCTGATTTAGTGAAAAGTCTAAATCACATTAAGTTTGAAAAGAAATATAATTGAGTTACATTGAAGCAATGTAATAAGATAAATTTTTTAAAGCTAACTAATTTTTGGCAATTGATGATACTTGTTTTAGTAAAAATATGATTGTGATTAGGCTTTAAATGGATAGCATGGAAAAGAGTGGAAATACCCAACGGACTGGAGTCAAGACATATGTACCCAGCTCCCAGATCTGCAGTTAAGAACACTCTGTTTCCTTATCTATAAAATGAAGGGATTATAATAGATAATATCTGAGACTTTTGAAGCTCTACAATGCTTTAAGTATATATTTACTTACCAGTAAATAGAAGTTGCCAAAGTGGTTTTAGAACTAAGAACTTGAATCAGTGATTTAGGCATTCCTCCTATAATCCTCTTGAAAATATTAATTTGTTTAGCAATCCCCTTTTCTAGACATAGTTAAAAAGTAAGCCAGTCTCTGGCAAGGCTTTTTGTTTTTGTTTTTAATTTGGAATTATTTTTATTATGGTATTCTGACAGTTTACTGTAGTTTATATTCACAGATAAACGTCAGTTGAAGCAATTTAAAAAGTTAACACTCTAATAGGGAACACAAAAGAAGACTTCAGTATTTCAACCTGCTTTCCTTCTGGCAAAGCATTAAAATTGTTCTTTATATAAAAACGATGCAATGCACTCATTTTGCTGTCAGTCAAAATCTGCTCTGTGCTTTAAACTGAATGACAACAAGGATTAGAGGGACTGATCAAGTCTGAAATATGTGTGTGGAAAGGACAGGGGATTGGGGAAGGAGGAGAAGTAAACTCATAAGAATGAGGCTCAAGGTTTTTTGTTGTTGTGTTTTTGTTGTTGTTTTTTGTTGTTCCTGTTTTTGTTTTTTTGGTATGTGTGTGAGTTACAGCCTACTCTTCCACATTTGTGCAGTTACAAACTTTTCCAGACTTCCTTCCTTGTCTTCCCCTCCCAAGTTCTTTTCTTTATCCTTTCCTTTTATTTCCTTCTTTTCCCCAACTCTCCCTCTGAAACCCCGAAGTTGTCTTACCCCATAACTTCATTTCCTGCATCCATCACTCTTGAAAAAAAGACAAGTCAAGATGAGATTAAATGGTTCCTGTTTTGCCTAAAACTTGTTAAAATTCCAGTGAGAAGGTGAAAATGAGATTAATCTGCCAGTAGCTGTCTCCTTCTATTTTTCAGGACCACTTTTAATAAAAGGAGCACACAAATTTTCTTTTATGGTTTTACATTTAGCTCTTTGCTTGTAATGGAGAATTCTACTTCAGCTGAGGGAAAAACTAAGTCATTTGCATGCAAATACAGCAATAAGGAGAGACTGCACAAATAATGAATATGGCGTATTAGCCAATCTTCCTGCAATCAGTGACCAGGAATATATTCATTCTGAATGATTCACTGATTCATTCTAGTTATTACCATAAAAAGTGTCCTAAGATGTGTGTATCACTTAAATTAAATGGCAGTGATTAACAGTATATTTTCCACACAATATCATGAATTATAAGGACTGTATCTGCACTGGATATGCTTAACAGTCATACCATTAAATTAAAAATTGCCTAAGTGGGCCTTGATCAGAAAGTATTTGGAAAGCTAACATTGCTGTTCATGAATAGTCTGGGTCTGCTTTTCTTCATAGAGTTGTCCTTCCTAAAACCGAAATAATACTTAACAGCTATGACAAAAAATATCGTATTTTTTTGACTTTGAGAGCAATGAAATACATATGGATGCTTTTAGCTAAAGATGAATGAGCTACTAACAGCAAGATGGCAAGTTTGTTGCCACCCACAATAGTCTCTTTTTTGGATCAGACTTTTATCAAATAGAAAGTGCTTTCATATCTAGTGTTTCTTTTGATTCCCAGTACATCCTGGCGAGGGGATAAAACCTGTGTATTTATTCCTGTTTTAAAACAGGTGAGTGAGGTTCTCAGAGACTAGATTACTTGTCTAAGGACACCCAGCACATATTGTCATATTGTTTTCAAATGTTGTAAGAATAGATGAAAAGTGTGTTTTGGAGATAAGGCTGCCCTTTGTTGCATTAACTTTAATCTGTTTTCAATCTTTATATTTAGTTTACCTTGAAATTACAAATAATGTTAAGGATCATTTAAAAGTTTTAAATTAATTTATTAATTTTATTAATTTAATTTAAATTTTAAATTCTGTACCAGAGGGACATGGTTTGTAAAAGGTAGGGAAATAATATGCTACATATTCTAAGTTCTGATATTAAAAATGCTCAGGGGGAAATTACTGTTATATGAAATTGGCAAGGAAATCCTAGTTTTACTTTTTGTCCCATTCATTTGTAAACTCATGTGGATGAGGACTTTTTTAAAATGAGTTACTCTGTTTGGAATATAAACAGCTTCTCATTACTGACTACTATCAACTGGATGATATAATAAAAATGATAACAATAGCGATCATTTATTCAGTACTTTCTTTGTAACAAGCATTATTCTAAAGGCTTTACAAATGTTACTGATTTTAATGCACTAATTCTTCTTAACAACCCTGTGAAGTAGGCACTATTATGATTCCATTTTAGAGGTATGAAAACTGAGGTACAGAGAATTAACATACTTCCTCATGGTTACATAACTAGTAATTGAAAGTAAGGAATTCAAACCCAGGCAGTCTGGCTCCAGAGCCACAACTCTTAACCATTAATGGATGCTGCCTAAAAAAAAGAGAAGTTTCTAGAGTCTGACTATCTGGGCTCCAATCTTGGATCTATGCCACACTAGTCATAGGGGAGTTGTTTAATATCTTTAGGTCTCAGCTTTCACATCTGTAATATTATGATAGCAATATCAACCTCATAGGGTTAATACAAAGAGGAAATAAAATAACAAATTTAATACAACATAGCAAGATGACTGAAAACTAGTTGTTAATGAATGTTAATTTTTCCTCTGAATGACAATGAAAGTACTGCCTTGTGATAATCCTATTTCTAAATTTGGAGGTTATCATAGGCTTGTATTTGTAACACTGTCTCATCTGTCGCCTATCTCCTGAAGAATTGCATTCATACCATCTCAAAGTATCTGGGTGACATGGCAAAAATAAAATCAGTCAACCAAATGATTAATTGATTTACTTGAATGAGCTATTAATTAACCAACTTTTTTTCATCTTGACTAATTTGATTTTAGACTAAAATTTCTTAAGAGGCTGCTAGATTTGGTCTTGTGTATAGGCTAAACTATCACTGTTAAAAGGCACTATATTATTAGTGTCCACCTCTGAGAAATGAATGTGTACATCAATTAAGGTTTGTTTAGGAGATTAAAAACAAATGCTTACAATGGCTAAATTATTAAATTCTAAACCTCTATTACATTGACCACTTTGGCTGAACATGTTTTCTTGGCATTCAACTAGAGACCAACAAACATTACATTTTCAAGAGTTAAAAATAAAGTTAAATGGAGATAATTATGCAGCTGCTATTGTAAGTGAGAAACTGCAGGAGTTCCCAAAAGATTTCAAGAGTTTTACAACTGTTGAGTCAGTTTTCCGAAATTTGTCTGTGGGTGCAATCTAGTAAGCCTAACTGGAAGAGTGACTGGGGAGGATGTTTCTTTCTTTTTTTTTTTTTTTTTAAACATCTTTATTGAAGTATAATTGCTTCACAATGGTGTGTTAGTTTCTGCTTTATAGCAAAGTGAATCAGCTACACATATACACACGTTCCCATATCTCCTCCCTCCTGCATCTCCCTCCCTCCCACCCTCCCCATCCCACCCCCCCAGGCGGTCACAAAGCACTGAGCTGATCTCCCTGTGCTATGCGGCTGCTTCCCACTAGCTATCTATTTTACATTTGGTAGTGTATATATGTCCATGACACTCTCTCACCCTGTCACATCTCACCCCTCCCCCTCCCCATATCCTCAAGTCCATTCTTTAGGATGTTTCTTATTGATAACGGAAATCTTATCCCAGATCCAGTACTGAGTTACCCAAAACTCAGACAAAGTTCATGTTTAGAGCACCAGCAAAGTTCAGCTTTGATTAATCTATCTAGATTTTGTAATAAAAATATCTAGAAAGTAGAAAAATATCTAGAAGAAAAATCTAAAATATTTAATTTTAGTTTGTATTCAAGTTTTGTGTCACTTTGAAAAATAAAAATTTATTTTTTAATTACATATCAATGTCTGGGTCACCATAATCTTGCAAGTGTTAGGATCTTAATTCAATTCCAGTAGAAATCGACCGGAAGAGGGTCTTGGAGCAAAGTTAGCATAAATGGGAACGGGCCATTTCTAAGTAATGTTGCGAAAGCTGAACTCCGAGTTAGAAATAAAAACTATCCAATTTCTAACTTCCAAATTTTTGCTCACATTTTAACTATTAGAGCTTGACACAGAACAGCAGCTTGGGAAAGGCTAGTTGGTCGATTGCTGATTGATTGCTTCCGGGAGCTGTTTTGCGGAGCCTTTAGAAGTTGCCTGCCTCCTAACCCTGTGCTGTTACTGCAACACAAGCACCTGACAGATTTCCTTGCCAAGGCTGACTGGCCATCGTTCAGGGAACGAAGCCCCTTCAAGCATCCTTGAAAGGGCTTTTCTCTTTGGAGAGAGCACCTTGTAAACCCTCACAATTTTGTTTCCTTGGATGCTAATTGGTTTTTAAGCCTGATGGGTTTACAAAAGTTAGCTAAAATTTCAAGTGGCCTTTGACATATTCAAGTACGCAAATGGAAAGACATCTCAAGCTGATTCTCTCTTTCGGGTGACTTAGGCTTTGTCTATATAATCCCAGTTTCATATTGTAGAGTTGAGGTTGAATATAGCCATTTTTGAAATGGGCGTTAATTACATGTTATCAGATTTCAGTCACTGGGGAGGCGGCGTGGGAAGGCTGTTGTGTTTAACAGTTTCTCTTTAGGAGGCAGAAAATAGTACAAGCTTACAAAAGACAAAAACAGGGTTTTCACTCCATCATTACATTGATTAGTACTCCTGTGTACCCATATGGGCATAGGGATCTCTGGGATTATGTAAACAAGCAATTGCTCAAAATAGTGGCCCTGCCTAAAATGATTCCAGGCTTAACTGGAATTAGAGCTCAGAAACTGGAATTAGTTCCCAGAAACTTTCCACTACACAACAGAGTCATATGTATACAGAAGCTCACAACACCCCGCCCCCACCCCCACAGAAACTGTGAAAACTTTATTACTTAAAAATATAGCCTTGATATTTACTTAAATTCTGGTTGACGCAACTTATTCTATTTTTTTGTTACTCTCTACTCCTGAATGGCTTCCCTTCAAGCTTGCTCATTCTTTCCCAAGATGCTGATGGCTCAGTGATTTAGGTTGGCATGCTTGGACACGGGCAGGGTTGGCTAGGTGTATGAAAGTATAGGAAGAAAAGTTAACAGAATCATCTATATTCTCCTTCTTTTACCTCAATCTAGAAAAAATAAAGATTTTTTGGGAAGAACAATTCCTAGAATTGTTCAGGAATGTGGAGAAATGTTTAAAATTGCTTTAATTTTATAAGAACTAGTTAAAGCACCATCCATGGGTTTTCACAGATGACAACATTATTAAAATGCTCAAGTCATTACATGCTCTTCCAAAAATTTAGATTCCAAAAACATTAACATTAATGTCTTTCCCCTTTTTAGCTCATTCTATAAAAATAATGAAAATTGGGGCTTCCCTGGTGGCGCAGTGGTTGAGAATCTTCCTGCCAATGCAGGGGACACGGGTTCGAGCCCTGGTCTGGGAAGATCCCACATGCCGCGGAGCAGCTGGGCCCGTGAGCCACAGTTGCTGAGCCTGCGCGTCTGGAGCCTGTGCTCCGCAACAAGAGAGGCCGCGATAGTGAGAGGCCCGCGCACCGCGATGAAGAGTGGCCCCCGCTCGCCGCAACTAGAGAAAGCCCTCGCACAGAAACGAAGACCCAACACAGCCATAAATAAATAAATAAATAAATAAATAAATAAATAAATAAATAAATAAATAAATAAAATTAAAAAATAATAATGAAAATTAAAAAGTAAAAATAAAAACCTAAATTTTAAAAAAGGAAATAAAAGAATAATAAGCTTAAAACCAAAGAAAAGCTTCTCTTGAGGTAAGCAGTTTTCTAATAATGCGAATATCTACTTAAATTTGGAGAAATATTTTCTATTAGTAGTGCTATATATGTGGTTTTATTTAATAGTTATGTTCATTCATTTGAGCAAATTCATTCATAACTAAAGTAAACATCACAGAAACCTTATAAACCTTTGAGGCCGTGAATCTTCTTTACAAAATCTTCTTTATGTATAGCATAAAACACATCAAAATGGTCATGTGAATTTATCAAATGGAAATGTCATGAAGATTAAGGTAATAGCCCATCCTCTGTTCATGTTACACTTGATGGGAAAAGCTTTGAATGACAAGAACAATGGCAATATCTTGATTCTTTGTCAGGAAATCACAATTCAAATCCTTACGAATATATTCACAATGTAGCTTAGAAAAAAAATCTAGCTTTAATATTGAAGAACTGTCACAGAGCTTTGGTCATGTTGTTGAACTAGGGAATATTTTGATTTTGGCCCTTTATAATGGTTCAGTTATGTATTTTTAAGAACACTGTGTATGCACAATAGGGATTTTGAGTGAATAGTGGGGTTGGAAGGAGGGTTCACTACATAATGAATATAATTAATGAATTAGCCTAGCTAATGACTAGAGAAGAACTTACAAAAAAGTAGGAAGATGGGAGTTATTCATCAGTTAATGAAATCAAGTTGTTAGAGCTTTAAGATTAGCCTTAATAGGATATCTACATTTGGAGCCTTATTGAGAAACTCTCTTAAAATCCATGTTTGCTAACATCAGTAATTTATGAAATATTTGTTTATTATAAACCACAAAAAATGTCTATTATAAAAATGTGATTTTCAAATTACTTTTCATGAATGAGAATTCTTTTCTTTACTTGTTTTTACATAGTAAGCTATGTATGCCTGAACACCTGCAAATAAAGCATCTGACTCTTATTTCAGAAGTAGATTGTGATATTTTTAATCACATTTTAGGAGGGAGATTCCAAGATCAGCGGTTAAGTTTCTCCTGAGTACTTTGACTGCAATTAAAAGTAAGCTGCCACCAGGTGGAAAGTGGTATTTTCATGACAGCTAGGATGACCATATGTCCCAGGTTGCTTAGGAGAGGTCTAACTTATGACTTTTGTCCCATATTAAATATTAATAGCACATCCTTTTCACTCTCAAAAGTTTCCAAATTTGGACAATTAATTTTATGGTCACCCTATGATAATTTCATGGTCAAAGAGCACTGCCAACTCTCAATTTAGGTGAATGGCTTCAGGGTCTGAGAGAAATAACATAGCACTCCTGATAACATTTCCTTTCACATACAGCATATTCTCCCTTAGATTTAAATAATTGTCTACATTTTTTATTTGTTAAACTTTCTTTGAATTGCATCTAAGTTTTTCCTATGGCCTCACACGTGCTTAAACCAGTCTAGTAATCTGTTAGGTCCCATGTTTTTTCTGGAGCTTTCCATTCTTCTAGTCTAGTCTGGACTTGTTGCACTTTAGCTCTGCTGAATAACAGCTATCCTGGGACTTCCACTGGCCATCATTAGTGGAATTCTCTTCATTTCTCTGTCGCTCTCTCATGCATGAAATCACTTGCTTCTTGGATCCCACTTTTTAGGCTTATTTTCTCTTTTTGGTAGAATACTTCCTCCAGTACTCTTAAATTTTTGAATTTTCATGTGTAAAAAATATATGTGAAAATATACCCTGCTGATAGTTTAACAGCACACAGAATTTTAGACTAAAATCATTTTATCTGAGGATATTGAACATTGCCTTCTAGCTTCTGGTATTAATATTAAGAAGTTTGAAGCTATTCTGCTTCTTGACCCCTTGAATGTAACCTATTTATTTTTCTCTTTGGAAGCTAATCTTTGTCCCCAGAGTCCTAAATTTTATGATTGTTTGCCTTAATGTGGGTTATTTATTATATATTTATTTTTGTTCTAGACAATTAATAGGTCCTGTCAATTAAGGGGCTGCTAGCCTTTCATTCCAGGAAATATTTTTCAACTGTTCCTCTTTGATGATTTCCTAATCTCTATTTCACCTGTCCTCTTTGTTAATTGAATTGAGCCTTTACAGTGGAAAAACACACCTCCCAAACACAAATACCTTTCAAGGGCCCATTCCAAGAGCTTAGCACAGTGCCTGGCACAAATTTCAAAAGTAAATAAAAGTATGTTGAATAAATGACCACTATGATCACCTAATGGAAAGTATCAAAGTGCAATCTTTGCTTATGTCTAGTCTTTCTTCATAATGATTTTTTCGTCTTTGCTTGGAACCATCGGTCTCAAAGGGGATGTGACAGGCATATTCTGATAATGTGATTTGATCTTTCCCTCACAATGTCCCATTTCACCCTATGGTTACTGGAAATTTTTTTCTAATATTTAGATTTTCAGGTGCCACTTTTCACTCCTTTGGCTTTTAGGTACTACTATATTCAACAATGATCCCTAGTGGGCCACAGTATTTTTAAAGGCATCGAGTTGGTTCCTCTGAAAACAATTTTAAAGGCTGAGTTTGAATAGCTCTATCTTTGAATACCCTGTCAGCCAGAGTTAGTGGCCCAAAGGAGGTGATCCATACCGAAGGAGGGCATGAAGGTGAGACCGAATACAATCTCCAAAAGTTTAGCTTAGTTTCCACGTTTTTTCTGCTTTAACATTAAAAAAGCTTAGTACCACCAAGTAACATTTAAGAAATTCAGAAATTGGGTGAACTGTAGCAATGCTTGAATACAAGTTCCTGAGAGGATTTAAAAGCTATTTACCACTCAAATCCAGCTACATGGTGAGATCTTAACCTAAGTAGAATAGGCAGCCTCCTATCAAGAATTTTATGAGTTGTGGAACCACTCCCCTTCACAAACAAGCAAACAAGTAACAAATTTCCCTACCATATGCCCATCTTCTACAGCATACCAGTTCTCATCATTAGGGTGTTTTTGACATCAACATGGGAATCCCCAACTGATTAATTCTGGGGTGGCATGAACTGCCTATGCTCTTCCCTGTGGTAAGTTATTTATTGAGAAATGTGCCTTTGTGAGAAGCCATACCACATAAACTGTTTGGCCTTCAGAGGACCACTTCTCTCCCACCATTAGCAACTCTCTCCACCGCACCACAACCCAACCTCACACTCAATACACACACAACCAGATTATTAGGTGCTCTCTAAGTATATGAAAAATAAAGAATATCTCTTCCATGGTGGTGTACTTTCCAGAAGTGATAAAAAAAATTACCAATCTACTGATTCATGAATTCAATGAAATCTAAGTGGTATATATAAAATATATTTATAAATAAATCCACACTAAGACACATCACAGTGAAACTGTAGATCAAAGGTAAAGAGAAGATTTTTAAAAAACAGTTGCAGTTAGAATAAAAGTTGACATCTCAAGAGCTATAATGGAAATCAGAAGACAGTGGGATAATATTTTAAAACTGCTGCAAAAACAACTGCAAACCTAGAATTCCATACCCACTGAAATATACTCATCTGCCAATGATTAGTGTGAAATAATAACATTTTCAGACAAATAGACCTTAACTAAAGGAAATTCTAAAGAATGAAGTTTAGGCAGCATAAAAGTGATCCAGGTGTAAAAATAATCATAAGAAATCTTAAATGCAATAGCAAAGGAATAGCAAAGAAAGGAGAATAACAAAGAACTCTTCTCTGTGAAAATATGGCAATCTCTGAGTTAAAAATTCTCTATAAAATCTCTGCTAAATGTAAACATGCTATGAAAAAAGAGTGACATATGTCATTTACATTTTCTAGTACAGTGTGTGTTCTAATACAGAAAGTGTGTTCTCTGGAAGATTAGTGCCCTGAGAAACATTAATAAGTGTTACTTGAAAATAAGGTCACATGTTCAAATATGTGTGGGAAACATGGTGTTAAATAAAGTGAAACCAGATATTTGACCTTCAAGTATACTAATGTACATTTTAAATTACCAAGAGTGTGATATAGTATATAGCATTTCCCAATTTTATTTAACCACAGATTTTTTTTTCAGAGTAACTCAGTGAATTGGCTCTCCATATATCACACTCAAGGAAGCTCTGTCCCTAGCACATTCCCTGTGATTCTTTATGAAATTCGATATATGTTAACTTGTAAAGCAGCAAACGTTCCTGACACAGTAGAGCAAGAGATGGGTAAATTCTTACAGAGAGAAGAGAAAAGGGTACGATTTAGAGTATGAAGTGGTTCCTGGGATGGGGGATCCATATAGGGGAGCTACCTTTGTGAGAAGGAGAATTGCAAAAGCACTAAGGGCCAAATGGCAAAGAATAACATCATGTGCTTAAAACTTGTTTTGGGGCCTCTGTTGCTCAACTACGTGGGTCATCCATGAGTATTCACAATCTTTTGGCAATATAAAAGAAAATGGTTGAGACGTGAAATAAGCAAAACTTGCAGCTGGTTCTCCTTCTGATGCATCTGATTAGGAAGCAGTGTCCACTGGCCATATATGCAAACCCGTGTAGAATCCTCAGTGATAATTTTTGCCTCATTGCAAGATACAAAATAACAAGATCAAGTGGTTTTCCATTATACGAGATTAATATGATTTTATATGCAATGACTAAATATTTTTTATGTAAAACAATTCTCACCAGAGGCCCATAAGACTATCAATAGGTTTCTCATTCACCAGCAAAATTCATGTCTATCTTAATCCTAAAAGTAATAATATATTCCCTAATATTAATAAGTATTTATCCTGATAAGTTTAGAATTTAAATTTTTAAAATTATTAAATTTAGTATTCATATTAAATTACTATTAAATTAGTATTTCATTGATTATACAATTATGTTAAAGACATTTTATTAATTTGTTTTATAAAAGGGAAAGAACATTTTAGCAATTTGTGTAGTAGTTTTCTACATCTCTGCAAGGGTAACAGCTCTGAGAAATAGGCAGAGCATAGTACTTTCCTTGATTGGCAGATTATGTGACTTGCCTAAAATCATGCGGCTACAAAATCCATCCCAGTTGGACCAAATGAGAGTTACGGTTTCATAAGTGATGGCAAGAGCTCAGAGAAAATTCAGGTTGCATTGACAGTAGAAGCATGTGGAAACAGAAAAATAATTCAGATTTTGGGGAAGGACTCATTAGAAACAGGCTGAATTCACAAGGTCAAGCAGAGGTATTGTTCTAGGTTGTAATTGGATTATTCTAAATTTACCAGCAGATATTAATTGACATACATTATAATTCTCTCCAGATCACATAAATTTAAGGACAGGTAAATGTTTAGGTTTTGGCTCTTAACCCCATCCAGTTTTGTCACTGGCACTCTAAGTTTCCATATGCTTCCTTTTTCATGGTGCCCTTGTGATTTTTAAGTCCTCTCAAATGGTCATGAGAGATTTTAGATTGTAGTCTAGTTTGTAAATTATAGAATTTGCTCTCCTATGATTACTCTTTCTCACCTTTGAAATAATTGGGTCATTGCCTTTCTCTTCTTTCCTGCTTACAATTCTAGAGCAGGGTCTTCAAGTAATTATACCTATTTCAATTAACTTTGAATTGTCTAGTCTTTATGTGGCTACAGCTAAGTAATTCATTCTAAAAGTAGCCTCTTTGAGCTTATATATTCCTTTTGTCTCTACCAGGAATGACACATTCATGACATGTGTAGTCACCTCTCTCCTAGAACCACAGCAAACACATTGCTAATTAATTACATGATTTCTGCCACTGGACTCAGACAATGATGAAAATGTAGCACTTACTGTGTGCAAGGTACTATTATAAGCACTTTAAAAGTATTAACAAATTTCATCTCCAGATCAACCTTATGAGACAGCTATTTTCATTATCTCTGTTTTATAGATGGAGCAACTGAGGCACAACAAGTTTAAGTAACTTGACCAAGATTGCACAGACATTACATGTAGAGCTAGAATTTGAATCGAGGCAGTCCAGCTCCAGATTTTATGTACTTTACCATTAATGCTGTATTACATCATATTCCCCATTGGAAAAAGCTTACATGTTCAACCACAAATGACCACAGGCCTAATTCTTATTAATTCTTATAGATTTCACATTTCTCCCACTGATACAGAAGAGGGAAAAGATGACCAGCACAATAGGCATACAGTCCTAGTTCACACTGGATTTGTCTCCTGCTTGGAGGTATTGAGTGAGGAGTTAATTGTACAGAATCACACAATAGGCAAACTCAACTATGATATGCAAACTTGATTCCTTAAACCTTGGACCTAGAATGAGAGTTTGATATTGCTTTGTTAGCTTCCTGATACAAAAGCCACTGTAAACTGATTTCTCAGAATTTGGTAGCTACACCTCATATTGGAGGATCTGAAGCCCTATTAGGCAGGGAATTAATAAAGTTAGAGACAATACTTGCACTGAGCAGCAGAAAACAGGGAAACATAGATTAAGAGAGTCTCCTAACAATTACCACTGACACAGAATTAGTTTGAAATCATGACTTGGGAAAATAGAGATCTGGGTTCCTAGGACAAGTTAAGTTTTGATATCTGAGGTTTTAGGGAGGGAGAAGGGAAAGGAAAAACAAAAGGTCAAGTCAAGATGCATGTCTGGAGATGTTAAAATGCTAAAAGATTCTAGGGGGACATAAGCAATCAGATAGTATCAGAGAACACTATGTAGCTGGGAGCCAGAGGTATGTCAAAGGTAAAATCAGTCAAGAAAGTTGAAGTGGTAAAACACCAGAGACTAGGGTAGTAGTTGAGATCTGGATATTATTCCTGGCTCTTCTGCAAGCATCGTTACTCTGCGTACTTTATCATAAAATATCTCACTTCAGAATTCTTATTTATTAAATGACAAGTCCTGGACTAAACAACCTCTAAAGACTCTTCCAGCTCTATCCTTCCATGATTATGTAATTCATAAACTTACATAACCTTGAAATTCTAACTTCTCTGAAAGTCATAAAATAGCTAATATAAAAGCATTGTTTTTGGCAGGCTGCTTAGTTGAAAGAATTGAACTATTACCAGACAGACCATGTTACTGGGATTTTTTTCTTAACATATTATTACAGGAACTCAAGTACTCATAGGACCCTTGCTTTTGATTTTTCCCAAGGAGCTTCCAAATCTGCCATTCAGTCAACCAACATTTACTGAATTCTAACAATATATTTGGACACTGGGTTAAGCCTTAGGAAGAGAAAGATGAATAAAGAAGAGTCATGGTTTTAAAGTCAATCGCAGTATACTGGGGGAAGTAGAAATGTATGCCCTGAGGACAATATCATGATAGAGATATGTGTAGGATATTATAGGCACAGAAGAAAGAAGTACATAACTCAGTTTAAGAGAGGTGATAATGGAAAGCTTCTAAGTAGAGATCTTACCTTATGCCATTCTTTAAACTGAGGTGTTTATTTGTGGGAGAATGTTGGGCAGAGCATGCCAACCAAAGAAAACAATATGAACACACGAGCAAAGGTGAGAAATAACATTTATGAAAAAGGTTGGCTTCTATTGTTTTCGTCGGTTCTGTACTCCTTTCCCCTTTCTTGTTTTAGCCATGTTTCTCACTCCAACTCTACGATGAGACTGTTAAGCATATTACACTGCCCCCATCACTACAAGGGTAGGCATATGACCCAGACACAGGGTCATATGCCATTTGCCATATCACAGGGTCATGATATACCATTCCCCTCGGTATAGCAGTTCATACAAGGGATGGCATATTACCAAGCCAGATCAGACACTTTCCCTAGGGTTTTAGCATACCAAAGTATCAAATGAAAAACAGTGTGTCACGAAAGCTAGGACCATATACTTTAGTATGAGGCTGCCTGGGTTGAAATATAAGTTTCACCACTTATTAGCTTTGTGAACTTAGGTAAACTGCTCAATCTGTATCTTAGTTTCCTCCTTTGTAAAATGGGGACCACAATAGTACCCACACCATAGTGCTGTAAGGATTAATATGTTAATACATGTAAAGCACTTAGAATATTTCTTGGCACACAGTAAGTACTCATTAAATATTGTTGATATTATTGTTGTTGTATTGTATATGCTATCGCTATATTTGTTTTTTGTGTATATATATATATATATATATGTGTGTGTGTGTGTATTTTTTCTGTGTCCTCACTGAAATATAAGTGCTATGAGAACAGGGACTTTGTCTGCCATGTTCACTATTATATATTCAGGGTCTAGAACAGTGATTGGCACATAGGAGATACTACATAAACATCTGTGGATGAATCAGTGAAGAAACTACAAGCATTTGCATGTCACTAGAGATAAAAGTATATGAAAGTGGGCATGTTGTATTATAAGAGCAGTTAAATAGTGTTAGAAGTGCCCTAATTGAAATAATCACTGTAGGGTTTGTCAAATAACACATGAAATACAACCTTCAGGACAAGTTACTGATCATCTTTAACAAGAGCTGTATGATAGGGTCTACTCGTCATCTTCAGGGGTATAAAAATACATTTCAATTGATGAAATTAATAGTGTTTAAGATAGGTTATTGTTAGAAGTGATATATCAGACCTGCTTAATCTTGCATGAGGAGGTTTTAAAAGGCAACAAAGATCTGGAGGTCCAGAGCTCCTTTGGTCTCATGTACCTACATTTCTCAGTCTTCTGCTCCCTAATCCACTGCCAAGTTCTCTATTCCTACCATTGGTACTTCATTGCATCTTCCTCAGAATGTGATTTTCATGCAAAGTGCCAGTCTTTGGCCTTAGATCAGAGAGTGGGGTCTCCCAGAGCTATAGAACCGGTTACACAGGTTTTTTTTGTTTGTTTGTTTCCTTCCTAATGAATGTTTGTACATTGGATGCAATTTAACTTGAGACTTTCTTTCATTGTAGCATACCATCTAATAGCCAGGATGTGGGAGAGAGAACATATAGCCCCCAGCTACCTCTCAACACCAGAGGCTGCCAATATTTACAGAACAACAACACACAAAAAAACTTGGCATTTGTTGCACTGTCCAAATTGGTTTCACTAGTTTGCAACACATAGACATGGACTTGAAAAGAAAGGTAGGATAGGTTTACCCTGAGTTCGAGAGAGGCCACTAAAGAGTTTAAAAGAGGTAAGTGAACTGATAAGATTTGAAATTTGGATGTCAATCTTATAACTGTGGACAAAGAACCTAAGAAGAAGAATATGAATGCAGGGAGATTAATTTGAAAGGTTTTGATCCAGGTGAGAAATAAAACAGAAAGTGATTTCAGGAGAGAAGAGGAGAGGACAGATTACAAAAATATATGTAGTAATCAGAATAGGTATGTTATTAAGTAGGATAAGGGAGGTAAAAAAGAAGGGAGAACCATAAATATGTCCTAAGTTTCTAGCTTGTGTAACTGGGGGAATGAGGGTGGATGGCACCAAACAAAATAGAGAAAACAAGAGGAGGTGCAGGCACTTGTTTTTTGTTTCTTGAGTTTTAATTTTTTGTTTTCTCTTTCCTGCTTCCTTCTTCTGTTAGCTTTCTTTGATTGCCAAATTCCATTTTAACATCCTGACCCCTCTACTGGCTTCCCTGTAGCTAAGACAAACATTTGTTTTTCAGCCCTCTTTGAGCTATGTGTGCTCATAAATCATTTTGACAATGAACAAAATAAAACAATAGTTGAATCCAGCCAAAAATGGCTATTAAAAAGAACAACATTGAAATAAAACAGCATCAAACTGCAACTACCTGTTGGTGATTTGTTAGTATCATCAATACTAGAGTCAACAAATATTTGAGTGTCAACTCAGTGCTAAGCACTGTCCTGGGTCCTAGGGATACAAAGACCCGGAGAAGCAGCCTAGTAGAATGGATAAAGTGTGATTTTTGAGTTTGAACCAGAGTGTATCTCTTGTTCCACCACCTACTAGGTTTGTGACCTTGGGCTAATTGTTAACCCCTCAGAGCCTCATTATTTTCCATATGCAAGATGGGGATAATTGCATAGCACATACATCATTCAGCTGTCAAGTTATGTGAGATAGCAAATCTAGCCTAGAAGAGCAGCTGATATAAGTACATGATAAATGGTAGCTGCTATGAACATAAAAATCATAATTATTCTCTTAAGAAGCTTACAGTCTATTACGGATTTTTTGTCTATATGAGCCTCCCATATCTTTTTATTATCAATTAAAAGAAAAGAATAGCATTGAATCATATTTTTATCACAGGCAAGGTGTAATGATTCAGAATGGTAGTATTTCATAGTCCTAGAATAGCATTTCTTCAAGACTCTGAGTATAATCAAGTATAACATCTAAAGCCTTGGAGGCTTACTTCAATGATCTGATGAAGAAAATGAAGAAAAAGCAAACTCTCTGAGAATAGTAATTTGAAAATGATGTATTACAAATAGGCAGTTAAAGTGTGTTAATTGGCTGTACTGTAGCACCAAGGGTGTGGTGCGGTTTGGAGGAGAGGGAAAAAACCGAATCATATGAAGTAATACAAACTCAGTGCAATTAAAGTTTCTGCCAGATTGGGTTATAATGAACTCACTGTGTTTTAATGAAGCTAATAACTGAGTATCTTATTAAATTTCACTAGAATACATTGAAGGATGTTTTACTGTAGCCTTTTAAGATCTTTTATGAATCCAGATTTGTGCCAGATATTATAAAAAAGAAAACATTAACTGCATTATTTTACTCCCATCATCATATAACTTGCTTAAGATGTTTGTCAGTAGTGAATAAACTATATTCTTCCTCATCTCAATAATTTTAAATTATAATAAATGCAGAAAATGAAAATACACATCTAAAATATTCATCGTTGTCACAAAATCAGAGGGACTAAATTTTGGATAAAGTTTATGTATTAATAAAGTTTTAAGTTAAAGCAGTAAAAAGCCTTTTGGCCTGGATTTTCAAAACTCAATGGGTGGGAAGACCTTCAAGATGGGGGATAAGACTTGGAGATCACCTTCCTCCCCACAAATACATCAGAAATACATCTACATGTGGAACAACTCCTACAGAACACCTACTGAACGCTGGCAGAAGACCTCACACCTTCCAAAGAGCAAGAAACTCCCCACGTACCTGGGTAGGGCAAAAGAAAAAAGAAAAAACAGAGACAAAAGAATAGGGATGGGACCTGCACCAGTGGGAGGGAGCTGTGAAGGAGGAAAGGTTTCCACACACTAGGAAGCCTCTTCGCAGGCGGAGATGGGGGGAGGGGTGGGTGGGGGGAAGCTTCAGAGCCGCGGAGGAGAGCACAGCCACAGGGGTGCGGAGGGCAAAGTGGAGAGATTCCCGCACAGAGGATTGGTGCCGACCAGCACTCACCAGCCCGAGAGGCTTGTCTGCTCACCCGCCGGGGTGGGCAGGGGCTGGGAGCTGAGGCTCGGGGTTCGGAGGTCAGATCCCAGGGAGAGGACTGGGGTTGGCTGCGTGAACACAGCCTGAAGGGGCCTAGTGCACCACAGCTAGCCCGGAGGGAGTCCAGGATAAAGTCTGGACCTGCCAAAGAGGCAAGGGACCCTTGTTTCGGGGTGCGCAAGGAGAGGGGATTCAGAGCACAGCCTAAATGAGCTCCAGAGAAGGGCGCAAGCCACGGCTATCAGGGCGGACACTAGAGACGGGCATGAAATGCTAAGGCTGCTGCTGCAGCCACCAAGAACCCTGTGCCGAAACACAGGTCACTTCCCACACCTCCCCTCCCGGGAGCCTGTGCAGCCCGCCACTGCCAGGGTCCCGAGATCCAGGGACAACTTCCCTGGGAGAACACAAGGCATGCCTCAGGCTTTTGCAACGTCACACTGGCCTCTGCTGCCACAGGTTCGCCCCGCATTCCGTACCCCTCCCTCTCCCCGGCCTGAGTGAGCCAGAGTCCCCTAATCAGCTGCTACTTTAACCTCATCCTGTCTGGGCAGGGAACAGATGCTCTCAGGTGACCTACACACAGAGGCAGGGCCAAATCCAAAGCTGAACCCCAGGAGTTTTGCGAACAAAGAAGAGAAAGGGAAATCTCTCCCAGCAGCCTCAGAAGCAGCGGATTAAATCTCCACAATCAACTTGATGTACCCTGCATCTGTGGAATACCTAAATAGACAACGAATCATCCCAAAATTGAGGCGGTGGACTTTGGGAGCAACTGTAGACTTGGGGTTCGCTTTCTGAATCTAATTTGTTTCTGCTTTTATGTTTACTTTAGTATTTAGAGTTTATTATCATTCGTAGATTGGTTTATTGATTTGGTTGCTCTCTTCCTCCTTTTTTTTCTTGGCTGCATCAGGACCTCGTTGCTGCATGTGGGCTTTCTCTAGTTGCGGTGAGCAGCGGCTACTCTTTGTTGCGCTGCACAGGCTTCTCATTGTGGTGGCTTCTCTTGTTGCGGAGCAAGGGCTCTAGGAGCACAGGCTTCAGTAGTTGGCACACGGGCTTAGCTGCTCCGCGGCATGTGGGATCTTCCCGAACCAGGGCTCGAACCTATGTCCCCTACATTGGCAGGTGGATTCTTAACCACTGTGCCAACAGGGAAGCCCCTCTTTTTTTTATATATAGATATATATATTTTTTCCTTTTTCTCTTTTGTGAGTGTGTATGTGTATGCTTCATTGTGTGATTCTGTCTGTACAGCTTTGCTTTAACCATTTGTCCTAGGGTTCTGTCTGTCCAATTTTTTTTTTTTTTAGTATAGTTTTTAGTGCTTGTTATCATTGGTTGATTTGTTTTTTGGTATGGTTGCTCTCTTCTTTCTTTGTTTTTTTTTCTTTTTTTAAATTACTTTTTAATTTTTCTTATTTTTAATAATTATTTTTTATTTTTTATTTTAATAACTTTATTTTTTTCTTTTTTCTTACATTTTTTCTATCTTTTCTTCTGAGCCGTGTGGCTGACAGGGTCTTGGTGCTCTGGCCGGGTGTCAAGTCTGTGCCTAGGTGGTGGGAGAGCCGAGTTCAGGACATCAGTCCACCAGAGACCTCCCGGCTCCATGTAATACCAAACGGTGAAAGCTCTCCCAGTCTCCATGTCAATGCTAAGACTCAGCTCCACTCAACGACCAGCAAGCTACAGTGTTGGACACCCTATGCCAAACAACTAGCAAGACAAGAACAAAACTGCATCCATTAGCAGAGTGCCTGCCTAAAATCATAATAAGTTCACAGACACCCCAAAACACACTGCATGATGCAGTCCTGCCCACTAGAAAGACAAGATACAGCCACATCCGGCAGAACACAGGCACTAGTCCCCTCCACCAGGAAGCCTACACAACCCACTGAACCAACCTTAGCCACTGGGGGCAAATGCCAAAAACAACAGGAACTACATACCAGCAGCCTGTGAAAAGGAGACCCCAAACACAGTAAGTTAAACAAAATGAGAAGACAGAGAAACACACAGCAGATGAAGGAGCAAGGAAAACACCCATCACACCAAACAAATGAAGAGGAAATAGGCAGCCTACCTGAAAAAGAATTCAGAGTAATGATAGTAAAGATGATCCAAAATCTTGCAAATAGAATGGAGAAAATACAAGAAAAGTTTAACAAGGACCTGGAAGAACTAAAGATCCAACAAACAATGATGAACAGCACAATAAATGAAATGAAAATTCTCTAGAAGGAATCAATACCAGAATAAATTAGGCAGAAAAACGGATAAGTGACCTGGAATATAAAATAGTGGAAATAACTACCACAGAGCTGAATAAAAAAAAAGAATGAAAAGAATTGAGGACAGTCTTAGAGAGTTCTAGGACAACACTAAATGCACCAACATTTGAATTATAGGGGTTCCAGAAGAAGAAGAGAAAAAGAAAGGGACTGAGAAAATATTTGAAGAGATTATAGTTGAAAACTTCCCTAAAATGGGAATGGAAATAGTTAATCAAGTTCAGGAAGCGCAGAGAGTCCCACACAGGATAAATCTAAGGAGAAACACACCAAGACACATATTAATCAAATTATCAAAAATTAAGTAAAGAGAAAAAATATTAAAAGCAGCAAGGGAAAAACAACAAATAACATACAAGGGAATCCCCATAAGGTTAACAGCTGATCTTTCAGCAGAAACTCTGCAACCCAGAAGGGAGTGGCAGGACATATTTAAAGTGATGAAAGGGAAAAACCTACAACCAAGATTACTCTACCCAGCTAGGATCTCATTCAGAGTCAATGGAGAAATTAAAGCCTTTACAGACAAGCAAAAGCTAAGAGAATTCAGCACCACCAAACCAGCTTTACAACAAAGGCTAAAGGAACTTCTCTAGGCAGGAAACACAAGAGAAGGAAAAGACCAACAATAACAAACCCAAAACAATTAAGAAAATGGTAATAGGAACATACATATTGATAATTACCTTAAAGGTAAATGTATTAAATGCTCCAACCAAAAGACATAGACTGACTGAATGGATACAAAAACAAAACCCATATATATATGCTGTCTACAAGAGACCCACTTCAGACCTAGGGAAACATACAGATTGAAAGTGAGGGGATGGAAATGTATTCCATGCAAAGGGAAATCAAAAGAAAGCTGGAGTAGCAATTCTCATATCAGACACAATAGACTTTAAAATAAAGACTATTACAAGAGACAAAAAAGGACACTGCATAATGATCAAGGGATCAGTCCAAGAAGATATAACAACAGTAAATATTTATGCACCCAACATAGGAGAACCTCAATACATAAGGCAAATGCTAACAGCAATAAAAGTGGAAATTGACAGTAACACAATCATAGTAGGGGACTTTAACACCCCACTTTCACCAATGGACAGATGATCCAAAATGAAAATAAATAAGGAATCACAGATGGACTTAACTGATATTTAAAGGACATTCCATCCAAAAACAACAGAATACACTTTCTTCTCAATGGCTCATGGAACATTCTCAAGGATAGATGATATCTTAGGTCACAAATCAAGCCTTGGTAAATTTAAGAACATTGAAATCATATCAAGTATCTTTTCTGACAACAATGCTATGAGACTAGATGTCAATTACAGGATAAAATCTGCAAAAAACACAAACACATGAAGGCTAAAAAATACACTACTAAATAACCAAGAGATCACTGAAGAAATCAAAGAGGAAATACAAAAATACCTAGAAACAAATGACAGTGAAAACACGACGACCCAAAACCTATGCGATGCAGCAAAAGCAGCTCTAAGGGGGAAGTTTATAGCAATACAATCCTACCTCAAGAAACAAGCAACATCTCAAATAAACAATCTAACCTTACACCTAAAGCAATTAGAGAAAGAAGAACAAAAAAAAACCCCAAAGTTAGTAAAAGGAAAGAAATCATAAAGATCAGATCAGAAATAAATGAAAAAGAAATGAAGGAAACAATAGCAAAGCTCAATAAAACTAAAAGCTGGTTCTTTGAGAGGATAAACAAAATTGATAAACCATTAGCCAGACTCATCAAGAAAAACAGGGAAAAGACTCAAATCAATAGAATTAGAAATGAAAAGGAGAAGTAAAAACTGACACTGGAGAAATACAAAGGATTATGAGAGATTACTACACACAACTATATGCCAATAAAATGGAAAACCTGGAAGAAAGGGGCAAATTCTGAGAAAAGCACAACCTTCTGAGACTGAACCAGAGGAAATAGAAAATATAAACAGACCAAACACAAGCACTGAAATTGAGACTGTGATTAAAAATCTTCCAACAAACAAAAGTCCAGGACTAGATAGCTTCACAGGCGAATTCTCTCAAACATTTAGAGAAGAGCTAACACCTATCCTTCTCAAACTCTTCCAAAATATAGCAGAGGGAGGAACACTCCCAAACTCATTCTACGAGGCCACCATCACCCTGATACCAAAAGCAGACAAAGATGTCACAAAGAAAGAAAACTACAGGCCAATATCACTGATGAACATAGATGTAAAAATCCTCAACAAAATACTAGCAAACAGAATCCAACAGCATATTAAAAGGATTATACACCATGATCAAGTGGGGTTTATCCCAGGAATGCAAAGATTATTCAATATACACAAATCAATCAATGTGATAAACCGTAGTAACAAATTGAAGGAGAAAAACCATATGATCATCTCAATAGATGCAGAAAAAGCTTTCGACAAAATTCAACACCCATTTATGATAAAAACCCTCCAGAAAGTAGGCATAGAGGAACTTACCTCAACATAATAAAGGACATATTTGACAAACCCACAGCCAACATCATTCTCAGTGGTGAAAAACTGAAACCATTTCCACTAAGATCAAGAACAAGACAAGGTTGCCCACTCTCACCACTATTATTCAACATAGTTTTGGAAGTTTTAGCCACAGCAATCAGAGAAGAAAAAGAAATAAAAGGAATCCAAATTGGAAAAGAAGAATTAAAGTTGTCACTGTTTGCAGATGACATGATACTATACATAGAGAAACCTAACGATGCTACCAGGAAACTACTAGAGCTAATCAATGAATTTGGTAAAGTAGCAGGATACGAAAGTAATGCACAGAAATCTCTTGCATTACTATGCACTAATGATGAAAAATCTGAAAGAGAAATTAAGGAAACACTGCCAATTACCACTGCAACAAAAAGAATAAAATACCTAGGAATAATCCTACCTGAAGAGACAAAAGACCTGCATGCAGAAAACTATAAGACACTTATGAAAGAAGTTAAAAATGATACAAACAGGTGGAGAGATATATCATGTCTTGGATTGGAAGAATCAACATTGTGAAAATGACTATACTACCCAAAACAATCTACAGATTCAATGCAATCCCTATCAAAATACCAATGGCATTTTTCACAGAACTAGAACAAAACATTTCACAATTTGTATGGAAACACAAGAGACCCCGAATAGCCAAAGCAATATTGAAGAAGACAAACGGAGCTGCCAGGATCAGGCTCCCTGACTTCAGACTATACTCCAAAGCTACAGTCATAAAGACAGTATGGTACTGGCACAAAAACAGAAATACAGATCAATGGAACAGGATAGAAAGCCCAGAGATAAACCCACGCACATATGATCACCTTATCTTTGATAAAGGAGGCAAGAATATACAATGGAGAAAAGACAGCCTCTTCAATAAGTTGTGCTGGGAAAACTGGACAGCTACATGGAAAAGAATGAAATTAGAACACTCCCTAACACCATACACAAAAATAAACTCAAAATGGATTAAAGACATAAATGTAAGGCCAGGCACTATAAAACTCTTAGAGGAAAACATAGGCAGAACACTCTATGACGAAGGTGACAGCAAGATCCTTTTTGACCCACCTCCTAGAGAAATGAAAATGAAAACAAAAATAAACAAATGGGACCTAATGAAACTTAAAAGCTTTTGCACAGCAAAGGAAACCATAAACAAGACGAAAAGACAACCCTCAGAATGGGAGAAAATATTTGCAAATGAAGCAACTGACAAAGGATTAATCTCTAAAATTTACAAGCAGATCATACAGCTCAATATCAAAAAAACAAAAAACCCAATCCAAAAATGAGCAGAAGACTTAAATAGACATTTCTTCAAAGCAGGTATACAGATTGCCAAGAAACACACATAAAAGGATGGTCAATATCTCTAATCATTAGAGAAATGCAAATCAAAACTACAATGAGCTATCATCTCCCACCAGTCAGAATGGCCATCATCAAAGTATTTACAAACAATAAATGCTAGAGAGGATGTGAAGAAAAGGGAGCCCTCTTTCACTGCTGGTGGGGATGTAAAGTGATGCAGCCATTATGGAGAACAGTATGGAGGTTCCTTAAAATGTAAAAATAGATCTACCATATGACCCAGGAATCCCACTACTGGGCATATACTCTAAGAAACCATAATTCAAAAAGTATCATGTACCACAATGTTCATTGCAGCTCTATTTACAATAGCCAGGACATGGAAGCAACCTAAGTGTCCATTGACAGATGAATGGATAAAGAAGATGTGGCACATATATACAATGGAATATTACTCAGCCATAAAAAGAAACGAAATTGAGTTATTTGTAGTGAGATGGATGGACCTAGAGACTGTCATACAGTGTGAAGTAAGTCAGAAAGAGAAAAACAAATAGCGTATGCTAACACATATATATGGAATCTAAAAAAAAAAAAAAGGTTCTGAAGAACCTAGGGGCAGGACAGGAATAAAGATTCAGATGTAGAGAATGGACTTGAGGACATGGGTAGGGGGAAGGGTAAGCTGGGACGAATTGAGAGAGTAGCATATACTTATATATACTACCAAATGTAAAATAGATAGCTAGTGGGAAGCAGCCACATAGCAGAGGGAGATAAGCTCGGTGCTTTGTGACCACCTAGAGGTGTGGGATTAGGAGGGTGGGAGGGAGATGCAAGAGGGAGTAGATATGGGGATATATGTATACGTATAGCTGATTCACTTTGTTATAAAGCAGAAATTAACACACCACTGTAAAGAAATTATACTCCAATAAAGATGTTAAAAAACAAAACAAACAAACAAAAAATCTCAATGAGTAGAATTTTATTAAGTCCAAACTTATACATTCTATGAAAACCTGGGTAAAATCTGTGGAATATCAAATGCCAGTAAAACAGATGGCAATGACCCCATGTGTGGATTTGTCCAAGAGGCGCTTTTCAACATTCAGCAATAGATTCTTTGACCAGCCACGTTAAAGGCCAGTGCTTGGCAGTGCTATCCACTTGGCAAATTCATTCTTTGTTGTCTCTATTCCTGGTTTTCTACCCTTTTTCCGACTTTCAGCTGTCTCTCCATTTACTGACATTCAGCAGTACTGGTTATGCTACTCTCCTCAAATCTTCTCATGTGAGAATATCTCACATAGCACAACATGTCATTTTCCAAAGGATATTTTTAATTCATAGGTTAATGACTCAAGAGCCTCTTACTGAACACAGGACATAAATGTATACTTGGTTTGAGTTTGGGGCTATTTTAATGGAACACTGGGCATTTGTATATCTCCTAATCTGATATTTTATACTCAGTAGGCAATTCAACATTTTAACCTTGTCCAGAATTAATGCTTTTCCTCCTCACATTCTTTTCAAATCACCATCCAAGGCAGAGCTACAGTCACTTCTCTTTCACTCAAGAATGCTTTCTCTAGTGGCCCTTGGACATTCCTTGCTTGGGATAGAAGTGGAAGGGAAAGAGAGCTAGTATTTTTAAGATAGTTGAGCCAAGTAAACCCTAAACACACAATTCCATGTTTTATAGAGCCATGCCCAAATTTGTAAGCCAAGATGAAGAAGAAAACTTATCAATATTATTGATACTGCCAAATAGTAAAGCTAGTGGAGCTAAGAATTAAGAGCTTGGAAATAAACTCTTGTATATATGGTCAAATGATTTTGAAAATGGGTGCCAAGACCATTTAATGGAGAAAGGACATCCTTATGAACAAATGATGCTGAGAAAATTAGATATCTACAAGTAAAAGAATGAATTTGGACTCTTAATTTTCATCATATACAAAAATTAACTCAAAATGGATCAACGACCTAAATGTAAGAGCTAAAACTATAAAACTCTTAGAAGAAAACATATGGGCACACAAGCAACAAAAGCCTGTCAATAAGTGGGATGACCTCAAACTAAAAAGCTTCTGGACAGCAAAAGAAACAAAATGAAAAAATGAAAAAGCAACCTACAGATGGGAGAAAATATTTGCAAACCATTTGTTGGATAAGGGGTTAATACAAAAATATATACAGAACTTATATAACAAACAATCTGATTTAAAAAATGGGCAAGGGAACTGAATAGACATTTTCCAAATAAGACATCCAAAGGACCAACAGGTACATGAAGAGATGCTCACCATCACTGATCATCAAGGCAACTCAAGTGAAAACCATGATGAGATATCATCTTACAATTGTTAGAATGGTTGTCATCAAAAAGACAAGAGATAACAAGTGTTGGTGAGGTGTGGAGAAAAGGAAACCCTTGTGCACTGTTGGTGGGAATATAAATTGGTGCAGCCACTATGGAAAACAGTATGGATGTTCCTCAAAAAAATTTAACCTAGGACTACTGTACCATCCAGAAATTCCACTTTTTGGTATATATCCAAAGGAAATGAAAACGGGACACTGAAAAGATATCTGGACTCCCATGTGTATTGCAGCATTATTCAAAATAGCCAAGGTACGGAAATGACTTGTGTCCAATAATGGGTGAATGGATAAAGAAGATGTGAGATATATATATATATATATATATATATATATATATATATATATATATATATATATATATATATATATTCAGCCATGAGAAAGAAGGAAATCCTGCTATTTGGAATAACGTGGATGGGCCTTGCGTGCATTATATTGCATGAGATAAGCCACACAGAGAAAGATGAATACTGTATGATTTCATTTACATATGAAATCTAAAAAAGCCAAACTGGAAACAGAGTAGAATGGTGGTTACCAGGGGCTGTAAGGTGGCAGAATTGGAGAGATTTTGGTCAAATGGTACAAACTTCCAGTTAGAAGATGAATAAGTTCTGAAGCTCTAATGCACAGCACTATGATTACAGTCATTAATACCATATTATATACTTCAAAGTTGCTAGGAAACTAGATCTTAAATGTTCCCACCATAAAAAATTATAATCATATGACGTGATAGAGGTGTTACCTAATTGTATGATGGTAATCATATTGCAATATATAAATGTATCAAATCATCACCTTGTACACCTTAAACTTCCACAATGTTGTATGTCAATTACACCTCCAGTTTAAAAAAAGAAAGAAAGAAAATATATAGGAAAAGCTTCCTGGCATTGGATTTGGCAATGATTTCTTGTACATGACACCAAAAGCACAGGAAAAAAAAATAGATACATTAAATTTCAACCAAATTAAAAACTGTGCATCAAAGGACATTATCAACAGAGTGAAAGGGTAACCTATGGAATGGTAGAAAATATTTACAAACCATATAACTGATAAGGGATTAATATCCAGAATATAAAAAGAACTCCTACAACCCAACAACAATGACAAAAACCACCCAATAAAAAAAATGGGCCAAGAACTTGAATAGACATTTCTCCAGAGAAGATATACAGATGGCTAATAAGCACATGAGACAGTGTTCAACATCACTAATTGTTAGGGAAATGCAAATCAAAACCACAATAAGATATGACTTCACACCCATTAGGATGGCTACTACATTTATAAAAAAAAAAAAGAAAAAAGAAAAGCAGAAAATAACAAGTGTTGGCAAGCATGTGGAGAAATTGGCACTCTTGTGATGGAGAGAAAGAGTGAGAGGGATATTGATTTCCTAAGTTTCTTTTATTCACAATTAACAGCAAGAGGCAAAGGCACTTGGTCTAGAGTTTTATACAAAGGAAGTAGTCATGTTCACATAAAAAGGGAAATTCTGATCCTACCAGCGCCAGTGAATTATGGGGATTAGAGAGGAGAAGTTGGGAAAATAGGCAGGCAGATGTATACCTATCTGTCTCACTTCTTCTTTGGGATTCTGGAAGTTTCTGAAAGGAGAAGTCCTCAGAGGTTACTCCTTCACCAGAGTCTCCCTGAGAGCTTCCCTGTGTTGTGAAAGATAACAGAAGTTGCTGTTTCCTGTGAAGAGTTGTAGACTATAGCTGAGAGCTCTGGATGGGGAGCTTATCCATGAAGATTGCAGCAGGGATAAAGTAGCCCTGGATCACATGGCCACATGATACTATTCTTGAGCCCTTATTGTGCCAGACATTACCCTTAGCACTTACACATTCATATCCACTCAGGCACTACAACATTCCTCTGAGTTAGTACCATTATTAATATTTCAAAGCCCCAGATCTTATACAACTCAGTCTTAAACATCATGTCTACACAAAAGATTCAAAATACATCAGCAGGAGAACAACATATTTTGGAAAGTATGACGTTGGCACATTACAGAGGTCATGGATATAAAGCTTTACTGCATTCATCTTATACTTCAGGTCACTAATGTAGTTCAGTAACTTTGATTTCATTTCCCACTTCACTGGGTAATTGCAGGAACCTTGGCTCTTATATCCCAGTTTCAAGTGGTAATCATATCCTTCAAGTAGGCTTAAATCCTTCAGTTGGCTGACAGTTATTATCTTCTTTCAGACTAATTTCCTGCTGAGGGAATGTCCATTCTTTTTGCAGACTCATCTATGTATTGCCAGGTGCCAGTGCACTCAATCTTTTGTAATGCTGTAATTGTGTCTCTTCTATCTTTGTCAGAAAGCACAAGAGCAAATGTCCCTACTTCTTCTTCTATCTTTGTCAGAAAGCACAAGAGCAAATGTCCCTACTTCTTCTTCTATCTTTGTCAGAAAGCACAAGAGCAAATGTCCCTACTTCTTAGCACAAGAGCAAATGTCCCTACTTCCCTTCCCTTAGAAAAGGGTTTCAGGAGCACAAATCCCTTTCTTCAACTGTCAGAGTATTGTAGACATTCCTTAAATAACATTCCCCACAACAGATTTTGCTTAATATCAATTACTTGAATATCTGGAGGCTGGACAGAGATATTACTCATCCTCATGTTCATTATCAAAGATTGAAACCATGAAGTATAAAATCCCTCCCTATGTCAAAGAAGACTCTGCTTCCCCACACCCAGATGGTTCTGAATAATTACTCTTTGATTGTGCACTCATATTTGTTCTCTCACTGATTGCTTGTTACAAAGATATTACCTTTGTTCCTCAATTTCAGTGCTATAATTGGGTTCCAGTCCATTCTTTGCCCTTGTTTTCAGAAAAGCAATAAAGTTTACTCAATTGGACATCTCTCAGACTAAGATCCAAAATCACTCCGGACAACAAGTCATGTCCCTTTTCCAAATCCGACCTGCACGTATACACCTTCTTGATCTTTATTTCTTCTGTAAACTAAATCAATTTAAACATATTGATGCCTTTATATTTTATATAACTTCTGTCTTGACTTAGCTTGTGTGAAATTATTGTCCTTAATTAAATTATTACTTGTTAGTTAATCCCAATTCCTTGAAACTAGATTTGTATTTGTGTTTTTCCCAGTGCCATTGTGGAAACAAACAAATTGCTTTTATCTCATTCTTTTATGCTCCTAGACATCTTTATCCGCACCTCTGTTTTAGCACTAACCACAGTCTGCTTTTGCATTATTTTCGTCTATAACTTTCTAGCTAAGTGAATGTCCATATCTCTGTGATTTGCTAGAGGGTAGGGGCCACATCCTAGTCATTTCTCAGTATATAGCACAGTGTTGTGAATACAGAAAGTATTTAATAAAATGGTAGGTGATTTACATTGAGTGATGTGATTTGGCTGACACTGAGACATAGCGGTACCTGTTTCTTGAAATAGCTATTATTTCACTCTCCTTCATCATTGCTTTCTGTTAACATATTTGGTCAAATACCAGTACTTGCTCTATCTCATGTTTGCTTTGTTGGCAAGGCTCAGCACTAGAGGCTAAGCTCTTTATTGGTCAGAGTGGAGGAAGTTTGTGGTCTACTGTGAGATAATCCTGTGTGTTTTATTATGACTGTGGTTAATAATCATTGTAATAACTAATCCTATTTAGCCCTTTACAGTCCTGCTCATTGAATGCCAATTATGTGCTAGGAACTTTATACATTATAACAGTAATCTTCATAGCAGATATAAGGAAGCTATTATTATGCCAATAAAAATAAAAACAACAATATATATTGATATACCAGGCATTGTAATAAGTGCTTTACTTGTATTTATTTTTTTTTACTGACCTCTCAGAACAACACTATGAAGTTAGTATAACCATTATATCCACTTTATAGATAAGTAAACTGAAGTTCAGATGGATTAAGTAACTTGCCCAATATCACATAGCTGGTAAAAATAGACCAGAACAAATGGAAAATAATAATTGACAAAGCACAATAGAATTAAAGATTAATAAGTTGAATGGAAAACTAGACAAATTGAAAGCGTTTATCAAAGAATAGAAAAAGGAAGAAAATAGATTAAAATCTAAACTAATCATTTTGAAAGTTTTAAATTTTAGGAAAAAAGAAAGCATTCTAAATGGATCCAGCACCCCTGCTCCCAAACACATTACCTTAAAGGAATAAAAATCAGGCAGACCTCAGAGTTAGTCATTAAATGCCAGAAGACAATGAAACCACCTAATACTTATCAGTGCTTATTATGTACTAGGCACTGTATTACATACTTAATATTGCCTGTCTCATTTAATCTTCATAGCAATCTTGTGAAATTGGTATTATTTTTTATGTTCATTTGAGGCTGAAGAAACTTGAGGCACAACGTTAAGTAATTTTCCAAGTTCTCATAGCCAGTAAGTTGCAGAATCAGAACTTATACCTATCTGTTTGAATACAAAAACCTATCCTCCTACCACTTCAATGCTCTACCTAACATGCTTTTAAATCTCTGTTCTCAAGAGCTTAAAGTTCTGTCTTATACTAGTTCTTGCTTGGTTTAACCCAACACATGGAATATGTCCTCATATCAGAATTTGTATGATTGCTTTAACACATATTCTTCTACCATATTCCACACCCCACAACCAAAATGACCTTAGATTTAGACTTTAAACCTATTCTTGAGGTTTCTATTTCATAAGTGGAATGGTCTGAATGTTCGTGTTGCCAGAAAGTTCATATGTTGAAAATCTAATGCCTAAGGTGATGGTATTAGGAGGTGGGACATTTGAGAGGTGATTAGGTCATGAGGGTGGAGCCCTCACAAACGGAATTAGTGCCATTATAAGAGAGGCTCCAAAGACATCTCTCTCCCCCTTCTACCATGTGAGGACACAGTTAGAAGTTGGCAGTCTCCAATATGGGAGAAGACCTTCACCAGAACACAGCCATGCTGTTGCCATGATCTTGGACTTCCCAGTCTCTAGACTTGTGAGAAATAAATTTCTGTTGTTTATAAGGTACTCAGTCTGTGATATTTTGTTATAGCAGCCTGAATGGACTAAGAAAATAAGACAGTGTTTCTAAGATCTGTCCCTGACAGTGATTTGAAATTCATCATTTATTATAGCTCATTTATGTCTTCTGTTTTTCTCACATCAACCTTAACTCCTTCCACACTGTTCTTCAACACATGGCTCACAAGGCTCTACTTTCTGCTTAAAGCACTCTCTGTAACATCGGGTTTATGGACAGGTAGATCTGGTGACCAAAGAGTGTCTGAATGTTAAATTCAGCTAGGTTGCTCTGTGTACTAGTTTATTAAATGAATGGTTTTTTCCCCAAATATTTAAGTCATATGAAAAGTCTCTCTTTTTGACATAAAAGCAATATTTAAAAAAATAGGACTCTGAGAATGGAACTGTATGTTCTTCTAACACATTTTTCCTCAGGCTCTTAGGAAACAGAGTGGGCTTATAAAGAAAACACAGTTGTGAACAGAAATGATTTGTATCTATACATGCTATCTATATTTGCATACATGTCAATTTATAAAACAAATACTTCAAATTCATTTCTACAAAATTTAGTAACTGCCTACTCCAGTCAAACTATATCTGTGCCCTTTGAGATGTGCCAACAAGTTACTTCCTAAAGAGACCTTAGTTGCTTCTCACAAAGCAGCACAGTTCTGGAAGAAGATAGAATAGGCTCTGAAAGAAGTCAGACTTAGTTGGAAACTTGAGTTTCATTCTTAACACCAAAGTGACCTCGGGCAAAAAGACATTAAAGCCTATGAGTTTCAGCTTCCAATCAAACAAGACCAGGGGATCTTACTATTTAACTCACAGTGTGATTGTGCAGATTAAATGAGATGGTATATACTAAAACACCCAAGAAAGTTCCTGGTATATGCTAAGCACATATACAATGTTACTTACACAGTCTGCCTTCTTACTTGGTATTTTGAACCTGTAGGACAACAATGGTGGCAGGCTGGTATCATGAAACAACTAGTGAGAACTTCAGAAAGTGGTTGATTCAGTACCCAAAATAATATATAAATAATATACATAACAAGAGGATTTAGCATACACATAATACTTTTATACAACTCAAAATACCTTTTCTTAGATTGCCTTTTCTACATTTTACAAAAATTCTGAGGCAAATTGATTAATTATGAGGAAATTTAGGCATAGATAGGTTAAGTGACTCACCAAAATCATGGGGGCTAATCAGCTAAAACTGAGTTGGTGTTGCAATTCAAAGAGAGAGCTTTGAATATTCCAAAACTAATTCAAGGTTTTGAACTTGGGAGGTCTAAGGACCCTAATGCCAGTTGCACACCAAGCATGTATAACCTGGCTGAATCCCAGGTCATTCCATGCCAGATGGATCATGTTCAAATGCAATCCAGAAGTAGGAATGAGGGTATTATGGTTGACTCTCTTAGGTAAGGCTTATAAATAACAATGAGACTCCCATAGTGAAGACCTAACTTAGTTTCTTAGTTTCTTATACTAAAACAGTTAGGGGTAGGGGAACAAAATCATCTGAAAATAGCATTGTACGTTTTCCTGTTTTTGCTATTATATCACAGCTATGTGAATTGTTACCATTGACGAAAACTAGGTGAATGATGCATGGGATGCCCCTGTAGATTTTTTTGAAACTTCATGTAAATAATTATTATCTCAAGATAAAAAGTTAAAAAGATAGCATCACACACCACAATCCTATGCTATTTGGTACCTAATTCATTTTTCTTTATTTAAAAGCAGTTGTATTAGGTTTTATTCAACTGAGATTGGAATTTAATATTTAAAGAGATTAATGTGACCAAAAAAACAAGGAGGCATCTCACTAAATAAAAGGTAAATTCTGAAAACCATATAATGAAAAACAACACCAGAATAAGGAGGCTCCTGGAAGCTAGGAGAAGGTGGATGCCAGACTGCATGTGCTCAAGTCAGTAGGCACAGAACAGAGCCCTGCAAAAGTGATGGAATGCATGACATGCTGTTACCCTGAGCTGGTAGAGCTCCTCATGAAATCCCTTTTCTTTCCAGCTATATTTCTGGCCCAAACACTGTTAATACAAGCAATTATCTGCCAGAGCAGCATGGGAAACCCTTTTACTAATCTAATGCAATCAATACTATTGTGAAATAGGCCCTTGTAACTGAAGAGACAGTTCCATCCAATATAATTAGCTTTATTTCTTTACTGGGGTTCAGATAATGTTACTGGTATCTAGACAACATTATCAAAATAGAGACCTAATCAGTCTCCAAAGGCAATAGAAATGAAAGCAAAAATAAACAAATGGGACCTGATCAAACTTATAAGCTTTTGCACAGCAAAGGAAACCATAAACAAAATGAAAAGACAACCTATGGACTGAGAGAAAATATTTGCAAATGATACGACCAACAAGGGATTAATTTCCAAACAGCTCATACAATTCAATAACAAAAAACCAAACAATCCAATCAAAAATGGTTAGAAGACATAAACAGACATTTCTCCGAAGAAGGTATACAGATGGCCAACAGGCACATGAAAAGATGCTCAGCATCGCTAATTATTAGAGAAATGTAAATCAAAACTACAATGAGGTACCACCTCTCACCAGTCAGAATGGCCATCATTAAAAAGTCTACAAATAACAAATGCTGTTGACCATGTGGAAAAAAGGGAACCCTCCTACAATGTTGATAGGAATGTAAATTGGTGTACCCACTGTGGAGAACAATGTGGAAGTTCCTTAAAAAGCTAAAAATAGAGTTACCATATGATCCAGCAATCCCACTCCTGGGGATAAATCTGGAGAAAACTCGAAAAGATACATGCACCCCAATGTTCATTGCAGCACTATTTACAATATAATAGCCAAGACATGGAAGCAACCTAAGTGTCCATCAACAGATGAATGGATAAAGATGTGGTGTGTATAAATATATATACATATATACAATGGAATATTACTCAGCCATAAAAAAAGAATGAAATAATGCCATTTGCAGCAACATGGATGGACTTAGAGATTATCATACTAAGTGAAGTAAGTCGGACAAAGACAAATATTATATAACATCGCTAATATGTGGAATCTAAAAAAATAGTACAAACAAACTTATTTACAAAACAGAAACAGACTCACAGACATAGAAAACAAACTTATGGTTACCAAAGAGGAAGGAGGTGGGGAGGGATAATTTGGGAGTATGGGATTAACAGATGCACACTACCATATGTAAAATAGATAAACAACAAGGATTTACTGTGTAGCACAGGGAAGTTTATTCAATGTCTTGTAATAAACTATAATGGAAAATAATCAAAAAATAATAAAGATATATACATACATATATATACAGCTGAATCACTTTGCTGTACACCTGAAACTAACACAACATTGTAAATCAACTATACTTCAATTTAAAAAAAATAGACACCTAAGGAGGACAGTGTTTCCCAAGCTGCGACAGTGCTGGACATTGAATAGGCTGGATCCTTGTGAGAACTCAGATATAAAGTTGGGGTGCTCTGTTTACCTGTGCTTGACCCTGCTGTTTTCTTCTCCTTGTTTCATTTATCTCTGTTCCTTTATGATCCTCTGCATCTAAACTGCTTCCTTCAGAAGATGTCCTTACCATTATCTCCTCTATAACCCATCTCCTGATTGTCATTCTCCATTTAGGAGGGATAGTCCAAAGTGTCTTCATAGGCCCTAGGTATCCAAGACTCCATACTGTGGTTTTCCACTCTGATTATCCTGATCTGGACATTAATCTGATGGCTAGGTCCTTTCTCTCCATTCTTCACCCATCAAAATTTAACCATCCTGTGTCTCATCCAAATGAAAACAAAATATGGCATGTCACACTAAAAGAATCTCATTGACTAATATGTTAAATTCTAAATTAATTTTTTGCACTAATAGTTATTGAGGACTTATCTTGCATGTGGCATATTCCAGGCAATGTGGTTATAGCAATGAACAAAATAGATAAGTTCCATGCTTTCAAGGATCATACATGTTAATAGGGGAGGCAGAAGATAAACAAACATGCAATATAATGTCAAGTAGTAAAATCCTTATGAAGAAAAATAAAACAGGATAAAGGAATAGAAAATAATTGCCACTTAGAGGAGGAGCTCAGGGAGGCATCTCTCTGAGTTGATATTTCAGCAGAGATCTAAATGGTGTGGGAAGGAAGTCACGGGAGGGAAGAGAGTTCCAGGTAGAAGGAACAAACTGATTGAATATTAGTAAATGATTGCATTAGATCCTTGGCATCCTCTAAGGACCATAACAAGACCCTTGTAAACTTCAGTTTTTATGAATATCCCTTGTAACCTTAAAACCCTGCAGGCCCCACAAGATGGTGGTTTGTAAAGATCATAGCAGGAGCAACATTTAATTTCTTTTGAAAGCTTTCTTCCTCCTTGCACCTGCTGGATCTAATCCCTACTGTTCTTCAAACAGCTAGACTCTTCAATGAAACATGTTTTTTCTCCCCAGAGGGCCTGAGGGATTTTAAATTGACTGGTCAAAGCTATTTTTTTTATGCTCCATTGTATAAAGACACATTGTCTTGACTGCCAGTGACAGTCACTTTTAATCCATAAAGATTATGAAGAGTGACAGAGTGAGTCTTGCCACATCTGATCTCCTTTCATACTAATTGCTTAAGCTCTTAGTACTTGAGCTCAAAAGTTTATCTTCTGCTAAAAAAAATAAACCTATGCACACGTTACCCTTCTTTTCAACTTCTTTTCCAATGTTTCTTTTCTTCCTCCTCTCCATTGATCCTGATGCCAGGACCACCACCTCTATTTTGTGTGAAACACACCATTCTTTCTGTTGCTAAAATATCTCATTTGGTCATTCTGTGTCAAAACACCTCCTGTTGATTATGAATTCTCCATGGCTCTGCCCCTGGTTACTTGCAATTATGGTTGAACAGAATCCTGGGCAATTACTCCCAGATTCAATTATCACATAGCACATGCACATAGCACACTTGGTTCAGTCAGGTGTAATACCCAAAGCATTTGCATTGAAGATTTAGGGTTCTATAAGGGAACTGTAGTTGTAGTAATTAATTTGAATGATCTCTTTAAGTTGCCATAAAATTTTATTTTTTAAAGAACTGACAACTACAAAAATACATATGGATTTTAAATTCTGAAGTCGATCTAATCTTTAGAAGTAAAGAACCAAGGATTTATAATGCTTTTATTATACATTGCTATTTAATCAAATAGCAGTTTATAAAGACAGATTCTTCCTAAATGAGTTCAAACAGTAATTTCAGAATGGGTATTACACATTTTATTCCATCTGTTATTCCTGACCCAGTGGAAGTGTGGTTCTCTCATAGAAAATAATTGTGTATATAGGTGAGAAATTAAAAGTTAAATTAAGCTGCATTGTTTTGAACTCAATTTAAATTAATTCGTACCTTTTATTTTGTATAGGGCAAATTTCTACTCTTTCCAATAGTTGTAAAATCTGAATACACATGAGATATTAAAACTAACATTATTATGAGTCAGTCTTCAGGTTGGTTTGACATAATTTTATTTTGTTAGAGTGTAGGGACTGAGGTCCTCAAAGTATTTGTGATACTATGCAATTCAGTTACACTTAACATTTCAATTTTTAGAGCACAGTCTTAACATGACTGATGAAATGACTTTCACGTAATAGCGGTAATAAAAACAAAGGATTTCTATACTCTGTATAGCTCCCAAAGAATACTCTAATTCTACTTCAACTTTGTTGATGCCTGGTTCCTAGAATTATCTCTACTTTGATACAAGTTCCTTTTTGCTCCTGCCTCTGAGTTTCTATAGCATTTTTTCATCTCTAGTAAAGTTCTTAAGATATCTCATCATTTTTTATATATTGTAGGTTCTTCTTATCCACTAAACATGAGATCAGGCTCTGTGTTCTATTCAGCTGTATATCTCCGTACCCATTTCAGTGCTTGGTACCAAGTAGGAACTCAGCACATGTTGACAGAATGAATAAATGAACAAATGGGTACATAAAGACAGAATATATGTCACTGCAACTTTTCCTGTCATTGTAAATCACTTTCAAGGGGTAATATTTCTGGCAATTAGAATACTGAGTACCGTGGAAAACCTGAGGAATTCTTAGTCTCTGCACATGAAAGACATCTAGATAAACAAATCATAAAATCTATACTAATTTTCTGTCATAAATTATTTAAACTGACTTTGAGCACATGCCTACTGATATGATTAGAATTGCTATTTCATGCTAATTTTTTATTGACCCACATAATTATGAATACCAACAAAAAAGCAGAATATGATATCAAGTTGTAATGTGATACCTCTGAAAATGTAATAGATTGTCATACATTCTTTCTTTTGAGGTTCTGAAACTAGAAATTCCATTCCTCTGAGAGACTGTTGATTTATACAAAATAGCTAACTCATTTTGCTAACTTGGATTGATAAAATCACAATTGGAAAAGTGCCATGGTGCTTTCTGTGTAGAGAATTCAGCTGAAATTAGAAATTATACTTAAACTACCAACAGGAGAAATACTGTCTAACTATTTAGAACAGTGCAAATACCCTGTTTCTTGCCAAAGCAAAGAAAAAACTACCTCTAAGTGGTATAGCAGAGCTGACAAAATCCTTTAAGATGATTATGTATATCACTGTTCCAGTCTGGTACTTTAAGACAACATTCAAACTATTTACATTATTCACACTGTGCAATGCTCAAACATTATTTAACTATTGTGAATAAATTGTAATGACTCAATTAACTTGGAAATCAAGTTACCCATAATAACCATGTCATATTTAAGAAAAATATCAGAGAGTTAAAATTGACCAATAATTTGGTTTAGGAATTCTGGATTAGCACAAATATGATTCATGTGTTTTGAATTAGAACTTTCAAACTAGAACTACCTCTTGCTTTGTTAATACTGGTAATATACAGTAGATAGATGAAAGAGGTCTAGACCAGAATTTTGATAATAGAATGAGTTACACTAAGCTTACTTTTAAATGTAAATATTCCTTAAAAAGTTGAAAAACAGAATTACTCCATAAAAATATTGTCTCATAAACAACAGACAGTCCATGCCTTTCCCCAGCAATCCTCTAAGAAGGATGCAGGTGTAAGTTAAGATTTTCCCTAGGTATGATGCCAGGTAAGAAAGAAACCACATCTGTTTGTTTTACCTCCTTTTTTTCCCAATGGAGTAGATTGGCATTTCCAACCTGTTTTATTGGAATACACATCCTGTAAATGTTAATAAAAATGTGTGTGTGTGTGTGTGTGTGTGAGAGAGAGAGAGATATGAAGGAAGGAAAATATCTGTTGTCAAGTAAATTTGGGTTTCTCTGGGTTAAAGAAAGTTAAACAAGCTCCTCCCCATCCAATAAATCTAAAACCTTTCAATACTTTAAAATATATTAATTATACTGGGAATATTCATGATTTCAAAGATCTAATGTCTCAATGGATATTAAAATTTCAATAAACACATTTTAGGTAATGCTAGAGTAGACAGCTTCTTTGAAGGTAAGAAGAATTTCTAATTCACTCCTGCATCTCTATTTCCTAGCACAATGCATGAATTCACTCTGGTTCATATATTCTTAAGTACATAACATAACTTTTAAGTTCAGAGGGACAGATCTGTACCTTTCTGTATACCCAATGGCTACAAGCAGAATTGAAAGGAAGAAGTAGGCACTCTCACAAAAGCAGCCCAACAAGAAAATTTTAAACATAGGCCCATAAAAGAACACTGGCATATTCAAACAGAATAGTAAGAAATTCGGAATGTTTTTCTTCAAAACACCTATTCACATTGCTATTGTGTAAACAAGCTTGATCTTTCAGCTAAATGGCTAAAATTCATTTTGATATCATGAGTGCTAATGTTTACTGTTGTTGATGTTAAAATGGGAACCCCGTTATTTTTTGAAATGGACACTGATCAGATTTTAAAAATGGATGCAAACTAAGAAGCATGTTACTGACAACCTAGGCACCTTTCTGAGCTAAATATCATCAAGGGAGCAGAATGTGTCACTCAAACCTACATTAAGAAAACAAAATGGAGCAACTGTAAAATGAGCTTTAGTTAATTGTAACATGTCACAAGTCATGTTTGCAAAATAGAAGGAGGTGTGAACATGGAGCTCAAGTAAAGGAGTGTCAAAGAAAAGTATACACTCGTATGTCAGCAACAGAGTTCTTAAGCAAAGCTGGAGACCAAACCCCTGGAATTATCAGAGCCACAATAAAGTACAGACACTCTATATAGTATTTAAGAACATAAACCTTGGAGTGAGGCAAATCTTTTAGATAGGTTCTGACACACGTAGACTGTATGACATTGGAACATGTCATTAACTTTATAAGCCTCAGTTTCCTCAATTTATAAATGAGGTTAAAAGTACTAACTGCATAGAATTATGTGAGAAATAAATATAAAAATACATGTAAATGCTTTGTGCAGGGCCTGGTTTATAGTATGCGTGACTTAAATGGTAATAGCATCATTACTTTTACTATAACTACTAGCCTGCCTAGCTTTCTCCCAACTTTTAACTACAACACAAGCCATCACTCCACTTTGTTTACATGGTAACCTAAGTTGCATTATTTCTGGATTAGTTTCTGTGACCCTAAACATCCTTACCATTCTGGTCAAGCTAAAGATATCTCTGGGTACAAGTTGTCTTCTCACCTCCAAGTTTTTTTTCTGCAGTGCTTTATTCCTGGAATACCCTTGGCCCCAGCCTACTAAATGAACTTCCTGGGGTGAGAGATTTTGATGTCTCTGCTTCATGTCCTTAAAAATCCTGTTAAGTTTTGTTTAAATGGGCTTTTAAGTATGCTGTTTCATTTTCATGTCATTTATTTATTATTTATATGCCACTCTCTTCCAGAAAACGTTAGAAGTTGCTAAGTAATTTTCCAGTAAGCTTGATTTTAGAAATCTAATCTCTGTATTAAAAGTAATTTATTATCTCAACAACAAAAGGAGTTTCCTGGGTGGTGGCGGGGGAGTGATGTTTATAGGGAGGCAATTCAAAGTAAATGAGGAACCATACAGTTTCTGCTTTTAAAGTACAAAGGTATAAAGGTTGAGCTTGGCAAATGCTGGAATCATATTAGAGACCAGGGCAGGACTTCAGGCAACAGCTTTCAAGAACCTCATTTTCACAATGAGGAAACTAAAGCCCCCAAAGTTAAATGATCACACTTAACTATTTAGTGACATTATCGCTCTGCTTTAAATAGTAATGGTTAAGCAAAAATAAATTGATTACATTTTCTCAGTTACCCATGATTATAGAAAGGCTAGCTATCTCCTTCTTGTAATGTTATCTGCCATCTGTTATCAGCATACCTTATTTGAGGCAAAGTACCTAGAAAGAAAATATTTCTTGAATACTAGACTCATACACCTAAAGTTATGGATAATTCTGAGGCTCCAATACCACCACTATAAAGAGGGGTGGTGGCACAAAAAATCAATGACCAATGTCATACTCTCATCTTTTCACAGTTCTTAGGGCTCTACTTCTTCAGGAAGAACTCATATGTTAATCAAATTGTCAGAAAAGAGCTTTTGGCTCCCTCCTTTATTTTTAGAATTTGTCCCTAGTATGAACTTATTCTTGCCGCATTCTTAGAATTTATTTACTCCTGACCAGCAGATGAAATATATGCTTATATTGTATTTTGACATAAAATCATAGAATTGTAGAAAGAGAGGTATTGATACTATTATTCTACTATCTATGCCCTATTCTACACCTTTGTCTTCATATTAATGATGAATGATATCTTAGACTGTAAACTATTGGATGAGAAGAACCTTTTCTTTCACTCACTTACTCAACCAATATTTATTTAGCAACTATTGTGTACCAGATCTTGAACATCTAGAATCAGGTCAAGGTGAGCTCCCTGAGGCAAAACTAACAACCAGACAAACAACAATTAAAAAAATATATATTTATATAAAAATTTATGTATATGTGTGTGTGTGTGTATATATATATATATATATATATATATATATATATATATATATATATATATATATATATATATGATATACACAGTATGCTTGGCACATAGCAGGGGCTTATATATTTGATGAACAAGTGAATGATATGATGGGTATGATCTCAAAAAGGTCTGTAAAATATCTGGATTACCAAACCCTGCTTCCCAATTTGACATATGGATAACACATCGCAGTCATGCAGTTTGATGTACTAAATAATTGGTTAACCTTGAATGACACTGATGTTGGTGATGGCGATGGTAAATTTCATCGTCTATGATTGAAAAACAAAAGAATTGCCTTTTTCTATGTGTATTGACCCCTTCCACCAAATGAATTTAAGGAGAGGTACCCTTCTTGAGTTTAAAAAAACATAGAGTTGACTCAAAAATTTCCTTCAAAATAGGCCTTTTTAATGTTAGTTTTAATCAGTTGGATAAAGCTTTAGAATTAACAAGACTGGCCTTATTGCACTATGCATTTTCTGAATTTGCTAATGTTTCTCTCAACTGTTGGGGGTGGAGTGATAGGGGTGGGAAGCTTTCAAAATTTAAATACTTTATTATTATTTTTAATAAATAAGTTCTAATCTGGGAGGCTAACTGCAATATTATTTTGTCATGTATTAAACCTGATTCTATAGTGCAAGGCTACATTCTTCTCTCAAATATATATGCTTAATTTCCCCTGAAAATAAGAGTTTTGCTTGAGTGATCACAGAATATGGAACAGTGATTACTTCTTACCTGAATACACAGTTCTTGCTGCGGTTCACAAGATTCTGACTATAATCATATCTTGTGGTTTGTACTTCTTTCTGTAAGCTTACTGGTTTACAGAGACTATTAGTTAAACTTCTAGCTAATTTACAGTATCTACTTTAACCTCGGAGTCCCTTGAACTTCACCATTTACCTTGATGTGGAGCTCAGTATTAGTCAACAGGAGAAGCAAAATTCTCTGTGACTCCAAGTATCTCCAGATTGCTACTTTTGTCACACAGGCCTTACCAGTGCTCTTTGGAGCTTTTGTAAATTAAAGGAGGAGATGTGACAAACAAGGACAATTTTTCATCCATGACTTTCTTAACCCTAACATTTCACTTTAATTTCTTTGCTAGCTCTGCAACCTCTTCTTTGGTACTTTAGCTGGACTGTACAATATTTCAAGGGGCCCTTTCAGTGCCCTGGCTAATCTGCCCTTGACAACTCTTTTTTTTTTTTTTTTTTTTTGCTTAAGTCAGCAGAGAGAGGTCCGGAGATACAGATTGATTTATTTGGCACTGCTTAGCAAGAACAGAGGCTGCTAATTTTTTTTTTTTTGCTAGTCTGATTAAATTACCATGAAACACATTTTCCTATAATGAATCCTAGCACCTTCACCTAGGTTAACATCTGGCAGCTGTGTGGCCTTGATAGAGAGGGTTGAGTTAAATAAACTGCTTATGTGCCTGTACTCAAGCATTTATTCAACAAATCTAAACCACAATCCTTAATATCCTTTGCCTTTTTTTTTTTACTCTGTTCTAGGCATATCAAGTTTGTTTCTACTCCAAGGCATTTACACTAGCTGTTCCTTTTCTCTGAAAGGATCTTTCGCCAGATCTTCCCATGACTTGCTTTCTTATTTTGTTCAGGTCTCTGAGGAGATCACCTCCTCAGATAGGCCTCAGAAACCCCTATCTAAAATGACCTACAACCCCATAATATTCTATTTACATACTCTGCTCCCTCTCTCTTTTTTTTCATAGAACTTATCTGCTATTTAAAAATATGCTACTTACTAATTATTCATTACTATTTATACACCTACTAAAATGTAAGTTTAATGTGGGCAGGGATACTGCCTACCTTGTTTTCAACTGTTCCTCCATTACTTTACCTCAGTGCCTGGCACATGATAGGTGCTAAACAAATACTTCAAAATGAATGGATGAGATAGTAATTGAAAGCACGATATGTGTTTGGCACTGCTCCAAGTTCTAAGGGTTCAGCAGTGAGCAGTACTTATAAAATCCTTGCTCTTGTGAAACCTATGCTCATGGAGGATTGTTGCAAATATCCAGGTAAGAGATCATGAGAAATTTTGCTAGATTTGCAGTGGTGGGGATAAGGAAGGGCTAGATTGGAAAGATGTTTAATTGGTAGACTAAATAGCCTTTGCTAATTTTCAACAATATTAGGGTGATAGTTCATTGTCATCAGAGTCTGGACAAAGTTTAAATTGAATTGAAGACAATCTAACCGTTTTTATGCTTCTTATCTTATTTCCTGAACTCTCACTACTTTTTCGCCAAGCACTCAGAGCTGTCTTTCTTCTCTTTAGCTAACCAAGTCTCCTCACTAGTGCATCCAGATCTACTCTCCTTATAAGTGTCTAATACCCCAAATTTCCACCCCCTTGCCTTGTTTGAAATCTCTAATTCCTGGGACTCTTAGGATTCAGGTAGTCATCTTAACATGAAACTTCTCTACATTTGGGATGCTCATATTTTATGCAACAAATAGGTTTTTGCACTGCTATGTGCTAAGTACTAAAGATAATAATAATACATAATTAATACATAATACTAAAGATAATAATACTAAAGATAATAATAATTAATACATAATCATACATAATTAAATAAGACAGAAAAGGTCTGCACCTTCAAGATGCTCTCCATCACAGTCAAGTCATCTCCCCAGTGAGTTCTGTGTTTTCCTTTTCATAAAGTCCATACCTTTAGTCAAACTACTTCCTACAGTTTTCTTTCTTATGTAAAGAATGTCACTATTTTTCAGGTGATGGATATACCCAGAGCACATTAATGTTCAAGCCTCTCCCAACTCAGGTTACCAACTTCACTTACATCTCAGACACCTTCATTCTACCCTGTGTATGCTTCCGTCACCACCACACTCACATCAAACTAGGGGGAGGAAACAGCAACAGAAAAAATAATTTAAACAACACTAATAAAGCACCTAACCATCAGAAGAGTCGGTTTCCCCCCTCCAACAGCTCAGCTTTACAGTCCTTCTCCCATTTATTATTGAAGGGTTACAATGTTAAGCTAGACATTGATATTCCAATGTAACTCTCTCATTTATTTCTAGGTCAGGCTTCAATGAATGTCTAGATTGTTTTTCCCCCCTACTGTTGACTGATATGTTCAGTTTTTAAAAGCTTAGGATGCAGTGACTCATACTGCTGTCTTAATTCTCAAAAAAATTAATCAATGCCCACATCTATAGTTATAGTTATTATAACTATAATGGATATATATAATTTTACCATAGAAAAGGTGAAGTTATGGTTCATACATTATATATGATATGTATTTGAATATTTTATGACTAGGTGAGTATAAACATAGGAATAACTGAGAACCATTTGATGAAGACCTGGTCAATTTTAACCAATCTGTAAAATACAGACAGCTGTACTACTCAGATGTCAGAGCTGTAATCATTAGTTAGGTAATTGTGTGAATCCTAAGATTATAGTTTTAATATAATTTTTTAAACTTACTATTAAAATCACTAGTAAAAACTAAAATGAGGCTTTAAAAACTTGAGCTTCAAAAATTACTTTTCTAGGTTTTTCTTGAGGTCATATACATTTCTGGTAGCATATGATATTCATGTAAAGCACACAAAATTTTTTCCAAAATGTCAGAAAATCTAGCACATATAAGAGGCTTAAAAATTGATAGAGTTAAAGAAAAATGTAGCTTAAAAAAAAGTAAATGTCAAGTATAAAAATATCCAGGATGAAGAACTTTATAGTACCATAAGTAAACTTCTGTTTCCCCAAAGCAATGAATCTGTAATAACAAATGAGCTTAGGTATTATTATATTTTTGGTAATTGAAAAAGCTGTATTTTTCCTGAGTCTATGAATTTGATATTTTAAAGCTTCCAGATAAATTATATCAAAATACCATTAGTTTTAAATACCATGTGTTAGCAGTGAAATATGGGAAGTAATATATTTTCCCCTTCTTGGTAGTATTTATAAAATCTTTCCAGTTTAAAAGACCGTAGTCAGTACATGGATAACAGCACAGAAGTTATGCTTATCAAATTTTTATATTGTAGAAAGTGAAGTAAGATACATAATTCTATTACTACAATAATAGCTAAACTTTATTGAATACTTCTTATGTCTCAGATAATGCTTTAAGCTCTCTACATCCATTATTTAATTCCATCTTTATAATCTTATGAAGAATGTATTATTAGTCCATTTTTCAGGTGAAGAAAGTGACCAAGAAATTAAAAACCTTACTCAAGTTCACACTGTAAACCAAAAAGACAAGACTTGAATCCATAGAATCTGACTCTAGAACCTGTGCTCCTTACCATGTGTGAGAAAACAGAACTCAGATTCCAAAGGCTCTTGTTTTCCAGTTTTAAGATGCTGAATTGAGTTCACATATGTAAAAGTAATGTGTCACAAGTTTCAATAAAATACATTGTGCTTAATTAAATGTTTTGGAGTGTTTGGCATTCTACTGGGCACTAGAGGTAAAATGGTGAATAAAAATTTACATTACCTGCCAGTGAAAAGATTAATATGATTGATTCCTTGAAAAGTATGGTAACAATGAGGATGGAGGAAAATGAATGGAATTGAGAAATATTTGGGAGGTAGAATAGTCAGGACTTGATGAAGAACTGGATGACTGTGTTAAAGGAGAAGGAAAAGTTAAACTCAGAACAAAGAATAAATTCATTGATGGAGTTGGCGAGAAATCAATAGATCTGGTTTTGAAGTGGATGTGGGGCATCAAAATGGATAACTAGTAGAGGACTGGAAATTCAAGTCTAGATCTTAGGAGAAAGCCCTGGACCAAAGATATTAGAAAGAGGAGGCATAAGCATAAAAATGGTAAATGAAGCCATAGGAGTTTATGAGGCCATTTAAGGACACGGAGACGAGAAGAGATTGAGGAATAAACAAATATTTAAGAGGCAGGCAGAGGAAATGTTCCAGATCCTTATATGTAATTGTCCTCAAGATATTTCCTTTTTAGATATTTTACAGACATCTCAAATAAAATGTGTAGTTTCCATTCACGGTATAGTATACTACTTTGTTTTGCACCAAACCTCCTGCTGAGAACATGAGGAAAAGCTAGACAAACCTACTTGAAGACACTGGCAAGCTGCAGACACAGGATGGACTTGTGGGACTAACATCCCAGAGAAAAGGTAAAAAGAGAAGGTCTGAAATTTGGTACAACTTTTCCCTGAGAGATCCACATGGAGAACTTTCAGCATTCTTATGTGGCTGAGGAAATTGATTGAAGTTCAAGGCCCCAAAAGGAGGATAGGCCCTGATAAACACTCCAAGCTTTCATTTAGTACCTGAAACAAATACACCTTAAGGAGCACTGGTGAAATAAAAATAGATTAGCCCTACAAGGACTAAAACATAGCTCTGAATAAGTACATTCCTTGCTTGGATTATGATAATCTGCCCCTAACCTAAATAACTTGTAAAATGAACACTAAATTTTCTCTGGAGGACGAAAATGTTGTTCAGATTATAAATCTCTAATTTTTTTCATTTGCAATGTCTGACAATCAAATCTAGTCAGTTAAGAATTAAGCAGATATCGTATGCCATATGACAACCTATGAAAAAGCCTTACCTTGAAAAACAAAAAAAGGAACATGAATCAATGCAAGTTTGGATCAGCTATTAATTAAGAGCAGGGATCTGAAAAAAATTTTTTATAAAGGTTCAAGGAGTTAAATATTTTAAGTTTTGTTGTCTAGATGGGTCTCTGTTGCATATTCTTGTTTTGTTTTTTTTTTAATTTCAGCCATTTAAAATGACAAAACATTTTTAGCTTGCACAGTATACAAAAGCAAGTCGGTCAAATTTGGCTCAAGGACTGTAGTTTACCAACCTCTGATTCACACAAAATATAGAGGACGGGGAAAGTATTAATCTATACCACACAGAAGCAATCTGCAAAAGCTAGTCTATGGAAAATTATCCAGAACAAACAACCAAGTTTCTTTTGTCTTTGAAATAAATAATTTGCGTGAAAAAATGGTGAAACTATACATTAAAACCATTTAAAATACATATCCATCAGTGGCATTAACTTTAATTTTTTTAATGGTAAAATTATATACTTATCATGAAAATATTTTGAATACTGACTGGATATTTTATGATATAAAGTAATTATAGTTAATATTTAGGTATAATAATCATACTGTGATTGTTTTCTAAAGTGTCCTTATATTTTAGAGATATATTCTGAAATATTAAAAATAACATAATATCTGTGATTTGTTTTAAAATAATATAAGGGAAGTGGGTGTGCCAGATGTACTATGTGATAATGATCATTGGGGATCATTGATGGGTATATTAGGATTAATTATATTTTTCTGTCTGCTTTGCATATGTTTAAAATTCTTCATAATCTGAAAATATAAAAATCATTAAAAAATAATTGAATGAATCTTAAATTTAAAAAAAAATAGACAGTAGAAAGAGACCAACAAAGAGATAAAGATTTTGGAATAATTAAATGGAGACTTTACCATGACTCTCATTAAAATATTCAAAAAATGATTTAAAAATATAAAATATTATCAGAGAATTAATATTTATAAAATTTAGCTAAATAATAATTTTAGACTTGAAAAACACAACTAAAATTAGAAGTCAGAAGATTAGATTTCTGCTTCTGTCCAAGATTGAATTTCAGAAACCAGATTTACCCTCTGCCTAAAAAATTAAAAAGCAGACAGAATACATGAAATAATGTGTTTTAGACATTGGATATCTGGTAGCACGGGACAGTGTTCCCAGGGAAATGGGAAACAAACAAGTGAGCCCTGTGACTGTGCCAGTTTACTTGAAGGAGAGAGTTTTCAGGCTATAGTACAATATATGGAGAGGAAAACTCAGAATGAGGAGAAATTGATACACACAGTAATATGGATGAATCTCAAAATAATAATGCTGAGTTAAAGAATATAAAAACAAAAAATACATAATTGCTTATTCCCTTTATGTACAATTCTAGGAAATGTAAGCATGATGCAAATCATATCAGTGATTGTCTGGAAATAGTTATGGACAGGGTTTAAAGGAGGAATTACAAAGGAGTACAAGAAAACTTGGGAAAGTTAGAGATGTCCATTATCGTGGTTGTGGTGATAATTTCTTGAGTGTATGCTTATTATGAAGTCAGAAATTATAAACTGTATAGTTTAAATACATGCAGTTCATTTGTGTTAATGATAACTCATTATAGCTGTTAAAAAAAGGTGTAGATGCAGCTAGGGCATATTAGACATAGTGAAGGAGGGAATATATGAACTAGAAGGTAGATCAGAATAAAATATCCAAACTGAAGTACAGAGAAAAAGAGTTCAGATAATATAAAATAATACGCAAGTCATATGGTACATAGGTCTAATATATGTTTAATATGGTGGACCAGAAGCAGAAGAAAGAATGACATAGAAGAAATATTTGAAGTATAATGATCAAGAATTTGTCCAAAACCCTCAAAAGTCATAATTTTAAGAAACTCTATATCCCCTAATGAGGATAAATTTCTAGTTCATATATTCCCTCTTCCCCTATCTAATATGCCCTAGCTCAATGAGAGTCACATCTAGGTATATCACAGTAATAATACTAAAAGATAAAAATAGAGAGAAAATCTTTAATACAACCATATAAAAAATTAAGCATATTATCATAAAAGGAGCAACACTAAGCTAACAGCTGATTCTTCAACAGAAACAGTGGAAGCTATATAACCATGGAATTCCATTTTAAAATGATGATACATAATAATTCCCAATTTAGAATTTTGCACCAAGTTAAAAATATCTTAAAAAATTATCATGAGCCCAGCTGAACTAGAGAGAGCTGTCAGGTGTTGGAGTAGCCAATTAAATCAATAAGTCCAAAATGAAAGTTACACTTGTCTTTAATCATTTAGCAAGAAGCTAAACCAGAAAAAAATGCTGACTTCCATGTTCCATTTCCCCCCATGGAATGGCATGTTTGTACTTATAAACATAGGTACAAAAATCATAAACTGAAACAAACAATGTATAATAAATATAATACATGATAAAGTCATGTTTTCTTAGGAATACAAGATGTTTGACATTTGAAAAACAATCATTGAAATTCACTACATTAACAGAATAAAGGAGAAAAATCATATGATGATCTCAACAGATACAATAAAAGTATTTCATAAAATTCAAGAACCTTTAATGATAAAGGACAAAAAAATTCTTAGAAAGTTAGGAATAGAAGAAAATTTCCTTAATTTCAGAGAGAGTAATCCACTGAAACCCTGGAACAATTACCACATTTAATGGCAAAATGTTGAAAGCCTTTCCTTTGAGGAATGAGACAATTTGTATACAATGTTGACTTGGAAGTCCTAGCCAATGCTTTAATAAAAGAGAAACATGTTTTAAAGATATAAAAAATGTAAAGAAAGAAATAAAACTCATTCACTTCAGGAGATATGGTTGTATAGAAAATCCAAAAAAAAAACCCTACAAATAAACTATTAGAATGAGTGAACCTTAGCAAGTTTCTTTATAGAATTAAAAGAGGGCAAAACCAAGCTATGATAACACCAGTCATGTATTATTTAACTTTGGGTCAATGGGTCAGGGTAGTGACTGATTAGAGGGCATGTGGAGACTTTGGAATGCTGGTAATGTTCTATTTCTTAACTGTAGGTAATTGTTATATGTTGTTTATTTTATGGTGATTCACCAAACTCTATACTTATGTGATCATTATTCATGTTCAATTAATATTTTAAAAATTAAATTTATCAAAGATGAAATTACCTTCTTTCTCTTAAACTTGCTTCTTCTCCACTGCCTGCCAACTCAAGGTAAGCAGCCATTTTTGATTGTTCAATCTTTCTAATCAGCCACTTTATGTTTTTTCCATATACTAAATATCTCTAGAATCCATCTACTTTTCTTTACACCAGTTCCATTACTTTATCTTAAGCCATCATTATCTCTTGTCCAGATTGCTGCAATGCCTTCCTCCCAAATCATCCCCTTGCCTTCATTTTTTTGTCCTTTCCAAAACCCTTTTCTAGGGTGCAGTCAAAATTGATTTTCTAAAGCACAAATCACAAAACTGGTCATATAACTTCCCTGTTAAAAAAACATTTATTTCCCACTTTTTCTCATGATAAAGTCTATTGCCTATAATGTAACTCATAAAATGTTTAGTGATCAGGCTCCTGCTTACTTCTCCTGCCTCATCTCTTGCCTTCACTGTTTATCCCCTCTTCCCACCCAGTGCTTGCAAAATGTGCTCCATCTATACTGAATAATTTGCACTACTAAAATATGCTGTGCTCTTTCTTTCCATTACAAAAATATGCTTTTGGTTAGTCAAGATTCCAGAGTTCTGTGCTGAAAGGCTTCAGGGCAACAGTGTTGTTGGAAGATGATGCTAAAAATGTTGTCTTAAAGCTGCATTTCCATAACAAATGAACCATTTTGCCTGTATGTTTTGTAGCTTGATGGTGGTGCTAACAGAGATTATGAGAAGCTAATGGTTGCCTCCCCTTGCCACCAATTTGCCCTTGACCTTTGCACTTGTAATTTATGCTTTCTAGACCATTTCTCTCTCTCTTCCCACCTAATCATCAGATCATTCTTCTAGTTCAGATATTACTTCCTTATAAAGTCTTCCCTAATTGTTCAAAGACAGATTAGGTATCCCTCTTCAGTGTAAATCTAGCACTGTTGACTTGGTTCTATCACAGCACGATAACATAGTGGAGTCAAATGTTTGTCAGATTCTAACAGTCATTATCTCTCTCTTCTCCCATTGGCATTGTGACGATTGTAGGTTAATTGTAGGATTCATAACCCTAGTCGCTGAGAACACAGAGAAAGGCTTAGAGCCTCAGATTTGTGTATATCCAGAAATAATAAGTGAACATAGAAAGAGATAAATGTAGGAAGAATGTGGGTAAGTACAGAGAGAAAGAAGGTGAAAATTTCAACATGAGGCTGGAGAAGTAGACAGTCCAAGATCATGTAGAGCCTTACTGGCTTTGTATGTAGTTTGGTCTTTACTTTTAGTGCAATGAGATGTTGCTGAAGGATTTTTTTTTTTGATCATAAGAAAATCTCTAAGATATATTACATAAAAAAATCAAAGTGCAGAACACGGTGTACAGAGGCTAACATTTATTTTAAAATGAGATACATATATTTATAAATAGAAAATTTCTGAAAAACATATAATAAACTGACAGTGTTTATTTCCTCTGGCAATAGGGACTTACAGCCTAGGATCGTAGTTATATCCTTTTATATTATTTGTGTTTTTGTTCAGATACACGATTACTTCTAAAAATAAACTTTTAATTAATCATGAATTTTGTTATCAGACAAAGATAGGTTAGAATCTTGGCCTGCTTACTCACTGTGTGACATTGGACAAGTGACTTCATCTCTCTCAAACTCAGTTTCCCCTATGTAAATGAGAATGACAATCATGCATGCATATGGTTGTAAGGATTAAATACACTAATGAGAAGGGCTTAAGACAGAGCCTGACACATAGTAAGCATTCACTATATTTTCCATATTTCCATTACTTTTGCCTTCATATCAAAGTCAGTTTAAACCACACAGATCAGCAGAGCACAGTAGTTAAGAACTTGAGCTGTATAGTCAGAACTGAGTTCAAAATCTGTTTCTGCTACATCGTATGACTTTTATCAGGTCACTTCCCCTTTCTAAGCCTCTGCTTCCTTACTGTAAATGTGAATACCTAGAGTGCTTATAGCTGGGGTGGTTTTGAGATACTGTGCCATACAATAATAATGACAGCTCCCACTTTGTGGGCACTTTCTATCTGCCAAGTTATATTAAATGCTTACAGATACTGCTTAATATTATAACTATTACTATTGTTATTATTACTGATGGATATGTGAGGAGGGTGAGAACATTGGCAGCAATAATTGTCAGACCAGGTATTAGATGATTACCATTTTCTTCCACAAGAAAGCACAGAGATACAAAAGTTTATTTTTAAAATTTCAGTATCTTCTAACTCCACTGGCCTAGTCTCTCTACTACCAAGCTGTACCCATTGCAAGGTTAGCCAGGCTACACAGTCCAGTGTGCCACCCACAAATGTCAAGGTGTTTGTGGTCCAGATTAAAGGACAGAAAGTAGGGTCTCTGTACATTGTGTCTGGCACCAAGTCAGAAAAGTGTTTCTTCATGATGCTTATCCACATGGTGTTCATCAGCTGCACCTGATAGTGGACATGAATGATGAAATGCTACAAGACTGCCATCTTGTCACTGCACAAAGTAACATATAGGAAAGGACTGCCTGTGATATTGCAGATGGGACAGATACACTCGAGGTTAATGAGGCCAATATTCTTCTGAAATTGCTTTTTCTTTAGCCAGAGGTTACTTGTGGGGACCAGGGATAAGCCAAAATACATAGTCCTTATGGGGAAAGATATGTATCCACCCCAGTGAGGTATCAGGGCTTGTCGTTGAACATGCTTGACACTACTATCTTCTAGAAGTGGTCCTTGATCTTGTCTCTGCTCAGGCCTCCAATGATGAAGTCTAACACATCTTTCCTGGTCATCCCTTCCAGACAGGTAGTCTAGAGAAACCTATTTGTTTTCCCCTAGATGACAGCACAGATAATCTTTGCCCGGCTGACAGATGGCTGCATAGTAACAGCTAGCCAACAGTTCTACATGTATATGGCCTCGTAAAATGCAAGGTCTCAACAGCATGCTGCTCGCCATGTCATTCAGAAATATAAAGACAGATTAGCTCAGTGCATTATGGATTTCCACTGACTTCTCTGAAATTAAGAGGGATTTGTTACCAACATAGTTGCTAGAAGCTACTACTCACTCTCAGCAGGTTATGTGTCCAATTCATGAGCCATGGAAACTGTGGGTTTTCTGAATCAGCTCTGGGCTCAGGCTCAAGCCCAGATGGTATCATCTGAGCAAATGAAGGAACCCCGTGTGTCCATGTGCTCTGCTATGATACCACTCATGATCACCTGCAAGCTCAGTGTCATAAAGAAAAATGTGGCCACAGAGCCAAAGTGGCAGCTGAAGCTCATCTAGGCTCTGGAGTGGCTATACTCAGCTACCAACCTCAGGATGCTACTCTAGCTACTGCTACAGCTCTAGGCATCTTGACTTCCAGAAAGTATGTAGTCAGAGAAAACTTTGGCTACTACCATGTTGGCCACATGATTAGTAATGCTCAAGGATTTTAAAACGGTTGCTACATGATTCAACTTGATTTTTTAAAAAAAGAATCACTGTGTGCATTGTGAATGAAAGGGAGGGGAATGAAGGCAGCAAAACCAGTTATAGGAGGATATTATAGTAATCTAGGCAGTAGGTAGGCATGACTTGGATAACTAAAGAAGTGAAAGAAAGTAGTCATTACATATGTATGTAAAAATTTAGTTTAATGAAGATTTGAAAAAGCATCACATTTGATGTTCCAAATGACAAATGCATTCCATTATGGTTGGAGTGGTCAGGCACGGATTCATGTGAAATACTTGCTCTGGTCTTAAAATGAAACAGTCTTTGATAGATAGAGAGGGGAAAGATAGAGATAGATATAGAGAGATAGAGATAGATAGGGGAAAAAGAATGAAAAAGTGCACGGGAATATAAAATTTTAAAACAGTGCCTAGGGAGCAGTAAATGGAACAACTTAACTAGAGTAGACAGGTTTTTTAAGGGTAGGGTTAATACTGATATAATAGACTAGGGCCAAATTGTGAAAGTCTCTGCACATGCGGATAGGTAGTTTTAATTTTATCGTCTGGGCAATGGGAAGCTAACAATCCTTTCTAACAGGAAATTAAATCAAAGTGGTAGTTTAGGAAGATTAATCTAGCAGTGGTGAAGAGAAATGATGAGAAAAGAGTATGGAGGCAGGGAGGTCAATCAGCAAGTTACCACAATGTTCCAGGCACACGTGCCTAGTCCTAAAATCCATCCATCCATCCGTCTATACATCCATTCCTCAATAAACAATTGGATTATGAATGAGATATTCTTTTGAATTAGCTACATGATAGTGATAATAGGAAAATTCTGCTATGATAGTCTTAAAGGACTTGGAAAAGTTATATAACACTTTTGAGCTTCAATTAAGTCTCTTATGAAATGGCAATGTATTTTGTCATTGTTAAGAAGAATACGTCAGAGGGCAGACAGCAGAAGCAAGAAGAACTACAATCCTGCAGCCTGTGGAAAAAAAACCACATTCACAGAAGAGAGACAAAATGAAAAGGCAGAGGACTATGTACCAGATGAAGGAACAAGATAAAACCCCAGAAAAACAACTAAATGAAGTGGAGATAGGCAACCTTCCAGAAAAAGAATTCAGAATAATGATAGTGAAGATGATCCAGGACCTCGGAAACAGAATGGAGGCAAAGATTGAGAAGATGCAAGAAATGTTTAACAAAGACCTAGAAGAATTAAAGAACAAACAAACAGAGATGAACAATACAATAACTGAAATGAAAACTACACTAGAAGGAATCAATAGTAGAATAACTGAGGCCGAAGAAAGAATAAGTGACCTGGAAGACAGAATGGTGGAATTCACTGCTGTGGAACCGAATAAAGAAAAAAGAATGAAAAGAAATGAAGACAGCCTAAGAGACCTCTGGGACAACATTAAACGCAACAACATTTGCATTACAGGGGTCCCAGAAGGAGAAGAGAGAGAGAAAGGACCAGAGAAAATATGTGAAGAGATTATAGTCGAAAACTTCCCTAACATGGGAAAGGAAATAGTCACCCAAGTCCAGGAAGTGCAGCGAGTCCCATACAGAATAAACCCAAGGAGAAACACGCCGAGACACATAGTAATCAAATTGGCAAAAATTAAAGACAAAGAAAAATTACTGAAAGCAGCAAGGGAAAAATGACAAATAACATACAAGGGAACTCCCATAAGGTTAACAGCTGATTTCTCAGCAGAAACTCTACAAGCCAGAAGGGAGTGCCACGATATATTTAAAGTGATGAAAGGGAAGAACCACCAAGCAAGATTACTCTACCCGGCAAGGATCTCATTCAGATTCGATGGAGAAATCAAAAGCTTTACAGACAAGCAAAAGCTAAGAGAATTCAGGACCACCAAACCAGCTCTACAATAAATGCTAAAGGAACTTCTCTAAGTGGGAAACACAAGAGAAGAAAAGGAACTACAAACACAAACCCAAAACAATTAAGAAAATGGTCATAGGAACATACATATCGATAATTACCTTAAACGTGAATGGATTAAATGCTCCAACCAAAAGACACAGGCTTGCTGAATGGATACAAAAACAAGACCCATATATATGCTGTCTACAAGAGACCCACTTCAGACCTAGGGACACATACAGACTGAAAGTGAGGGGATGGAAAAAGATATTCCATGCAAATGGAAATCAAAAGAAAGCTGGAGTAGCTATACTCATACCAGATAAAATAGACTTTAAAATAAAGAATGTTATAAGAGACAAGGAAGGACACTACATAATGATCAGGGGATCAATCCAAGAAGAAGATATAACAATTATAATTATATATGCACCCAACATAGGAACACCTCAATACATAAGGCAACTGCTAACAGCTATAAAAGAGGAAATCGACAGTAACACAATAATAGTGGGGGACTTTAACACCTCACTTACACCAATGGACAGATCATCCAAAATGAAAATAAATAAGGAAACAGAAGCTTTAAATGACACAATAGACCAGATAGATTTAATTGATATTTATAGGACATTCCATCCACAAACAGCAGATTACACTTTCTTCTCAAGTGTGCACAGAACATTCTCCAGGATAGATCACATCTTGGGTCACAAATCAAGCCTCAGTAAATTTAAGAAAATTGAAATCATATCAAGCATCATTCTGACCACAACGTTTTGAGATTAGAAATGAATTACAGGGGAAAAAAAACGTAAAAAACACAAACATATGGAGGCTAAACAATACATTACTAAATAACCAAGAGATCACTGAAGAAATCAAAGAGGAAATCAAAAAAATACCTAGAGACAAATGACAATGAAAACATGATGGTCCAAAACCTATGGGATGCAGCAAAAGCAGTTCTAAGAGGGAAGTTTATAGCTATACAAGCCTACTTCAAAAAACAAGAAATGGACAAATTCTTAGAAAGGTATAACCTTCCAAGACTGAACCAGGAAGAAACAGAAAATATGAACAGACCAATCACAAGTAATGAAATTGAAACTGTGATTAAACATCTTCCAACAAACAAAAGTCCAGGACCAGATGGCTTCACAGGTGAATTCTATCAAACACTTAGAAAAGAGTTAACACCCATCCTTCTCAAACTCTTCCAAAAAACTGCAGAGGAAGGAACACTCCCAAACTCATTCTATGAGGCCACCATCACCCTGATACCAAAACCAGACAAAGATACTACAAAAAAAGAAAATTACAGACCAATATCACTGATGAATATAGATGCAAAAATCCTCAACAAAATACTAGCAAACAGAATCCAACAACACATTAAAAGGATCATACACCATGATCAAGTGGGATTTATCCCAGGGATGCAAGGATTCTTCAATATACACAAATCAATCAATGTGATTCACCATATTAAGAAATTGAAAAATAAAATCCATATGATCATCTCAATAGATGCAGAAAAAGCTTTTGACAAAATTCAACACGCATTCATGATAAAAACTCTCCAGAAAGTGGGCATAGAGGGAACCTACCTCAACATAATAAAGGCCATATACGACAAACCCACAGCAAACATCATTCTCAATGGTGAGAAACTGAAAGCATTTCCTCTAAGATCAGGAACAAGACAACGATGTCCACTCTCACCACCATTATTCAACATAGTTTTGGAAGTCCTAGCCATGGCAATCAGAGAAGAAAAAGAAATAAAAGGAACACAAATTGAAAAAGAAGTAAAACTATAACTGCTTGTGGATGACATGATACTATACATAGAGAATCCTAAAAATGCCACCAGAAAACTACTAGAGCTAATCAATGAATTTGGTAAAGTTGCAGGATACAAAATTAATGCACAGAAATCTCTTGCATTCCTATACACTAATGATGAAAAAGCTGAAAGAGAAATTAAGGAAACACTCTCATTTACCATTGCCACAAAAAGAATAAAATACCTAGGAATAAACCTACCTACGGAGACAAAAGACCTTTATGCAGAGAATTATAAGACACTGATGAAATAAATTAAAGATGATACCAACAGATGGAGAGATATACCATGTTCTTGGATTGGAATAATCAATATTGTGAAAATGACTGTACTACCCAAAGCAATCAACAGATTCAATGCAATCCCCATCAAATTACCAATGGCATTTTTTATGGAACTAGAACAAAAAAATCTTAAAATTTGTATGGAGACACAAAAGACCCCGAATAGCCAAAGCAGTCTTGAGGGAAAAAAACGGAGCTGGAGGAATCAGACTCCCTGACTTCAGACTGTACTACAAAGTTACAGTAATCAAGACAATATGGTACTGGCACAAAGACAGAAACACAGATCAATGGAACAAGATAGAAAGCCCAGAGATAAACCCATGCACCTATGGTCAACTAATCTATGACAAAGGAGGCAAAGATATACAATGGAGAAAAGACAGCCTCTTCAATAAGTGGTGTTGGGAAAACTGGACAGCTACATGTAAAAGAATGAAATTAGAACACTCCCTAACACCATACACAAAAATAAACTCAAAATGGTTTCGAGACCTAAATGTAAGACCGGACACTATAAAACTCTTAGAGGAAAACATAGGAAGAACACTCTTTGACATACATCACAGCGAGATCTTTTTTGATCCACCTCCTAGAGTAATGGAAATAAAAACAAAAATAAACAAATGGGACCTAATGAAACTTCAAAGCTTTTGCACAGCAAAGGAAACCATAAACAAGACGAAATGACAACCCTCAGAATGGGGGAAAATATTTGCAAACGAATCAACGGAGAAAGGATTAATCTCCAAAATATATAAACAGCTCATGCAGCTCAATATTAAAGAAACACACCACCCAATCCAAAAATGGGCAGAAGACCTAAATAGACATTTCTCCAAATAAGACATACAGATGGCCAAGAAGCACATGAAAAGTTGCTCAGTGTCACTAATTATTAGAGAAATGCAAATCAAAACTACAATGAGGTGTCGCCTCACACCAGTTAGAATGGGTATCATCAGAAAATCTACCAACAACAAATGCTGGAGAGGGTGTGGAGAAAAGGGAACCCTCTTGCACTGTTGGTGGGAATGTAAATTGATACAGCCACTATGGAGAACAGTATGGAGGTTCCTTAAAAAACTAAAAATAGAGTTACCATATGATCCAGCAATCCCACTACTGGGCATATATCCAGAGAAAACCATAATTCAAAAAGACACATGCACCCCAATGTTCATTCCAGCACTATTTACAATAGCCAGGTCATGGAAGCAATCTAAATGCCCATCGATAGATGAATGGATAAAGAAGGTGTGGTACATATATACAATGGAATATTACTCAGCCATAAAAAGGAACGAAATTGAGTCATTTGTTGAGACGTGGGTGGATCTAGAGGCTGTCATACAGAGTGAAGTAAGTCAGAATGAGAAAAACAAATTTCGTATATTAACGCATGTATGTGGAACCTAGAGAAATGGTACAGATGAACCGGTTTGCAGGGCAGAAGTTGAGACACAGATGTAGAGAACAAATGTATGGACACCAAGGGGGGAAAGCCGTGGGGGTGTGGGGATGGTGGTGTGATGAATTGGGCGATTGGGATTGACATGTATACACTGATATGTATAAAATTGATGACTAATAACAACCTGCTGTATAAAAAAATAAATAAAATAAAATTCAAAAATTAAAAAAAAACAAACAGAGAAAGAAGAAAATGTGAGGCAAATCATGTAAAGTGCATAGCAAAGTGCTTGATACATATCTCCTCAAAGGATAATTTCTTCCTTTCTTCTTCCTTTAATTGCTATTTAGACAAATGATCTAAGGTTAAAGAAAAGTTAGGCATCAAAGCCTAATGTGACGACTTCATGTGTACAAACATTTACTGAGAAACAGACTATACTAATTATTATAATAGTAGTCCAATTAATAAAGATAAGAAATAATCAGGAGAAGAGGTATTTTGAGAAAGGAAGATTGGTTAGGTTTTTGATATATCATCCTATTCAATTGCAAGATGGTTGTCTGTGGTCAGAGTTGCTGAATTAGATTGAGTCTTCCCCAGAGGCAGTGGTTGAAGCCTCGATACTAAAGTTACCAAAAAGAGATTAAATAGACAGGTCAGAGAAGAACTTTTGCTCCTGGCCAGTTGAAAACCTTTTCCTAACAATTGCTAATTTTCTATAATTTTGGAAATATGCCACAATAAGGGGTTATAATCAGTCTATTTTCCCTGAGCACCTATTATTTGTTAGATATTCTGTTAGGCATTTTATCTGCATTGGCACATGTAATTCTTCCGATGAACTTCAAATAGATTTTAATAATCTTCTTTATATATGTGAGAAAGACAAGTTTCAGAGATGTTAAGTGATTTATGAAGGACACACAATGGAATCAGAAATCCAATCCAGAGCAACTGACTCTATGTGTATTGGGCCTAAATTTGCTAAAAAATGTTTTGTTTACTAATTGGCCATATTTTCTCATCAAAACATCCATATTTACATGCGATGAACCTTAGAGAGTACATAGATAAAAGTCAGCTGATCAGACAGACCTGGGTTTGAACCCTGGCTCTATCAGTGGATGCATAAGCTTTGGCAATGATTGAAACTGAGCAGGACCCTTTGGGCCCCTCCTGGGTACAAAAGCCTTTCCATGTCCCCTATTTCTTGTTGGTAGGAAAAAAGCTTCAGCGTCCTAGACCTTCCCTGAGTTCCAAAGGGCAGATTCAAACAGTTAATGATTAGAACTATAGAGTTACAAGACACCTAATTCCTCCTCAAGGGCTATACATAACAATCTGGTACACATCTCTGAGTTCTTCTACAGGAACTAAGGCCCCCACCCAAGTGGAGGATGGTAACTTCAGGCTAAGTACAAGCACATGGGCCCCAGACTAGTTGGAACCAGAAGGCTGATGATTGTGATTCCTGGAACACCACCCTGGTACCTTACCACCAACCAATCAGAAGAAAGTCACACATCCTGCAGCCCTCCCCTGATTTGCCTTTAAAAACTCTTCTCTGAAACCCATCAGGGAGTTCAGGTCTTGGGAGCATAAGCCACCAATTCTCCTTGCTTGGCCCTTGCAATAAACCTTTCCCTGCTCCAAACTGATTTTTCGGTTTGTACGGCCTTACTGTGCAGCAGTCACATGAACTGGGGTTTGACAACATAACCTCCTTGAATCCCAGTTTCCTCACATGTAAAAATTAGAAAATAAATGCGAAAACCTAGTCCAGTGTTTGGCATATTCCTAATTACATGTTACACTAGCTTCCTCCTTCCTTCATTTACTCCTTCATCATTAAATTTTTCATGTCTAGAAAAAAAAAAAAATGAGAGCTCGTCCTACTGAAAAAGTTCCTCTCCCAGGGTATACTCTGTCTTGTGAGTGAATATGCATTTTAATGCATTTGTCACTTGGAATGTCAACTGTTATGCTCATTCAAATCATCATTAAGATAACTGTATATATATATTATATATATATTATATATATAGATTTTATATGTAATAACCATCTTTTGGAAAAATTCTGCCATTTATATTTTCTTGCTCTAAAATACTACTGTTCATCAATTGACAAATTCAGCATTATTCTTTCAGTTTCTATCTCAGGACTACAAGCATACACCTCTTTCTAAGTACTGATCAAGTATAAATCCATCATAGGATTGGAAACAGTTTCAAAACTGCTTTGTAATTTGATAGGTCCAGAATGTGACTCTAAGAGGCTATACAAATCAGCAAATTGTAGCAATACTGGAGGCTTAAAGCAGTGCTAGGCTGTATATTTGAACTTTTACACATTTAAAAAAATTGCTTTGTTTTGGGAATCTGAATTATAGCACACACAAAAATAGACCTAGACCAACTAAAAAGAATTCAAAATTATAAGCAAGAGGTGTCTTTTCTCTACTTGCCACATCCATCCTTCCCTTTAGCCAGGTGTGATTTTTCCTACTCATCTGTAGATGTTTACCCACCTGAAATGGGGCATCAGTGCTGGCACTGAGTAGAATGCAAACTAGAAATAGAATCTTTGTTGCTGTTGTGCCTTACTAGTATTTGAGTTTCAGGATATTTTCTATATAAATCGTCTGCATATATTTCCTTTATACACCATTATGAGTACCTGAAATTTGAATCATAGAGTACCTATCCATTCCTCCCGGCCTTAATTGACATACTTGGACTTGTCATCTTATCTCTTTGTCTGATTCCTACTTTGGCATCCCCCTACTTTCAGTCAAAGTCATAGTTTTATTAACTTTATGGACTTTTCCTCTTTTCCTGCCACTTAACTCCTAGTCCAATGCTTTCTATGAATTTTGTTGTTAGATGTCCAAGATGCCTTTACATAACTTTTTTAAAAATATTCTTTTCCTCCTTCTTAGCATTCTTCACACACGAGGTGTCTAAATTGCTTAGATCTACTTCCCAGCATCCTCTACTCAATCTCAGCATCATGTGCAAGGCCCTCCTCTTCAGACATTTCCTACCATCTGCTTCCATCAAAATTTACCTATACCCTGATCCATTTTTTCAGGGCCCAGATCTTTAGTAAGGTTAACCCAATAGATAAAATCTGGTTTAGGTATTAATGATTGATTCTAAGTTAAGGTACAATTCCTACCGAGAAATAAAATTTTAATTTTCCTTGGCTTTTCATGCTTTAACTCCAAATAAATATGGCTGGTAAGGGAGTTATTGATATATTGTAGGTTGAGATTATCTTTGAAACACCCTTCAAAACATATCATGCAGTTGATATTGCAGCCACCAAATTTCTGTATTGTTTTTGAAGAATTCTCTCCTGAGAATGTGTATTTATACACAAAGACTCCAGCACACGTTTACTCTTTACCTTGAAATGTGTTTGACATTGAATGTATATTGGATATAATTTTCTCTGTACAGTTCAGTTATAGTTCCCAAATGCAATTATCATGTTTGAATGGAGTCTATTCCCCAAAGATAAAAACTGTTCATATTGTGAAAGGAATCAATGCAATATAAAATTAACCAAAAAGATAAAGAGGATCGAGGACCCTATTATAGATAGAGAATGAAAAAAAAATGAGTCTTTGTCAAGGCTAATGTAGACCCTAATGCAACCTTGCAAATTAGAACAAAACTATCTTGGAACCATTAAGTTTCAGCAGCTTAAAAATATGCAAAACCAAAAAAAAATATGCAAAAATATCACCATCTCCTCTACCCATACCCTCTGCTTCCACGTCAGAATCCAAGCCCTCTCAACATTCCCCATAAAGATTATAGAACCAGGGTTCTATTTGCAGCAAATACACCTTAACAACACATTTACATAAAAATCCAAATACATAAATTATAATAGAATCCTTTTAAATGAGCTCATTTGTTACATTCTCTTCCCCAGACAGCCTGTCTTAGTCCATTTGGGCTGTTATAACAAAATAACATGGACTGGGTACCTTTTAGACAATGGAAATTTATTTCTTATAATTCTGGAGGCTGGGAAGTCCAAGATCAAGGCACTTACATATTTGATATCTGGTGAGGGCCCGCTTTCTGATTCATAGCACCTTTTAGCTATAATCTCACATAGTGGGACAGGCAAGGGATATTTCTAGGACCTCTTTTATAAGGAACTAATACCATTCATGAGGGCATTGCCCTCATGACCTAATCACCTCTCAAGGGCTCTACCACCTTGGGGTTCAGAGTTTCAACATATGAACTTTGGGGGAAAACAAACATTCAGACAATAGCAGAGCCCAGCTAGAAATGAGTTCTTCCTTCCTTAAACATTTTTTCTACTACCCTTCTGGTACCTGTATCATAGTCTAACATGTATTATGGCAGTTGGTGTACACGTTTTGTCCTTTGACTAAAGTGAATGTTTCTTGAAGGAAGATGCTATATTCTATCTTTGAATCCCTAATGCCTACTAGAGTCTCTCTCCCCTCAAAAAGTATTATCAGGTTTAAAATAAATAATTCCATTCTTATTCCTTATTTCACTATTGATTTGTTTGTTCAACAAATATTTATTAAGCACATGTAATGTGCAAGGCAATCTCCTAGTCAGAAGACATACAGTGATTAACAAGACACATGGTTCTTGCCCTCACAGAGCTTATAGTCACATGGTAGAGACAGCAGCAACAATCAATTAGCTAAAAATTTATCTCATTAAAATGTAATAAGTGGAAGGAAAACAAATCAACAGTTGCCACAGGTTGGAGGAATAATCGACTACAAAGAGGATGCACAGGAGAACTTTGGGGGTGAAAGAACTGTTCTTTAATTTTAAAATGAAGAACCTATACTGTATTGGGGCAGTGGAAGCATGTTTACATGCATTTGGCAAAACCTATAGAACCGTATATGACACAGAGTGAATTTTAATATATGCAAACTAAAATATAAAATTGATCAGGATGTTGAGGTATCTCAAGATCGAATGCAGACTGTGACAAACAAATCTATCTCTATTACAATATACAATATGATGACACTGAAGGAGGTGGGGAAAATGACCTGACCTAAGTAACTTTGGAAAAGAATGTTTTGAGTGGAACCTGTAAACTAAAGACAAATGGAACTGTTTATAAACACTACTCTAGTTGGTAAATTTGTTTCACATGAGGACACAAGTTAACAATTCTGAAACTGTTTTCCATGTATATTGCTACTGAGCAAATAAGTAAATGTACGGTAAATAGTGACAGTCAGGTATCTTAATGCTGGAGTTACTGATAAGCAAAAGAGGAAGACTAGAATGAACCATGTGATACTGGATTAGAGTTGGAGACATCTCCATGAACTCATAATTTGCTTAATATAGATAAAATGGGTACATAAAGAAATATGATATTTATGTATATTAATGGTATTAATGATGTTTATGTACATACTTTAGTATACATGTGTGTATTTTCTTGCTCTGTCCACTGAAAGGACCTAGAAAACGATGACACTCCAGTAACAAGCACAGCCAGGAACCAGGGCTCCTTGGATTAATGGCTGATACTAGGGCTGGAATAAGGAATATATAAAATAAGCATGGAGATTCTCATAGGGCCAGAAATTACAAAAGTGCTCCCCTTCCCCAAGAAAAATTCACAATGATGGGGATATGTCAAAAGAATACAGGGACCTACTGAAAAATCTCCCAATGGCCAAATCTGGAACAATTTGAGCAACAAAGTAAGTATGATTGGATTATAACTCAAAGTATGAAATAAATACACATGAGTACATAGTGATATTAATATATTATTGAATAAATAAATAAATAAATGGGGGAGTGGAGAAAAATCTTTCTTACAAAGAAATTCCAAATAATATATGTAGATGCTTTCCCTTCAAGGGGGTAGATCTTAATCCCCCTTAGGATAAGCTGGAATTAATGGCTTACATCCAAAGAATAAAGTAGGGAAAGGAAAAATAGTAACTTTACAAATAAACCTGGCAAACATTACATTAAGAAAGTGATGCAGGTTAACATCAGTGATGTCATATGGATATCTTGTAAACTTTGATAGATGTGATGAGAAGGGAAACTTCATCTCTGTGGTACTCTTCCTGGAAACCTATAACTCCAGTCTAATCATGAGAAAAACACCAGACAAACTCAGATCAGGGGACATTCTACAGGATACTTGATCAATACCCCTACAGATGTTCAAGGTCATGAAAAACACATAAAGACTAAAAAAGTCACAAACCAGAGGAAACTGGGAAGACATGATATCTAAATGCAAGGTGATACTCTGGATTGGATCTTCGAATAGAAAGAGGACCTTGGGGCTTCCCTGGTGGCGCAGTGGTTGAGAATCTGCCTGCCAATGCAGGGGACACGGGTTCGAGCCCTGGTCTGGGAAGGTCCCACATGCCGCGGAGCGACTAGGCCCGTGAGCCACAATTGCTGAGACTGCGCGTCTGGAGCCTGTGCTCCGCAACGAGAGGCCGCGACAGTGAGAGGCCCGCGCACCGCGATGAAGAGTGGCCCCTGCTTGCCGCAACTAGAGAAAGCCCTCGCACAAAAACGAAGACCCAACACAGCCATAAATAAATAAATAATTTTTTAAAAAAAGAAAGAGGACCTTGATGGAAAAACTAATGAAATACAAATTAAGTATGAAATTTTGTTAGTAGCAATGTACCAATGTTGGTTTCTTAGCCTTGACAAATACATTATGCAAATAAAATATTCACAATGGGGGGAAATTGGGTGAGATGTATACAGGAACTCCCTGTACTCTCTTTGCAATTTTTCTGTAAACCCAAAATTATTTCTAAATAAAAAGTTTAGGAAATGTAAAAAGTGATTCAAAGGATATATATAACCTCCATTAAATTGCATGGGGGTCTTGCTATGACCTATCTTACTGTTGTGTCTTTAGCTCCTTAGAGAGCATCTCTATCCTGTCCATTTGTATAACATCCAGAATCATCTCCCTACAAAAATGCTTTCATTATTCTACTTCTCTGCTCAAAATCCTACTGTGGCTCCCCGTTTCTGTAGGAGAAATCCCAAACTCCTCAGGTAGATATGCAAGTTTCCTTCATCAACTGATTCTTACCTTACCTTTCTAAACTTATGTATATATAAACTGAATGGATGAACAAATATCAATTGGAATGGAATAAAAACGGTTTATTAAGCACAAACTATGGGTCAAACATTCTGCTGGGTGTTTGGTGCTATAGAAAGTATTAAGATGTTATACCTGCCCTTGACTTACAAACATAAATTTAAATAATTCTAAATATTATAAGTACTAAAGTAGAATGGAGAAAATAACATAACATGTATAGATAACTTACAGAGAAGCGAAATGGAAGAGATGAGTCTTGAGTGGAAGTAGAACTTTACCAATCAGAAAAGTGTATTTCATTTAAAGAGAAATAACGAGAAACTCAAAAAGCCATAAAATTCTTGTATAGGGAATGGTGACCGGAGAGTGTAGGGTATGTAGTAGAGAGAGGTAGATAAGACTAGAAGAGTAAGTTAAAGTCAGACTGTGAAGGGTCTTGGAGTCTTGGTAAAGAAATTTTATTTTCCTTTTGGAAGCTATAAGTAATCTCTTTGGTAAAATGATAAGTCATCAAGCACAGTATTATATATCATCTCATATTGTTCTCTAGTTGTTTTTTTATATGAAGTACTCTAACAAATCTTGCCTTTCTAGCCGAATTGCCAGCTAAGTCTTTCATTCCTGGATCCCAATATTGCACAGCAGAGTACTGGGTCCATTACATAGCAGTTCCTGAAAATTTTTGCTTAATGTATCCTTGTTTATTTATACCAGGTATCTTTGTTCCTTTATAAAACAAAATTAATGGAAAATAAATTTCTTGTTTTTTAAGAACCACATCAGTGAACATTCTTATTCTGGTATTTGCATTTCTAAGAAGTTCACTAGATACATAGTTGCATTTCTTTCCTTAAATTTCACTATTAGTCAGTATTATACTATGCACAAAATACTATTTGATCATTTGCCTAGTGGCCTTGAGTTGACATATTATGGATGTATACTTTTTGAATCCATAAGGAAGAAGCTAGTTGCCCCTGGGAACTTTGCCCAGGACCTGGAATCATGGGGATTTCTCAGCTTGCCTTATGGTTAGGTTATAGTCAGCTATGAATGAAATTGGATGATGGGCTCTGTTCTTGTTCCTTTTGCAATCCCTAATGTTTGCTGATGACCAGTATATTATCACTGTGATCTTGAGAGACAAGGGGAGAGTTTGCCGAACATGGTACAAGTCAGTCAAGTTTTGCCCTCATTCTCTCTCTTGCAGGGAAGTAGATTGCCAGAAACACTTTTGCACTGCCAGAGAAAATAAATTACAGTTTTAAGGGCAATGCATGTGGGAGATATTTTCACCTCTATATTCCAGATGAGAAAAAACAAACACAGAGAGGCTAAGTGAATACTTTAAAATCACAGAGCCAACTGGTTCCGGGACCAGTCCAGGTCTCTTGAAGCAGTACTTCATAAAAACTATGAAGTTCACCAATAGCCCAGATAAACACAAATACATTTTAGTAGAATACTAGAAAATAATCAAACTGCCTGATGCGGAATACCCTGGCCAAATTTCCATCATGGAAAGATGCTCTTCTGTGAACTGTAATTTTGAAGGCAGATGTTGCTGAAAGCAACCAGGGCAATTACAAAAATAACAAGACCAAGTTTGTCATGAAATTCATTCACATACCAGAAAAGCAATATTCTTCTTGTACAATATCAACCACTGCACACAAGAATATTTTATGCAGCTGACAGAATCATAACAATACAAAAAACGAGCACATTTAATTGGTTGAAAACCAAATAGACCAGACTGTATGTGCAAATCCAAATGTTTATAATGGTCACTGAAGGTGATCCAAGTAAGCACAACTCCAAAATGAAGCTCCTGATTATTTTGAGCTGGGAATTAGGCTATGTGATCTGTGTGACAGCTGTGACAGGTAATAAAAGAGAAGTTCCAATAAAGAGACATGAAGCTGCATAATAATGTTACAAGAAGCAACAGATATAATAAGATTCATCAGAATTTGAACTTATGGTGAGCAAAGATAGTTTTATTCTATAGAGATTTAGGAATAGGGGAAATTCTTTTTTCCCCTAAATTAACAGGAGATACAGGCAGCTCCAAGGTATGATGATATCTGTGTTTTCTGATTTACCTAAACTGGCTGAAAGCAGTCTTCATGTTTTCTCACTGTTATGGTTCTGTGAAACTTATTTTGCTATTCCAATTCCCAGGAAGCAAAAGTTTCAATCGTTTTTCTTTTTACTTCTCAATTTCCTTCTACTATACTTCATCTTCTTTCACCAGTGCAATGACCAGCCAATTAATCTATACCACAATTGAAAGGAAATTAATATAATACATTCAAAACATACGCTATATCCTACTCACAGATGTGAAAATAGATTTTCATTTAATTTAATGAGAATAATAAGTTTTCAGCCTTAGGCATAATTGGACAATAGTTATGACATAATTTGTTTTCCAAATTCTAGGATCAGTAGAAAAGTCTCTCTCCTACAAACTAGTTCTCATCATATTTTTCTTATGCCTCGATAAGAGGAACATCAAATTGAAGGTTAGGGAGGGAAAGGATGGTATATGTGAGATATTTATTTTCTTGTTAAATGGAAAATGTGCTGATTATATTTCACAGTCCTTTTCTTCTCCTATTATATCACAGGACTCTGTTTTAAGGAAAATTCCACCTGTATCATAACTGTTAAATAAATCTGGAAGGTAAGGCATTTTAATCAAAGAGATAGCCAAGGCAGGAAAGATGCAAATAACTGTATTAATTTTCTATTGCTGTGTAACAAATTACCAAAAATGCAGTGGCTTAAAACAACATAAATGTATTATCTCACAGTTCTGTAAGTCAAAGTCTGGCTGGGCTTGGATGGTTTCTCTTCTCCAGGTTTCACAGGCCGGAATCAAGGTTTCGAATGGTCTGTGCTCTTAGCTGAAGGCTTTAGGGTAAAATCCTCTCCCTCACTCACTTCAGTTGTTGGCCAGACTCAATCCCATAATAAAATATATTTTCATGACATGACAAAATATTGATTACAAAAATTATCTAAGATCAGCCAGGATGCAATTAATGACTTCTCACTTGATTGTTAAGGTATTTTAAGGAGTTTGATCTGGTTGGTCTCTCTTACTATATGAATCCAATGAAGAGCCATACTTTGGTTTTCTCTTTTTGATTTTAATTCCATTGAAGGCTAAACACACACACACACACACACACAAACACACTCACTCACATACTCAGAAACTCCAGAAGTCAGCCTCCCATTCTAAGCCTAGTGCCTAGCTAATCTTGTTTTAAATGTGCCACTATCTGTGTGACTTCAATCCAATCACTTTAGCTCTCTGGGCCTCAGTTTCTCTAACTTTAAGCTAAAGGGCATGATCTAGATGATCTTTATTGTTCACAATAGCTCTGATTTTCTATTATTCCATTATCTCAAATATTCAAATGAAATATCCTTGACATCCTATCTATTTACAAAGTGCTATTTTGCTAAGAGAGTCTCTGAATGTCTACTGGAATTCTGAATGAGAGATCTTAGATGCCAAATTTGAATACTTTGAATTTAAAAATCAATTAGTCTTATATATAGCCAAACCATTGCCATTGGTCTTATTGTTATATTTTCAGAAAAGAGGGTGCTTTCTGAACAATGAGGTCTATAATATTTTTAAAGGGTTATTCTCTGATCAGAAACTATTCAGTGGATGAACTGCCTCTGAAGGCAACTTAATATATATTATTCTAACTTTATTTTTTCTATGTATTTTAGAAGATAGAAGTAAAGGTATATAGGTTGAAAAACCCAGTCCAAAAGCTTCCTACTCCATTTTAAATACCACTGGAAAACTTGGATCAACTTCCTAATGGAAAGATGGAATAGGAGGCCTGATTGTTGGTTATTTCATTTAGCAATCTAGTAAGATGGCTGTGAGAAAGACAGTAATACAGTAATTTTTAGTTGAGGTAGGCTAACTTCTGCAACAAGCCAACCCCCAAATTTAAGTGGTTTAACACAGTAGAGGTGTCTTTCTTTACTCAGTATGCATTGTTCGTGGTGATGGGGGTGGGGTGACTTCTGCTCCCTGCAGTTATTCAGGAATGCATGCTACTAGCAGCTCTGCAATCTTCAATAGATGATTTCCAAGGTCACCCTTGCAAACAATATACAGCCAGCACATTGGGAAAGAACATGAAGAATGGCAAATAGAATATTTAATGGGTCAAGCTTGAAAGAGCATATATTATTTCCCTCTATGCACCTCTGGCTATAAATCATTCATACGGCCCCACCTAACTGCAAGGAGTCTGGGAAATGCGGCCTAGTCATGTACCCTCGAAGAGGAGGCCTTCAATTGATTGGGTGATGCTCAACCCCATTATTGAGGATAATCTTCCTTCGTTAAAGTAAACTAATTTTAGATGTTAACCACATCTACAAAATACCTTCATAGCACACTTAGATTAGTGTTTGATTGAATAAATGGGTACTACAGCCTAACCAAGTTGACACAGAATACTAACAATCACCGTATCTATTCGAGGAATATATGCAGTGCAAAGATAATTTATTTCCTAATAGCTAAAATAAATCTCTCAAGGATAATATCTGGCTTGACTGTAAACAAGAAGTAAATGGTTGTTTTTCTAGGGACGAGTTTTCAAACAAAGAAAAGCTAATTGGTTCCCAATGATTATTATTTTTAAGACTTCTGATGCAAGACCATATTGATAAATCACGGTCAATGCACCACAGATGTCAAATTGGTTAAGAAGAGAATTCTACACTAAAAGCCAGCCAAAATGTATATCATAACCTACAATATGCCATATACCCTAAACCTAAGCTCTTCAGCAAGCTGAGTAAGGCGACCCACACTATAAGAAGGTAAAAATCTTGATAAACTCAATAAAGCTTAAATGAAGGATATTTTTAAACAAACAAATATTATATTAATAAAATGATTCACATAGAACAATTATGACACAACCTTGGGAATGATTAAAATTAAATTGGCCAATCTACCAATGCCTTTAAAGTGATTTACATATGATGAGTTTCATTAAATCTTGCATGAAATGAGTCCACTTGTACCTAAAATCATATGAAGAAATATCTATAGCAGCAAAATAAATGGATATATTTGAGGGAAATTTACATAAAGTTTAATATCAAAGAATTAAACATATTTCATTAGTCACCATTATCACTTATGTTGACCATATTCATAAGGTAAATTCTTCCTTTCACTTTGCCTTTGGAGACTCAGCTTTCAAAGTTACATTGGTAGAAGGTACAATGGTTAAAAATGAAAAGAGGAATAAAAATCAAGTATGAAAGAAGCAAGTTTTAGTAAACAGAGGGGTCACTGACAATTATTTTCAACTCTATTTTTTCCCGTGGTTGATAATGCTTTTACCCCCACCCAAGAAATCTATTCTGAGGCTGGAATGGTGCTATGGACTTAATGTTTGTGTCCTCCATGAAATTCATATGTTGAAACTATAATCTCCAATGTGATAATATTCAATATTTGGACATAGGCCCTATGGGAGGTAATTAGGTCATGATCTGAATTAGTGTCCTTATAAGAAAAGACATAAGAAAGCTTCTCTCTCTCTTTCACTCTCTTCCCTACTCTTTGCTTAACCTCCCTTTACTCCCCCTTCCCTCCCTCTCTCCCATGTGAGGACATACCAAGAAGATGGCCATCTGAAAACCAGAAGAGGGCTCTCACCAGACACCTAATCTTGATCTTGGACTTCCCAGCCTCAACAACTGTGAGAAATAAATGTTTGCTGTCTAAGCCACCCACTCTATGGTAATTTGTTACAGCAGTCTGAACTAAGACAAAGGGGGATATGCCTGTAATGGGCAAAATCTTCACTGATTAATGAAAGATGACACCATTCATAGCATAGTTGGTGATTATGCTACTTTCATAGAAAACTAAACCAAATTCCTTTTAGCAAATTACAATCTGTGACTTTGTCCTCTGGTAACTTTTTTTTTTAATTTAAAAAGATAGAAATCTAAAATTCTAATTGAATCCATGTGGAAAGGTTGATTGATAGTCAGTAAAAGACAAATGACCCCTTTCTGAATATATTTTAGCACAGATCAGCAATTGAGTATAAGATTCTTTGTCACCAACTATATTGCTGCAAATGTGTCTTCAATATCCTTTACAAAGCTCCTTGATCTTTGTTCTTCTCTTTCAGAAACCTTTATCAATGACAAATTCAGACCCTAAATCAAGGAAAGCCTTGATTTAGATTCTTTAGTCCCATTCTTCATTGGTATCATGCATCTTGGAGAAAGAATTGAGAAAGGGGTATGAGTGAAGGAGAAATTTGTTCTGAAAACTCTGATGTAAAATACTTTTTGGTTATTAAATATGGCTAAGACCCCTGGAATCATGCCAAAGAGAGTATAGAAAATCTTTGATCAGTATGTTCACAATCTAAAATTAAGACTGCAGGGTTTCATGAATCACTCTAATATTCACAAGTTTTACAGGACAAGAAATATATCTAGCTGATGCATAATAATATTTAATATTATTGGGCACTTTTATTCCAATGTTTTTACTACCATGTTACTTGTGACATTCTTGTTTTCCTTTCCAGAATCCAGGAGACGAGAAAAGACAACAGATCATTGTTGTGCAGGTGGAGTTATTAATTTTTAGTCTCAATTAATGAGTTGACCACAGTCACACGAAATATAAGAAAATAATGATTCTGTGAGTAGCAATCAGTTCTCCTTACTCCCAGTATCTTTATTTCAGTAAACATTTCCTAGATTTGAAGAAGAAAAACCTCTTTAAATCATATAGTTACTTGGACCATAGCCCCTTTCCTAGGACTTCATCTCAGGAGGTTAAAAATGAGTCACATCAAATAAAATAATTTCTCCCTGAAAAACAAACTTAACATCACTATATTTCTTAGGTTTCATGAAGTTAATTTATTAGCTGTCCAATGCCCCAGTGGAATCAGTCACCTAGAAGCTTAGGAAGCAAAAGCCCTGTTTTTACTAAAAAATTTGTTGCTGACAACTCTTAATGCCCTACAATTCTTTTCGTTTCCAACTTAAATACGAGATTACCAGTGACATATTGGTAATTTAAAAATCCCATGAAACTGACTCTGAAAAGAACATTTTCAATATTTCTTAATGGTTTTTAAAAAAATCTCAATGACCCTGAACATTCTTAGCCTATACTCATTTCCAAATGACCAGGCTGTATCTCTTCTCTATGAATTAGCTTACAATTCAAGTTTGATTCATTTTTCTTCTTTAATATTTTAAAAGTTGGTTTTATCTTCTTATATAAGCTAAAAATATCTGAATAAAGAATACAACTAGAGTAAAGAAAAAAGAAAATAAAAAAGAAGAGGAAAAAAAAAGGTTCATATTAAAACTTTTGAGTGAAAAACTTCAAACTTATATCTACTAATAGAACATTCTGCATTTCAATGATATAGTACTTCAGAGAATACACACAGAATTTTTTTTTAACATCTTGATTGGAGTATAATTGCTTTACAATGTTGTGTTAATTTCTGCTGTATAACAAAGTGAATCAGCTATACGTATACATATACGCCCATATCCCCTCTCTTTTACGTCTCCCTCCCACCCTCCGTATCCCACCCCTCTAGGTGGTCACAAAGCACTGAGCTGATCTCCCTGTGCTATGCCGCTGCTTCCCACTATCTATTTTATATTTGGTAGTGTATATATGACAAGGCCACTGTCTCACTTCATCCCAGCTTCCCCTTCCCCTTCCCCGTGTCCTTAAGTCCATTCTCTACATCTGCGTCTTTATTCCTGTCCTGTCCCTAGGTTCTTCAGAACCATTTTTTTTTTAGATTGCATATATTTGTGTTAACATACGGTATTTATTTTTCTCTTTCTGACTTACTTCACTCTGTATAACAATGTCTAGGTCCATCCACCTCACTACAAATAATTTCGTTTCTTTTTATGGCTGAGTAGTATTCCATTGTATATATGTGCCCTATCTTCTTTTTTTTTTTTTTTAAAACATCTTTATTGAAGTATAATTGCCTTACAATGATGTGTTAGCTTCTGCTTTATAACAAAGTGAATCAGTTATACACATACAATATGTTCCCATATCGCTTCCCTCTTGCATCTCCCTCCCTCCCACCCTCCCCATCCCACCCCTCTAGGTGGTCACAAAGCACCGAGCTGATCTCCCTGTGCTATGCGGCTGCTTCCCACTAGCTATCTATTTTACATTTGGTAGTGCATATATGTCCATGACACTCTCTTACCCTGTCACATCTCACCCCACCCCCTCCCCATATCCTCAAGTCCATTCTCTAGTAGGTCTGTGTCTTTATTCCCGTCTTGCCACTAGGTTCTTCATGGCCTTTCTTTTTTTTTTCCTTAGATTCCGTATATATGTGTTAGCATACTGTATTTGTTTTTCTCTTTCTGACTTACTTCACTCTGTATGACAGACTCTAACTCCATCCACCTCATTACAAATACCTCCATTTCATTTCTTTTTATGGCTGAGTAGTATTCCATTGTATATATGTGCCATATCTTCTTTATCTATTCATCTGTCGATGGACACTTAGGTTGCTTTCATGTCCTGGCTATTGTAAATAGAGCTGCAATGAACATTGTGGTACATGACTCTTTTTGAATTATGGTTTTCTCAGGGTGTATGCCCAGGAGTGGGATTGCTGGGTCATATGGAAGTTCTATTTTTAGGTTTTAAAGGAACCTCCATACTGTTCTCCATAGTGGCTGTAACAAATTATATTCCCACCAACAGTGCAAGAGGGTTCCCTTTTCTCCACACACTCTCCAGCATTTACTGTTTGTAGATATTTTGATGATGGCCATTCTGACCGGTGTGAGGTGATACCTCATTGTAGTTTTGATTTGCATTTCTCTAATGATTAGTGATGTTGAGCGTCCTTTCACATGTTGTTGCCAATCTGTATATCTCCTTTTGAAAAATGTCTATTTGGTCTTCTGCCCATTTTTGGATTGGGTTGTTTGTTTCTTTGATATTGAGCTGCATGAGCCGCTTGTATATTTTGGAGATTAATCCTTTGTCACTTGCTTCGTTTGCAAATATATTATCCCATTCTGAGAGTACTTTTTTTATATATAAATTTATTTATTTAATTTATTTATTTTTGGCTGTGTTGGGTCTTTGTTGCTGCGCATGGGCTTTCTCTAGTTGCGGCAAGGGGAAGCTACTCTTTGTTGCGGTGCACGGGCTTCTCATTGCGGTGGCTTCTCTTGCCGCAGATCATGGGCTCTAGGCTCACAGGCTTCAGTACTTGCGGCTCACAGGTTCTAGAGCACAGGCTCAGTAGTTGTGGCACACAGGCTTAGTTGCTCCACGACATGTGGGATCTTCCCGGACCAGGGCTAGAACCTATGTCCCCTGCATTGGTAGGCAGATTCTCAACCACTGTGCCACCAGGGAAGCCCGAGAATTGTCTTTTTGTCTTGTTTATGGTTTCCTTTGCTGTGTAAAAGCTTTTAAGTTTCATTAGTTCCCATTTGTTTATTTTTGTTTTTATTTCCATTTCCGTAGGAGGTGGGTCAAAAAGGACCTTGCTGTGATTTATGTCATAGAGTGCTGTGCCTATGTTTTCCTCTAAGAGTTTTATAGTGTCTGGCCTTATATTTATGTCTTTAATCCATTTTGAGTTTATTTTTGTGTATGGTGTTAGAGAGTGTTCTAATTTCATTCTTTTCCATGTAGCTGCCCAGTTTTTCCAGCACCACTTATTGAAGAGGCTGTCTTTTCTCTATTGTATATTCTGGCCTCCTTTATCTAAGATAAGGTGACCATATGTGCATGGGTTTATCTCTGGGTTTTCTATCCTGTTCCATTGATCTATATTTCTGTTTTTGTTTTTGTGTGTGCTAGTACCATACTGTCTTGATTACTATAGCTTTGTAGTATAGTCTGAAGTCAGAGAGACTGATTCCTACTGCTCCGTTTTTCTTTATCAAGATAGCTTTGGGTATTCAGGGTCTTTTGTGTTTCCATACAAACTGTGAAACTTTTTGTTCTAGATCTGTGAAAAATGCCATTGATTGCTTGATAGGGATTGCATTGAATCTGTAGATTGCTTTGGGTAGTATAGTCATTTTCACAATGTTGATTCTTCCAATCCAAGAACATGGTATATCTCTCCATCTGTTTATATCATCTCTAATTTCTTTCATCAGTGTCTTATAATTTTCTGCATACAGGTCTTTTGTCTCCTAAGGTAGGTTTATTCCTAAGTATTTTATTCTTTTTGTTGCAATGGTAAATGGGAGTGTTTCCTTAATTTCTATTACAGATATTTCATCATTAGTGTATAGGACTGTAAGAGATTTCTGTGCATTAATTTTGTATCCTGCTAGTTTTCCAAATTCATTGATTAGCTCCAGTTGTTTTCTGGTAGCATCTTTAGGATTCTCTATGTATAGTATCATGTCATCTGCAAACAGTGACAGTTTTACTTCTTCTTTTCCAATTTGGATTCCATTTATTTCTTTTTGTTCTCTGATTGCTGTGGCTAAAACTTCCAAAACTATGTTGAATAATAGCGGTGAGAGTGGGCAACCTTGTCTTCTTCCTGATCTTAGTGGAAATGGTTTCAGTTTTTCACCTTTGAGAACGATGTTGGCTGTGGGTTTGTCATACATGGCCTTTATTATGTTGAGGTAAGTTCCCTCTATGTCTGCTTTCTGGAGAGTTTTTATCATAAATGGGTGTTGAATTCTGTCGAACATTTTTTCTGCATCTATTGTGATTATCATATGGTTTTTATCCTTCAATTTGTTAATATAGTGTATCACATTGATTGATTTGTGCATATTGAAGAATCCTTGCATTCCTGGGATAAACCCCACTTGATCATGGTGTATGATCCTTTTAATGTGCTGCTGGATTCTGTTTGCTAGTATTTTGTTGAGGATTTTTGCATCTATGTTCATCAGTGATATTGGCCTGTAGTTTTCTTTCTTTGTGACATCTTTGTCTGGTTTTGGTATCAGGGTGATGGTGGCCTTCTAGAATGAGTTTGGGAGTGTTCCTCCCTCTGCTATATTTTGGAAGAGTTTGAGAAGGATAGGTGTTAGCTCTTCTCTAAATGTTTGATAGAATTTGCCTGTGAAGCCATCTGGTCCTGGGCCTTTGTTTATTGGAAGAATTTTAATAACGGTTTGAATTTCAGTGCTTGTGATTTGTGTGTTTATATTTTCTACTTCTTCCTGATTCAGCCTCAGAAGGTTGTGCTTTTCTAAGAATTTGTCCATTTCTTCCTGGTTGTCCATTTTATTAGCATATAGTTGCTTGTAGTAATCTCTCATAATCCTTTGTATTTCTTTAGTGTCAGTTGTTCCTTCTCTTTTTTCATTTCTAATTCTGTTGATTTGAGTCTTTTCCCTGTTTTTCTTAATGAGTCTGGCTAATGGTTTATCAATATTGTTCATCTTCTCAAAGAACCAGCTTTTAGTTTTATTGATCTTTGCTATTGTTTCCTTCCATTCTTTTTCATTTATTTCTGGTCTGATCTTTATGATTTCTTTCCTTCTGCTAAGTGTGGGGTTTTTTTGTTCTTCTTTTTCTAATTGCTTTAGGTTTAAGGTTAGGTTGTTTATTTGAGATTTTTCTTGTTTCTTGAGGTAGGATTGTATTGATATAAACTTCCCTCTTAGAACTGTTTTTCTGAATCCCATAGGTTTTGGGTCCTCGTGTTTTCACTGTCATTTGTTTCTGGGTATTTTTTAATTTCTTCAGTGATCTCTTGGTTATTTAGTAGTGTATTGTTTAGCCTCCACTTGTTTGTATTTTTTACAGTTTTTTTTCCTGTAATTGATATTTAATCTTATAGCGTTGTGGTCGGAAAAGATGCCTGATATGATTTCAATATTCTTAAATTTACCAAGGCTTGATTTGTGACCCAAGATATGATCTATCCTGGAAAATGTTCCATGAGCACTTGAGAAGAAAGTGTATTCTGTTGTTTTTGGATGGAATGTCCTATAAATATCAATGATCAGTCCATCTTGTGTAATGTATCATTTAAAGCTTGTCTTTCCTTGTTTATTTTCATTTTGGGTGATCTATCCATTGGTGAAAGTGGGGTGTTAAAGTCCCCTACTTTTATTGTATTACTGTCAATTTCCACTTTTATGGCTGTTAGCATTTGCTTTATGTATTGGGGTGCTCTTATGTTGGGTGCATAAATATTTACAACTGTTATATCTTCTTCTTGGATTGATCCCTTGATCACTATGTATTGTTCTTCTTTGTCTCTTGTAATAACCTTTATTTTAAAGTCTATTTTGCCTGATATGAGAATTACTACTCCAGCTTTCTTTTGATTTCCATTTGCATGGAATATCTTTTCCATCCCCTCACTTTCAGTCTGTATATGTCCCTAGGTCTGAATTGGGTCTCTTGTAGACAGCATATATATGGGTCTTTTTTTTGTATCCATTCAGCCAGTCTATGTCTTTTGGTGGGAGCATTTAATCCATTTACATTTAAGGTAATTATAAATATGTATGTTCCTATTACCATTTTCTTAATTGTTTTGGGTTTGTTTTTGTAGGTCTTTTCCTTTTCTTGTGTTTCCTGCCTAGAGAAGTTCCTTTAGCATTTGTTGTAAAGCTGGTTTGGTGGTGCTGAATTTTCTTAACTTTTGCTTGTCTGTAAAGATTTTAATTTCTCCATTGAATCTGAATGAGATCCTAGCTGGGTAGAGTAATCTTGTTTGTAGGTTTTTCTCTTTCATCACTTTAAATATGTCCTGCCACTCCCTTCTGGGTTGCAAAGTTTCTGCTGAAAGATCAGCTGTTAACCTTATGGGGATTTCCTTGTATGGTATTTGTTGCTTTTCCCATGCTGCTTTTAATATTTTTTCTTTGCATTTAATTTTTGATAGTTTGATTAATATGTGTCTTGGCATGTTTCTCCTTGGATTATCCTGTAATGGACTCTGTGCTTCCTGGACTTAATTAACTATTTCCTTTCCCCTTTTAAGGAAGTTTTCAACTATAATGTCTTCAAATATTTTCTCAGACCCTTTCATTTTCTCTTCTTCTTCTGGGACCCCTATAATTCAAATGTTAGTGCATTTAATGTTGTCCCAGAGGTCTCTGAGACTGTCCTCAATTCTTTTATTCTGCTCTGTGGTAGTTATTTCCTCTATTTCATCTTCCAGGTCACTTATCCGTTCTTCTGCCTCAGTTATTCTGGTATTGATTCCTTCTAGAGAATTTTTAATTTCATTTATTGTGTTGTTCATCATTGTTTGTTTGCTCTTTAGTTCTTCTAGGTCCTTGAATTTTCTCCATTCTATTTACAAGATTTTGGGTCATCTTTACTATCATTACTCTGATTTCTCTTTCAGGTAGACTGCCTATTTCCTCTTCATTTGTTTGGTCTGGTGAGTTTTTACTTGGCTCCTTCATCTGCTGCATATTTCTCTGTCTTCTCATTTTGCTTAACTTACTGCCTGTGTTTGAGTTGGAACATCAGTTTTTTTCTGGCTTCAGACTTGGACTGAAATGTACACCATTATCTCTACTGTTTCTCAGGTATTTGGACCCTGATGGTACCATACCATTGACTCTCATGGGTCTGGACTTCTTATTTTTGCTGTACTCTCCTGGTCCTCCTCCTATCTCTGAGGTCTTCTACTCATTTTCTCTTCCTAGCTCAATTTACTCCTTTATATGTGGGTTTTCCAAGCACTATGTCCTTATCCATCTGCTGTTCTTTAATGTTGATGACACAACATTATCTAGAATCTGTAGTAACAGACAAAGCAGGACATCGACATAGGCTACATCTGTTCCATATTTACTATTGAGTGGCTTGGTATAAACCTGAGCAAATGAAATCGAACACTACACACCTGGTGAATTAACAAATGAAAAAATATCATTTATAAGATACAGTGGCTCACATTCACCTCTGTGAAAATGGCACATAACAGGGAGGCAAGAGCCCCTGCCATTCTGAGACAGGCAACTTGGCAGAGAAGTGCAGGGAGACTTGACTTTGTTTGGAAGGATAATAAGGTATGAGGCTTCAATGTCTTGTATAGGGTGTGGGTAATTCCTCCAAAAATTGAAAATTTGTGTAAGAAGAAAGTATTATAAGGTCTGCTGCCCCATTTCTATTTGTTCTTTCTGCTACCAAATACACTGAAATAATGAAGGACATCTTGAAGTCTTCTGGCAAATACATTCTCTGCTAAGCCCAGGATCAGGATAGTATTGAAATATGCCATCAAAGAAGGAAGTACCATCTCCTGGAGGCAACAGAGATGCCAAACTGAAGACTGTTATTTAGAATACCCTCAATAAGTAATTATCATCACTGGAGCATCTGCAACCACATTTTCAATTGTGAGTCTGCCAAAACTTCCTTCTCAGCAAAAGCACCAAGAATTCATCTGATTGGTGGCACTGCTTTGTAATTGCATTATTCACAAAATACTCATATTTTCCATAGTGTCAGACTACTTTCATCTTTTAGTACCTGATGGTATTTAGTTTACTCCAGTAGCTCAGGGAATATATGGAAGAAGACTGGAGGCACCTCAATTTATCACCTGTTCAAGTTCTTCTCCCTCCCAATCTTGTCCCATTCCTCCCAAATGAGAAAAAATATATTCCTAAATTTTAAGATAAAATCATTTCAGCTTGCCTTTATATGCTCTTATTTTTCTGGTACATACCCTGGGGAATCTGCTCAGAACTCTTTTCTTTAAATAGTCTGTCCCCAAAATTACCTATGCTTTAGATTCTAATTCCTGATTTGTTGGAATTGTTTCTTTTCCAAAATGCTAAGCCTTGCCTTTGAAGCAAGGAATGTATATATCTCTGTGAGAGAACCATACTGTAATTTAGCATCAAAGGCATTAGCTACAATGACTTTTTATTTGGCATGGTGATCTTGAAAACCTTGTGATCTTCACATTTTTGGCAAAAGTGATTTAAAAAATGATTTTATGGAATGTACTTTTATCAAACTTTGATACACTGAAATGAGTCAACTTTCATATGATACTGTTGGCTATTTATTAGGGCAATATCTGGAAATAAGTTGCCTTGTACCCTTAGAACAGGATAGATCTTATATTCTTCGCTGTCCAAAGAATAATCTAGACACCAGGTGATGTCACGTGTTCTGACAGTTCCTTGATTTCATTCAAATGGATTTCAAAAGGCATTTCCCTTAAGATGGCTTTCCATTTTGCATTTTACTACACATACTTGGATCTGTAAGCAGAGAATTACTGCAACCTTTTGCATCCCAGTCAGAGCTTTTTTAATGCCTGAATTGATTGTTGACTATTTCACAACATGAATTTTCTGTGCACTTCTGACCTTACTGTCAAAACTGTGTTATGGATAACATTTATATTTGTCCAACTCAGTAATGTTGCTACTTTAAGCAGGCATGCTGACCACCTTTAAAAAGATACCAGTGAGTTATACTGATGGTACAAAAAAACCCATGTTACTACACAGCTCATTATATTTCTTTTGCTGCCCATTAGCTCTATTTTTATGTATGTCTGGTTTCTCAAACTAATAAATATCATAATAAGAATTAGTTTCATTCTTCTGCCATTTTGCATGAAAATGAATTATTAATTTAGAATGGAATAATGGACAACACTTGGTAGATTATTGGGAGATGTGGGTTTTAATCCTGCCTTAGACACTAAACAGCTTGTGACTCTGGGTGGTAAGTCTTTTTCATCCTCTAAGCCATGTTTTCCTCATCTCAAACTATAGTGTAGTTTATTAAGAGGAATGGGCTATGAATCCATCTCCATGGATTGAAATTTTGACGTTGCTATTTATCACATGTGTGATCCTGGGTACGATAATTTATGTGTGCCACTTACAAAGTTTTCACCAAGTATTAGATAAGCTAATGTAGAAAATTAGGCTATTAGACCAGATAAGATTTATAAGATTTTCCAGTTCCACAATTCTATTTCTGTGATTGTGTATTATAAGCTCCCTAAGAACAGGGCCTGTGTGAAACTATTCTCCCAGAGTACTAAGCATAGCATTTTCCACATAATGCATGCTCAAAATTGCCTGATGAATTAAACAAAACATAGAGAAAAACCTATATTAAAACGAAAAGACAACCCTTTGTTATCTACAATTGCCAGGTAATTTTCAATTATTGGTCTTTCAAAAAATATACAGAATTTTCAAAAAGTATTTAAGAGCATCACTACCAATTAAGACAAAGTGTTTTAATTTGTTGACTGATCTTTAAATTCCGTATTCCAAGATGGAAATTGATATTCTGTCATAAATGGATGTTAGTTTATCTGACAAGCAGGGCACTTGTAAATTCTAGTGATAAGCACATTTCCTAACCTATTTAGACATTTCAAAATTGAAAGCAAAGTACATTTAGAAAACAATATACAAGGTCAATAGATGTTAAGTCTGACACTTAAAGCTCACTTTATCATTCACAGTCTTATCCTGTGGATATGAAATTCCTTTGCATTCTTTTAAAAATTTAAAGCCTTTGTTCTTGTAAGTGAACTGAAGCTAGATGCTATGGAAAAAGAGAGTGAAAAGAAAGAAGTTGATAAGATAAAGAGTGTTGAAAAAAGTTGGATACCAAGCCTGCCTTTCTCTGTACTCCCCTCACAACTAATATATATCTCTCAGGGTAATTACTATTAATACATATATTACAATGACACTTTTATGTAATTTTCTCTCTAATGAATTATGAGTTTTTTGGAGCAGGGATTGTGTTATTGATATATGTATCCCCAGTGTTTATTTCATTTCCTCATAGATAGTAGGTGCTAAATAAATGTCTGTGGAATAAATAAGTAAACAGATACATGGAAGGAAAAAAGAATAAAAAAAATCACCATTACATTTTGTGTCTCTGAGAGTTAAGAAATCTCAGCTAAAAGTTTCATTTGGGGTATTTGTTCTATTGTATCCTGCTTAATAAATATTTAAATATCTTCAGAAAGAGAATGGATGAGTATTTAGTATGGGTTCTCAGAATTGGAAAAGAACTATTGATGATAACAGGTTAGCAGGTGGGAGCTACCCAAGTAGCTGACTGAATTCTTGACTTAAAAGCAGAATTGGATTTTGGGACATGAGTGCATGGGCATCCAGGTCAAGAATGAACTGTTGGTGACTTGTTTTTGATGCTTCCTCAGTGAAATCTAATGAAATGATTGATATTGTTGAATTATAAGAGGTTTTGTTTCCTTATTCTTGTATTTTTTACTCTTTCAAATTTTATGTCTGATTAAACACATGCACTTTCCTTAAGAAATTCACAAGTCAACAAAAGAACTAAATCAGATGAGCAGTTTTATCCCCAAAAATGAGATTACTGCCTTAAAAAATTATATTATTTAAAATTATATTGTGAAATGATGACACACTAATTGAAATTAAGGGAGAGTTCCCATGGTACTTCTGATTTAAAGATATTAACTTCCTTCATTACTGACATTGCCATATTCTAATATTTAAAAATACAGTTCAGTTCATTTCCTGGCTGAGGGGTAAATTTACAGAGAGGACCCCAACCTTTGGCTTCCTGCAGTTTTGTTTGTTTCTTTGTCTTCCACAACCCTCAGCTATATTGGCAAACTGCAATAGGTGCTATCATTTTTTGTTGCCTGGCTACCATCTCAGCACTATCTAGAGAGAAAACTAGCTTGATAATCAGGTACTTTAGGGAAGTTGAGTAGAGTACTTCATTAGGAAAAACACATGCAAAGAAGAACTTTCTTAAATGTACAAAGTACATTTCACAAAGTAACTGCAAGATTTATTTAGCCCAAGTCAAGTGAGGTTGAAACCCAAGGGGCAAATATCAAATATGAAGTGCTTGCAGAGGGCTTCCCAGTGTACAAATAAGGACATGTAGATTAAACAGCTCAAAATCTTGTATCACAAAAGGGAGGTAGGTCTTCCCTGGTGGAGCAGTGGTTAAGAATCTGCCTGACAATGCAGGGGACACGGGTTTGAGCCCTGCTCCAGGAAGATCCCACATGCCACAGAGCAACTAAACCCATGCGTGACAACTACTGAGCCGGCGCACTAGAACCCACAAGCCACAACTACTGAGCCCATGTGCCATAACTACTGAAGCCCACACACTTAGAGACCATGATATGCAACAACAGAAGCCACCGCAATGAGAAGCCCGTGCACCACAACGAAGAAGAGCCCTTGTTTGCTGCAACTAGAGAAAGCCCGCAGAGAGCAATGAAGACACAACACAGCCAAAAATAAATAAATAAAATAAATAAATTTTTTTTTAAAAAGGGGGAGGTATATTCCAGGCCTACTTTAAAACTTGGGAGTGGAAAGAGCACCACAAAACCAGCTTTACAACAAATGCTAAAGGAACTTCTCTAGGTAGGAAACAAAAGACAAGGAAAAGACCTACAAAAACAAACCCAAAACAATTAAGAAAATGGTAATAGGAACATACATATCGATAATTACCCTAAATGTAAATGGACTAAATGCCCCAACCAAAATACATAGACTGGCTGAATACATACAAAAATAAGACCCGTATAAATGCGGCCTAAAACAGATCCACTTCAGATCTAGGGACACATACAGATTGAAAGTGAAGGGATGGAAAAAGATATTCCATGCAAATGGAAATCAAAAGAAAGCTGGAATAGCAATACTCATATCAGACAAAATAGACTTTAAAATAAAGACTATTACAAGAGACAAAGAAGGACACTACATAATTATCAAGGGATCAATCCAAGAAGAAGATATAAAAATTGTAAATATTTATGGACACAGCATAGGAGCACACCAATACATAATGCAAATGCTAACAGCCATAAAAGAGGAAATCAACATTAGCACAATAATAGTAGGGGGCTTTCACTCTCACGACTATTATTCAACATAGTTTTGGAAGTTTTAGCCACAACAATCAGAGAAGAAAAAGAAATAAAAGGAATCTAAATTGGAAAAGAAGTAAAGCTGTCACTGTTTGCAGATGACATGATATTATACATAGAGGATCCTAAAGATGCTACCAGAAAACTACTAGAGTTAATCAATGAATTTGGTAAAGTAGCAGGATACAAAATTAATGCACAGAAATCTCTTGCATTCCTATACACTAATGATGAAATACCTGAAATGGAAATTAAGGAAACACTCCCATTTACCACTGCAACAAAAAGAATAAAATACCTAGGAATAAACCTACATAAGGAGACAAAAACCTGTATGCAGAAAACTATAAGACACTGATGAAAGAAATTAAAGATGATACAAACAGATGGAGAGATATATGATGTTTGTGAATTGGAAGAATCAAAATTGTGAAAAAAAATATACTACCCAAAGCAATCTACAGATTCAATGCAATCCCTATCAAACTACCAATGGCATTTTTCACAGATCTAGAACAAAAAATTTCACAATTTGTATGGAAATACAAATGACCGCAAATAGCCAAAGCAATATTGAGAAAGAAAAACGGAGCTGGAGGAATCAGGCTCCCAGACTTCAGACAATACTACAAAGCTACAGTAATCAAGACAGTATGTTACTGGCCCAAAAACAGAAATATGGATCAATGGAACAGGACAGAAAGCCCAGAGATAAACCCACACATATATGGTCACCTTATTTTTGATAAAGGAGGCCAGAATATACAATGGAGAAAAGACAGCCTCTTCAATAAGTGGTGCTGGAGAAACTGGACAGCTACATGGAAAAGAATGAAATTAGAACACTCCCTAACACCATACACAAAAATAAGCTCAAAATGGATTAAAGATCTAAATGTAAATCAGACACTATAAAATTCTTAGAGGAAAACATAGGCAGAACACTCTAAGACATAAATCACAGCAAGATCCTTTTTGATCCACCTCCTAGTGAAATGGAAATAAAAATAAACAAATGGGACTTAATGAAATTTAAAAGCTTTTGCACAGCAAAGGAAACCATAAATAAGAGGAAAAGACAACCCTGAGAATGGGAGAAAATAATTGCAAATGAAGCAACTGACAAACGATTAATCTCCAAAATTTACAAGCAGCTCATGCAGCTCAATTTCAAAAAAATGAACAACCCAATCCAAAAATGGGCAGAAAACTTAAATAGACATTTCTCCAAAGGAGATGTACAGATTGCCAACAAACACATGAAAGGATGCTCAACATCGCTAACCATTAGAGAAATGCAAATCAAAACTACGATGTGGTATCACCTCACACCGGTCAGAATGGCCATCATCAACAAATCTACTAACAATAAATGCTGGAGAGGGTGTGGAGAAAGGGAAACCCTCCTACACTGTTTGTGGGAATGTAAATTGATACAGCCACTATGGAGAACAGTATGGAGGTTCCTTAAGAAACTAAAAATAGAACTACCATATGACCCAGCAATCCCACTACTGGGCATATACCCTGAGAAAACCATATTTCAAAAAGAGTCATGTACCACAATGTTCATTGTAGCTCTATTTACAATAGCCAGGACATGGAAGCAACCTAAGTATCCACTGACAAATGAATGGATAAAGAAGATGTGGCACATACATACAATTGAATATTAGCCATAAAAAGAAACGAAACTGAGTTATTTGTAGTGAGGTGGATGGACCTAGAGTCTGTCATACAGAGTGAAGTAAGTCAGAAAGAGAAAAACAAATACCATATTCTAACACATATATATGGAATCTAAAACAAAAATGGTTCCGATGAACCTAGGGGCAAGACAGGAATAAAGATGCAGACGTAGAGAATGGACTTCAGGACGTGGGGATTGGGAAGGGTAAGCTGGGACGAAGTGAGAGAGTGGCATGGACATATATACACTACCAAATGTAAAATAGATAGCTAGTGGGAAGCAGCCGCATAGCACAGGAAGATCAGCTGAGTGCTTTGCGACCACCTAGAGGGTGGGATAGGGAGGGTGGGAGAGAGACGCAAGAGGGAGGGGTTATGGGGATATATGTATACAAATAGCTGATTCTCTTTGTTATACAGCAGAGACTAACACAACATTGTAAAGCAATTTTACTCCAGTAAAGATGTTAAAAAAAAAAAAATCTATGCACTACAGCTAAAATAGAGATTGGAGAAAATTCAGAGATTTAAATATTATATAACAATGAAGAAGAAAACATGAAATTATAGTTCAAAAGTTAAAAATACAAACAACAAAATAAATGAGGAAAATCTCTTAACGTAGTTCATCGCATCAGTAATTTTAAAGAGAGAAAAGATTAGATGATCACTTTCATAGAAAGGTGAAAAAGCACTTGGCAATATTCAATACCATGCTTGAAATTAAAATAAAAAACAACACTCAGTAAAGTAGGAATTGACGGTTACTTCCTTACTGTAATTTTATATGGCCATAGTTGAAAGGGCAAGCTTCATCCTTAATTAAGATACACTAAAGTCATTTGTCGATCACCATCCTTATAAACCTTGTACTGAACTCTTTATCCAACACAACTAAATCGGACGACAAAAGAAAATCCCACCTTGAGACTAGAGAGTTGATTCTAAACTTCATATGAAAAATTAAACCAGTAAGTATAGCTGAACCACAGCAGATGTGTCAAGATAGGGCCTGGGATCCAGCCACCAAGTCACACACACTGTCCACTCTTGAAGCCAGTGAGAGGTGATCTGTGGCTGCCCACAGCAGTTCAACCAGCTGTTTATGAACTGCTACCATGGCTTCTCCCAGAACCACTTCAAGCTGGTGGCGCCAATGTTGCAGGAGATACTCGCCATCGGGGGACGCATGGTGGTGCTGATAAACTTTACAGGGGTGCTGTGCAGCGATCCTCAGCCAGGAACCAACAGGTACCTGAAGCAGGGCTACAGGCTGCAGCCAAAGAAGTGAGAAGCCAATGCTGGGAAAAATGCCAGTGCCTGGTGGCCTTTCTGGGCACTTGGCTGGAGGTGTGCATGGTGGTTAGGATGACTTTTGTCTCTTGATATCGTCCTGCCATCTTTTTTGGAAAGAACACTAGTCCAAGCTTTTCTGTCATGCAGTAACCTTTTTTTTTTTGAAGCATAGTTGATTTACAGTATTATATTAGTTGTAGGTATACAGCATAGTAATTCAGTATTTTTACAGATTATACTCCATTAAAAGCTATTACAAGATAGTGGCTAGAATTCCCTGCTTTATACAATATATCTTTGTTCCTTATCTGTTTTATACATAATTGTTTGTACCTCTTAATCCCATACCCCTGATTTGCCCCACCCCCTTCCCTCTTACTTTTGGTAACCAACCACTAGTTTGCTTTCTATATCTGTGAGTCTGTGTCTGTTTTGCTATACACATTCATTTGTTTTATTTTTTAGATTCCATATAAAAGTGATATCATACAATATTTATCTTTCTCTGTCTGACTTATTTCACTAAGCATAATATTCTCCAGGTCCATCCATGTTGCTGCAAATGGCAGAATTTCATTCTTTTTAATGGCTAAGTAATATTCCATTGTGTGTGTGTGTGTGTGTGTGTGTGTGTGTGAGTGTGTGTGTGTATATATATATGCACATATGCCACTTCTTCTTTATCCATTTGTCTGTTGATGGGTACTTCAGTTGCTTACATAGTTCCATAGCTTGGCTATTGTAAATAATGCTGCAATGAATATTGGGGTACATGTATCTTTTCAAATTAGTGTTTTCATATTTTCTGGATATATACCCAGGAGTGGAATTGCTGGATCATATGGTAGTTCTATTTTTAGTTTTTTGAGGAACCTCCATGCTGTTTTCCATAGTGGCTGCACCAATTTACATTCTCACCAACAGTGTACAACGATTCCCTTTTCACCACATCCTCGTCAACATTTGTTATTTGTAGACTTTTTGATGATAGCCATTCTGACAGATGTGAAGTGACATCTCTTTGCTGTTTTCATTTGCAGAAAAATTTACCATTTTAATCAATGACCTTGTGTACATAGCCATGTGCACGTCTGATATTTTCTCTTGTGTAGAGTTACTTGGTTAAAAGTAAAATTATCATTTTGACCAGTAGAGCTGAACGTCCATTTTTTGTCATCTATAAAAATGTGGAGAATGATTTTATTTGCCTATTGTTTGGGTGGTTTCCAAGACACCGTGTGAAGAGTTGTCTACCAGGGAAACTCGTTACAGACTCAGCACCCAAGGTTTTAATTGGAGGCTGGTCACATAGGTACACTAGCCTTGCTTCAGTTATGCCCTCCACTGTCCTAGATTTAGGCAGTTAAAATAAATTCCATTAGCCATAAGGGTCTATCTTTGAAAGCTGGTGGCTTCCTCAAGTTTCTATATTAACCTTTTTTACTTGGTCTGAGGTATCCACTCAGGCACAGTACAAATGTAGTTAGTCTGTGTCAGAAATATAGAGCCTATGAGCTGCTCGATTTCAGATGACCCCATCAGAAAACCAGCTCTATCTCATGGGCATCTGCGAGTAACCCAGACAGTCCTGCCATCATCAGTAATGTTGTCATCAAGTATGGGCTCACAGAAGGGTATCTGAAATCTGTAAAGGTCCAAGGGCCTGGGTTCTATTCATTGTGCACAGGCCTGCTTTCACTTTAGCACAGATCTTACTGAGATGAAAACAGCTCATAGCAGACAGTAAAAGGTTTCAGTTTAGAGTCAGATCCAAAGAATTAAGGTCTGAGAATTCAGGATTCCAAAAAGCTAGTGGCTTTGCTTTGGGAACCCCAAAGTCTAGATACAGTAGGGCCAGCCTCTGTGTTCCAAATCCAAGAGCTGAAGCAAGGTTTCCCAAAGCCCATTTTATCTTGTAAGTCTTAGAGTCCAAATTGACCCCCTTTATAACATGTACCTCAGGAAGGAAAATCATCAGTCTCTAGGGTTCAGATATCTAATTTTTATGAGTTTATTATTAATAAACCAAAAAATACTTCTCCATGTGACAACTGCCTCTCTTTTTATCTTATTTTCCTTTTTTCCAGGGACTCCAATAGGCAAAAACAACAACAACAACAACAAAAATAAAAACAAAACAAAAAATCATCAATTATAGAGAACTGTTTTGTTTCCAAAACCCAAAGCATTTAAATTTCAGTGCACCCACCAGCAAGGAAGTTGTATTCCACTAAATTGTGTAGGTGTGTGAATATCTTTCCCTTTAAAATGTATGGAATTGCAAACATATCCCATTTTACATGCATTTTTATCATGCACTGAGATGCTATAGCCACAAAATACAAAGCCATTTGTTAAAATCACCCTCTCCCTTTGATCTCATCGCAAGTCTATGCAAACACCTAGCAGTAAATTTAGCAAATAAAGGATTAAGATGGGGGTGGAGTGGCTGCGGCCACAGTGACAGCAGCAAGGCTGGAGTGGTTTCATTTTTTTTCTCCTCTGGTTTATCTAAAGCTTTGCTCCAGCCCTGTGAACTCATTTAACCTTTTTTCATCCTACTTGGAGGGCAGAGCAATGCAGATCTTTAACATTTTTGCTCCACTCCAAGCTCTACTTTAGGATTTTTGGGATTATGTTTCCTGCCACTTGGAGAAGAGAACAATTACAAACTACTTTTTATTGACTTTTCCCCAACCAAAGCCCATTTTGGGGAATGTTTGGGTCTTTTCTCCTCCCACCTGGCAGAAACCAAAAACCAAAGGCATCACCTGGGCTAACTTTTCTCCCCACCTTAGCTAGCAAAGCCAAAAGCATCTGGGGGATCCAGGTAGACAACTCTTCTGGAATTGGATCTATCATTTTGAATTTCATAGGTAACTCTCATCTCTCACCAAAGAGCACTATAGTCGTATTTCAATGAGTCAGGGTCATTCTAGTGAATTCTACCTCAGTCAATGGTGTGTCAGGGGTCCCCAAAACCACTCCCACATTCCCAGATTCACTAAAAGGACTCATGGGACACAGTATATAGATTTCCTCACAGCTAAAACATACTGAAGTGATGTAGTAAGGTTACACAGCCAGATCATAAGGAAAAAAGGCAAAAGAGGAATCTGGGGGAAGCCAAGTATATGCTTCCTTATTCTTTGTCCCTCCCGAGTGGCCACACAGAGTGCTACCCCCAGCAATGAAAATGCAGCAATACGAGTGTGAAGTTTCTGCCCAGAGAAACAAACCCAGTGCTCAGATTTTTACTGAGCGCTGATCACTTAGGTAATCCCTGCCTAGCACATATTAAAATTCCAGACTCCCAGAAGGAAATCTTATTACTTGCACAAACGGTCTAGGTATAGCAAACCATACTTATTTAGGGAGTTATTGTTATCAGTATAAGGGACAGTTTACCAGTCAAATCTCAGAAACCAACCAAGGGTCAACCTTATGTTAACGTCTTCTTTTCTTTCCTTCCTTCCTCCCTTCTGCCCTTCCTTCCTTCCTCCCTTCCTTTCTTGAGTTATAATTCACATACCATATAATTCACCCATTTAAAGTGCACAATACATTGGTTTTCAGTATATTCACAGAGTACTACAACCATCACCAAAATCAATTTTAGAATATTTTCATAGCCCCTCAAAAGAAACCCTGTACCCATTAAGCAGTCATTCCCCACTCCTCCCAACCTCTAGCCCTAGGCAAGCACTAATCTAGTTTCTATATCTACAGATTTGCCTATTCTTGACATTTCATATAAACTCAGCCATACAATATGTGGCCTTCTGTGTCTCGCTTCTTTAAATTAGCACAATGTTTTCAAGGTTGATCATGTTCTAGCATGTTATCAGAACTTCATTATTTTTTATGGCTGAATAATATTCTACTGTATGCATATACCACATTTCAAAAATAGGTTCATTTGTTGATGAACATTTGGGTTGTTTCCAATTTTTGGCTATAGTGCTACTAAGAACATTCCTGTAAAACGCCTTTGTCTGAACACCTGTTTTTAGTTCTTTTGGGTGTATATCTAAGAATGGAATTGCTGGGCCATATCTGGATTTAAGATTTTGAGAAACCACCAAATTGCTTTTCACAGCAACTTCACCATTTTATCTCACCAGCAATGCATGAAGGTTCAAATTTCTCCACATCCTTGCCAACACTTGCTGTTTCCCCCAACCTTTTTTTTTTTTTTAACAGCCATTCTAATGGGTATTAAGGGGTATCTTTTTGTGGTTTTGATTTGCCTTTCACTAATGACTACTGATGTTGAGCATCTTTTCATGTGGTTATTGGCCATTTTTATATCTTCTTTGGAGAACTGTCTATTCAGATCTCTTGACCTTTTAAAAGTTTGGGTTGTCTTCTTAATATTGAGTTATGGAGGTAGGGGCAAGATGGCGGAAGAGTAAGACGCGGAGATCACCTTCCTTCCCACAGATACAGTAGAAATACATCTACACGTGGAACTGCTCCTACAGAACACCCACTGAACGCTGGCAGAAGACGTCAGACCTCCCAAAAGGCAAGAAAATCCCCACGTACTTGGGTAGGGTAAAAGAAAAAAGAAATAACAGAGGCAAAAGTACAGGGACAGGACCTGCGCCAGTGGGAGGGAGCCGTGAAGGAGGAAAGGTTTCCAGGCACTAGGAAGCCCCTTTGCGGGCAGAGACTGCGGGTGGCAGAGGGGGGAAGCTTCGGAGCCGCGGAGGAGAGCGCAGCCACAGGGGTGCGGAGGGCAAAGCGGAGAGACTCCCGCACAGAGGCTCGGCGCCAACCAGCACTCACCAGCCCGAGAGGCTTGTCTGCTCACTCGCCGGGGCGGGCGGGGGCTGGGAGCTGAGGCTCGGGCTTTGGTGCTAGCCGGGAGGGAGTCCGGGAAAAAGTCTGCAGCTGCCGAAGAGGCAAGAGACTTTTTCTTGCCTCTTTGTTTCGCGGCGCGCAAGGAGAGGGGATTCAGAGCGCTGCCTAAATGAAATCCAGAGACGGGTGCGAGCCGCGCGGCTATCAGCGCAGATCCCACACCAACAGGGGCGCAGAGGGAAAAACGGAGAGATTCCCGCACAGAGGCTCAGCGCCGAGCAGCGCTCACCAGCCCGAGAGGCTTGTCTGCTCACCCGCTGGGGCAGGCGGGGCTGGGAGCTGAGGTGCGGGCTTCGGTCAGATCGCAGGGAGAGGACTGGGGTTGGCGGCGTGAACACAGCCTGAAGGGGTTGGCGTGCCACGGCGAGCCGGGAGGGAGCCGGAGAGGAGGTCTGCAGCCGCCAAAGAGGCAAGAGACTTTTTCTTGCCTCTTTGTTTCGCGGCGCGCAAGGAGAGGGGATTCAGAGTGCCGCCTAGATGAACTCCAGAGGCGGGCGCGAGCCGCGGCTAAGAGCGCGGACCCCAGAGACAGGCGCGAGCCGCGGCCATCAGCGCGGACCCCAGAGACTGGTAGGAAACGCTGAGGCTGCTGCTGCCGCCACCAAGAAGCCTGTGTGCGAGCCCAGGTCACTCTCCACACCGCCCCTCCCGGGAGCCGGTGCAGCTCGCCACTGCCAGGCTCCCGTGATCCAGGGACAACTTCCCCGGGAGAACACACTGCGCGCCTCAGGCTGCTGCAACGTCACGACGCCTCTGACGCCGCAGGCTCGCCCTGCCTCCTCTGTACCGCTCCCTCCCCCGGCCTGAGTGAGCCAGAGCCCCCGAAGCAGCTGCTCCTTTAAACCCATTCTGTCTGGGCGGGGAACGGACGCCCTCAGGCAACGTACATGCAGAGGCGGGTCCAAATCCAAAGCTGAACGCTGGGAGCTGTACGAACAAAGAAGAGAAAGGGAAATCTCCCCCAGCAGCCTCAGAAGCAGCGGATTAAAGCTCCACAAACAACTTGATGTGCCTGCATCTGTTGAATACCTGAATAGACAACGAATCATCCCAAATTCAAAAGGTGGACTTTAGGAGCAGGATATATTAATTTCCCCTTTTCCTTTTTTTGTGAGTGTATATGTGTATGCTTCTGGGTGAGATTTTGTCTGTATAGCTTTGCTTTCACCATCAGTCCTAGGGTTAGGTCCGTCCATTTTTTTTTTTTTTTTTACTTAAAAAAATTTTTTTTTCCTAATATATGCTTTTTTAATACTTTTTTCCGTATTTTCTATTTTTAGAAATTAAAAAAAATTTTAATAAGTTTTTTCATATTTTTTATTTTAAAAAATTAAAATTTTTTCTTAATAAATTTTTTTCTTAAAAATCTTTTTCTTATTTTTTACTATAAAAAATTAATAAATCTATTTTTAAAAATTAAAAAAAAAATTTTTTCTGAATACATTTACTCTTAATAATTTTTTTTCTTATTTTTTATTATAATAGCTTTATTTTATTTTATTTTATCCTCTTTCTTTCTTTCTATTTTTTTCTCCCTTATATTCTGAGCTGTGTGGATGAAAGGCTCTTGGTGCTCCAGCCAGGCATCAGGGCTGTGCCTCTGAGGTGGGAGAGCCAACTTCAGGACACTGGTCCACAAGAGACCTACCAGCTCCACATAATACCAAACGGCAAAAATCTCTCAGAGATCTCCATCTCAACATCAAGACCCAGCTTCACTCAACGACCAGCAAGCTACAGGGCTGGACACTCTATGCCAAACAACTAGCAAGACAGGAACACAGCCCCATCCATTAGCAGGGAGGCTGCCTAAAATCATAAGGCCACAGACACCCCAAAACACACCACCAGACGTGGACATGCCCACCAGAAAGACAAGATTCAACCTCATCCGCCAGAACACAGGCACTAGTCCCCTCCACCAGGAAGCCTACACAACCCACTGAACCAAACTTACCCACTGGGGACAGATACCAAAAACAACGGGAACTACGAACCTGCAACCTGTGATAAGGAGACCCCAAACACAGTAAGATAAGCAAAATGAGACGACAGAAAAACACACAGCAGATGAAGGAGCAGGGTCAAAACACACCAGACCTAACAAATGAAGAGGAAATAGGCAGTCTACCTGAAAAAGAATTCAGAATAATGATAGTAAGGATGATCCAAAATCTTGGAAATAGAATAGACAAAATGCAAGAAACATTTAACAAGGACGTAGAAGAACTAAAGAGGAACCAAGCAACGATGAAAAACACAATAAATGAAATTAAAAATACTCTAGATGGGATCAATAGCAGAATAACTGAGGCAGAAGAAAGGATAAGTGACCTGGAAGATAAAATGGTGGAAATAACTACTGCAGAGCAGGATAAAGAAAAAAGAATGAAAAGAACTGAGGACAGTCTCAGAGACCTCTGGGACAACATTAAACGCACCAACATTCGAATTATAGGGGTCCCAGAAGAAGAAGAGAAAAAGAAAGGGACTGAGAAAATATTTGAAGAGATTATAGTTGAAAGTTTCCCTAATATGGGAAAGGAAATAGTTAATCAAGTCCAGGAAGCACAGAGAGTCCCATACAGGATAAACCCAAGGAGAAACACGCCAAGACACATATTAATCAAACTGTCAAAAATTAAATATAAAGAAAACATATTAAAAGCAGCAAGGGAAAAACAGCAAATAACACACAAGGGAATCCCCATAAGGTTAACATCTGATCTTTCAGCAGAAACTCTGCAAGCCAGAAGGGAGTGGCAGGATATACTTAAAGTGATGAAGGAGAAAAACCTACAACCAAGGTTACTCTACCCAGCAAGGATCTCATTCAGATGTGATGGAGAAATTAAAACCTTTACAGACAAGCAAAAGCTGAGAGAGTTCAGCACCACCAAACCAGCTTTACAACAAATGCTAAAGGAACGTCTCTAGGCAAGAAACACAAGAGAAGGAAAACACCTACAATAACAAACCCAAAACATTTAAGAAAATGGGAATGGGAACATACATATCGATAATTACCTTGAATGTAAATGGATTAAATGCTCCCACCAAAAGACACAGACTGGCTGAATGGATACAAAAACAAGACCCATATATATGCTGTCTACAAGAGACCCACTTCAGACCTAGAGACACATACAGACTGAAAGTGAGGGGATGGAAAAAGATATTCCATGCAAATGGAAATCAAAAGAAAGCTGCAGTAGCAATTCTCATATCAGACAAAATAGACTTTAAAATAAAGACTATTACAAGAGACAAAGAAGGACACTATATAATGATCAAGGGATCGATCCAAGAGGAAGGTATAAGAATTGTAAATATTTATGCACCCAACATAGGAGCACCTCAATACATAAGGCAAATACTAACAGCCATAAAAGGGGAAATTGACAGCAACACAATCATAGTAGGGGACTTTAACACCCCACTTTCACCAATGGACAGATCATCCAAAATGAAAATAAATAAGGAAACACAAGCTTTAAATGATACATTAAACAAGATGGACTTAATTGATATTTATAGGACATTCCACCCCAAAACAACAGAATACACATTTTTCTCAAGTGCGCATGGAACATTCTCCAGGATAGATCATATCTTGGGTCACAAATCAAGCCTTGGTAAATTTAAGAAAATTGAAATCGTATGAAGTATCTTTTCTGACCACAACGCTATGAGACTAGATATCAATTACAGGAAAAGATCTGTAAAAAATACAAACACATGGAGGCTACACAATACACTACTTAATAACGAAGTGATCACTGAAGAAATCAAAGGGGAAATCAAAAAATACCTAGAAACAAATGACAATGGAGATACGACGACCCAAAACCTATGGGACGTAGCAAAAGCAGTGCTAAGAGGGAAGTTTATAGCAATACAAGCCTACCTCAAGAAACAGGAAACATCTCAAATAAACAACCTAACCTTGCACCTAAAGCAATTAGAGAAAGAAGAACAAAAAAACCCCAAAGCCAGCAGAAGGAAAGAAATTATAAAGATCAGGTCAGAAATAAATGAAAAATAAATGAAGGAAACAATAGCAAAAATCAATGAAACTAAAAGCTGGTTCTTTGAGAAGATAAACAAAATTGATAAACCATTAGCCAGACTCATCGAGAGAAAAAGGGAGAAGACTCAAATCAATAGAATTAGAAATGAAAAAGGAGAAGTAACCACTGACACTGCAGAAATACAAAAGATCATGAGACATTACTACAAGCAACTCTACGCCAATAAAATGGACAACCTGGAAGAAATGGACAGATTCTTAGAAATGCACAAACTGCCGAGACTGAACCAGGAAGAAATAGAAAATATGAACAGACCAATCACAAGCACTGAAATTGAAACTGTGATTAAAAACCTTCCAACAAACAAAAGCCCAGGACCAGATGGCTTCACAGGTGAATTCTATGAAACATTTAGAGAAGAGCTAACACCTATCCTTCTCAAACTCTTCCAAAATATTGCAGAGGGAGGAACACTCCCAAACTCATTCTACGAGGCCACCATCACCCTGATACCAAAACCAGACTAAGATGTCACAAAGAAAGAAAACTACAGGCCAATATCACTGATGAACATAGATGCAAAAATCCTCAACAAAATACTCGCAAACAGAATCCAACAGCACATTAAAAGGATCATACACCATGATCAAGTGGGGTTTATCCCAGGAATGCAAGGATTCTTCAATATACGCAAATCAATCAATGTGATACACCATATTAACAAATTGAAGGAGAAAAACCATATGATCATCTCAATAGATGCAGAGAAAGCTTTCGACAAAATTCAACACCCATTTAGGATAAAAGCCCTGCAGAAAGTAGGCATAGAGGGAACTTTCCTCAACATAATAAAGGCCATATATGACAAACCCACAGCCAACATCATCCTCAATGGTGAAAAACTGAATCCATTTCCACTAAGATCAGGAACAAGACAAGGTTGCCCACTCTCACCACTATTATTCAACATAGTTTTGGAAGTGTTAGCCACAGCAATCAGAGAAGACAAAGAAATAAAAGGAATCCAAATCGGAAAAGAAGAAGTAAAGCTGTCACTGTTTGCAGATGACATGATACTATACATAGAGAATCCTAAAGATGCTACCAGAAAACTCCTAGAGCTAATCAATGAATTTGGTAAAGTAGCAGGATACAAAATTAATGCACAGAAATCTCTTGCATTTCTATACACTAATGATGAAAAATCTGAAAGTGAAATTAAGAAAACACTCCCATTTACCAGTGCAACAAAAAGAATAAAATATCTAGGAATAAACCTACCTAAGGAGACAGAAGACCTGTATGCAGAAAATTATAAGACACTGATGAAAGAAATTAAAGATGATACAAATAGATGGAAAGATATACCATGTTCCTGGATTGGAAGAATCAACATTGTGAAAATGACTCTACTACCCAAAGCAATCTACAGATTCAATGCAATCCCTATCAAACTACCACTGGCATTTTTCACAGAACTAGAACAAAAAATTTCACAATTTGTATGGAAACACAAAAGACCCCAAATAGCCAAAGCAATCTTGAGAACGAAAAATGGAGCTGGGGGAATCAGGCTCCCTGACTTCAGACTATATTACAAAGCTACAGTAATCAAGACAGTTTGGTACTGGCACAAAAACAGAAATATAGACCAATGGAACAGGATAGAAAGCCCAGAGATAAACCCACGCACATATGGTCACCTTATTTTTGATAAAGGAGGCAAGCATATACAGTGGAGAAAAGACAGCCTCTTCAATAAGTGGTGCTGGGAAAATTGGACAGATACATGTAAAAGTATGAAATTAGAACACTCCCTGACACCATGCACAAAAATAAACTCAAAATGGATTAAAGACCTAAGTGTAAGACCAGACACTATCAAACTCTTAGAGGAAAACATAGGCAGAACACTCTATGACATACATCACAGCAAGATTCTTTTTGACCCAGCTCCCAGAGAAATGGAAATAAGAACACAAATAAACAAATGGGACCTAATGAAACTTAAAAGCTTTTGCACAGCAAAGGAAACCATAAACAAGACCAAAAGACAACCTTCAGAATGGGAGAAAATATTTGCAAATGAAGCAACTGACAAAGGATTAATCTCCAAGATTTACAAGCAGCTCATGCAGCTCAATAACAAAAAAACGAACAACCCAATCCAAAAATGGGCAGAAGACCTAAATAGACATTTCTCCAAAGAAGATATACAGATGGCCAACAGACACATGATAGAATGCTCAACATCATTAATCATTAGAGAAATGCAAATCAAAACTACAATGAGATATCATCTCACACCGGTCAGAATGGCCATCATCAAAAAATCTAGAAACAATAAATGCTGGAGAGGGTGTGGAGGAAAGGGAACTCTCTTGCACTGTTGGTGGGAATGTAAATTGATACAGCCACTATGGAGAACGGTATGGAGGTTCCTTAAAAAACTACAAATAGAACTACCATACGACCCAGCAATCCCACTACTGGGCATATACTCTGAGAAAACCATAGTTCAAAAAGAGTCATGTACCAAAATGTTCATTGCAGCTCTATTTACAATAGCCAGGACATGGAAGCAACCTAAATGTCCATTGACAGATGAATGGATAAAGAAGATGTGGCACATATATACAATGGAATATTACTCAGCCATAAAAAGAAATGAAATGGAGGTATTTGTAATGAGGTGGATGGAGTTAGAGTCTGTCATACAGAGTGAAGTAAGTCAGAAAGAGAAAAACAAATACAGTATGCTAACACATATATACGGAATCTAAGGGAAAAAAAAGCCATGAAGAACCTAGTGGCAAGAAGGGAATAAAGACACAGACCTACTAGAGAATGGACTTGAGGATATGGAGAGGGGGTGGGGTGAGATGTGACAGGGTGAGAGAGTGTCATGGACATATATACACTACCAAATGTAAAATAGATAGCTAGTGGGAAGCAGCCGCATAGCACAGGGAGATCAGCTCGGTGCTTTGTGACCACCTAGAGGGGTGGGATGGGGAGGGTGGGAGGGAGGGAGATGCAAGAGGGAAGAGATATGGGAACATATTGTATATGTATAACTGATTAACTTTGTTATAAAGCAGAAGCTAACACACCATTGTAAGGCAATTATACTTCAATAAAGATGTTTAAAAAAAAATATTGAGTTATAAGTGTTTTTTTATATTTTAGATACAAGTCTCTTATCAGATATATGATTTATAAATATTTTTCCCATTCAATGAATGGCTTTTTCATTTCATGCTATCCTTTGCATCACAAAGAAGTTTTTAACTTTGATGAAGTTCAATTTATCTAATTTTTTAGATAAACTGTGCTTTTAGTGTCATGTCTAAGATGTCATTTATGTTTTGCCTAACCCAAAGTCACAAAAATTTACTCCTATATTTTCTTCTGAGAATTAAAAAAAAATTAGCTCCTACATTTAGATCGATGATTCATTTTGAGTTAATTTTTGTGTATGATCTGAGGAAGGGGTTCAACTTCACTCTTTTGCATGTGAATATTCAGTTGTCCCAACACCAGTTGTTGAAAAACCTATTCTTTACGCATTGAATTTTTGTGTCACTCTTGTCAAACATCTATTGCTCATAAATGCAAGTGTTTTATTTCTGGACTCTCAATTCTATGCCATTGTGTCAATACTGCATTCTCTTTGTTACTGAGTTTTATGTCAAATTTTGAAATTGGGAAGGGCGAGTCCTCCAAATTTGTTCTTCTTTTCCAATATCGGCTTGGCTGTTCTAGATCCCTTAATTTCCATATGAATTTTAGGATCAGCTTGTCAATTTCTGTGAAAATAAGCCAGCAAGGATTTTTATGGGGATTGTGGTGAATCCGTGGATTGATTTGGGGAGTACTGCAATCCTAACAATATTAAGTATACCAATCAATTAAAAAGGAATGTCTTTCTACCTAAATTTCTTACAGAAATATTCTGTAGTTTTCACAGTATTAATTTTGCACTTTGTTAAATTTATCCCTAAGTATTTTGTACTTTTTGATGCTATTGTAAATGGAATGATTTTCTTAACTTTTTTTTTTGTATTGTTCACGTATATAGAAATACAGTTGTGTTTTGCATATTGATCTTGTATCTTACAGTCTTGCTGAACCTGTTTATTAGTTCTAACAATTTTTTAGTGGATTCCTTAGGATCTTCTATATACAAAATAGTGTCATCTGCAAATGGAGATAGTTTTATTTCTTCTTTTCCAATTTAGATGCCTATTATTTTATTTTCTTGCTTAAATGACTGGCTAGATTAGCTTTTTTCTGTACACTTGTGCTCACAGGTTTTGTTGTTGAGCACCAGATGAAATGAGGAATGTGAAACTTCTTTATAAAATATAAACCCTATCCAGGCATATGTGCTTATTTTATTATTACTTATAAATTGAGTCACGATTGGGTATTTGGATGAACAATAGAGGTCGTGGCAAATCAAGATCAAGTGTCTTGGTATTGACTGTCAATGACCGTGTTGGTTCCTGACCTCTCTTTGTTTAGGAAAAGATGCATTTTTCCCATTTGTTCAGTGGCTGCTTTCTTCACCTCCATGTATCAGGGAAACAACCTGGCTTCTATTTAAATCTGTGAAACCTCAGCAGGATTGGTAGAGTGACTGGGTACAAGCCAAATGAGGGAACAGTTCCTAGCATGTACAATCTCTTAAAAAGAATGATAGCCCCTCCTTTTTGTTATGTTATAATAAGGATTAAATGAGTTTAATATATATAAAGTGCTTAAAAGAGTGCTGGCACATAGTAAGTTCCATATAAATACTTTGTAAACTTAAAAAAAAAACCATGATGACTAAAAGTACATTTAGTAATTAGCTGTAATCAGACAAGGTAGGGAGATGTGGGTTTGGTTGCTATGAACCAGGCAGTGGTTACCACGGATATGTCAGAGCCTTGACAGCCATTGTTAGGACATCGTCTTACCCTTCATAAGGGGGCAACTAAACTGTGTTACTCTGGCAAGAAGGCTAGAAAGCTCAATACACCTTCCTATTACTCTACCCATCTTATGTCTTTCACCCAAAAAGAACCAACTTCTAATCAGATACATAATTAACCACCTCAAGGTAAGCAAAATATATCATTACCTCCATTCTATAGATAAGAAATCTGAAAATGGTAGGTTTAATTTAGGTGATTTCATTCCAGAATACCCAGGAGAGGTGCTAGAAATGAAAGGACCCAGCAATTCCTAGTCCAATTATTTTCCTTCTCGGTTATCCTATTTATCCTTCTTTTTTTTTCTTTTTTTTTTTTAACATCTTTATTGGAGTATAATTGCTTTACAATGGTGTGTTAGTTTCTGCTTTATAACAAAGTGAATCAGCTATACATATACATATATCCCCATATCTCCTCCCTCTTGTGTCTCCCTCCCTCCCACCCTCCCTATCCCACCCCTCTAGGTGGTCACAAAGCACCGAGCTGATCTCCCTGTGCTATGAGGTTGCTTCCCACTAGCTATCTATTTTACATTTGGTTGTGTATATATGTCAATGCTACTCTCTCACTTTGTCCCAGCTTACCCTTCCCCCTTCCTGTGTCCTCAAGTCCATTCTCTACATCTGCGTCTTTATTCCTGTCCTGCCCCTAGGTTCTTCAGAACCATTTTTTTTTCTTTAGATGGCACAAATGAACCTATCTACAAAATGGAAACAGACTCACAGACATAGAGATCACACTTGAGGTTGCCACGAGCGGGCGGGTGGGGAGGGAGGGAGAGGGATGAACTGGGAATTTGGTGTTGGTAGATGCAAACTATTACATTTAGAATGGATAAACAAGGTCCTCCTGTATAGCAACAGGGAACTATAGCCAGTCTCTGGGATAAACCATAATGGAAAAGAATATTTAAAAAAGAATGTCTCTATGTGTAAAACTGAGTCACTTTGCTGTACAGCAGAGATTGCCACAACATTGTAAATCAACTATACTTCAATTAAAAAATAAAATATATAAAAAATATTAACAAATAAATTAAAACAATTTAAAAAAAACCAACTAAAAAAATAATTGAAAGTTTCTTGTTTCCACATCACCTCACATTCATCACTCAATGAATTCTAACCTGGTTTACTCCCGCAGCAATCTACTGAGATTCCCACATCTCTTCACTGCAATTTCTAACACCATGGCTATCAAGGTTCTTATACTTTTGCATTATACAATAACACCTTTTATTCTTGCTTGACCTCACTTCCATTTTTAACACTGATGATAATGTTTAATGCACCATTTTTCTGGTTTAATTCCTACTTCTCTAGCAACTTCTTTTTATCTTCTCTGTGTGAGCGTCTTCCTTTGCTCACTCTTTTAAGTTAGGAATTCTGTGTTTGGCCCTCTTCCCACATCACACACTCCTCTTGGGTAATTTCACACAATTCTCTGACTCCAATTATCATTGATATATTGATGACTTTGACATCCCTTCCTCCAGGCCAGATCTCTCTACTGAAATCTAGATCAAAACCAAATATCGTTTCTTAGTCTGGCAATTTGCTTCTCAGAGGACAAGGACTAACACAGAAAAAGAAACCCGAGTTTCATCCTTGGTTACCAATATTCAATCCGTTGTCAAATTGTGTCATTTTATCTCCTTAATGTTTCATAAACTATCTGCTTTTTTCCCACTCCTACTGAAACTTAGCTTAGGCCAATATCATCTTTCACAAGAACCCAGTCCTGACCACTGTCCTGGTCTCGATTCTTGTAATACTCAATGCAGCATTTACACTGTGTCCAGAATGATACTTTTAACACAAATCTGATCATGAAGTATCAATTACTCAATCATAAAACAAATAAGTACGTTGTTCAATCTGAAGAACAGAGAGAAAATAAAGATTGAAAAAAAATAAACAGAGCCTCAGTGACCTCTGAGATACTATTAAGTATTGTAAGAAATTTTAAAATTATGAACTAATACACACAACATCACAGATAAATTCTAACAGCATTATTTTGAGGGGAAAAAAAACCAGACACAAAAGAGTAGATGCCGTATGATTCCACTTTTGTGAAGTTTCACAATAAATAAAACACATGTATTGTGGAAAAAATAAGAAAAATGCATGAATTAATTTTATGTTGAGAAAACTTAAGCCTAGAAATGTATATTCATTCAAAAATACTGAATCATACTAGATAGCAATGAAAATGATGCAACACCTACACATACAACAAACATAATATTGAGTTAAAGAGGTCAGACACAAAATCATAAATCCTGAATGATTCAATTTATATAAAATTTCAAAACTAGGTAAAAATTAACCATAACATATAGCAATACAAAACTGGGTGATCAAAGTATAAAGAAAGGCAAGATGGTGATTTATTCTATAAAAGTCAACTTTATGGCTATTTTGGAGAATAGAGATAGAAGGGGTTGTGATTGAGGAGGGGTTGAGAGTTTTGGTGATACTTTGTTTGATTTGGGTAGTGGAGACATGGGTGTTCACTTTATAATAATGAAGCTGAAAATACTGGTTCAATCAATGTGTGTGTTTGCTCAATGTAAGTTCCATGGAAATATGGACTGAACAAAAATATTTCTCTTCTTCAGTGCTTTATCTCTAGCATCTACTGCCAGCAGTAGTAATGACTACTCAATAAATATTTTGGGATAAAAAAATGAATGAATGAATGAACTGAGCACCCATTCTGTGTTCAGCATCCAGCTAGTGGATGTTGCTATGATACTCAAGTTACTGATAATCTTGTTCGTGAGAAAGAGGAATATCTGCAACACGCATAGAACAACTAGTAAATTCCCAAATTAACTTTTGACTTACTCTTCATTTTCCAAGGTCATTATCTCATTGTTCTACTTTATTAATCTCCATCATAAAAACATATTTAGAAATTTCCTATTTTATTAATGGTGACAGATTTGGCACTCCATTTTTGCAAACATGAGTTTCCTATGAATTATGTTATCTTCTTATGAAATAAAAGAGGCATGAAATAGTACCACATTTGTGAAAATGCACTGATTTTTAAATTAGTATTTATCAATGACTCTTCTTAACAATGCTAATAAAGGTATCACGTGATAGCTAAATAATCAACTTGTTTATTTGAATTATAAATAGATTATAATTCATGTTTCTACTAGTTATTACCTTCAATTTTGCCAAAATTCTCTCCTTAGCTATAACCCAGCCCTCTGCTTGTTTTCAAATATCCAGATGTTTGCTCTCCTAGGAGAAACTATATCAAAAGACAAATAAGTAGGTAATTGTCAATAGAATAGTACCTATAAATTACATTATATTTGCTATTCCATTTTCCTCTCCCTTTGTTTATAATGGAGTTTCAAAAGTAAATAGACTCAATACCATCAAACTCAACAATGCTAAATGTCAATTCAGTGAATAGAAAATAAACAAATGTCATTTTAGTTCATAAACATAAAAATATTCACCTAATAACATTTTAATGGATTTTAAAAATAGCTCTTGCCCATATAGTTTTTGTTTTATTTCCAAAAGAAGCAATAAGCTACAAGGGGCTGTTCCCATTTATTATAAATTGTGAAACTGCAAATCAGAAAGAGGAGACCCAAGCATTTAGAAAAGGTAAATGTATCTTAATGCATACTATCTCTGACATTAACAAGTATTAAAGAGAAAGTAAACAGCAAATGTATTAATAGTGCTTGGTTATAGAATTTAGAACAATGTTATTTGTATTGCATTCCATAGACAGTAAAAAAAATTCTTCTTCATTATGTGACTATGATATTATTAAACATGAAAACATAGTTGATAAAAATAACCCTCAATTACCCTTATCTTATTAAGTAAATGAAGTACACGACAAAACCTACATTCATTATTTCCCTAACCCTCATATTTACACTGCCCCTTTGCTATAACCTTAAAGTAGGATTCTTTCTACATCCTATTCATAGATGGGAAAAGATGGGTAAAGGAAAAGTGGGTTGCTAAGAGTAGATAAAAAGGTAGATAGATACAGGGTCAGCATTAGAAGAGATAGAAGAGAGACAAGCTACAGACCTTGTCCAATTTCAATTTAGTGAACAATTGAGTACTCATGATATTTCTAGTATGTGCTTAATAAGTGTTTGTTGAATGTTTTGTGGTGGAGGTCCTAAAGCTGGGTATTGAGTGAGTTGTCTACAGCTTTAAGGCCAGCAGAGAGATCACAGTTGAAACTGTGAAGCCTGATTTTAATCCCCTTTGTGTAATAGTATTAGATGAACTGACATTCTATTAAGCTGCACACATCTCAGCCACTGTATTTTTGCTTTACTCTGCCTTCTTTCTCAAAGAAAATAAAATTTTTACTTAAATCAGGTTTGTAAAATTCAACATTTTTAGGTGCACAGCTTTGTGAACTGTGAAAAATGGATAAAGTCAAATAAACCACAACCATGGTCAAGATGTAGGATATATATTTCTTTTCTATGTTTGTAGTCAAATATACGTCCCATCCTAAGACCCTAGTAACAATTGATCTGTTCTCCATCCCGTAGTTTTGCTTTTATTCAGATCATCATAAAAATGGAATCATAGAATATATAGCCTTTTTGAGTCTGGTTTCTTTCGCTTAGCATAATGCTTTTGGGATTGATCCGTGTTACTGCTTATTTCAGTAGGTTATTCCTTTTTATTTCTGAGTAGTATTCCTTTTATAGATGTATCACACATTGCTCATCTAGTCACTAGTTAATGCATATTTTGGGTTATTTCTAGGTTTTTGTGATTATGAATTAATCTGCTATATATATTTATGTACAAGTTTATGAGAGGACATGAGTTTTCATTTTCTGTTGGGCAATATTTAAGAGTGGGATTGCTGAGTCATATGATAAGTGTATGTTTAACTTTATCAGAAACTACCAAACTGTTTTCCAAAGTGACTTTATCATTTTGCATTCAGTTTTAGCTGCTCAACATTCTTGCCACCATGTTCTCCCCCATTCTAATAGGTGTCAGTTTGTGTTTTAAATTTGCATTTCTCTAATCACTAAGGATGTTGATCATCTTTTCATGTGTTTATTTGCTATTTGTATCTCTGCTATGATGAAGTGTCTTATCAAGGAAAATACTCTTTAAATGAAAAGGGAAAAATGAATTTGGTACGTGTTGGGATTCCTGTGTAGCCTAATCTCCTCTTCTCTGAGAACTACTCTCCTCCTGGGATGGCTCCTGGCAGCCATGTTTGTATTATGTGACAGATATTTGGAAGGGTGCTCACTCACTCTTCTCTTATGACAGATATTTGTAAGGGTGCTAACTACATTATTTTGACCCTATACTGTTATAGGGTCCATGTATAAATGGAGACACTCTGAAGAGAGAGAGAGAGGAAAAAAAAAAAACCAAACAGCTGCAGAGAGAAAATCATATCTGAAACTATGTGGCTCCAGAGAGAGAGAGAGAGAGAGAGAGAGAGAGGGGTATGGTTTCTGGTAGCTTTCCAGTGTTGGAAAGTATCTCATGAGGCCTAGAATCACTGATTCCTGTGAGATAAACTTATACCCTTCCCATAAATTTCCCCTTTCAGTTAAGCAAGCTTAACTTAGATTAGCTTTGTTGTATAATATTTCTTTCCCTTGCCACCAAATAGTCCTTGGCTAAAGCAACAAAAATATATTTATGAATGAATAAAAAAGGAGAATACTTAAAATTCAAAGGATTTCAAGTTTTACATGTGATGAATTGTTTATTAGACAAAAATGTATCAAAGTATTGAAGGCTGCCAGGCCCACAGCTCCTTTCTGAGCATTCCTCGGTACAATATGTTGCCCCATGGGCTTGCAACACAGAGCCACAGCTGGTTTGATCTGATACTGATCTCTGAAACAATGACAACAATCTGAAAACTGCACAGCAATCTATGGGGTAGCTTGGATTACAATATGAAGCAATGAAGATTCTCTATATTGTATGATAATTGGCTAAACCAATAACACCTTCATGTGGAAGAGTCTAAACATGAGAACAGAGGAAAAGCTAGTCAGGAGCTGCAGGGTCAGCAGAAGCAGAGACAGAGAATAGCTGAGTCACCATTATATTGAAACACTAGTATAGAGAGCGGCTTACTATAAAGAGCATCTCACATCTGAGGAGATGTCCACTGGCCTTCAGGTACTAACAACACTGCAACAACTAGACAGTTTTCTTTTCCCTTACTAACTCATGGAAACTCACAAAACACCACCAGTAATGAAGGTAACCTATATAGGTCTTTATTACTTCAGTTTGACTATATTCTTGCGTCTGTAAAGAGTATAACTAACACTTTCTGAAATCAAGACAACGAAATACAAGATCTAAATATGAAGTCCTGCATTTAGGTTGGAATAATGAAATGTATAAGGCATGTTATTTTACCAACCTATGTGGGTAAAAGATCGGATATTGAAACGACTCTAAGCTCATATAAAATAGCAGTAGGCAGTGGCTTGCAAAAAATAATTATGTAGGCCTGAATCAATAGAAAGATAATATCCAGAACCATGGCAGTAATGAGTTTCCTTTAACTGGTCAGAATGGGTCAGAAGCATGGTTTTAAGTTCTGAGTTATATATTTTAAAAATCCTCTTGATATACTAGAGGTATATTCAGAGAAGAATAAATAGAATGGTGAATGATAAATCATGCCACTGGAGAAGAACTGAGAGAGATTAGCTTTGGAAAGAGAAGCTTAGAAGAGTATATGGCTGGTGTCTTCATATGTATGAATAAATAAAGATAGAAGATGTGTTTTGTGTACAGCTAGAGAAAAGAGGTCAGTAATAGCTTAAAATTATAAATAGATTTCACATCAATAGAATGAGCACTTAATAACTAGAACGGCTCAAAAATAGAAACAGGATAACTTGTGATGTAATAATATTCCCAAATCAGACAGGAATCAGTCTGAGATATTTGGAAAAGAAATTCCCTTCTAGGCCTGAAGTCCTTATTTAAGTAAATATTATTCTTGGAACCAATTTTCTCTTCTCCTACATGCTTAGCTCCTTGAGGGCAATAACTTGGCCTCTACTGTGCTTTATATCCAGGTTCTGAATGTATTCCTTGCAAAAATATTCATTAATGTTTTTAAATGACCTTTCATATTGTGTCCTCTCTTTCATCTCTCCTCTGCCAAACAAACATATCATATAAAAATACCAATGAACAGCAAATACTGATATCTATTCTTTTGAAAGAATAGATTATTTCTGGCATACTTTCCTTCAAGGCTTCTTAACATTTGTGCTTCTCTGCAAAGAGGTCCAGTGAGAGTCTGCTGTCCAATGAATGGACTGTCATTCCCATAATACATCATAAGACATTCTGCTGGCAGGAGCAGGAGGTGAGGAACGGCCCTTTTCAAAAACTTTAATGAAAAATAATATACCGATCAACTTTATGTTAAAGAGGCTCAGATGCAAAGCAAGGCAACAAGCTCAGATGAAAAGCTAGGTCCCTGCCTATGAATGAAAGATAGATTTCTTTTTAATATCTCTACAAATCAGTGGAGGGGAGGGAAGAAGTCATGTCCTGAAACAATCACAGGACTGGGAGAAAAGAAACTCTGGATTTAATATCCCCAATGAATCTAAGCTAAAGGTGTCATCTCAGGCAAATTGCTTCATTTCTCTGTGCCTCAGTTTCTTTATCACCTAGTGACCCGCTAACACCTGACCTCAGGCACTGGTAGATTGCTCAGTGTCACAGCCTCCTAAGTGTAAGAAGAGAAGACGGTTTCCCGATAAAAAGAGACCTGGTTCCACTTATAGGCACCCACTAACTCTTTTATCTCCTTCAGCAGTATCCCATGTCTCTCTCCTTGTCTACTATAATGCACTATACTACACTACGCTATAATATACACAGACTGGGAAAATAATAAGGCTTAATTAAAAGCTAAAGGAACATCAGCAACCAAACTATGTATCATAGAGGGCTAAAGGCTTATGCTAACCACGTGATGTTTAGCAATTAATATATTATATTCAGCAATAATATATTTAGCAATAAGAATAACCATTATTAAATACTTTTGCTCAGAACTAATTGTTATAACATTGCTAGTGTCCCAGGGATTTTCATCGGCTTATTATAAGGTCCTCTTAATTTCGTACAGATCTGAGTTTGAGTCTTGGATCAATGACATGTAAGCTGTGCAAGCTTTGGTAAGTTATTTCACCTCTCTGGCTCTGTTTCCTATCTGTAAAATGGGTATACTAAGACCCACTTCACGGGTATGTAAAATACCTAGCACAGGCCTTGGTACTTGATAGGCCCTCCCTGAGTGATATTTCCATTTCTCTTGTTTCAGGTGCTTGGATCTTGTTTCAGGATACCCTATTTAAAGCTATTACTATTTGACTCCTCCAAGCCCTTCTCTTCTATCTCAGGCTTCTCTTTAAAACATTCCTGGCTTAACCATGTCTCCTATAGACGACTTTAACCTATATCTGTACTGTCCATCACTTTAATACACACTGGCATTTTTAAAAGCAGTCCTGTGGATTTCTATTTTCCTTTTAAAATCCTTGAGGGCCATTTTAAAATTGTGAAATAAAAGAAACATTCCAGAACCTCTCTACAAAAATTGAACATCAGTCCTTTTGCAAAGAGAAACATGTTTTCCCAAGGAATAATGCTACCTGTTCTCCCTACCTTATAAGGCAGCTGTGAGGATAAAAAAGGTAATAGAAGTGAAACTTTTAATAACTTCCAGGAGTAGAGAAAAATTACTATTTAAATGGAAGGATCTGCTCTTCAATCAACTGGGAAACTTTATTTTTCTGACACTAAGTGTGAAGCCCCATAGCAATTAAAATTATCTTTCTAGCTTGCCACATCAAATGTCCCTTTCATTGTGTTTCTGTGTAGCCCATTTTGGTTGTATTCACTATCAGCAGCTAGTGATTACTGAAGCAGTCATTGAAGTAAGAAACCCTTCGGCAGCTTTGCAGAAACTTAATATCATGCTCTTCATTACACAGAGCAAATTCTGATTCTGGATAAAATGAAACCACAGTGAAAATATCTTTAATGAGGAAGAAAACAACAGCGTTTGCTTTGTCCTCTGTTTCTCTGCATACACTGTTGTGACAGGACTATAGCAAGAGGACAGTGGATGTTTGGTTCCCTTTCCAATGAGGTATTCAAATAGGAACAATTCTCATATCCATGATAAACAGCTTTATTGCTAAGAACTGCCGTGGAAAGTGCCAGAGGATCTCTTCACCCCACTTTTAATATGAGGTCCATATATGGAGATGCTCTAACTCAGTAACACTAGGATATGCAGTTTGAGCTCTATTTTTAGTTGTGACATGGGGTTATTAAGTCATCTACCTGCTCTGTCTCCAACTTTATTCCTTACTTTAATGAATTTGTCAGATCCCAGAATTAAGGGCGATGGCAATGGCAGAGAACAAAGTGACAACCTCTGAGAAGTACAGTGACTTTGATTCTATTCATTCATTCACTCATTAAACTTGTATTAAGTATTTATTATGTCCTACGCATTATATTAGGTGTTAGCATACAAAGATGACCTGGAACCCCAAGAGATCATTTCTTATGGAAGTTATAGCCATTTAATCAGTTTCTTATGCAGTCTACTAGGTCTAAACACAACATCAATATACCTAAATATATAGAAAGTGCAATGGAAGTTCAGAAGGAACAGAATCTAAGTTGGTCTGAAATAATAAGATGGGGCTTAAAAGAATAGAGAATTGTCAGGTGAATAGCTGGGAGAGATTGGAGGAATAGATAATTTTAACAGAGGTAAAACAGAATGTGCAGAGGCAGGGTGGCCCAAGAAAACAGTGTATTTATGAAATTTCATCTAGTTCGCTATTCCCATAGTATCACATAGTCCATGCTCTCACCAGATAAGTCAAATTAAATACACACACACACACACACACACACACACACACACACACACACACACTGTCAGCCATGTGGAGTGACTCTGGCATGGTTCTTTTATAAAATTAGGTTTGGTTCAAATGAAATCCAGCTGCAGATGAAGAGGAATTTTAATGACTTTCAGAACTAAGACAACTCAGACTACTGATGTTTACTTTCCACAGGTACACTGGCACTGCCATATCTGTCAAAATGGAAATAAGTGGGTAAAACTGTATAAACAAAGATGGATAGTATATAAATAAAACTTAAGTCTTCTTTTAGCCCTGAGATTCTGTATGTTATGAAATGGAATTTTATGAACTTAAAAAAAATAATAATAATGGTTAAGAGATATGAGAATTAAATTGCAAAACTTAAATCACAATTGAAAATGGCATTTCTCCTTCTCCAATGGTATAAGGCTACCCTTTAGAAGCAAAGATAATGACTACTGAACTACTGTTATATAAATTAGGTATTTTGAGTTGTTTTTTCCTATGGTGAGATATATTTGATGAATCTATTATCTCTACCATTAGTAGCCAATGACAAGTATTTGCAGGGGAAGGTACACTGAATTAAATTAAGTTCATTATGCTCTAGGGTATGTATGATATGGTATGTATGTATGTATCATTTAATCCTCACAATAGCTCTAAGTGATAGGTGCTATTATTTACTTGTTGTTGTTGTCAGTTAGTATGTGTGTATGTGTTTTGTTTTAGAAAATAGAGGCAGACAAATGTTGGGTCACTCATCTAGTAATTGAAGAACCAGACCTTAAGTTTAATGCTTGTGCTCTTACCTGACACATCATGCTATCAAGTTGTAATGAGGCAGAAAGTTGATCAGGATAAGGGGCATAGACCGTAGCCTAGTACTATAGAAGCTAACATATTTTCAACTCCTCTCCCACAATTTTTTTTATGTTAATCCTTCTCTTGAGGCATATTGGTTCAAAACATGCCTCTCATCGTCCTTGTTCTCTCTACTGCTCTGATCTGTTATACCTCCTACTCATAATCAACTTTTCTAAGTAACATATGTTCTTTAAATATGCCCTACCTCCTCCCAGAAATATTGGACCCACCCAATAATCTGACTTCAGAATTCTGGTAGCATTTATTGTCTGTACTGCTTATTTAGCACTCATTATACATACAGATATTTATCAGATTATTTGTAATGATTGTATGTACACATCTTGTAATACTCTGTACTCCCTATGTCTAGTCCAGTGATCTACAGAGGTAACTATTCAGTTATCTTTGTTCATGACTATGGCAATCAAAGAATATTTAATTGGACCTTGGCTTCCTTAGCACTTTAGGTACTAACTCATCTAGGAACGCAATTCTTCTACTTCACTATTTATTTCTTTATAGATATCATTCTGGAAAATGATACTTCATACGTGTTTAATGTATAACAATAATTAAGTACAAGAAAACAACTTGAGGTATCAATGCTAAAAAGTAAATAAAACTAGCCCAAAGGAAATAGTTGCCATTATTTCAGAATTGCATTGAATTGTTATCTTACCAGAGGATATACTTGCCTTTTCCAGTTTCCTTTTGCATTTTCTTTGTTACCCTTTTTGACAATGTCACAAAAGGGTTGAGGTCCAAATGTGACAGATGCTATGTGTCTGATTAGTTCATTAGATGAGGAAAGGTATTCAGGCTGTGTCTATAGATAGTGCATGAACCAGACTGTGACATTGGTGGTATGTTCATTTAGAGTGTTGATATGATGGATGCTGATGACCATGGCTAAATCCATTGGGAAAACTGCCAAACTGAAGTAATCATCAGAATTTGGGCCATTTGGAGGTCATGGATGTTTACTTTTTTCAGTAGTTTTAGAGAATTTAGCTCTTCTTTTGGCTCTAACATTCTAATTTGTCCAATTTGAGACTTCTCTAGATTACAAAACTCCATGCAAATAGCCATAGAATAATTGATGTAAAGGGTAATAGGCAAATACATATAATTTTATATGTAGGAGTTGTTTTTCCTGAAAGCTTTTACTAAAAGTGATAATAACTACCAGGTAATTAAGTCTAGGTCTATAGGAAAAGTTTCTCAAATATATGGTTTGACCAAAACTGGTTTTCTCCTACTACCTCCCTTCTTGTTTTATGTTGAAAAATGTTCTTAAAGGAAAGGCCAGCAGATAATTTGGTTTGCTGATAGCCAATCAATAGATTTTTCCTCTCCTGGAAAACTGTCTTTATATAAAACGAGGAAAAATGAAAAGCATTCCAAGTATAACATTTCTTTCTCCAAGATCTATGATTCAGTTAAGTCCTTACTCACAAATAGAAACAACAGTAAGTCTTCATATGAAATAGAAGATTGCAACTTTTACTTCCAAGGATATCCCAGTCAGTTGGGGAGTGACAAGAATAATCAAACTTTACGCTTGACATAACTTTAGGCAGTTTTGACAAGGACATCTAGGCCCTAAACTTATGTGAACTTCTCACACTTTAACTTGTTTATTCCCTCTCAGACTTCCACCTCATGTGCAAGCATTTTCTGCTTCAGCTTTCCTGTTATTGCAATATTTGATGTAATTTGTCAAGCTTCAAGATTCCTCTAGCAGGTTTTAGCAACTCCCCTTCCTCTTTCCCAGCCATCTATCCAACAGTCTCTGCTTATATGCTTTCCTTGGCTTGGTCTTTGAGTGACCTCCTATTACAATAGCCCCCCTTCATAAAGCCTTTCCTTACAAAAGTCTGAACTTGCATGTATTGGGGGTGGTGGGGGGCTTTTAGGGGGTGGGACTTAGATGAGAGAAACTGTCGTATTCTATAATTTCCCCACAAATAAACCAGGCCTCAGTTTCTTATCTCTAAAATGGGAATAATGATTTCTTCCTATTTCTACCAGACAGATGTATTCAGAGTGACACATGAGAAGACATATTTGGCCATGAGCCATTTGAAAGTCTGGTTCTGTGTTAGATCATTACAAGTTATCATTACTATACCCATTAATATCAATGATGTTTTCTTTTAATCCAGTGATTTTCCAAGTGTGGTCCTTGGAGGTCCTTGGTCCAGCAGCCACAGAATCATTTGGGAACTTATTAGAAATACAAATACTTGGTTCCCACTTTAGACCCATTAAATCAAAAACTCTGAAGCTGAGGCCCAGTAATCTGTGCCAAGCCCTACAGCTAATTTTGATGCCTACTCAAGTTTGAGAACTTAATAATCAAAGTATACCAGTGAGTTTGCAAAAAAAATTTTTTTTTTGCCAAGAGTTTTGCAAACGTTTGTTTAAGACACCAGTTGCATTTACGCACACCTAAAAATAATGCCTAAATGCCTGGAAAGTCATTCATTTTAAAGCATTCAAATGTAGATATTCTTTCTGGTAGATGATGTAGATGTTTAACTCATTTCTTATTCTTTACTTATTTCCTTGCTTCTTGAAGAGATGTGAATGAACACAAAAGACACAATTTCTAAAACAGAATCCTGGAATTCTCACATCCTACTCTCATCATGATAAAAAATTCACTATTGATGAATGACTTCTGTACTCCGTGAGACATCAAGCCCTATTAGTCACTCATTTATGCAATTTAAATGCTGGATTTGGTTTTTCAGTGCTGCAGACCCATTACCGAAGAGGGCCCAGCTGTTACCTTTTTGCTTCAGGGACATTCTCTGCAAATTCAATGGGTTTTGCTTCAATTCAGAAAATGGAAAGCATTAGGTTTGTAACAATAATTATATCTCTCTCCACAGCTCTTATACTATCAAGCAAGAGAGGAGAGTAGTAGTAATTGGTTAGATTCATCAAAAGAGCACATTTATTCTTAAAACATCTTTTTGCAGTGGGCAAGTGTCCACTGAACAGATGGGCCAACAGGCACAATGTCAGAATTATATGAATACCTAACATTTGGGTGGCACTGTTGAAAATACATTCAATAACTATCTTTTCCATATTTACGTTCACAAAAACTCTTAGGTTAGGTTAAGACTGGTGACCCAGAGTTCGGGCAAATAATATCCCTTTCTTTTGACTCAATATTTTCCTCCTAAAGTGGAGGCAGTGGGAAGACTTACGTAACTGATAATGGGGAACAAATTCTCACAGAGAAAAAAGGTTCTTCTTTCGTACATTTAACTCCTTCTAACACATCTCTAAGCATTCTTTCATTTTTAGCAAATGATATTTTTCACTCCTCTTCAGCTGCTCCAAGTGTATGGAATGGCTAGACACCCACTCCTATCAACAACCAAAAGTAGCCCGGCATAGGTTAAAATGAGAAAGAATGTGGAAGAAATGCTCACATATTAGGAGTGGATGGGGGGTACCTAGGGGATAAAAATACACAAGTCAAAATACTGAAAGGAAAGAAAAGAGCTCAAGGCCCCTGGCCCTTTTTATGTTTTCTATGTGCTAAGATTTCTCAGTTTTGAAGCAGGAAACCCTTTTACTTTTTGGAAGTCATACCTAACATTAAAGGGTAGTGTTCCCCTACTTTTTGGGGGGTTGTGGTAGGAGTTGCTTTACCCGAAAGCTTTAAGATCAGCAAGGGATTTGTTGTGCATGTATGGCCAGGACAGGGTAGGGCGGGAGGAGGGGACACACAACACCAACACCTAGGGCTAAAAATAAAATCACTGACATGGGATGTGGATGATGTTGCTGACATGTTCCTTTTGGAAGCTGGCAAAATGGAGTAAGGGTTGGAAAGAACTTAAAGATATAGAAAAGATCTATTATATTACTTATCTCAGATTTATTAGCAATTTCAACAGGAAGGTAGAGCCTATTGTTAAAAGGCAGCATACTTCTCTAAAGAATTTAAACGTTCCAATAACGGATTCCATTAAGATATGGACTTCATAGCTCAATTGCCTGGACAAATTCATTGGCCATGCCTTAGGAGACCCATGATGTTTGAGCAAGTGTGAAACAACCAACAATCTACCTACCTTTCTCTAGGTAGCAACTGGGATTTTCTTTTCAACCTACAATAGTGCCTGACATTACCAAAGGTCAAACTGTCACTTAAAAAGAAAAAGCATTAATTTCATTTAAATGACTGAAGTTCGATGCCAATTTCTCAAAGTGGTAGCAAGCATTTAGTGATGAATAATGTGTACCTAAAGACAAAACTTCATCTAGTAAGTTTTACCTTATTCTGACCTATTACTTTTTGATAAGAAATAATGAAGCACAATTCTTACAAGGATGAGAACCTGGCTTTACCATTACCATTTGATTCCTTCACTGATTCTTTATCCACACTAGTCTCTCTGTGACACTCTGATCATCATTTTATACTAGTTGTAAAAAGAATTGAAAAACTATTGCTTACTAGTCATGATCAAGTTACTTAAACTCTGAGCCTCAGTTTTTTCTTTTGAAAAAAGTGAATAAGAAAGAAGGATTTGGAGTCAGATCGACCTGAATTCAAATTTTGACTCTGCCTTTTTAGGTGAATCACATAACTTCTATGAACATCAGTTCCTAATAATACCTACTACATGTGGAGGTTTTTTAAGATTAAATGAGATAATGTATGTGATACATGTAGCACTTAGCATATAATAAATGTCTACTTAATGTTAGCTGCTTCTATAATGATGATAAAAGAGGATGAAAAGATGATTATGAGGATGGTGATACTACCTGTCCTGCTTTCTCCACTAGAAAGTGGAGAGCACGCTACAAAAAATAAAGGAGGGTCAGTAATAATTTGTCAAGCAGTATATAAGATCTTCCAAGGGAAGAGGTACATCCTTTACTTGGGTAAAGATATTCTCACAGCTTCTGTCACTGGACTGGACACAAGTTATACGCTCAACGTGTAGCCAACTATATAATGATTATATAGAATGCTTGTATGCTGATGAGGGTAACCCATTAGAGAAGGAAACATTGATGGTGAAGGTGAGAAGTGTTGGAATCATGTCTCTAAACAGGGAAGAGGGAATGGGATTTAGTGTGCAAATGGAGGAGTTGAGCTTATCTAGAAGCGCTTACAGTTTATCTATGTTAAAAGAAGGAAAAATGGAGTATTGTATATAAGCACAAATGCAAGCAGATATGTGGATGTGATAGAAGGAGCATATAGAGGTTCTCTTCTGGTGGCTTCATAGGAAGAGCTGAAAATGATGGAGGAGGTGTTAGAGATTCAAATAGAGAGATCAACATGTGAAATAATCACCAGGTAGGATTGAATCAACAACTAGTACTGAATATCAAATTCTGGGAAAATCCTGTTTTAAGATTACAAAGAGGCATACCTCATTTGTTGACCCTTCAGTTGGAACTAAAGAATGAATATTCATTGAGAACCAAATAAATTGTCTGTGTATTGTACCCAATTGTATACTGAGTGAGAATCCTATCTCATGTTCCTCATTAAAGTAAGAAAACATAAGGACAAAATGAGACATTTTTAAAAGTACTAATTTTATATAAAGTCTTTTTTTCTAATATTTTCTCAGTGACATGGCTTTTGAAAAGGTTTTGGAGGTTTCACCTTATTCATTTCATCTATTCTTTTTTCTTAGTAGAGGTGTGAAGAAAGGATACAGTATGTCTAAGTTTAAAAGCAGCTAAAACAAACTTATTCCATGAAACTTAAGCTGTTGAGGTGATATGAGGGCTGCTGTCTATTTGCAATGGTGTGCCTCTGTGTTGGAAATTGGAGTTTTGTTTCTGAAATGAAAATTGTGTCCTACTTTCACACTACCTAAAGAGGAACATGGCCACCTGGGGTTGGGATATCAGATTGACTGATGATAGGAATAAAAAAAAAATGTATGTTCTAAGTGAAACAGTACATGTACTCTGACATAAGGAATTTATAAATGTCATGACTTGAAACCATTCTATCCATTATAAATTTTGGTTACACTGAACTGGGAAACATAGTTTTACTAAGTGAATATTTCCTTATGCCATCATATTCACTCTTCATATAAGCATAATTTTGGCATTATTTACTTATATGGCTGTTTTTCACTATTTAGTATTATTGTATACTTGATTTCAGATTTTATCCTCCTCTTAATTTCTTTTAGTTCGTTTTATTATTCTTTAACTAGTTTTTTTTTAACATCTTTATTGGATTATAATTGCTTTACAATGGTGTGTTAGTTACTGCTTTATAACAAAGTGAATCAGCTATACATACACATGTATCCCCATATCTCCTCCCTCTTTCATCTCCCTCCCACCCTCCCTATCCCACCCCTCTAGGTGGTCACAAAGCACCGAGCTGATCTCCCTGTGCTATGAGGCTGCTTCCCACTAGCCATTTATTTTACATTTGGTAGTAGATATAAGTCCATGCCACTCTCTCACTTCGTCCCAGCTTACCCTTTCCCCTCCCTGTGTCTGAAGTTCAATACTTAGTTCATAGTGCTCAATCTTTGTTTTAAATAATTAAAGGGGTAAGAAAATACTTTTCTCTGATTTCAACGGACTATGTATGCCACAGATTGATATAAAGTATCCCTATTTTTATCATTTTTTAAATAATTTATCATTTACGTTTTCCTTTTTACCTTGATTTGGGGCTTATTTAACAAAGTGGTTTTTTTTTAATTGTTTTTTTTTTAATTGGGGTATAGTTGCTTTACCATGTTGTGATAGTTTCTGCTGTACAAAGAAGTGAATCATCTATATGTATACATATATCCCATCCCTCTTGGACCTCCCTCCTCCTCCCTGCCATCCTACCCATCTAGGTCACCACAGAGCACCGAGCTGAGCTCCCTGTGGTATATAGCAAGTTCCCACTAGCTATCTATTTTACACGTGGGAGTGTATATATGTCTCCCAATTCATCCCACTCCCCCTCTCCCACTGTGTCCACATGTCCATTCTCTACATCTGTGTCTCTATTCCTGCACTGCAAATATATTCATCTGTACCATTTTTCTAGATTCCACATATAAGCGTTAATATACGATATTTGTTTTTCTCTTTCTGACTTCACTCTGTATGACAGACTCTAGGTCCATCCACAACTCTACAGATGACCCAATTTCGTTCCTTTTTATGACTGAGTAATATTCCATTGCATATATGTACCACATCTTTATCCATTCATCTGTGGATAGACCTTTAGGTTGCTTCCATGTCCTGGCTATTGTAAATAGTGCTGCAATGAACATTGGGGTGCATGTGTCTTTTTGAATTATTCTTTTCTCTGGGTATATGCTCAGTAGTAGGATTGCTGGATCATATGGTAGTTCTATTTTTAGTTTTGTAAGGAACCTCCATACTGTTCTCCATAGTGGCTGTATCAATTTACATTCCTACCAACAGTGCAAGAGGGTTCCCTTTTCTCCACACCCTCTCCAGCACTTATTGTTTATAGATTTTTTGAGGAGGGCCATTCTGACCAGCATGAGGTGATACCTCATTGTAGTTTTGATCTGCATTTCTCTAATAATTAGTGATGTTGAGCATCTTTTCATGTGCCTCTTGGCCAGCTGTATGTCTTCTTTGGAGAAATGTCTATTTAGGTCTTCCACCCATTTTCAAGGGGACGGGAGGAATCCCTGCATGACCAGGTAGGACGTGGGAGGGAAGCGGGGGGGAGAAAAGTGGAGGTGGGATAGGACTGGCACCCCTGAGGTGGGTCTGGGAGAGGGGAGAGTTTTCCATGCTCAGAGGGACCCACTCACAGTGAGGGGATCAGTGGGAACAGAGAGGGACCTTCAGGGGGTCAGGAGATCAGAGGGGAAGGTGGCCAACGTCTCCCCTGGATGCTCAGGCCCCAGCAAGCCTGCTGGGGTCCTGGGCCTGAATCCCCAACTCCCAGAGCCCCCTCCGGCTGCACCGGTCTTGGCTCTGAGCCCTGCCTCCACCAAAGCCTCCTCTGACCACGAGGGTCCTGGCAGCCCAAGGGCTGCCCCTGACAGGGCCTCCTCTGGCTGCGCAGGTCCAGGCAGGATGAGCACCGTCCCCCTCCAAGGCCTCCTCTGGCTGTATCGGCCCCTGAGGGCATGCCTGTGGAGGCCTGTGCCCCAGCTGCTCTGTGTGGGCACGTGTGCTCTGGGCCAGCTTCAGGAACAGATGCTGGTGAGAGGAAAACATGCAAAGGTGGGGCCGATGCAGCAGGTCCAGAGACCTACCTAGAGGTCTTGGAAGCCTACCGGGGAGGCAGGGATAGGCTGTGGCTCACCATGAGGGCAAGGACACTGATAGAGGAGGCACCAGGGAATTTAAAAAAATTTTTATTTATTTTAATTTATTTAAAATCTTTTAAAAAATTTTTTATCTTTTATTTTTATTCTTTTTTATTATTATTTTTTTCTTTATTTTTTAAATTTTATCTTTTTGCTGTTGTGGCTCTGTTTTGTTTTGCTGTTGTTTCATTTTTATTGTTATTTTTTCTAATGTATTTTTTATTTTCCTAATTTTATTTTATTTTTTATTCTTTGTTATTGTTCTGTTCTTTTCTGTTTGTTGCCTTTTTTTTTTTTTTTTTTTTGCCGTGCTGCTCAGCTTTCAGGGTCTTAGTTCCCAGGCCAGGGGTTGGGAGTGAGCTCCTGTGGTTGGAGCACCAAGTCCAAGCCACTGGACTAACAGAAAACTTCAGGTCCCAGGGGATATTAATCAGTGTGAGGTCTCCCAGAGGTCCTCATCTTGGCACCAAGACCTGGCACCACCCAACTGCCAGCAAACTCCAGTGCTGGATGCCTCAGGCCAAACAACCAGCAAAACAGGAACACAGCTCTACCCATCAAAAAGAAAAAAAAAATGAGATGACAAAAAAAATATGTTACAGACAAATGAGCAAGGTAAAAATCTATAAGACCAAAAAAATGAAGAGGAAATAGGCAACTTACCTGAAAAAGAATTCAGAGTAATGATAGTAAAGATGATCCAAAATCTCAGAAATAGAATGGAGGCATGGATCAAGAAAATACAAGAAATGTTTAACAAGGACCTAGAAGAACTAAAGAACAAACAAACAGTGATGAACAACACAATAACTGAAATGAAAAATACACTAGAAGGAATCAATAGCAGAATAACTGAGAAGAACGAATAAGTGAGCTGGAAGATAGAATGTTAGAAATAACTGCCAAGGAGCAGAATAAAGAAAAAAGAATGAAAAGAAATGAGGACAGTCTCAGAGACCTCTGGGACAACATAAAATACACCAACATTTGAATTATAGGGGTCCCAGAAGAAGAAGAGAAAGAGAAAGGGTCTGAGAAAATATTGGAAGAGATTATTTCCCTAACGTAGGAAAACTTCCCTAACATGGGAAAGGAAATAGCCACCCAAGTCCAGGAGGCCATTATTTAAAAAGAAAACACTTTATTGAGATATGATTGACATGTACAAAGTTTATGTATTTAACATATATAACGTAATGAGTTTGGAGATAAGTGCACACCCTTGAAATCATCACCACAATAATGCCATAAACATATCCATCACCTCCGAAATGGTTTGTGACCATTATTGTTGTGGGAGGAGGTGGTGTCAGAAATAGTCTATATTTCATTATTGTAGATAGGAAAGCTAGTAATGCATTCTCAACTCTTCTCCAAAATCCTAGTTTTGCCAAGTATCACCAAAACATTTTTAAATGCCTAAATTACCATCCTCTGAGGATTTCTACATAACACAGAACAGTTAAAGTACCAAACACCTAATCATTTAATACTGGATGAACTCATTAGTGGACCTGTTTTAGGCAATATCCCATGATATTGAGCAGTATTCAACACTAATCACATTTCCTTCTACACTGCAAACAACAGGCACTAGGAACAATGGACAAGGAAACACCTGAACTGACACAGGGTTAAGCCCTCTAAGAACAAGTAGGGAAAATGACAATGGTAATGCACAGCAGATTCAAACATGTAAAACACAGGACAGAATAATATCAGAATGGTTAAATAATGTTGTAGTATATTCTATATCCTCTGGACAGGACTCTTGGGCAAGGTCATCATTTTTGTTAGAGTACCTTGAGGTCCTTATAGTAAGTTTACAATTTAGATAGCAAATTTTGAGTAAACCGTTTTTGGTAAATGGCTATAGCAAATATTTAGATGGTGGGATTTCAAATACTGAGTGTTACCTATATTGTAAATATTATTAAACTGATCTGCTTTCCCCACCTGACAGTGAACCCCTCAAGGTAAGGGCATCAGTCTTACTCATCTTTATGTTCCCAGAAACTAGCATAGTTCCTGGCACAGTCAATTTGTAATCAATGCATGAGGAAGAGATTAATGCAGGAAGAATGCAGTGATTTGACTGAGGTTTTGCAGTTAGTTTTGCACATGGCATGGCTTCTGTATCTTTTGTCAAACTATTATGCTCACTTATTTGAACGTGTTTTCTGATACTTTTCAGTGTCAGAGGAGACAAGGCTGTTCTCAGTTAAAATACTTAATTGATTAACTTACTTATAAAACATGTTTCTCTATCACTAACACTTAATACAGTATAACAAGGTATAGTATAATAATTTATTGTCTGATATACAAAGCCAGTATTATTTACAATCACTATATCTCCAAGAAACTAATCTAATTCATGATTTATAGAGTTTTATCTAATACTGTTCGAATGACTGTTTACTACAGTGCATGAAGATCTCGGCAACTGTTGACTATGTGGTACTTTGGAGACACAGATGTAAACTAAATTGACTGAGATTGGTTTAGAAGTGAAAATATTACTATTACCAACCTGGAAGCTAACTGGGTATATAACTCACAGATGCTGCCTTATAAAGAAATATTTCCATTGGAAATACTTAAAAATTATTTGTGGAATGTTTTTTAAATGATGTATGATATGTTTATAAGTAACAACAAATACACATTTAACTACCATAATTTTCTAAATATTAATTGAGTTATTTTGAGATTTGTTGATGATTATGGATTTTAGAGGTTTGATTTAAAGAGAAAATTTATATGATAATATGAACATCTAAAAAGATAGTTATTTAGTTATTCCTAAAGATAATTACCCTTAATAGTCAGGTTTTTCAGAAATCTAGATTAGAGCCATTAGTAATTTGACTTAGAGGTCCTTTTGGGAAACCACCATTAACCAATAAACAATATTTATAATTTTTGTACTTAATCAGCAACATAAATTTGATACTATATGGTAGCAAATATGAACTTTCTAGAATAAACTTGGTAATAATTAGTGGTGCCATTTTCTAATACTCTGAGAGAAATCCTTTTCTTTTGGGTAACAAATTTGTCCTGATGGAAATGGCAGCAGCTTTTATTTTGATACACCAAGTATATTTACAAATATTTCTAAGGGTAGGCTTGCGTTACTTCAATAAAGTCAATTTTGAATGAATCATTTTCCAATCTTATACCCTGAAACTATTCAAGTGTTTCCAATTTGGCTGCCAAGACTCTAGTTTAAAGCAGAGAGAGACATGACTTTGTCCATGTAACATTATTTTTGCTATCTGCTATGTTGGTCTGATGTCAAGGCCAATGTTCTGATATGAAGCAGTGTGGAAAGAAAGAAATACTGTGATTAAAATTCATTTATTACTGTAAATTAATAACTAAATTCAGTAAAAACCCTAAAATAATCAAAGTGGGAAAATGCCTACACAAAACCAGGTTAAGATTAGCATTATTCATTCTAGAAAATAAAGGTGTGTGTGCTAAGAAGGTTTAGAGTGAATGAGTGTGATCAGGCTGCAATTTACAAATCATGAAGTGTGAAACAGTCCCAACTCTAGCTAAAAGATTCAACTAAGAGAAGGATGTAATTTGATCAGCAGTTATATATCAGTTCCTGCCTACCTATCCCTGTTCAACAGCTGATTCTCTATGTGCTTAAATGTAATTATTTTAAAACTTTTTAGTAATGTATGTTAATAGAATATAAGTTTTATGAGGGTAGGGTCTGTTTATATTTTGCTTTTTCTCTGGTGGCTAGCACAATACCTGGGGCATAGTAGTCATATTTATTGACCCAGTGAAAGAGATTTTTCCAAATAATTAAGTACTGAAGACAGATTATCTTTGCCTCTGTTCTCTTCTTTCCAAGAGTTTGTATTATGAAATAAAAACTAAGTTCCATTCTGAGGAACCCAACATCATGATGTTTTCACACATTCTCCAACCCCCCCTCCATTCCTTCTTCTCTCTCTCCCCCGCCCCACACACACACAGAGTCCAGCTTTTGTCTTTACTAATTCATCATATAATCACTATTTTATCTTGATAGGACAATAACAATGGTAGAAGTTCAAAATCTCTTTCAGGGGGTTATAGTTCTCACTCTCTGTCGAAGTTTAATAAGCACTCTGATGGTAGCTTAATATGACCAGAAGTCTCCTCACTTGCTCAGTGACTTTTGCTTCCCTGAGCTTGGTAGCTGCCTAGTGCATAACCAGTTGCTTATCAACAGTTGGATCATTTATCTCACCTCCTATTTTATTTACCCAGTGGTTTAACCAGTTGATGACTTGGTTTCTTGACTGTTTCACTAAAACCAAAGCTTTACTGTTCACCCTAGCATCCTTAACTCTAATCCAAGCAGTGAGCTCAAGTCCTCCTTCATGCACACCACTTAGCATGTTTAATATTCTTGGTTTATCACAACATCTAGTAAAACCAGTGGCTTTCAATCCTGGCTGTACATAAGAATCTCCATGGTGAGGTGGGGGTGCTTTGGATACCCTAACTCCACCCCAGACCAACTGAATGAAAATCTCTGGATATGGGGTTTAGCATCATCTTTCAAAACTCCGCAGATGATATTCATGTGCAGCCAAGGGTTGAGGAACACTGGGCTGAATACTCGTGCTGCTTCACTCTGTTAACCATATTGGAACACTTGCAAGGCGAGGCCAGCCAGGATGGTACTAGAACACACCATCTTCCTCTGGCACTGTATTTTGGAATGACTCACCCCTTCAGCCACATCAGTGTCCCTAGCTCCATCACTGCCTGCCCATAGCTTCCTCAAGGCCACATAATTTATGGCAAAATACACTGTTTTACTAGTTAAATATTTTTATTGATTCCCTTTAGTAACAAGCTTGTTTATTTTCTCAAACTATTTCAAATGGACTTTTTTTTTACCACATAGCCTAAAAATAAGTTATAAACAGAAAATTAAGCTGAGAATAAACTGGATTAATGGTGACAGCATAATGTATAGGTATGGCAGGTACAGTTTGGAAAGAGAAAAAAGGTCATGGTAAAATATGTTGCCAAAGCAATGCCTATAACTGGAATATTTATCAAATATAGTTCCCCAAACTATTTATAACAAGAATTGAAGACAAAATGAAAATCTTCATTTGGAACCTTCCCAAATTTAACTGCAGTATTTATTTGACTTAAAATACAGAGGTGATATAGCTTATGCTGTAAACAGCTGTCTGATAGACACGCTTTATATGAAAATAAACTGAGATATTAATATATTAAGGTTTGTTTACTCTGTTTTTATTCTTCTGGACAAAAATTTTCAGGAGGAATAATGTGATTATACCAAGTTTACTGCCAAACATTCTCAGCTCCAGCATCTTAGCAATAAGGTACCTTGGCAATTTAAAACAACAAAAACAAACTAAGACAACAATAACAAGACCCTGCTCTTTGGAAAACTTTTGACAGTGAGTTTCTGCAAAATGAAAACAAAACATAACAAAACCAGAGACACACATAGACCAATGGAAAAGAATAGAGAGCCCAGAAATAAACCCACACACATACAGACAACCAATATTTGACAAGTGTGCTGAGAACACACAATGGGAAAAGGAGAGTCTCTTCAATAAATGATGTTGGGAAAACTGGATATAGACATGTAAAAGAATGAAATTGGACCCTTACCTCACACCATACACAAAAATTAACTTAAAACTGATGGAAGACTCAAATAAATGTAAAACCTGAAACTGTAAAACCCTGGAAAAAAACATAGGGAAATGCTTTTTGACACTGCTCTCAGCAATGGTTTTTTTGGGTATGATACCAAAAGCACAGGTAACAATAGCAAAAAATAGATAAGTGAGATTATATGAAACTAAAATTCTTCTGCACAGTAAAGGAAACAATCAACAGTGAATATACAACATACAGAATGGAAGAAAATATTTGTAAACCATCTATCTGATAAGGAATCAAAATCCAAAATATTTAAGGATCTCTTACAACTCAATAGCAATAAAACAAATGACCTGGTTAAAAAATGGGCAAAGGGCATGAATAGACATTTCTCAAAAGAATACAAACAAATGACATACAGATACATGAAAAGGAGCTCAACATCATGAATCATCAGGGAAATTCAAATCAAAACCACAAGGAGATATCACTTCATACTTATTAGAATGACTATCATCAGAAGATAAGAGATAAAAAGTGTTGGCAAGGATGTGGAGAAAAGGGAACTCTTGTACACTGTTGGTGGGAATGTAAACTGGTTCAGCCACTATGGAAAGCAGCAGAGGTTCTTCAACAAATTAAAAATAGAACTACCATATGATCCAGCAATTCCACTACTGGGTATATACCTTAAGGAAATGAAATCGTTATTTAAAAGGGATATATGCACCCCATGTTCATTGCAGCATTATGCACAATAGCCAAGACATGGAAACAAACTAAGTGTCCATCAACAGAAGAATGGATGAAGAAAATGGATAATACACATGCGCACACACACACACACACACACACACACACAATAGAATATTATTCAGCCATAAAAAAGAAGGAAATCCTGACATTCTGACAACATGGATGGACCTGAAGGATATGCTAAGTGAAGAAAGTCAGGCGGAGAAAGACAAATATTGTATGATCTCACTCACATGTTAAATCTAAAGATGTTGAACTCATAGAAGCAGAGAGTAGAATGGTGGTTGTCAGAGGCTGGAGGTGGATGAAATAAGATATTTGTCAAACAGTACAAATTTTCAGTTATAAGATAAATACCTTCTAGAGTTCTAATGTACAGCATGGTGACTATAGTTAATAATACTATATCACATAGCTGAAATTTGCTAAGAGAGTAGATCTTAAGTGTTATTACCACACACACACACACACAAAGGTAACTAGGTGAAGTGATGGATGTGTTAGCTTAACTGAGGTAATCATTTCACAATGAATATCAAATCATCACATTGTACACTTTAAATTTTTCTTTGTCGATTATACCTCAACAAAGCTAGAAAAACCCAATTATTTATGTTAAATCTTAAAAAAACAACAAAAAAACTTCTTGACATGCGGAAAGAACACTGTACAGTTCACTCGAGACTATACACATCACTCACATTCCTAAGCAAAGGAGCACATTTTGATGTGAATGCCTTAGACATTAAGCAGGGTGCAAAGAAGGAAGCAGAATCAATGATTTCTTAAGGTCTCTTCAAATTCCAGCATTCTAAATTTCTGTTATATAACCATGTACTAGTTTGTTAGGACTGCCATAATAGAGTACCACTGACTGAGTCACTTAAACAACAGAAATGTATTGTCTCACAGTTCTAAAGTTTAGAAGTTTGAAATCCAGGTATCCCCAGGTTTGCTTCCTTCAGAGAGCTGTGAGGAAAGATCTGTTTCCGTCTTCCCTTCTTGGCTTGTATGTGCCCATCTTCTCCCTTATTTCTTTACATTGTTGTCCCTCTACGCACGTTTGCTTCTGTGTCAAATTTTCCATTTTTATAAGGATACCAGTCAAATTGGATTAGGGCCCACCCTAGTGACTTCATTTTAACTCGATTTTACCTCTGTAAAAACCTATCTCCAAGTAAGGTCAAATTCTAAGGTATTGTGGGTGAGGACTATAGCATATCTTTTTTGGAGGGGCATAATTCAACCCATAACAAACAGTCTCACATATACACAATCATGCTGCCACTAAATAGTATCAGGTAATGAAATAGATTGTTGTGCACAGAATTATAGCAGATTTTCTTATTGCTCTGGGGTAAGTCAAACTCATCTTTTGTCTTATTTCACCTGTCACCTAGGCTTCCAAGATAGAATGATGGATTCTTTAGCAATTATAAATGCTGCACCTTTATATAAAAGTGGGAGGAAAGTTTCCTTTTCTCTCAATTTTGGTATTCGCTGAAGTCTCAGATTTGTTTAGCAGTCTTAAAATTAGAAGCTTCCATTGTTCTCCTCATTCATAATGTGAATAATTGGGGACAGGGAGAATATACCTTAAGCAGTTGCCAATATGCTCTAGACAATCAGGTCAGCATTTTTCCTACATGCCATACATTTTCATAAAACAAATAACACCTATATGACAGCAAGAGGGTAAACTCTGCCAAAAATACAATGGGGCTTGGTATTAAGTTAGTCTCCCAGAATGTATAGTTCTCTTTAATTTAGCAGAATATTAATGTCTTGTGAAACTAAGTTTTTGGTTCAGGATTACATGAGGTTAAAAACAAGGACTTTCCCTAACAGCTTCTTGAATTTGACAAGATTAATTCATTTAGCAATCATGTATCGGGCACCTATTTTATGTTCCATGCTACTCTAGGCATTATGATGATATTCACTAAGGAATGTAGTTTCTATTTTTAAGGAACTTACATTAACAGAGAAGATAAACATGTACACAGCTAACTTGCATGCAAAGCAACATGAATGAATGCTTTAATAGAGACAGAAACAAAGTGCTGTGGGGCCCAGCTGAGAGAGAGAGATTAATCATGTCTGGATTTCTTCTCAGCAATGTGCATTGACACCAGTTTTTGTGCTTTTGCTTTTACTTAAAAATCTACAAGGTGAACTTGGGAAAACTTTGCAGCCACATTTTGAAAACTGATATTGAAACCAGAAGGTTAAAGCTGGGTACAGCAGCTGATAAACACAGAGAGTTATATGTCTGCGTCAAATGAAAATGCTGCTGCTTTAGTTCAGCAGTTCAATCAAATGTACCTAATCCTACATCAATCTAAATAAAATACAGCCATGCTTTCTCCAGTCCAACCATACAAAAAAAAAAAAAAACAACTTCCAAGAGAAATGAAGCTGAAATTACTGCTGTTTCATGAAATTTATGATGCCAAAAATGCCATTTAACTTAAGCTTCTGCTAGAAAAAAAAAAACATACTTAATTAAATGCTTGGCAGACTATTCCTAGTTTCCTTTGTAGGGTGGAGAGGGGTTTGCTCTACACTACCCATTATGGTTGGCAACATTTCCTCTTAGTGAATGAACCATTTAAAAATAAATATATAAATAAGACCACGATGCTTTTCCTCACTGAAAAAGAGAGAAAATGATTCAAAAGTTAAGAGGATTCTGAAAGAAACTTCAATGTGTTTTTATGGTAATCAAGATCAGCAGCATGTACCTATTATAATATATATTCCCAAGCTCAAATAAACTTATATCTCCCACTGAAATTCTATAGCTGCTAAAGAGGATTAGAATAATTTTTATCCAAATCATGTGAAGCATTTTCTGTGTAAATACATAATAAATTCTGAATAACCTTCAAAATAATTAATTCCCATGATGTTTCATTGAACCAGAATTGAAAAGGATCTCAAAATTATTTAGCTCAAACCCACCTGTTGACAGATTGGGAAAATAAGATCCAGAGAGCAGAAAATTATCCAAGTTTCCTACAGCTAATAGAACTCACACTAGAACCCAGCTCTCCTGCTTCCCAGTCTGTTTATCTTTCCAATAACATGAATTATTTTTCCCTCAAGAATACAGAATTAAAGATGTTAATTCATGTTTGGGGTCTAAAAACAAGGCTGACACTTATTCCAAGTTTAAATACATGGATTCTGGGACCAGAGTGCTTAGGTATAAATCCTGGCATCTCCACTCATTAGCTGTGTGTTTAGTCAAGTACCAAATTGCCCTGTGCCTTGTTTCCTCATCTGTAAAATGAAGATGATAGCATATCCTATCTCTTAGAGTTTTGTGAGCAATAAATGAATTAACAAGTGTAAAATGATTAGATATTTGCCTGAAAGCTAATGTGTTTTATTATTATTATTTCAATAATCTAAATCAATGATTTGAACCCTTTTCCATGTTGGGAGCATTTCCTTTTACCCGTGCCTAATGTTAGCAAAATTTAGAAGCAAATGAGTTTATCTTTTGTGTGCTCATTCTTCCTTCCTGAGCCCTCCTCCCTCTATCTTTGGGTATCCATTGCCCTGACTACATTGCCTATATCCCATAATGGCAGTGTCCTGCTTGGTTCTGTCTACCTCTGGAAGTAATTTCTGTGGTCAAACTTGCCAACCATTTCTTCCCACCAAAGCTGTCTAGCTCCACTCGCTCGGGGGCCCATGAAGTAATATCTGAAATGTTAAAACATACTTGTTTAATATGTTGTTCTTTCTAAGAATACTGTGCTTTTAAGAGAGATTGTCACCACAACAATAAGATGAATATCTAATCAGGGAATTTTAGATATTGTGGTAGGACAGTAGGAAGGAGAAAGGGAACCAATGACTTTCAAGTATTTGTTGTTATCTCAGTTAATTCACAAGCACGAAATATATTATTGCCTTTCATTTCAGAGATAAAGAGACTGAAGCTCAGAGAGAGAAGATGACTTGCTTAAAACCATAAAACTAATAAATCCAAATAATAGGTTGCAAACTCTTGTCTATCGGCTTCAAAATCTGTTCTCAGTATTTTTCATAAAGAGTTCTGTAGTCAGTGCTCCTCAAATCACACCATGTGTGCAAATGGTTCTTGCGAATTTCTTAAGACAGGCTGTTTTTCTCTAGGAACTGCTTACTTGCCCTCAGAATGGCATCAAAATTCAAAATATATCAAGAATATTTACTATACTATATTATGATATACAGAAAATTAAGGTATCAACTAAAAGGCATAATGTACCTCACATGGCAATTTTTGAATATACTATATATCAAGCACACGTCTGTTACACATGAGATCTCTGTTGGTTAACCATAAAACAAAAAGATAAAGGAGAAATAAAATAGGTACAATGAGCATGTTTTCAATAAGTCAGTGGATCCTCTTGAATAGTTAGTCCATAGTAGAAGGAAGTGGAAGATGGTGCTTGCATTAAACCAACAAAGTACATTTTGCAATAACAATTGTTGACAGGAAAGGAAAAAACATTACACGAAAGCATAAATACACAATGAGTTTGCATTAAATCTGGGAGATACTGGTTGCTAAGGTATAAGAGCACTGCACATGTAAACTAATCTGCAAGCACATGAATTAGCATAAATACGTCATGAGGTTGTCAAACTCTATTCCGAAAGCTTAAGGTTTTATATCTGGAAAAAAAGTATTTTTATCATGACTCAATCTTTGCTGAATCACCTCATGTTATAGTTCTAAGAGAAGAAAAGCCAGCTAGAGGGTTTACATTGATTTATTAACTTCTCTAGAGTGTTTCCTTGATAAATGTATCTTCTTAGAGGTCCTCAGAATAACTTCCAAAAGGGAAACACCAAAACTTTCCTTTTATTTCCATGGTTCATTGCATATTATCAGTCAATAAACTGAGCACGTATCATACACAAAGCAGTATGCTAAATGTCCAAAATACAAAATAGTATGGAGCTTAGTTGGTGTATGGAAAGAAAAGTCATCCATGTAAAGAAATAATAGCAAAATCCAAAACACGTAAGCTAAGTGGTATAGACAATGAGTAATCTAGATCCTGTGAATGTTTCTTCCAGCTAGGGTATCAGAATTGAAACAGGAGGGAAGGGGGCAGGACACAACCTTTAAAAGAATGACGCCTTTGAGGATAGACATAAATTGGCTAGAACCAACTAGGTCCAAGATGGTGGAAGATTCGACTTCCAGTAGACCTTGAGCCTCATTATATGCTCATTGTAATACATTAGTATATGCTAAATGACACACCCACTGGTGTCATGACTGTTCTGAGGCTGACCATAAAACTCCAAAAAGTGGGCAGTGGCCCAATTCCTGCAAATCTCCACCCCTTCCACAAAATAGTTGGAATAATCCTCGCACTCATTAGACTATTAAATTACCCATAAAAACTAACCACCCCATATTTTGGGGCCTCTCACCTTCTGAGATGGCCTACACTCTTGTCTGTGGAGTGTGTTTCTCCCATGGCCACTCTCACTTTCCTTTCCGAGATGACCCCATGCCCTGGGGCTGTTCTTGCCTTTTGAGACAGACCACATTCTGTCTATAGAATGTGTATCTCTCTAAATAAGTCCACGTCTTACCTATCATTTTGTCTGTCACTGAATTCTTTCTGTGCTGAGACATAAAGGACCTGAACTTCAGTAGGTCCTGAGACCAGGTGTATGGTTTTAATTAAAAGACAGTGGGTTCAAGTCCCAAACTGAGGTGTGTGGTTTCAGGATGAAAATGGCTTTGGAGTTGAGTTTACTGCACATAGTTTAAGTCTTACCCAACTTCTGTCTGTCCTCAGGAATGCATAATAAGGAAAGCTAAATGTATTTCTTCAAAAGACAGGTAACAAAGGCTAAGCAAAAAAATTGCTCTATGTACTACAAATGGTAAAATCTGTGAAAGTCCTCTAATAACTTGTAGTTTTAAAGCTGACGTTATAAAATATTTTATTGGATGTTAAGATATAATGGACACAAACCAAAACCATCCAAAGCAGCAGAAAGCCAACTAAAAATGATAACCATTAACACAGACTTTCCTCCACCTTGCTACAGAAGGATGCAGTATAGTATGGTACCAAGATACCCCATTCTTCAGATATACTGCAAGGTCATAGGTAACAATGAATAAGAGATAAGGCCTACGAGTCAGCACCAGAAATGTCAAGACAAAGTATAGGAGAAAAGGGGAAGAATAAATAAATAGCCCAGCCATAGATTATGTCTAAAAGCCAGAAGACAAGAAAGTGATGTAAGAAAATTTGAACAAGTAGCTGAGGGCTAGGGATCATATAGAAACAAGGTATTAAGACAGAGCAATGAATCTAAACCAGCAAAACAATAAGAAGAACAGAGGTTAAATACAATGTTCAGAAAAGAAGGCCATATTACTGAATGAAAGCCTAGTTGGCGGGCTTTGTAAGGCTTGGGTAGCCCTAGGCATGAATCCTGAAAAGCTGCTGCAGTCTTAAAACTTTACACACCTGGAAGATCCTGTCCCTCCTTCTCCCAAGGGGGAATTTCGGGTAAAAATGACACATAATTTGGGACATTAGAATCCTCATTTTATTGTTTAAAAAGTTAGTACTGAATCGTTAAGCTAAAATAATGGGAAAATAGTCTTTAGGGTCAGACCTTTGCCCCAGTTTAGATGTAAATGTTAGAAAGAGCATTTTATTTTTATTTAAGGTTCTTGAGAAGATCCATTGGTAAGGTATATAAGCCCTGAAGACAACTACAAGGATTTTAAATGCCTTCTATATTTGTAAAGCAGAATAAGAATGGGTACTAAAATGGCTTCAAACTCTGAGTTTGGGCAAAGGACCCTGCTTGTGGTTTAGGCAAATACTTTTAGAAATGATCTCTCTCTCTCTTTTTCTGAATTCAACTCAAGCATGGTTTATCACCTAATTGACTGTCATGCTGCTATTATTCTATTTAGAAATATTCCCACAGAAATACAGCCCCCAAATGTTCATAACACATCAGACAGTTTTGTTGCTGAAGTAACTTCATTCCTTTATGAAGAGAGCATTTCTAGGAATAATTTCAAAACAGAGCAGCTGAATTGGATTTGTAGGAAGATAATGTGAGTTTTTTCTTAAGGAAAGTGCCAGCACTTGGGAACATTCGTTTATGTTTAGTATAATCTTCACTTTTGTCAGGCACGGAGAAACAAAACAAAAAAACCACATAACATTCATAAGAGGATGGTATAAAAAAAGAATATTACCCTATCCCTACCTTCTAGGAGATTACAACACTAGAAATATTTACTTTGCTTTCCCAAACCGAATTAAAATCATTTGAATGTAAGTTAAAAGAGTAACAAGGTATTGTTTCATTCGCTTTGCTACTGTTTTAACAAGCACTAAATTTAAATAACTATGACTAATTTAAATAAACTTCTGCTCTAGGCACATATTCTCTTCATTTCACCTCAGCATGAGGTTCAGATTTAATCAAAGGATTTACTGCCACTCCAAGGAGGTAGCCTAAGATGCCTTCAAGTCCTTGGCTCCTTCGTGGGACTAGAAAGAAGTATTATTTGATACACACTTTCTGTGACTTCACTGAGAAAGAGGCGGTACATCTACTTAAGGATCAATTTGTTCTCACTACTGCCTCAGAAACCGGTGGGCCTGATCCCGCCTTAAGGTAAAGAAAATAAAATATAATTCCTCCTGAAATGGTATTTCTTTTCCAGGGAACCAACTTACTTCAGTCAGATAAGCTCTTGGCTCTGATAAGAAAGCATATTTCACTCTTTTACCACTGAATAAAACTGGGCTCATAAGTTATAACTTGGGAAAAACACAGGTATAATTTAATTTTGCAAAAAAAAATTACATAGGTGGTTTCTCTCTATATATAGTATGAAGTTCGTAATAGGAAAAAGAAAGGGCACCTACAACTTCCTAATATATCATTTAGTCTAGTAGCTTCCTCAACTGAGTTACCCAGGTGATATGCTATATTTTGTCTTATACTTTAGAAAATCAAGTCTCCCCTACCTACCATATTCTGAGCGAATTACAATCTTAGGAACAACACTCCTATTTTTACGACTATTCCTTTGTGCCTCCAGAACATTCCTATTTGGAAATGAATAAGCTGCTTCAAAGGAATAACATATTCATCCCAGTAGATTGCAGTACTTATTATCGAAATCCAGTTTGTTGGAGTGGGGCTCTAAAACAATATTTTTCAAGCTATTTGTCATAAAGAACCAGTTTCGCCTCCCCCCACACATTGCTATAAAGTTTTCTAAATGCTTACTCTCAAATTCTGTACTAATCTGGTCCAGTCATGGACCAATACCAGTCTGCAGACTATATTTTGAGTAGCATCGCTCTAAAGCTAAACAGAAGGTACACATTTTGGTAAGATAAGGGGAAAGCAAAAGTTCACACTAGAGTGTTAATTTCTCTCTGAGGGGAGGAGGCAGATCAAAGGAGGAGGCCACAGTGGAACTGGATCCTGGGGAGGACATTAGAAATACATTGTTTACCTCACAGTCTGGTAGAAAGGCAGCCCCTAAAATGAGATAGCGTGGCATGGAAGATTTGTAACTGAGAAACAAAGTGAATCTCAGAAAGAAAATTCTCTCAGTATTTTTAGAATGCTACAAGTCTAAGATGGAAAACTTTAGGAACATTTGATGTAGTCATAAATACCCATTGTAACTGTTCCAAAGTAATTAGTGAGAAGCAGAAATACTAGTTATCCAATTTTACAACTTCTTTTTTTAAACTCTTGAGCAGCTGTTATAAAATTAAAAATTTTCCTAACACCTTTGGGCTATAATCTTGCTAAGGTTTCAGAAACTGAGCAGAATTGAGCTTAGGCAGAAACTAAAGGAAAACAACAGAAAGAAATCCTCACATGCTAGTGTATAAGAAGTATTTTGGGGAGATTCAGTTACTGAGTTTCTTTTTTCTGAACTAAAACATAAACCAGCTCTAGGGAGACAATGTTCTCTGATAAGAAAGAAATCCTTTGCTTTGAAAGAAAGGATGGTTTCAAATTTTAATGACCATGCAATATCTTCAGAGGAGTAGCCATGTTAGCTTGATGATTCTAGAAAATCATCCAGTGGGCAAATTTGATTTAGCTTTCTACTGAGATTCCCAAAATAGCATGATTCTACTACAGGTATTAGATAACCCATCCAAATCCAAAACATGATGAGAAGTAAGAAAGAGAACAAAATGAAAATTGGATTGTCCCTTAGAGTGGTCAACCCCAGATGGGGTATTTCCATAGGGAGATTCCCTAAGCCAGGGCTAGAGAGGTCAAAAGGCAGAGAGGACCTCAGACAGAAGTAGGGGCTACCAAGGACCAACATGTATTCCTTCCTCTGACTACTGTCATAATTTATTTCAACCTTCCCTGAATGATATTATTTTTGTTTTTCATTGAGATATAATTGACATATAACATGTTAGTTTCATATTTATAACATCATTTGATATTTGTATATATTGTATATATTGCAGAATGATCACCACAATAAGTCTAGTTAATATCCATCACCAAATATAGTTACAAATTTGCGTGTGTGTGTATGATGAGAGTTTTTAAGATCTACTCTCCTAGCAACTTTCAAAAATATGATACAGTATTAGTGACAATGTCAATCATGATTACTCTTAGCATGCATACTGGGCACGCTTACTTCCATGCTTACTTTTAATTTTTGACACAACTTTTTTGTTTGAGAAGTTAATTTTGTGTGGAGCATGTATACTGTGTTGTGTGTGAAGTGAATCCATTCATATTTACAACTGCTCATTTCTCAGGCAAGAGAAAGATAATCTCAAGCATGGAGGGTAAGTTACATATACTATGTGGACATTCTAGATTATATTTATTTTCATCTATGACTTATTTTGCCATATATGTAGTCCACAAAAACTAAATGTATACTAAATGCATTCTTTCCACCATGATTTAGAGTGAGGCTACAATGCAGTAAAAGAATTCCAGATGGTTGATTTAACATATCTGATGGTCACAGGAGGTGTTTTTTTTTAGCTGAAATATAAACTAGAAATTTTTTCATGGGGAGTTGGAACAGGGAAGACACACATACACAAAGCAGCACCCAGCACCCGTTCATTTTTCACCAGGAAATCAGGTAAGATTTTTGTATTAATTGTGATTTCTACTCAGAATTTTACTTCAGAAATTCCAATTTTCATATAGGTTTACAAGGTCTTCCCTATTTAATTAAATCCTACCTTTTAAATTAAATATGCGTGTTTTCTTTATAATTGTCAAAGGAAGAGGCCATACATAAGCTAATCCACTACAATCTTGTTTTCACTTCTATCAGCAACTGAAATCATGTGTTTGAAGTAAGGTCTGCTTAGTTCAAGAAAGCCATTAGTGTCTTTTAGTGAAAGAAAACGTGCAAAACATTAGAAAAGAAGGTGAATTTTACAAGTCATATATTTTCCAAAAACCTAAAGTCTTTCTTTCTTTTCACAGTTTAACAGTTGGATTGAAGGCCTTGAGTTTTACTTAAGTTCCCACATGAAAATGTTATACAATAAGGGTACATATTGGACCCTAATATATATGCATTTCAAATCTTTTTCTCTTCATAGACATTAGCTATCTTAGATAGTACCAGGCAGAATAAATGCCTTTATAGGGTTTCAGGAGACACCCACTATATGTTATTAGAGTGAAAAAAAATACTACCATGGAATTAGGGTCAACTAAAACAGCAGGTAGACTAAGGTTTGTGTCATTCTCATTTAGCTCCCTGATGCTGCTCTGACTGGCAATAGCAATGTAAGGAACTCCCTCCCCCTCATCCCCCACCAAACACACACACCAAACTCTACCCTTTGAAATGCTCCAAACAAATCAAACGTACTTGGGGAAAATGGATGCAGATTGAGATATGAAATTATTTCTCACATTTAGACCTTAATTATTATCAAAGTCAACCTTGTTGTTTAACCTCATCTCAATCTTGACCTACATCGTTCTCTTGATATCACTTAAAGGTGAATTACCCCCCAAAATGCCTACACTGTCTCATTCACTAATTCCTTCCATTCTGTCCTGTTTAAAATTCAACAAACAATAGGGATAAATTGCCCAGATTCATAACCACAGTTCTCAAATATTGCTACTTCTATAAAAGGGTATGTCTAATAATACCTTACATTCAGGTATGACTACACAATTTGTGGGGCCATGTGCAAAATAAAAATGCAGGGCCCCTTGTTCAAAAATTTTTAATTTAATGGCTGTGACAACATAGCATTAAACCAAGTGTGGGACCTTGCACAACTGCACAGATTGCATACCTATGAAGCAGGTCTTGCTTACATTTATACACTATTTTCATAATTAATACACATAAGTTAAGTCATTCGATTCTCATAACCAGTTTTGAGGTTAGGCAGAGTAGCTAATATTGGTCTCAGTTTTTTCCTGTGACATTTACAGAACTTGATGTTCAAAGAACTTGTGTGACCATTCAACTGGTAAGTGTCAAAGTTGGAACCATAATTCTGGTCTTCTGACTTTTAGCTAAGTACTCTTTCCACTCTACTGTATTGCTTCTTTATGAAAATAACATCACGAAATGTACCTGCCTGTTAATTAGCTATGCCTTGATGTGCCTCAATAATATGCAATACCAGAAATAATAAAGCATGCATAAATCATCACAAATTCGTATCCATTTGAAAATGTCATTAACTGTTCTTCAATCATTATTAAACTAACACTTGGATGTTCTTTTTCCAACCAAGAAACAAACAAAGCAAAACAAAGTAATAAAAATAACATAACTTTTTCTCACCAAAGTGGTTCTAGGCAATGAAAATCTTTGTGCCCTATTGCCTGTCCAGAACCTTCAGCAAGCCCCTCACAACCTCAGCACTAAACGTCATTATAGTACTACTACATTCTCCTTCCACCTGTGATTATTGAGGGTTATCACTGGCAGAACTCAGCCAAGACAACAGTTTTTTATTAAAACAGCTGATCCCTCTCCTGGGTGAGAACTCTCTTGAAAACCACAAATTGCCTTTTCTATCTACCTATTAATTCATTTTGAAAACAGGAAATGAATGAGGAAAAGATCATGGTGCTTCTCTCCCCTCTCCCCAACCCCAGTTTGTGTTAAAATCTGCTCTTGACCTTATGACTTCTTTCCAATGAGGAAAGAGGTTGCCATAGCAACCAATTTACTAACTCAGTCAATTGACTTTGCTCAGCTTTTTCTGAATGCTTAATTAACATAGATTGTTTCATTTATCCAGAAAATTGTTTTTGAGCTCCTACTACATGCAAGGAACCTGATCCAATGTCTTGTCAGAAATCAAGGTTTGAAGGACCTAAAGAGAGAACTTCTAGGCTGACATTAAAGAATGGTGTGAAATCACACACACATTTATATTCTATATAATTTACAAAATCTGTATATTATATATACTTATAAAATACCTTCATTTTATACATTATATACAGTTATTTAAAGTTTTGAGATCCCTTTGATTTTGGGTATTGTGCACTGGTGGTTTGAATCTAGCTACTTAGGGTGGGATTTTGTTTTCTTCTTTGGAAAGTCAGGGATAGGAAAGGAGGCTGGTTCACAGAATTCAAAAGTAATTGCTTCTTGAATACATAACAAAAGAATTGTTAATAATTTAGTTTAACTCAGTTTCCTTTCAGTGAGCAATATGGTCTAGCGCATTCATTATAGAGAGCAATTGTTACAAGAACAGAAATCAGAGAAAGCCCTTGTGCAGGCATATTCATTGTGCAGGATATATTATACTCAGACCAAGAAACCTTTGTTTGAAAAAATAGTAATTATTATTTTGTAATCCCTTGCATTTGCATGACACTTCATACTTTGTGAAGTGCCCTCAAGGATCTTGTGATCTCATACAACTCTTCCAAATCTTATAGGTCATAGTAATGAGCTCCTGCAAGACGACATAACTGAGGAGCTTATTTTGGGTTCTAAGGGAACATTTATTTTCCTCCCCTGAGAGTAGGCTGTACTTATTTCATCGCTAAAGGATAGAACACTCAAGTCTCAATCCTTTTTTTGGGTGGGGGCGTGGGGAAGAGAGAGAGACAGAGACAGAGAGAGAGAGATGTTAGGATGAGGATGAGTATATCAACATACACTGCTCTGAAAGATAGCAATATGGATTGTAGCACTCCTCTCTTGAGATAGAGTGCGAGATTGGAGTAGGATACTACTTTTATCTCCCAAGCATCTGGTTCACATTCTATTGTCAGATTTTTATATTTGTGCATTTGATTTCTCTATAAATTTCGATATGCTTTCAATAATTTTCAAGATTCTTGAGGGCAAGGACTATGTTCATCATATTTTTGTGTGCTCTGCAGAGTGTATCACATGAGGGGTGTTTGTTGCTTTTTTTTCATTAAATGCCACAGAAGTATACACACATATGCATTTATTTATTGGTTTGTTTATATAAAACTTCCCTGGCTTTAAGCAGTTGGGGATCTATGGCCTAGATCTTTCTTATCAATTTCTACTGTCCTATAAGAGTGTCAGGATCCTTTAGAGCAGGATTAATCTCCTGGGTCCCAAGCAAAATTTTATACCCTTCATTCCCTCTACTAGCCAAGATCATCTTTGCCATATTCTGCTACCCTAAATAGCAGAAAGAACCCGATTTCCAGTTCCAAACCCATTCCAAATTAGTTTTGCAACTTTGGGAAAATCACTTAGCCTACCTAGGCCTCAGTATCCTCAACTGTCAAATGAGGTTAACTAGGCCTGCCTTACTTACTTTATTGGTTTGTAGCAGCTATCAAATTAATGAAGAACATCAAAGGATGTCACTGCTGAAAGAGACCTTACAAATCATCTAAAGCATCTGTACATTTTGGAGGATCACTGTTATTAATGCTTGCCCAAACTCACGCAATGGGAGAGCTCAGCCTATACTTCAGGTTTATATTCCAGTACTATTTGCACTACTTTCTGTTAAGATTCTGAAAGAACTTGGAGAGGAAGAAATGCAAAACGTTATGATTAGTATTCATTATATAACTCCTTAAAGCCCCTCAAGGACTGCTGAGGATGGCGAAGTGCAAGATAGCAATGCCTTTATCAGTGGCTGTGATAAGAAACAGATTCCTCAGCTGCCAAGGATGATAAGAAATCAGCCAGTGTCCATAATAAAATAAAATCTAGGTCTCCAAGATAATAATGAGAGTCTGCATATAGAAAAGGTGGGTAGACCTATCGACCTGGCTTTTGTTTCCCTAGACTCATCTTCCTCTTGGAGGTGTTACTAATCCAGCTTGCCATCTCCGTGCAGGCCACAGGGTTGTGATGGTTAGTGGGGGAGAGATTGTTTCCCCTTCTATCTACATGGACAAATTATAGATAACAAAATATTCATCTTTTCTTTACACAGCTGAAACCAGACTTTTATTTTTATACAAGATAAATACCTGGGGACATTAGGAGGGAAACAAGCTTGAAGAGCAAATTATAACTAGAGAGTTTTTGTTTCTGAAACCCAAGATACCCATCCTCAGCTTCTCATCTCCCAAAGGGTATGCTGAGACCAAGCTCCCAGAATGCCTTTACGTGGCCGTTGCAATCACTGTTAACTGGAAAAGTCCTCAATTATGTAGGAGTTCCTTTAAGTATAGATCAAGAGAAAAAGACGGTGCCTAAGAGGACTATATTTTCCTATTGCTGTTGCTTAAGACTCACCTTATACATTTTACTTTCCTACCTGAAAATTTGTTTCTTCTCCCAAATGACTGACTCCGGAAAAACTTTTCCCTTTAAGAGAGACCTATTTTCTACTCAGTTCCACCTTTCTCAGTGGGATCAGCAAAAGGCTTGGCTGAAACTGCCTCATACATCACCTCCTCCTCTGTATGATTCTTCACTTCCCACAGGTGTTGACCCCAAGATCACTCCCCAATAAACTTCTGGAATGCAAATCTCCACCTCAGGGTCTGTTTCCTAGGTAACTCGATCAAAGAGGGGTGGATCCAGAAATAGTCAAAGGATGTAGAACCTAAAATGGGATTTCGTGGTTGGATATCGTGCTGACCAGCTAGCTTCTGGGGTCCTCACCACTCGGTGTAAGTGAAGCACTGATAATCCCTGGCATATGTGTAATTATTAAAACTTTAACAGGTGGTAAAGTAAGGTGGGATATGGATAGGAGGGAATAGAAGGTGCAATATGTCAGGTTTTTCAAAGGTTTGGGTAGAGTAGTAGTAATAAGGACAATGTAGTCAAATGGTTTTTGCTGAGTGCCATTGATACATGGAAGAAAAACAAGGAAAGACTAAGGGTAAATCATCACCAGTTGAAGGTGAAGTGTGAAAGGTCATAGTGCCTCTTTGGGAGCAGTAAACCGAATGTTATCTCCTGAGGTTAGAAGCCATAAAAAGCTGTGTATTATATCCAGGAGTTAATTACAAGAGTAACAGAGGTCCTGAGAACATGGAATGCTTGTCCCTGGAATGTCTGCTTCCCAAGGTCAGGGTTTTGGTTAGGAAGGGATGGGACCCTGATATGAGGGGATGGGGGCATTTGTATTGATCCACCAAAAACCTTGAAATCCTGGATTCCCCTGAAATGGGCCACTCCTTCATGTTAGAGGCTATCATTACTCTTTGTTTAAAGACTATGCACAGGCCTCTGCCTTTAAAGTCAATTTGTACCTGTATCAGGATCTATTCCCATCTCCCCTCCTGGCCATTAAGCTAAAACCTAGGGTCAATTTACAAAATATTGGCCAGGGAAGTTACGTGCCTATTAAGGAAGGAAAGGTACTACAACCCAAAAGGAGCTGAAGGACCAAGCCAACATGTACTAGGAGAAGCTGTGAGAATATATATGGTACTGGATCATTAAGTTACTAGATCAAGGAAAGGCAAAAACTAAGGTTGGATAAGGGTGAGTTTATTGATATGAGAGCACTCTCCCATGATCTGGGATTTAACTCCCAGACATGAACTACTGTTTCATTCATCTTTCACTCATACCTCATAATCAATAATAGTTGGGCATTTCTTTTACCTCTCTGTACACTTTATTTTTTTTTAATTAATTAATTAATTAGTTAACATCTTTATTGGAGCATAATTGTTTTACAATGGTGTGTTAGTTTCTGCTTTACTTTCTGCTTTATAACAAAGTGAATCAGCTATACGTATACATATATCCCCATATCTCCTCCCTCTTGCATCTCCCTCCCACCCTCCCTATACCACCCCTCTAGGTAGTCACAAAGCACCGAGCTGATCTCCCTGTGCTATGTAGCTGCTTCCCACTAGATATCTATTTTATATTTGGTAGTATATATAAGTCCATGCCACTCTATAACTTCGTCCCAGCTTACCCTTCCCGACCCGTGTCCTCAAGTCCATTCTCTATGTCTGCACCTTTATTCCTGTCCTTCCCCTAGGTTCTTCAGAACTTTTTTTTTTTTAGATTCCATATATATGTGTTAGCATATGGTATTTATTTTTCTCTTTCTGACTTACTTCACTCTGTATAACAGACTCTAGGTCCATCCACCTCATTACAAATAACTCAGTTTCCTTTCTTTTTATGACTGAGTAATATTCCATTGTATATATGTGCCACATCTTCTTTATACATTCATCTGTCGATGGACACTTAGGTTGCTTCCATGTCCTGCCTATTGTAAATAGAGCTGCAATGAACACTGTGGTACATGACTCTTTTTGATTTATGGTTTTCTCAGGGTGTATGCCCAGTAGTGGGATTGCTGGGTCATATGGTGGTTCTATTTTTAGTTTTTTAAGGAACCTCCATACTGTTCTCCACAGTGACTGTATCAATTAACATTCCCACCAACAGTGCAAGAGGGTTCCCTTTTCTCCACACCCTCTCCAGCACTTATTGTTTGTAGATCTTTTGATGATGGCCATTCTGACCAGTATGAGGTGATACCTCATTGTAGTAGTTTTGATTTGCATTTCTCTAATGATTAGTGATGTTGAGCATCCTTTCATGTGTTTGTTGGCAATCTGTATATCTTCTTTGGAGAAATGTCTATTTAGGTCTTCTGCCCATTTTTAGATTGGGTTGTTTGTTTTTTTGATATTGAGCTGCATGGGCTGCTTGTATATTTTGGAGATGAATCCTTTGTCAGTTGCTTCATTGGCAAATATTTTCTCCCATTCTGAGGGTTGTCTTTTCATCTTGTTTATGGTTTCCTTTCCTATGCAAAAGCTTTTAAGTTTCATTAGGTCCCATTTGTTTATTTTTGTTTTTATTTCCATTTCTCTAGGAGGTGGGTCAAAGAGGATCTTGCTGTGATTTATGTCATAGAGTGTTCTGCCTATGTTTTCCTCTAAGAGTTTTATTGTGTCTGGCCTTACATTTAGTTCTTTAATCCATTTTGAGTTTATTTTTGTGTATGGTGTTAGGATGTGTTCTAATTTCATTCTTTTACATATAGCTGTCCAGTTTTCCCAGCACCACTTATTGAAGAGGCTGTCTTTTCTCCATTGTATAATCTTGCCTCCTTTAGCAAAGACAAGGTGACCAAATGTGCGTGGGTTTATCTCTGGGCTTTCTATTCTGTTCCATTGATCATATATTTCTGTTTTTGTGCCAGTACCATACTGTCTTTATGACTGTAGCTTTGTAGTATAGTCTGAAGTCAGGGAGTCTGATTCCTCCAGCTCCGTTTTTCTTTCTCAAGATTGCTTTGGCTATTCGGGGTCTTCTGTGTTTCCATACAAATTGTGAAATTTTTTGTTCTAGTTCTGTGAAAAATACCATTGGTAGTTTGATAGGATTGCATTGAATCTGTAGCTTGCTTTGGGTAGTATAGTCATTTTCACAATATTGAGTCTTCCAATCCAAGAACATGGTATATCTCTCCATCTGCTTGTATCATCTTTAATTTCTTTCATCAGTGTCTTATAGTTTTCTGAATACAGGTCTTTTTTCTCCTTAGGTAAGATTATTCCAAGGTATTTTATTCTTTTTGTTGCAATGATAAATGGGAGTGTTTCATTAATTTCTCTTTCAGATTTTTCATCATTAGTGTATAGGAATGCAAGAGATTTCTGTGCATTAATTTTGTATCCTGCTATTTTTCCAAATTCATTGATTAGCTCTAGTAGTTTTCTGGTAGCATCTTTAGGATTCTCTATGTATAGTATCATGTCATCTGCAAAGAGTGACAGTTTTACTTCTTCTTTCCCGATTTGGATTCCTTTTATTTCTTTTTCATCTCTGATCGCTGTAGTGAATGAGTTTTAAAGTTTTTGTTTAAATATAGTTTGATATGTGGTATGTAGTCTGTGAGAATAACTCATTTCTGATCAGTATATGGAAGGCTGATTTCTAGACAGAGAAACAGGGCCCAGTGAAAATATTGGGTAAATTAGCTTCCCAATTTTGCTGTATCTAGTTTACTAACTCCCCTTCTTTCATACAAATCATTGAAAGTGATCCAATTCTATCTTCCCTGAATATTCTAGTAAAGAGAGATCAATTGCCTTGCAATTAATAAGGGTCTTGGTGACATCAAGAAAAATTGATTCAAAACTCATTATTTCAAAGGATGAAGCCAAAACTTCTATATACATCACTAATTATTAGAGAAGTGCAAATCAAAACAACAGTGAGCTATCACTTCATACCAGTCAGAATGGCCATGATTAAAAAATCTACAAACAATAAATGCTGGAGAAGGTGTGGAGAAAAGGGAACCCTCTTGCACTGTTGGTGGGAATGTAAATTGATACAGCCACTATGGAGAACAATACGGAGGGTCCTTAAAAAACTAAAAATAGAGCCACCATATGACCCAGCAATCCCACTACTGGCCATATACCCTGAGAAAACCATAATTCAAAAAGACACATGCACCCCAATATTCATTGCAGCACTATTTACACTAGCCAGGACATGGAAGCAACCTAAATGCCCATCAATAGAGGAATGGATAAAGAAGATGTGGTACATATGTACAATGGAATATTACTCAGACATAAAAAGGAATGAAATTGGGTCATTTGTAGAGACGTGGATGGACCTAGAGACTGTCATACAGAGTGAAGTGTTTTCTTTTTTCAGAAAGAGAAAAACAAGTATTGTATATTAATGCATATATGTGGAATCTAGAAAAATGGTATAGATGATCTTATTTGCAAAACAGAAATAGAGACACAGACATACAGAACAAACGTATGGACACCAAGGGGGGAAAGGGGGGGTAGGATGAATTGGCAGATTGTGATTTACATATATACACTATTGATACTATGTATAAAATAGATAACTAATGAGAACCTACTGTATAGCTCAGAGAACTCTACTGAATGCTCTGTGGTGACCTAAATGGGAAGGAAATCCAAAAAGAGGGGACGTATGTATACATATAGCTGATTCACTTTGCTGTACAGTACAAATTAACACAACATTGTAAAGCAACTATACTCCAATAAAAATTAATTTAAAAATAAGCAAAAATAAAAATAAATGTAGAAGTATTTTGGCATTTTTCTCCTCCTAATATTGGTAAAAGCAAACTTCAAGATTTAGAATACTATGTTCTATTTAAAATTTTTTTAATTCAAGCTAAATTGGCTCATTTGAAATTGTATATTTCTCAGCTTGATAGAGGAGGATCTGAGAATAAGGATCACACATAAATGAAGAGGGTGTCTCCCCACTTATTGTGAATTTATTGTGCCAAGAACGCCACCCACACCAAAACATTGCCACTCATTGAAGCTTAAAATTCTAATTCCAGTAGGCATAGCATAGTTATCTGTCTGTAGATTCTATTTTTGCATGTGATGAGCATATATGTGCCAGGCACATTCTCCTATGAGATGTGACACTTTTGCATGAATGAGCTTATCGTGTCAACTGAAAGGAGAGAGGAAGTGGCACTTATGGAGAAGAGAGTGGCAGCAAAAAAAGGAAAGTACAGAAAGTGAAGGTTGATGCTGCAGAGACTAACTTGGTTACCTCATAATTTAGCTGAAATCTTTTCCTGAGAAAGATAGTCTTACACACACACTCACGCGTGCACACACACACACTAGATTTAAAAAAACATGATGGAGGCTTGTCATTGTTAGGTTCTTGCAGTGTTCATTGTCCATGAACTCTAGGGAACTGGAGAAAGGTCCTGTAGAAATATCCTTAGAAGCACATCATTCATATTATTAGGAGGAGTATCAGAAGATCTAATGTTATGATAGTCAAGGGACTTTCAAACAGCAGATAGTGAACCTAATCATACAGTAGTTGGTAACCTCTTAGAAAGCAAAAATAGATGCATGATTAAGCAAGCTATGTGTAGAAACAGACCAAAACTTATTAGAGTTAGAATGTACAATTTCTATTTGGTAGATTGGAATCAGACTGGAGAGATAAAGAGTTTATCATTCATTTAACGATTTTTGAGCAGAGATATGAAACCGTATCATATTTGATAAAAATAATTTTCAAATGGTATATAGAAAAGGATGGAGAGAGAAGAACGTGAAAATCCAGGCAAGAAGAGCTGTGATCCAAGGATCATCTACATCAGAATTACCTGGGGGAAGGGGGAAAATGCTTGTTAAAATTCCAATTATCAGGTTCTATCCCAGATCTACAGAATTAGAATCCCTAAGAGCAAGGCCCTCAAAACCTACTTTTTCAAAGATATCCCCAGAAAGATGTTAGACCCACTAAATTCTGTTCTAAAGAGCTAGGTTCTCACACTTTAATGCTAATCAATATTACTTGTGTATAACAATGTAGATTCCTGGCTCCCACCCATAGAGATTCTGATTTTATACATCTGGAGCCCAGGAATCTTTACTTTGAAAAAAGCTCCTCCAGTGATTCTATAATTTATCATTTGAGAACTACAGAGGTAATGAATTGATATTTAGCTTGGAAAAAAAGAATTTTTTCAGAAGATATTTTCATGATATAGTAGATAAAACATTATGCCAGATTTCATGTTGAAAGTGAGGAAAGCGTCAGAGACAGAATGATATAACAAAAAGAACACTGTACTAGGATTCTGGAGACCTTACTTCACATCTTAACTCTGTTCCTATTAGCCATGCGACCTTGGACACATTATTTCCTCCCCTCTAAATTCTGTAAAATGTAAAATAAATGAGTTAACCTTGATATGCCTTCTCAAATATGTTCCACAAGTGTTATATATGTGTGATACACATGTACAATAATGGTTTGACAGCCAAATATGTTTGGAAAAGAATGACTTAACAAATGAAAGTTGTTTACAGGGTAACATTTCAAAACACTTAGTGTGTTTATGTGTACTATGAACCTATAAAAAGAGAGTTGAAAATGTAGTGTTCACAAACTTATTTGACCATGAAACACCTTTTTAGGAGTATTTTACTGACTTAGTGTTTTGCAGAACACACTTTAAGTAATACCAAACTAAATCACAATACCATTTACCTTAGCGCTCCACAAAATGAAATACTTAGGCATATATCTAACAAAATATGTACAAGATATATGTGAGGAAAACTGTAAAATTCTGATGAGCAAAATTAAAAAATAACTACATAAATGGAGAGATATTCCATGTTAACAGATCAGAAGACTCAATATCATCAAGATGTCAGTTCTTCCCAACCTGATCTATAGATTCAAAGCAATCCTAATCAAAATACCAGCAAGTTATTTCGTGGATATTGACAAACGGATTTTAAAATTTATATGGAGAAGCAAAAGACCCAGAATAACTAACACAATAGTGAAAGAGGAGAACAAAATTAGAAGACTGACACTATTAAACCTCAGAATTTACTATAAAGGCACAGCAAGCAAGATAGTGTGGTATTGGTGAAAGAAGAGACAAATAGAACTATGGAACAGAATAGAGCGCTCCCTAAATACACCCACATAAACATAGTCAACTGATATCTGACAGAGGAGCAAGGACATACAATAGAGCACAGATAGTCTTTTCAACAAATGATGCTGGAACAACTGGACATTCACATGCAAAAAATTGAATCTAGGCACAGACCTTATACTCTTTACAAAAATTAACTTAAAAATGAATCATCAACTTAAATGTAAAATACAAAATTATAAAACTCCTAGAAGACAACATAGAAGAAAATCTAGATGACCTTGGGTGAGGTGTTAGCTTTTTAGATACACACCAAAGGCATGATCGATGAAAAAATTAAGCTAGGCTGTATTAAAATTAAAAACTTTTGCTCTGCAAAAGACAATGCCAAGAAAATGAGGAGACAGGCCACACACTGAGAGAAAATAATTGTAAAACACACATCTGACAAAAGACTCTTACCCAAAATATACAAATAACTCAATAAAACTCAACAATAAGCAAACAACTCAATTTAAAAATGGGCCAAAGAGCTTAGCAGACATCTCACCAAAGACGTTATACAGATGACAAATAAGCATATAAAAAGATGCTCCATATATGTCATCAGGGGAATGCAAATTTAAACAAAGACATACTACTACACACCTATTAGAATGACCAAAATCCAAAACATTGACAACACCAAATGGTGGTGAGGATGTGGAGCAACTGGAACTCTCATTTATTGCTGGTGGGAAAGCAAAATGGTACAGCCACTTTGGAAGACACTTTGGCAGTTTCTTATAAAACTAAACATACTCTTAACATATGATCCAGCAGTCACGCTCCTTGGTATTTACCCAAAGGAGTTGAAAATTTAAGTCCACACAAAAACCTGCACACAGATGTTTACAGTAGCTTTATTCCTAATTGCCAAACTTGGAAGCAACCAAGATGTCTTTCATTAGGTGAATGGATAAAGTGTGGTGCATGTAGACAATGGAATATCATTCAGCCTAGAAAGAAACAAGATATCAAGCCATGAAAAGACATAAAGGAAGTTTAAATGCATATTATTAAGTCAAAGAAGCTAATTTGAAAAGTCTGCATACTGTGTGATTCTAACCATATGACATTCTGGAAAAGACAAAATTATGGAGACAGTAAAAAGATCAGTAGTTGCCAGGGGGTACAGGTGGGGGAGATGAATATGTGGAGCACAGAGTATTTTTAGGGCAGTGAAAATACTCTGTATGATAATATAATGATGTACACATGTCATTATACATTTGTCCAAACCCATAGAATGTACAACGCCAACAGTGAACCTTAATGTAAATGATGGATTTGGGGTGATTATGATGTGTTGATGTAGATTCATCAACAGTGACAAATGTACCACTCTGGCTGGGAATGGTGATAATGAGGGAGGGTATGTATGTCTGGAGGAAGGGGGTATATGGGAAGTCTCTGCACGTTCTCCACAATTTTGCTATGAACCTAAAACTGCGCTAAAAATAAATTCTTATTTTAAAAAAGAAACACTGGACTAAGTAATTTTAAGCTATTTTTTCTAACTCCAATGTGCTTTGAGTCCTGTGTTGTCTACCTAAGGTGACTAGGGCAATAGTGAAGCCATTAAGTAGGGTAGGGAATGCAAGAAAAAGCACCTAGAAACATGCATTTTGGGGCCTATGGGGTCTGAAGTACCTTGGTTCATCTATGACAGCATGTTGTCTACATGATAACAGAATTGTAAATCACTTTAGAATATTTAGCAATTTTTCAAGAGACATCAAAGATGAAGCATTAGGAATCTGTATTTGCAGTTTAGTGTTGTCCAGGTAGCTTACTCTGCCTTCATGTCTATTGTGGTTAGAAATTGCTGTCTTTAGTTTTGAAAATTCATAATCTTGAGATCATGCTCCTTACTCTGCTTCTCGATCAATTGTTACATTTTTCTCTTTCTGTGCTTTGGATGGCATCTAGAACACCAATTGAGTATAATGGGTTGACTAGCATACCAGGTCCTCTACCTTCCTTTTTGTTTCCCATCCATGGTTTTTTCTGTCACACCAGGTTTCTTTGCTTCACTCCACTTCTGACTCATTTTCTGATTGTGAACAAATCACTTAATCTTTTGGCAGATCAATTTCTCTGTTTATGAACAAGGATGATATTCTTACTTCCTGCTGAACTTGAATGAATGATGTGAGGATTAATGGAGTGAACCAATGAAAAACAGTTGAATCCTTAAGGCAGGGGAATCCTAGAAGTATAATCCATTGTCCTCGTTGTTATGTTTTTGTTTGATTGTAAAGTAAGCCAGCATTCACGCTTTACAACCAGTTAGCCCAGCACACAGGTGGGAACTGTAGTCATTTTAAAAGAGCATGTGCTTGAAATGTAGTTTATTTTTTTCCACAGTCACAAAATTATAGTTCCAAAAAAATGTCTTTGTAAGTATTTGCTCCTTTTATAGAGTTCCTAAAGGTGTTTTTGAAGCTATTTCTCTATACTCTGTTGAAATGATGGACAGGCTATTTTACAATTATGTTAGGTTTTCAGGTCTTAGTGTTAAACAAATCAATACCAACCAACATTGATCTTTCTTCTCTAAGATGGGAAGAGATGTTACGTGCAACTAAAGTTTTTGGAAGAAATTCTGAGTCTAGGCTGTTGGTATTATTTTGGCATAATGTATAAATCAAATAAAATTTTTGACATATCTGATTGGGTGCCTTCCTAAAGAAAGAGAAGAAAGCTGTTTTGGGTTTTCATATGTCTCTTTATAAATCTGAGTAGAGAAGTGGAAAAAAAGAAAAAAGAGATTGGTAGGACCATGGATCCAGAAGGGCAGATTTAGAATTTGTGAAAAGTTGTTTTAATTGCGAAAGTCTTAATAACAGATTCACTCGTTTCAAAATATTTATTGAGTATTTACTGGGTGTCACCATCTAAACTTACTTTATTGAAATGAATTTTGTATGGGACCATTGCTATTTCAGCACCTAGCACCAAGTTGTTGGGACTATTGAATGAATGTCAAGCTCATTTAAATTGCAAATGAGCATAAACAGATTGTGCAACAGCAGATATCTAGCTCAGTTTCCTTGTTTTAGGTCTGATCGTTTTATTTGGAAACAGAAGAAAGGAAGCAAATTATATTAAATGTTAAAATGAAATTAAATGACATTAAGAAATATTGGTACATGCAAATCACAGCAACGTTATCACTTTCTATAGGCAATACTGTCAAGCCAGAATATGTTTTTTTTTTCCCAAAAATCTTTATTGGAGTATAATTGCTCTATAATGGTGCATTAGCTTCTGCTGTATAACAAAGTGAATCAGCCATACGTATACACATATCCCCATATCCCCTCCCTCTTGCGTCTCCCTCCACCCTCCCTATCCCACCCCTCTAGGTGGTCACAAAGCACAGAGCTGATCTCCCTGTGCTATGCAGCTGCTTCCCACCAGCTATCCATTCTATATTTGGTACTGTATATATGTCCATGCCACTCTCTCACCTCGTCCCAGCCCACCCCTTCTCCTCCCCATGTCCTCAAGTTCACTCTACATGTCTGTGTCTTTATTCCTGTCCTGCCCCTAGGTTCTTCAGAACCACTTTTTTTTTTTTTTAGATTCCATAGATATGTGTTAGCATACAGTATTTGTTTTTCTCTTTCTGACTTACTTCCCTCTGTATTACAGACTCTAGGTCTAGCCACCTCACTACAAATAACTCAATTTCATTTCTTTTTATGGCTGAGTAATATTCCATTGTATATATATATGCCACATCTTCTTTATCCATTCATCTGTCGATGAACACTTAGGTTGCTTCCATGTCCTGACTACTGTAAATAGAGCTGCAATGAACATTGTGGTACATGACTCTTTTTGAATTATGGTTTTCTCAGGGTATATGCCCAGTAGTGGGATTGCTGGGTCGTATGGTAGTTCTATTTTTAGTTTTTTAAGAAACCTCCATACTGTTCTCCATAGTGCAAGCCAGAATATGTTTGTCAAGAAATCTCAGCCTGAAAAAAATTTCCATTAAGAGGACTTCTGAACTTTTGAATTTGCTGCCATTTTGTTGCCAACTTTGCATACTATTTTGTTCACAGAATACTGGTTACAAAATATTTTTAGACACATAACATATAAACATTTGTTTTTCTTAATTAAAATTATTGAACACATGAAAGAGCTTTCTGACAAGCAAATGAGCAACACAACAAAGAAGTGGCATTTACAAGACACTTTGGGTTCCCTTCAACGGTTTCCATGACAATAGTATTTTCCCCTTAGTGTAATCACTGAGTTATTATGTTTGCCTTCAAATCATTTCTTTATTCTCAAGTTGGAAGCTCTGATTTAGAGCAAGTGTACTCTTTACTTGTCATTAAGCACACTACAATAATTATTAGTCTGGCTTATAGTTGCACAGTTCCACCTACTTTCATATAACTTTGTGAATGAAAGTTAAGAATGAGAGAAAGTTGAGTGATCAGGTTTCCTCTTTGGGAACTTCAATCTCTGCATATGACTTAGAAAATATATTTTAAAATATTTCCCTAAAGAATCCCCCCTTTTTCTTTGGGGGGGGGTCTAATTTTTATGTCTTCTTACATGGGGATAGGGCTTAGCAGAAGATAACTGTGTGACTTTTCTATTTTGCAAAATTCATCCTGGCCAAATGTTTCATTTCCTGTAGCTATTTTGTAGTTTGAATTGCCTTCATCTATAATTAGCTTTCACATATCCTGTCTCCCTAATCAGGTTCTTTATGGGTCCGGAAACACATCTGGTATCCCCTAAGGGCTGGTAGAGGCAATGAGATCATGAAAAAGTTAAAAAGGTAATAACCAGATAAATACAACTTTCTGACCATATTAAGTTCTATTGTATTTTTAAAATATGGATCATTATTTCCTTGAAAGTTCTTATGTAAGAATTTCTCGCAGATTTTTAGTGGTGTTCTGATTACACAATCTTACAGTAACTTATTACACTATGGTCTAATAAATTCCTTTGATATTTTGTCCCTAATTTAATAGTTATTTTGGAATTTTCTTAGGGTTGACTGCTTTCCTATTTGTAGTGGGTTATTGGTAGAAACATGGCATTGAGTGTCTCGTATGTAATGGGGTTTGAAGTAGAAAAAAGGGAAATTAGTTAAGGTTCATCAATATGTGAACCTGGTATGTAAATGTTGGACATTTGGACACTCACTTGTGTTCACTTATTTTAGTAAGGAAAGCCTATATTAGTTGCTAATATAAACAAACAACAACAAAAAAATGCAAGCAAATAAACAAAATTAGCTTTACATGGAAGTAAAATATGCTGTGATTTGAAGGATGTCAGGAATGTACCATGACTCCAGATATCTTCCTATAATACCTTTACTTAGTCCAGTAATATTTATTTCATTAGGTCTAAACATTACCAGTCCAGTAATTCTCTTTAGCTCAAAGTTCCTTTTGAACAGCAAGTCAATGATTCTTTAGAGTGAATGAGACTATCAGACTATTATCACAGATTAGGCTGCGAGAACATGAGAATACTGATTGCCTAGAGATGGACAGGATGTTTATAAAAGGAGAAAAAGAAGAGGATTTAAAGGAAAACTCCTATTTTGCATGTTCATTTGACACATATTCTTTAACTTTTAACTTTCCTTTAGTAACTCATGTTCTAGTATTAGTTCAGAGTTTTATGACTATTTCTAAGGTGATTATCAATCAAATGAGAAACAATTTGGAAGTCTGAAATTCCTGCATGCCTTGACAAAATCATATATTATGAATTTGTTCATTTTTGTTCACCTTTATGTGAAGGATTCATAGAGGTATGTCACTTGGTGGTGCTTTTAGTGAAGTTGCTGATTATTGTTCATGCCATTGATGTCCCAGTGGTCAAAACAAATGTATAATGTGCCTATTTGAAATGATTCAGCAGGTGTTTTATTGGTCCCGACAGATGGAGTCTATCTGGTACAGCAAACACCAAATACCAATTTCTATATCCATATGTTTATAATAATTTTTTTGGCGTTTCAACAAGGCAACTTTTACCCTTTTATAGCCAAGAGGACTGAGACATGATGACTTAGCACCATTATTTCACATGATAGGGTATAGCCCCCCATTCACTTTCCATTTGCTTCTATAATTCCATCAGAATGTCAGATTTCTGATGACAAATAAAAAAATAGCCTCCCAAATATTAAAAAGTAGCCCCCCAAATATTAAAAGGTAGCCTTAATAAATATTAAATACAGCCCTTTAAGAATGGTAACATCTGTGAAAATGAGCATCTGCCAATATTTCAGCCAAGTCTCAGGTATAATTTTTATCAATCATATCTCTGCAAGTATGACCAGTACCAAAGAGTATCAGAAGGCAAGTGGACATTTCAGCAAAGTTTTGATTGGTCAATTATGTATCGAAGACCTTAAAAAAGATTTTAGGATTCATTAAGTCTTCAAAACAATTGTTTCAAATAGATAAAAAGTATACTCTCTGAGATAGGCATGGGTGAACAGATATAAGAATTAAGCTTTTATGAAGAAAAGTTCTTGAGACGTATACTGACCATTTACTTTTGCTAGTAAATCTGCAACTCACAACTTCCTGTCTAGAATTTCCAGTTTTTGAAAATAGTAAAAGTAAATTAATAACCTGGAGGCTATTGAACCTACTCTTCAACTGAGGTTCTACCCATTAGAAAAGGACATGGGGGAGGTTAGCACTAAATGTTCCCGTAACTGGGAAATAGGAGGTCCTATGGATGCTAAACCACCTGAATATAGAGGAATAAATGCTGTAACACTTTGACCTCTTCTTGCCTTGTGAAATGACTAAATTACTACAAAAGACAGAGATTCATCTTCCACTGGGACTAGTTCAAACCATAGATAACACTTTTGGAGGATACTTCTCTTTGTCCCAAATAGGGAGAGACTGGAATTTAGAAATTCTTAAGAAGTTCTCCTGCAAGTTTCTTCAAACCTCATATCTGCCCAATTGTCTGCCTGCAGCTGCTTCCAGCGAGTAATGACCTCTCCTTCTCTTCTGCTTTCCAAATCCATGTTTCTTTCATTAACAAATTTTAAACAGAAAACAAATGGAAAGGGACTTCTGGGAAATGTGGTTCCCAGCTCCTCCTCTGTATGGCATAGGAGACTTCATGAGGGTGGTTGACACAGAATTAAAAATAAACAATATAGCACACCTACTGAGATCAGGTAATGATGGATTTTTTTTTTCTATCAGCATAAGGGACAGCAATGATAATAGAGAGGCCCAGAATAAGAGAGTAGGGATTTCCGGAAGCAGAGGTATCACCAAAATGAAACAACATGGTCACTAGAGGGGCAGGGATTGTTGTGCTACTTGTTACCAAAAAGAGATTCCTTTTGTTGTTGGTGACATCCTAGTATGCTATCATGCCAAGGTGTGTTTAACTTAGTATACACAGAGGCAACTTCAAGTAACAAAAATGATTTAAGGTCAAGAAAAGAAATGAAAGGTCATAAACCCTAAGCTTTAGAAGAAATCTTATATATTTGGGTGAGGTTCCTATGCCTTCTGTTATCTCAACTAACAAATTGTAACCAGAAGAGAAATTTAGTTGTTCTGACTGTTGGATTGAAAAAGACTTTCCCGGCTCAAGGGTTTGAGTTTCTAAGATTAGAATTGAAAGCACCCATTCTATTTTTCTTCTCATTCATAAACTAGAAGCAACCTGTTGACTTGTTGAGAGGGGTAGGTTTTCAACACTTTTGGCTTCACTGTTTATGGAGTGGGTCTCTTCCCTTTAAACACAGAGGAGAAGAGTAATGTTGACAGGTAAATTGTTTAGGAGAATGTGTGTAGTTATAACAGTTGTTGAGACTGAAAGGAGATGTCTTGGTTTCTCTATACTCCAGGTGGCAATCCCAAGGCATATCCCAAAATGTGGATTTCAGCATTATTTAGAAATTTTATTGTTACAGTATAACATTTAGAAAAATTAACCAATATGTTTTCTAATTTTCTAGAATGTCCTTTTACCTTGAGGCTCTCTCCATTTAAAACAAGACCTTGACATTCACTGCCTCAGGACATAAAGGTTATGGAAGAAATGCAGAGGGAAAAAAATCTATTTTGGAACTAGTGGCAGAGAAACTGGTTAGAGAGGATACTATTTTTGCTTCCAAAAGCCCAGGCATTGAGAATCGGAAGCCAAAGCCATAAAAAATTGATCTGAAAGAATGCATAATGATACACAAGCAAATTCTCTCACACCAAAGGAAATAAAAGATCCTCTGAACTAGAAGAGGACAGAAAATATAGGAAAGAGAAGCAAGATAATGAAATGCTGTAGTACCTCTGAAAAGTGATTATGAGAATTCTTTTCCCCAAGCTGTGTCCTTGGAGTGGGGATAATAGAAACTGCAGCTAGGTTTAGGGATCTGAGAAAAAAGAGGTTTGATGCTTTACACCTCAGATGAAGCCCAAGCAGGTCATTTGAAGAATTCTCTGGTGCCACCATTGTTCAGCAGCAGTACCTGAGAAATGGTGATATGGTATGTCTAGGATAGAAGGCCTGAAATTGTTCCAGTGATTTCCTGAGGCCCACGAAAGGGATGGGAGAGTACACAAATATTTTCTATTTCCCATGAGTGGAGAGCATGGTAGTAAAACAATGACAAACCTAAAGATGACAGAATTAGGAGAATATAGTGTCCAGAATGGATAATTAACTGACTATTATGTGGATTTCAACAGATGCTAAAAGGAGTATTTGCCAGAAACCAAGAAACAGATACTCCTTTCCCAACAATGCTGTGGTATTACATGAACTCTTGGAGCTTTGATGTAACACTGGAGAGAATGTAAGTATGAGGAGAAAACATAATTTGACTGAATAAAGCTTATATTCATTGAGTTTAGTTTGAATCAACTAAGATGAAGTGTTCAACCTCGGAGAGAATGAGGCCAAAAGAAACAAATTCTGTTTTAGGGAAAAAATCATCTTGCACGTTGTAGTTTTTGTTTTATAAACTTTATACTAACTGCATCATATTCTATTCTATGAACAGAGGGCATATGTAACACATAAAATATGAGACAGCATCAAAATGATTTCACCTAAAGCCATCAAGTATTGTGGAATGAACAAAAACAGTATCAGTGAGATCCAAGTAAACAGTGAGAGAAATGAGCTACATTTTCTATTTCAAAAGACAGTATTCATTGCACAATAATGGACACCTAATGGGCTCTTTTTTTGCCCAGTGCCCCAGAAGTTAGGCTATAATATGACCTGACTTACCCTATTTCCCAACATGGATTTTCTGTTTAAAATGTGGCAGAATGTGACTTAGTGTTTTTAAGATAATTTGCATAAATATTGAAGATTGTAAATTAAAATGGAACCTTTGAGAATATTTACCTGATATACCTATATGAAGTTATTGTTTAATAATAATTTATATAATTAAATATTATATCTGCTTTTGTCATTATAACTTGTACAACAACTTACATTTCCCACCATACTGGCTAAGTGGCTCCAAAGCTCTCATACTGGCTCAACCAGAGACCAGGCAGTTGCCCTGCTATACCTAAGGAACCTGGATATTAAGCTGTGAGCTTTGGCCCAGGTTGTCCTAGGAATAGAAATATCAATCTTTTATTTTATTATATTTGCATATTATGTTTACTTTTTAAGCTTTGAATATTATTAATGACTTCCTTTTTTTGGCTGTGCTGCGTGACCTGCAGGAGCCTAAGTTCCCTGACCAGGGACTGAACCTGGGCCCCAGCAGTGAAAGTGCTGAGTCCCAACCACTGAACCGCCAGGGAATTCCCCAATTAATGAATTTCTTACAAAATTTCTTGTACGAATGAAGAGTAAATCAAGTCTTGACTGTGTAAATTGGCGAGGAGAGACATTTTATATTTTTGATTGATATAACAAGATATAAGCCTTTCTATCTGTAGGTATCTGAAGAGTTCTGGGATATTCATGCAAGTCACCAGGAGTCTCTTTTGCAGGAGTGTCCCAAGTCCCAAGGAAGAAAATGTGATGGGGATTTTAGTACTATATTTATCATGTCTCTGAACCTTCCAAATTAAGAACTGTACATAAAAGAAAGTAGAAGGCTTCCAGAACCTTGTGCCAATAGGTCTTGAAAATTCAGGGAGTTACTTTCATTGAACACACACATACAGAACAACAACAGCAGCAACCACAGCAGCAGCACCAACAGAACTTCTTTGTGCTACAATTTCAGGACTGGTTGACAAATATTAGTGCTATTTCACAGTTTCTGGATTTGGCAGACATTTCCCAACAGAGGGTGCTGTAAACCAAAACGAGGAAGGTGAACTTCCAGGGTGCAAAAGAATTGTGGGCTCTTAGAAGCCGGGTCCTCTATAGTTGCCTGGAAAAGTTTCTTCTGCCCCGCACAGAAAACACTGTACATCTAGCTTTAGCAGTTGGGGTTTGGTGGCAGACTCAGAAGCTGCTATATAACACAACTAAGGCTACAGCACCAGCAGGGAGAAAAGGCCGCACTATGATCAAGTTCCTACAGGAAAACAGAGGACTATCTCCTTTCTGATCAATTCTCTGTTTTCAGAGGGAAGTAAAATGTAGGAGCAGAGGATAGAGAATTTTCTCAGTCAGAATTTAAGTAAAATTTTTTTTTTCATCAAAAATACGACCTTTATTCGCCTAAGAGATTTACAATGACTTTTACCATATTAAAGAATCTGAGGAGTATTGCTCTATAGAAACCTGTTTAAACTAAACATAACCCTAAATGTGCCAAACTTACATGACCATGAAATCCTTTTAAAGAGAATTCCTAAAATTATCTTCCAAAGAACATTATTTGGAATATGCTGGAATAAGGAATATACTAATAGACGCAAGTAGGCATGGGAATATAGAATGTGAAAAAAAATTAGAGAAAAATTACTCAGTAAAAGATGGTGGGAAGAAAACTGATACTGGAAAAACTGAATTTATTTTGAATATTTTTAAAATAAAAGAAGCCAGTTCTCTACCTTACTATTTTTTTTAAACATCTTTATTGGAGTATAGTTGCCTTACAATATTGTGTTAGTTTCTGCTGTATAACAAAGTGAATCAGCTATACGTATACATATATCCCCATATCCCCTCCCTCTGGTGCCTCCTTCCCACCCTCCCAATCTCACTCCTCTAGGTGGTCACAAAGCACCGAGCTGATCTCCCTGTGCTATGTGGCTGCCTCCCACTAGCTAGCTATTTTACATCTGGTCGCGCATATATATCAATGCTACCCTCGCACTTCATCCCAGCTTACCCTTCCGTCTCCCTGTGTCCTCAAGTCCATTCTCCACGTCTGCATCTTTATTCCTGTCCTGCCCCTAGGTTCTTCAGACTAATTTGTTTTTAGATTCCATATATATGGTGTTAGCATATGGTATTTGTTTTTCTCTTTCTGACTTACTTCACTCTGAATGACAGACTCTAGGTCCATCCACCTCACTACAAATAACTCAATTTCGTATCTTTTTATGGGTGAGTAATATTCCATTGTATATGTGTGCCACATCTTCTTTACCCATTCATCTATCGATGGACACTTAGGTTGTTTCCATGTCCTGGCTATTGTATATAGAGCTGCAATGAACATTGTGGTACGTGACTCTTTTTGAATTATGGTTTTCTCAGGGTATATGCTCAGGAGTAGGATTGCTGAGCTGTACAGTAATTCTATTTTTAGTTTTTTAAGGAACCTCCATACTGTTCTCCATAGTGGCTGTATCAATTTACATTATGACCAACAGTGCAAGCAGGTTCCCTTTTCTCCACACCCTCTCCAGCATTTATTATTTGTAGATTTTTTGATGATGGCCATTCTGACAGGTGTGAGATGATACCTCATTGTAGTTTTGATTTGCATTTCTCTAATGATTAGTGATGTTGAGCCTCCTTATATACGTTTGTTGGCAATCTGTATATCTTCTTTGGAGAAATGTCTATTTAGGTCTTTTGCCATTTTTGGACTGGGTTGTTTGTTTTTTCACACTGAGCTGCATGAGCTGCTTGTATATTCTCAAGATTAACCCTTGTCAGTTGCCTCATTTGCAAATATTTTCTCCCATTCTGAGGGTTTTCTTTTCATCTTGTTTATGTATTCCTTTGCTGTGCAAAAGCTTTTAAGTTTCATTAGGTCCCATTTGTTTACTCTTGTTTTTATTTCTATTTCTCTAGGAAGGGGATCAAAAAGGATCTTGCTGTGATTTATGTCATAGAGTGTTCTGCCTATGTTTTCCTCTAAGAGATTTATAGTGTCTGGCCTTACATTTAGGTCTTTAATCCATTTCGAGTTTATTTTTGTGTATGGTGTTACAGAGTGTTCTAATTTCATTCTTTTACATGTAGCTGTCCAGTTTTCCCAGCACCACTTATTGAAGAGGCTGTCTTTTCTCCATGGTATATTCTTGCCTCCTTTATCAAAGATAAGGTGACCATAAGTGCATGGGTTTATCTCTGGGCTTTCTATTCTGTTCCATTGATCTATATTTCTATTTTTGTGCCAGTACTTTACTGTCTTGATTACTGTAGCTTAGTAGTATAGTCTGAAGTCAGGGAGCCTGATTCCTCTAGCTCTGTTTTTCTTTCTCAAGATTGCTTTGGCTATTCGGGGTCTTTCGTGTTTCCATACAAATTGTGAAACTTCTTGTTCTATTTGTGTGAAAAATGCCATTGGTAGTTTGATAGGGATTGCACTGAATCTGTAGATTGCTTTAGGTAGTATAATCATTTTCACAATGTTGATTATTCCAATCCAAGAACATGGTATATCTCTCCATCTGCTTGTATCATCTTTAATTTCTTTCATCAGTGTCTTATAGTTATCTGAATACAGGTCTTTTGTCTCCTTAGGTAGGTTTATTCCTAGATATTTTGTTCTTTTTGCTGCAATGGTCAATGGGAGTGTTTCCTTAATTTCTCTTTCAGTTATTTAATCATTAGTATATAGGAATGCAAGAGATCTCTGGACATTACTTTTGTATCCTGCTATTTTACCAAATTAATTGAATAGCTCTAGTAGTTTTCTGATAGCTTCTTTAGGATTCTCTATGTATAGTATCATGTCATCTGCAAACAGTGACAGTTTTACTTCCTCTTTTCCGATTTGGATTCCTTTTATTTCTTTTTCTTCTCTGATTGCTGTGGCTAAAACTTCCAAAACTATGTTGAATAATAGCAGAGAGAGTGGTCAACCTTGTCTTGTTCCTGATTTTAATGGAATTGGTTTCAGTTTTTCACCATTGAGAACATTGTTGGCTGTGGGTTTGTCATATATGGCCTTTATTATGTTGAGGTAGTTTCCCTGTATGCCTACTTTTTGGAAAGTTTTTATCATAAATGGGCGTTGAATTTTGTCAAAAGATTTCTCTGCATCTATTGAGATTATCATATGGTTTTCATCCTCCAGTTTGTTAATATGGTGTATCACATTGATTGATTTGCATATATTGAAGAATCCTTGCAACCTGGGAGAAACCCCATTTGATCATGGTGTATGATCCTTGTAATGTGCTGTTGGATTCTGTTTGCTAGGATTTTGTTGAGGATTTTGGCAGCTATGTGCATCAGTGATATTGGCCTGTAGTTTTCTTTCTTTGTGACATCTTTGTCTAGTTTTGGTATCAGGGTGATGGTGGCCTCGTGGAATGAGTTTGGGAGTGTCCCGCCCACTGCTGTATTTTGGAAGAGTTTGAGAAGGATAGGTGTTAGCTCCTCTCTAAATGTTTGATAGAATTCGCCTGTGAAGCCATCTGGTCCTGGGCTCTGGTTTGTTGAAAAATTTTTAATCACAGTTTCAATTTCAATGCTTGTGATTGGTCTGTTTATATTTTCTATTTCTTCCTGGTTCAGTCTCAGAAGGTTGTGCTTTTCTAAGAATTTGTCCATTTCTTCCAGGTTGTCCATTTTATTGGCATATAGTTGCTTCTAGTAATCTCTCATGATCCTTTGTATTTCTGCAGTGTCAGTTGTTACTTTTCCTTTTTCATTTCTAAATCTGTTAATTTGAGTCTTCTCCCTGTTTTTCTTGATGAGTCTGGCTAATGGTTTATCGATTTTGTTTATTTTCTCAAAGAACCAGCTTTTAGTTTTATTGATCTCTGCTATCATTTCCTTCATTTCATTTTCATTTATCTCTGATCTGATCTTTATGATTTTTTTCCTTCTGCTAAAATTGGGTTCTTTTTGTTTATCTTTCCTAATTGTTTTAAGTGTAAGATTTGGTTGTTTACTTGAGATTTTTCTTGTCAATTGAGGTAGGATTGTATTGCTATAAACTTCCCTGTTAGAACTGCTTTTGCTGTGTCCCATAGGTTTTGGGCCGTCGTGTTTTCATTGTCATTTGTTTCTAGGTATTTTCTTATTTCCTCTTTGATTTCTTCAGTGATCTCTTGGTTATTTAGTAGCATATTGTTTAGCCTCTACGTGTTTGTATTTTTTACATTTTTTTCCTGTAACTGATATCTAGTCTCATAACGTTGTTGTTGGAAAAGATACTTGATACAATTTCAATTTTCTTAAATTTACCAAGGTTTGATTTGTGACCCAAGATATGATCTATCCTGGAGAATGTTCCATGAGCACTTGAGAAGAAAGTGTATTCTGTTGTTTTTGGATGGAATGTCCTTTAAATATCAATTAAGTCCATCCTGTTTAATGTGCCATTTAAAGCTTGTGTTTCCTTATTTATTTTCATTTTGGTTGATCTCTCCATTGGTGAAAGTGAGGTGTTAAAGTCCCCTACTGTGATTGTGTTACTGTCAATTTCCACTTGTATGGCTGTTAGCATATACCTTATGTACTGAGGTACTCCTATGTTGGGTGCATTAATATTTACAATTTTTATATCTTCTTCTTGGATTGATCCCTTGATCATTATGTAGTGTCCTTTTTGTCTCTTGTAATAGTCTTTTTATTAAAGTCTATTTTATCTGATATGAGTATTGCTACTCCAGCTTTCTTTTGATTTCCATTTGCATGGAATATCTTTTGCCATCCCCTCACTTTCAGTCTGTATGTGTCCCTAGGTCTGAAGTGGGTCTCTTGTAGACAGCATATATATGGGTCTTTTTTTTTGTATTCATTCAGCCAGTCTATGTGTTTAAGTTGGAGCATTTAATCCATTTATATTTATTGTAATTATTGATATGTATGTTCCTTTTACCATTTTCTTAATTGTTTTGGGTTTGTTTTTGTAGGTCTTTTCCTTCTCTTGTGTTTCCTGCCTAGAGAAGTTCCGTTAGCATTTGTTGTAAAACTGGTTTGATGGTGCTGAATTCTCTTAGTTTTGCTTGTCTGTAAAGATTTTAATTTCTCTGTTGAATCTGTATGAGAGCCTTGCTGAGTAGAGTAATCTTGGTTGTAGGTTTTTCCCTTTCATCCCTTTAAATATGTCCTGCCTCTCCCTTCTGGCTTGACGTTTCTGCTGAAAGATAAGCTGTTAGCCTTATGGGGATTCCCTTGTATGTTATTTGTTTATTTTCCCTTGCTGCTTTTAATATTTTTTCTTTGCATTTAAGTTTTGATAATTTAATTAATATGTGTCTTGGCATATTTCTCCTTGGAGAAAGAAGAGAGAGAGAAGCTGTCAGTGGGCCACACAGAGAGCTGAAGCCACTGTCCTCTGTTAGGAGATGTCCCTTCTGCAATGGAATGTGAGCTTGTTACCACTGAGGACAGAGTAACATAATTCTATGAAGAAACCTTGTATAGTCACCAGCCTGGTCACCACTGCTTCTAAACTGGGGACAAATAGTTTTCTCTCCTGTTGGAAACATATTAAGTAGAGGATTCAAGGATCCATCCCAGGAGTGCAAGATAGAATTCACTTACCATTCTTCCCCATGTCTAATTCAGGCCATGCTGGCAGTAATTGTTTATGCTTCTTTTTTTTTTTTTTGAACTCAGTGGTTCTCAAACTTTATTTTACGTAAGACAAACTAGAGTAAGTTTTTTTTTTTTCACTAGTTCAACAAACATTTATTGAGTACCTGCCAGATCCAAGAATTTAAAAATCTCTACACCTTTTGGAGATTTACTCTTGTACTCTGGATTTTTTAATTTTAATTAATTTTTATAAGAGTGTAGTTGATTTACAATGTTGTGTTAGTTTCTGCTGTACAGCATAGTGAATCAGTTATAAATATACATATATCCACTCTTTTTTAGATCCTATTCCAGTATAGGTCTTTACCACTCTGGCAGTATTTAAGTGTGTTCAGTTCACATTGGAGCTTCCAGAAGGAACCCCTAATCAAGACCTTTTATAAAAATAAGTATTTATAAGCGATTTTTAAGAATATCCTTAAGTTACTCTTTGGTATTTTGTTTTTTTTAGGTAAAGTTATCTCAATTCATCTTTCCTCCTAAAACATATCTGTTGACTCTCAGATCATTTCAAATTAAAGCAAGATTATTTTTCGTCGTTTTTGTGCAAAGTTAGTGCAGGAGACAGAGCCCTAAAGGCTGGCTGTGCCCCAAGCTTTCTGTACAACCTTGAACAGAGTTGTTTTCTTCTCTGTGCTTCAGTGTCCTCATCTATTAAATGAAAGGGTTGTACTAGATGATCTCCAGGATCTTTATAAGCACTAGCATTTATATTCCAGTCTGTGGAACTTTGACTGAACATGTAACCTCTACTCAAAGCTGTGTGGGGCATTGTGAGGCCCACAAACTTATAGTACAAATGAATATTTAAACCCTTTCTCTTTTGTTTGTTCCCTGGTCCTTCTTCCAAATCAAAAAAGTAACATCTCATGGTACTACAACCTGCTATGGAATCTAACCTGTTGGCAAGTGCAGAGAGCAGCAAACAGCTACAAGAGGATAGACAACCATTCTACTGTGTTCAAAGATGGAAGCCCATGGTCTAGCACCACATCCAGCACCAAGAAGGTGCTCAATACAAATTCTTTGAACAAATAAATGAGTAAATAAAAGATGTCTCCAACTGAGGGAAAGGCCAATCTGATTAGAGAAAAGATTAAGCTGCCTGAAATGGACCTTGAAGGCCACTTTGAAGGTTTTCCTGGAGCCCACAGCACTTTGACAGCCTTGAATTGTCTTCTCTTCCTGGGAAGGTCTCCCGGATTGACTAAGAGTTCCCTGAGGTGCAGGAAGTAGGGAAGAGAAGACTTGTTAACCTCTGAGACTGGGTATACCTTCCATAGAATGTTCTTCAAGAAAGGCAGTTTTAATCCATTGCCAAATAGAGCCCTTTATTTTTCAATAACAATAGGGAGGTGAACTAACACTACCGGAAAGATGCAAATGAAGGTTTTCTGGTTCTGTTTTAGCAAGTAGATGTTACTCATTTACAGGCAGCACAATTACATTAAAAAATAAAAGCTTGAACAATGAAAAAAAAAAGAAAAAAGGCTAATTTGTAATGACATATCTCAAGTGATGAGCTAATTCTAGAGATAATCCCCAACCTGTACAACAAATCTGTGTTAATATTCTTAGGTATTTAGGTGAATGGAAATCCATAAACTGCTGATTGGGTTGGAATGTTAATCTCCTGTCACCGTAATCCACTTTAAGAAAACTAAACTCAAGAATAACAAAAAGCACTCATCCTTACCCTTCTGATGTTTTAACTTCTAGAGAAATTGCAAAGGCATAAAACAAGAATGATGGAAGAATTTATTACAGTTTTTCCTTCTCATTTCAATTTATACTTTTCTTAGCCTGGCAAATCTGTCCAAAAGGGGAATGTTCTGTAATCTGTCAAAATGTCACAGTGGTGTCATCAGCAGGAGCATATATCAATATACTTAAATGGGTTTGATGAATCTCATCTTACATGCAGAGTTATACCTTGAACAAAGACTCACCAAACTGATACTATTTCCCTGAAAAATTCCATGACCTTTGTGGAAAAAACTCTTTCACATCATCTAGATGATGAAGTGCATCATCTAGAGAGTGATGAAGCTAATGCAGAGTATTTAATCTGTTTTTTAGTTCCTATCTCACAGATTGTTTCAGAGCGTGTATAAATGACAGAAGTAAGATGTGAAAAAAGGAAGCTCCAAGATAACTGGGAGCTCTCGGTCAACCTTATGGCCACAGATCACCATATTCATCTCTGACCTATCTTTGGAATTTCTAAGTTTATATTCCTTCTGCTTACTTGACATCTCTACTTGGATGTCTCATGGGCATCTCAAATTTAACTTTACCTCCTACCTTCACCTACCTGTTCTGTTTCAGTCTCTCATATCTCAGTAAATGGCAGTAAAATCTACTAGCTTTTCAAACCAGAACACTTCTAAATATATATCAAACATATTCATTTTTCTTTATCTCTACTACTACCCATATAGTTTTGGCCACCATCATGTGTCTCAGAGGCCACTGTTAGAGTCTCCTAAATGGTCTTTGTACTTCTCTTGACCCCTCTAATCATTGCTGCATGTGAAAGTCAGAGAGGTCTTTTAAAAATGTAAACTTTATCATATTGCTCTATTGATTAAACCCTTTCATGGCTTTTCTTCACCCTTAGGATAAAATCTAAATTAAAACCCATGGCCTATAAGGCCTTAAAGTGTCTCTCCCCTAACTCCTTCTACAGCTCAGTGTGGACCACTGTCCCCATTGCTCACTTCTCTCCCATCATGCAGTCCTCCTTTCAGTTCATTAAGCATAACAGGCTTTTCCCAACTTCAGAGCTTCCGTACACGCTCATCTTTCCATCTATAATATGCTTCCCTCTCTTGCTTGTATGAGTGGGTCATTATCATCCTTCAAGTCTCACCTTAAATGTTAACGCCTCAGACACACCTTCTCTCATATCACATCTAATGTAGGGCCCTCACTATACTCTATCACTTGTAGATATTAATTTCCTTCACAGAACTTATTGATTTTAATTATGCAATTATTTGGTTCTTTAATTATTTATTTTCTGTCTCTCTTACCAGAATATAAGCTCCATAAACTCAAGCACCATATTTGTTTTATTCACCAATACATACTCATAACCTAATAGGTTCTCAATAACTCAATAAATAAATGAGTAAACTAAGACCAGAATTTAATCCAGTATTCTTTGCACCTCATTATATTGGGTTGGCCAAAAATTTCGTTTGGGTTTTTCTGTAGCATCTTATGGAAAAACCAGAACAAACTTTTTGGCCAACCCAATATATATTTGAGTGCAGTCTGGCTCCACAGCCTGGGCACTTAACTACCACATGATACTCTGTAAACATAGATTTTGTAATAGTTATAGAGCTTGGAGTTACTGCTATAGCCCAGAATGCTCAAGGTTAATTTACTTGAAGTTTGGAGTTGCTCTATCTGGTCCACTTCTGATGAACCTCATTTCACTATGACTAAGTCATCTGCCTTAATGTTTTCTTTGTCCTCCTCATTATAAACCTCTTCTTGGTAGAGAGCCATGGCTCTGTGCTCATATAAAAAACAAAATATAGGTGTTCATTATTTTTATTCTGAGGAAGAGTGGAGCAAAGGCCCAATGAAACTTTTCTGATAACTAACAATATGACTGGTTATTGCCCTGAGTTGCTTAATTGTCTGCTTTGAAGAGACAGATATAGATTTTTATGGATATTAAAAACAAGTGTCAGTGTAGTGCACTGACTCCAAGGAGCCTGAACATTTTAAAATGAGTATTTAATGGCTAACAAATAGAAGTGTTGAACTGGGGAACTCATCACTGTTTACCAAACTCTTCTGCTAAGGAAGGGCAAGATGTCACAATTCTTATCATTCCTTCATTAGAAACAGATATATTGGTGGACAAGGAGGTTAATGGCTTGGGCAAAGGCCACAAATAGAATGAAATTTAGAAACCAAGAAAGATGTCACATAGCTGTCAGAAGACCTTAGCACAATTTCTAACTATATGGTACCTCAGGCACTTAGTTGATTTAGACTGAACTACATTCAGGGAGAACGTAAAAATTGTTGAGATAAAATCTATGAAGATCTCAGAGCACCACAAGATCATGTCTAACAATAACTTGATATAAAATCCACTTCAAAGCAATTTAAGAAACCTATCCAATTTGACTGGGTTCAAAGAGTAGCCAAGAGATCCTATTAAGACATGGGCTACACCATGACTTCTAAGTTCCAGATCTATTTTCCCAAGACATTTTCACTTAGTAGCTGTATAGGCACTTCACACCAAAAATATCAAAAACCAAAGTCAATAGCTTTTATCACCCATTGTTCCCAAATATGTTCCTCACCCTCTGTTACCTACACTAGGATATAGAAAAAATATCCAGTTTAAAACTTGAGATGTCTTTGTCTCCATACTGAAGATGTATCATAACCACTACATTAAGTGAATGCTTGTATCCTACTTCTCTCACTCTAATATTCAATCAACAAGCACAGCTGACTCTACTTCCTTAATATCTCTGTATTCCTTCCACTTATCTCCATCCCATTACCATTACAATAGCAACTTAACAATTCTGCTTATTCTCAATATCTTTACCACATTGCAGCCAAAGAAATCATTTTAAAATGCGAATGTGATCCAGTCATTCTTCTGCTTAAAACCCATCAGAACTTCCCACTGCATACATGGTAAAGTCTAAATTAAGAGGTTGGGATTAACAAATACACACTACTATATATAAAATAGATAACTAACAAGGACCTACTGTATAGCACAGGGAATTATACTCAATATTCTGTAATAACCTATAGGGGAAGTCAATCTGAAGAATCTATCTATCTATCTATCTATCTATCTATCTATCTAAATGATTTGCTGTGCTGTACACCTGAAACCAACACAGGATTGTAAATCAACTATACTTCAATAAAAATAAAAAATAAATTTCTTGATATGTATTACAAGGACCTCTGTGATTTTTCCCCTTTGTGATTTTTCAATATCATCCATACTGAAATACTCTCAGTTCTTTGAATTCACCATATGCTATCTTTTCTCATGGCTGTTCCCTCTTTTTAAGAACACTGTTAGTCCCATAACATGGCTTCACACTCTGACTAACTCCTGCTCATTTTCCATATCTAATTTTAGAATAATAACTCATATGAAACCTTCCCTGATTCCCTTGAGAGATGGCTAGTTACCTCAGTGATCACACAATATAACTGCCTCCACTACTTCAAAATAGTTTTTAACTCTGTACTTTCAGCTCCTACCAAAGGACTTGACATAAAATAAAATGAAAAATCATAGTAATAATAAATAACATTGATAATTTTTTTAACAACTTTATTGGAGTATAATAGCTTTACAACATTGTGTTAGTTTCAGCTGTATAACAAAGTGAATCAACTATATGCATACATATATTCACTATATACCCTCCCTCTTGCATCTCCCTCCCACCCTCCATATCCCACCCCTCTAGGTGGTCACAGAGCACCGAGCTGATCTCCCTGTGTTATACAGCTGCTTCCCACGAGCTATCTATTTTACATTTGGTACTGTGTATATGTCAATGCTACTCTCTCAAAGCGTCCCAGCTTACCCTGCCCCCTCCCTATGTCCTCAAGTTCATACTCTACGTCTGTGTTTTTATTCCTGTCCTGGCCCTAGGTTCATCAGAACATTTTTTTTTTAAGATTCCATATATATGTGTTAGCATATGGTATTTGTTTTTCTCTTTCTGACTTACTTCACTCTGTATGACAGACTCTAGGACCATCCACCTCACTACAAATAACTCAATTTTGTTTCTTTTTATGGCTGAGCAATAGTCCATTGTATATATGTGCCACATCTTCTTTATCCATTCATCTGTTAATGGACACTTAGGTTGCCTCCATGTCCTGGATAATGTAAATAGTGCTGCAATGAACATTGTGGTACATGACTCTTTTTGAATTATGGTTTTCTCAGGGTATATGCCCAGTAGTGGGATTGCTGGGTCATATGGTAGTTCTATTTTTAGTTTTTTAAGGAATCTCCATACTGTTCTCCATAGTGGCTGTATCAATTTACATTCCCACCAACAGTGCAAGAGTGTTCCCTTTTCTCCACACCCTCTCCGGCATTTATTGTTTCTAGATTTTTTGATGATGGCCATTCTGACTGGTGTGAGGTGACACCTCATTGTAGTTTTGATTTGCATTTCTCTAATGATTAGTGATGTTGAGCATCCTTTCATGTGTTTGTTGGCAATCTGTATATCTTCTTTGGAGAAATGTCTATTTAGGTCTTCTGCCCATCTTTGGATTGGGTTGTTTGTTTTTTTTGATATTGAGCTACATGAGCTGCTTGTAAATTTTGGAGATTAATCCTTTGTCAGTTGCTTCATTTGCAAATATTTTCTCCCATTCTGAGGGTTGTCTTTTCGTCTTATGTTTTCCTTTGCTGTGTAAAAGCTTTTAAGTTTCATTAGGTCTCATTTGTTTATTTTTGTTTTTATTTCCATTTCTCTAGGAGGTGGGTCAAAAAGGATCTTGCTGTTATTTATGTGATAGAGTGTTCTGCCTATGTTTTCCTCTAAGAGTTTGATAGTGTCTGGCCTTGCATTTAGGTCTTTAATCTATTTTGAGTTTATTTTTGTGTATGGTGTTGGGGAGTGTTCTAATTTCATTCTTTTACATGTAGCTGTCCAGTTTTCCCAGCATCACTTATTGAAGAAGCTGTCTTTTCTCCACTGTATATTCTTGCCTCCTTTATCAAAAATAAAGAGAGGAGGTGTGAATGGTGACCTGTGCTTGCCCACAGGCTTCTTGGTGGCGGCAGCAGCAGCCTTAGCTTCTCATGCCCGTCTCTGGGGTCTGCGCTGATAGCCTCGGCTCGCGCCCGTCTCTGGAGCTCATTTAAGCAGCGCTCTGAATCCCCTATCCTTGAGCACCAGGAAACAAAGAGGCAAGAAAAAGTCTCTTGCCTCTACGGCAGGTCCAGACCTTTTCCCGGACTCCCTCCCAGCTAGCTGCGGTGCACTAGCCCCCTTCAGGCTGTGTTCACGCAGCCAAACCCAGTCCTCTCCCTGCGATCCTACCGAAGCCCGAGCCTCAGCTCCCAGCCCCCGCCTGCCCCGGCGGGTGAGCAGACAAGCCTCTCGGGCTGCTGAGTGCTGGTTGCACCGATCCTCGGTGCGGGAATCTCTCCACTTTGCCCTCCGCACCCCTGTTGCTGCGCTCTCCTCCGTGGCTCTGAAGCTTCCCCCCACCCACCCCCCCACCCCCGTCTCCACCAGTGAAGGGGCTTCCTAGTGTGTGGAAACCTTTCCTCCTTCACAGCTCCCTCCCACTGGTGCAGGTCCCATCCCTATTCTTTTGTCTCTGTTTTTTCTTTTGCCCTACCCAGGTACATGGGGAGTTTCTTGCCTTTTGGGAGGTCTGAGTTCTTCTGTCAGCATTTAGTAGGTGTTCTGTAGGAGTAGTTCCACATGTAGATGTATTTTTGATGTATTTGTGGGGAGGAAGTTGATCTCCACATCTTACTCCTCCACCATCTTGAAGATCCCCCCAACATCGATAATTTTTGTGTTCTAAGTATGTTACATGTGTTGTTTAACCCTCACAAAAATCACATGCAGTAGGTACCATTACTATCTCAGTTTTCCAAATAAGGAAACTAAGACATGGAGTTGTTAAATTGCATGTCATGGTTAAACTGCAAGAAGCGGAGCAAATATCTGAAGCCAGGAAGTCTGGCTCCACAGTCTGGGCACTGAACTACCACACTGTACTCTTTAAATTATAAAATAGATTTTATTTTATAACAGTCCTTACCTGAGTGAGAGATCCTGAAGTTGTCTCAAGTTAGAAACAACAGGACTTCCAGAATAAGGAAACCCCTGTTGGTATGCCTAGATAATTTGTATTAAATGATATGTTAGATTTCCATAGTTCCCAACAAATGTTTATTGAACAAGTGGAATGATTGGGTTTAGCCAACAGCATGGAGCCAAAAAATATCCCAAGAGAAAGGAGGCATTGATTTTACATTACAGGATCACAACAGACAGTTGAACCACTTCAATATAGGACACATTCTCATGGGAATAAGTACCTCCTTTGCTCATCAAAGTGGTGTGACAGTATGTTAAGTTCTGGTTTACAGTCAAAATCTGAGCTGAAGATATAGCAGGTGAAGGAAACGTGAAACATATAGAAAAGAAAGGAAAAAACATAAGATATCATTGACTTTAGGTCAATTTGATTTTTTGAAGCTGTCAATTCAAAGAGCTGTCCAGTGTGTAGCCAGAATTTAGCATAATTTGTAGTAAGGTTAGATTTGAAATCCTCAGGGTACTTGTATTATGGGAGAATGATATAACAGACTTTCAATGGGTTGAAACTTTCTCTCCTTGTTGCACCATTAGGTTCTCAATGATGTGCAACTACTTGCCTCGCAGAATAATAAACCAGGAGAATTGGTCCTAGTTAAGAACTCTGAATATTAGGTCTTCATTTTCCTTATTTCTGAGCTTGAGCAGACTTTGGTACCTTTATAAACAGAAACTACAGTGCATGTTTGAACAGAGAGAGAAGGTATCTTTGAAGATTGGAGCTATTGTATGTAGGAAATCACTTTAGTTGAGAAGTTTTAAAGTTCTTTGTCCTTAAAATTAAAGAAACATGTATCCCTTACCTGCAAGTACCAAACACTGTGACAGACCTGGCACACCATGGAACCAAGAACAAAGCCCCCCATATAGAAAATACCCAATAAATGCCAGATATCCTCTGCTTGCATCACTGCTCTCTTTCCATCCAGAACTTTTTACAAAACCATAGCTGGCTCTTAGCAAAATGTAAAGAGTTTTCAGTGCATTTTATCACTTTCACATATGACATTTGCATCTAAAATTATGCAACCCTATAGCTGCCTAATTGCTACCCAGAGTTCCCTAATGCAGTGCCTGGTGTTACCCTTATAAATAGTGCCTCCTGCTCTACACATTGTTTCATTTCTCCATAAAACTTTACCTTGCTGGTTATCCATGCCTATGGGACCTGCTATCATCTAACTGGACCACTGGGAAGCAATTTGACAAATTAAGACTTTGAAAAAAATGAATACTTTTTTAAACTGAGAACTTCTGGAGACACAAAGAAATACTTTTTTCTGATAGTGAAATTTAAGATATAATGGGAGAAATTGGGGTGGAATGATAATCAGCAAGATAGCGAAAATAGTTTTCTATTGTCATTCCCCACAGAAAATCAATTTTGAAAATAACCCATGGATGAGAGTGTCTTACTGGGAGTCCCATTGTCCAGTGGAGAGGTTTCAGCACACTGCTAAAGAAAAATCCTGAGACTGGATGCATTGAAGAGGGTAAGAGGAACAGTTTCATTTTGCTTGTGTCAACCTTACCCCAAGGTGGGGGATAAAGAACATATAATGGAATATTATTCAGCCATAAAAAAGAAGGATATCCTGCCATTTAGGACAACATGGATGAACCTGAAGGACATTATGTTAAGTTAAATAAGCCAGACAGAGAAAGACAAATACTGTATGATCTCACTTATATGTGGAATCTAAAAAAATTTTTTTAAGTTGAACTCGTAGAACCAGAGAATAGAATGGTGGTTGCCAGGGGCTGGGGGGTGGGAGAAATGGGCAGATGTTTGTTAAAGGGTACAAGCTTTCATTTATAAGATGAATAAGGTCTGAGTATCCAATGTACATCATGGTTACTATAGTTAATAATAGTGTAATATATACTTGAAATTGGCTAAGAGAGTTGATCTTAAGTGTTCTGACCACACACACAGAAAAGGTAAATATGTTAGGTGATGGATGTGGTAATTAACTTGATTGTGGTAATCATTTTGCAATATATACATATTTCAGATCATCGTGTCATATACTTTAAGTATACAGAATTTTATTTTTCAATTATTCCTCAATGATGCTGGGGGAAAATGGGAAACATTGATGAATGAGATATTGCAAAGCAAATTTTACCCCATCTGTGCATGATGCCTAAACTTTTGCCTTGAACACTATTTTTTAGCATAAGTGACATTTCAGTGTGTGTTAACAATAAGGCATTTATCTTCTTTCAACTTGCGTAATAAGTTGTATATCTTGTCTGAGTACTCCTGCCTATTCTGTGCTTTTAGAACTCTAGAAGACCAGGTTTATTTAAGAGCATATGGCTTATGTTATCAAGAGGAAGGAATGTGTATACCTTCCTGTCATATTAACAAGTTTGTACCAACATTTTCTCTATAGCAAAATTACAAGATCAGTTTGGTATAGAGAAAGAAACACTGAGCTGGGACACAAGCTACTCCCTCTTGCTAGTTCTTCCTCTATAATGTGAAGGATTTGCATTGGGGAATCTCTAAAGCTTCTTCCTGCTCCAATATTTTAGTAAATGGCTAAGGATTATACCAATATTTCATTGAACAAATATACTCATATATACGGTTACATGAAGCTTTGAAAAAAAAATTAGAAATGGGAGATGTTGGGGTTTAAGTTCCTCTACTCAGATGTATTTGTATTTAAATAGGAGAACTTAGAAGACAGAAATGTGTTTAAACTCCAAAGGAATATATATCTAAGGGTGTAATGTTAAACATTATAACAAATGTGTGTGTGTGTGTGTGTGTGTGTGTGTGTGTGTGTGTACATTCTGGAGAAGCCGAGCCCCTCAAATTTGACCACAAAGTAGCTTTTGTCCATTTGCAAAGACAGCTTAATACAAGTCGAGTTCTACAAAATAGACAATATGCAATTTGGGGTAATTTTTCTACAGAAAATACTGCACATGTACTCTTTGTTATTTAAATGGTGCATATGCCTTTGGAGAATAAAATATTTTGGGTAGAATTTTTATTTTTGCTTTTGAAGATCTCTACATTATTAGCAAACAAAGAGACGTGAGAGTACCCACAGATGGACTGTAGGGATACGGTTCAGAGAATCAGGGAACACCTTTTCTTTTGGATTAATTTTTGTTTTAATCTTTGTAATGTGTACCTAGAGACTCATTGGATACATTATAAATTAATAAGCAGAACTGATGGCAGATCATTGTTCTTTCTATGAGGAAAAATGGGGTTTGAGCAAGGAAGAGAATAAATGAACACAAAAGGGGACATTTCTATGAAAGGCTTTTTCAAAAAATCAATAGCAAATATTTTCTTTTTATGTGGTCCTTTTCAAAGCATTGTTTGCAAAGTGGGAAGAAAATGAAAAACCTCTAGAGCCACCTGAGATCAAAGTATCCAAGTACACTATTATCTAAAATGTTACACACAAATATGTTAGCTAGTAGAGAGAAGGACTGTTGAAAACTTTTTCCTTGGTCTCATCTACCAAATCCTTAAAATGGGATTGGTATACTTAAGAAAAGATAATGAGCAGACATGAATTTCCTAGTAATCCCTGTTGTCTATTGTATAACCTTCTTTTGGCATCAAGTACACAAGTCAATGGGAGGTCCTTTAATGAGTGAAGGAGTTGAAGAATCCTCTATGGATAGTGAATTCATGTTGTGGAAAACCCAGAAAATTTTCCCTGTTTCCCTATAAAAAACACTTTTTGTAGATTTGTGAACAGAAAAATCACATCTGCTAAATACAGCCTCTCATTCTCCTGGATAAATACTAATTTAATCTCACTTTGGAATTTCTTTTCCTAAGCTCTGCAGATAGCTCCACCACCAAAGTTTTACAACACTATGTGTCATAGCTTGATGGACATTTATATTTTACTCCTCTTAATGAAATGGGGTGCCAGTGTCTAAGATCAAGTCCTGGGAGAAACCCTAGTCAAAATAACATTTACAGTGCATCTCTTATGGTAGAAGACTTCTGCATATGTCCAATCTAATCTATTTCACATTGATCTCAATTAGTGAAAGGTTTGAAGGATAATGTTTTTCTGACTTTCTCTCATAATTTCAGAGTTACACCCTAATTAGAGTCTGTAGCCCTCATCTACAATAATTAATCAGCAAGTCAACACTTGAGCAGGTGCTTTGAACTATATATTCAATGATGAGCATTGATTTTTATTCCGAATCTGCTATAGGCTTTAACCAAATTCCTCCAAACAGTTAGCTTTGGTTTCAGTGGAATTAGTGGCCCTATAAGAGAGTGCAGCTAGCCTTCTCTTATGACAGGTTACTAAAAATCATTAATTCCCAGAAAACTTAATCAGACTACAACTAAATTGATGGCTTAGGCTTCACAAATGATTAGACCTTAAATTTGTAATGTCTGACTATTGAGTGAACATCTGTACAACTGGCAGGACAATGTTATTCATCCCCTGTATCTGCTCTTCCGCCTATTGACTTAAGGTAGAAGTAGAAACAGAACAGATTATTCATTTATTAGGAAATTTGTATCAGCTAAGTTCTATAACCACTGTTGATAGAGGTTAGACATATAAATTCTTTAGAACCATCCTACCTAATACCATTACTAAAAGCTAATTAAATTTATTCATTCATTAAGCATAGATTTTAAAATATAACATCTGCTATGTACTAGGAATGATGTTAGATATTAGAGCTATGGGATGAACAAGGGAAACAAAAGATGCCTACCGTGTAGTTGTATACAATGCAGTTGGACAAACAGCAAACATTAGAACAATTACAAATGCTGGGAAATAATAAAAGGTAAGTTAGAGTATAAAGTGTGATGCGTAATGATGGAGGATGGCCACCTAACCCAGCTTTGGAGGATAAGATATGACTTCCAGGGAATAAGGGTCTAAACAGATCTGAAGAATGTCAAATTTGATGGAGGAAAATTCATTTATTTGAAGAAATTGACTGGATACTTCAGTCGATCTAATGATGAGATCTGTAGCCCCACACAGATGTAGTCACAGAAATTATTCAGTTCCTTTGGAGTAGATATTGTAGAGAAACAGTGTGGTTGAATGAAAGAGGATGGAATATGAGACAAACAACTTGGGTTCAAATGCTAGATTCTTTACATGTATTATCTCTAAAGCTCAAAACTAGTTTGTAGCATATATATATTTCTATTGCTGTTTTACTATGAGTTTGGGTAAGGTACAAATCATTCTGACCCACTGTCTCTTCTATAAACTGAGAATAATATTAATATTGCTAGTAATGACTTTTTAAAATTTAACTTGCTGCTCAAGTTCTAGGTATTATTATTATTTATGAAGTTTGGGTAATACTAACTAAAGAACCAAGTGATTGTTTTTGTTTGCCTTGAGGTTATAATATATCTTTTAAAAATCCTATGTATTAGAATTATCTCGAGAGGGAAACAAAAATGTCCACTTCTAGGAGACTAAAAACATATTAAATTTAGGGACAGACTAAGGTGATTTAGGTTTAGTTCAAAAGCTAGTGAATGAATATAAACTACCTTTCAAAATCCTTTCCAACAAAATGATATTATAATGTTCAATTATCCTTTGAAACTTTCCAACATAACTTATCACCATCATCAAGGAACATATTCCAAATAGTTATTTGCTGATACAGTAATATTGACACTTGCCAGACAATGAGAGTGACAAAATGGCTACAATCTGTTTTTCACAACATGAAACTATGTTGAATGCCAAAACATTAAAATAAAACAAACGGCAGCTTTGGAAAATCGGATTCTAATGTGTCCTTTGAAAAATTATTTGTATCAGGATTATATACCACTTGGTGGATTAATGCCCCAAATGATGATTGAGCGGTTATCTATCAACAGATGTGAAAATAACCTGTTACTGGAGAGTATCTGGTGGGAATAAATTGGCAATTTAAATTTGACAATCATAAGTTGGTTCACTGGTTGATAGCATCTACCAGCCAATATACTTGAAATTATATTTTCTGGTTTTTAAAATTACTTCCAGAGTTTTCATGGTGAAGAATGAGTTTGAAAAATGGCAGTAATTTCTTTGCCCTTGCAACTGAATATCATTTGCTTTTTCATATTTCAGAAAATTATCAATACTCATGAGCATAAACACATTTGAAAAGTTAAAGTCTATATTCATTTCAGAAGTATAACCTTCTTTTAATTTTATAATACAGTACTAATTAATTCTCCACATGTAAAGTATAATTTACTGCCATTTACTTTGCATACTGATAAATGCAACTCTGTTAGTGCAATCATATAAAAATTGTTTGTTTTAAAGGTGAAATCAGTGGCAAGTAGGCTGTGAGAAGATTAAATCTCTACTGAATTTTAGATGGATGTCTTGATTGTTTGATTAGTTCAATAGCTATCTGAAATACACACATCATAATGGGGGTTAGCAGTGTGTGTCCTAAAAATTCCAACTGACGTCTTTGAAGTATAGAGTAATATATGAAGGGGAGGGGAACTAATGTAGCTGAAATAGCCACAGGCTGAGCATGAGGAAGACTGATGTCTAGTTCAGATTACTGTTAATACATGCTTGACCTGGCTTTATTTATCAGTTAAACTAGAAATTTAGATTAGATTTCTAATCTTAATTTCTAATAAAAATTCAGTAATTATATTGCTAGAAATTTTTTTTTGTAATCACTTGTGTTTTCCAATGGTGAGGCCTAGAAAATCAAACACATAGTATTTTAAGTCTCTATGAACTGACAGAGCTACCTAAGGGGGAAAACGATAATGTCTTAGATAGGAAAATGACCAATATATGCAGATCTTAAGAGAAACCAAAATTTACAAACTAGAAAGAACTACAGATCTCAAAATACAGGGGCACACATGATTTTGTACTTGAAAGATACTATTGGGGGGTGGGTGGAAAGAGAGAGAAAGAAGGAGAGAGAGAAAGAGGGAGAGAGAGAGAGAAGGAGAGAGAGGTTATTTTATTTATTTATTTATTTTTTAACATCTTTATTGGAGTATAATTGCTTTACAATGGTGTGTTACTTTCTGCTTTATAATAAAGTGAATCAGCTATACATATACATATGTCCCCATATCTCCTCCCTCTAGCGTCTCCCTCTCACCCTCCCTATCCCACACCTCTAGGTGGTCACAAAGCACCGAGCTGATCTCCCTGTGCTATGAGGCTGCTTCCCACTAGCTATCTATTTTACATTTGGTAGTGTATATACGTCCATGCCACTCTCTCACTTCGTCCAAGCTTACACTTCCCCATCCCCATGTCCTCAAGTCCATTCGCTAGGTCTGCAACTTTATTCCTGTTCTGCCCCTAGGTTCTTCAGAACCATATTTTTTTTTTAGATTCCATATATGTATGTTAGCATACAGTATTTATTTTTCTCTTTCTGACTTACTTCATTCTGTATGACAGACTCTAGGTCCATCCACCTCACTACAAATAACTCAATTTCGTTTCCTTTTATGGCTGAGTAATATTCCATTGTATATCTGTGCCACATCTTCTTTATCCATTCATCTGCTGATGGACACTTAGGTTGCTTCCATGTCCTGGCTATTGTAAACAGAACTGCAATGGACATTGTGGTACATGACTCTTTTTGATTTACGGTTTTCTCAGGGTATATTCCCAGTAGTGGGATTGCTGGGTCGTATGGTAGTTCTATTTTTAGTTTTTTAAGGAACCTCCATACTGTTCATCATAGTGGCTGTATCAATTTACATTCCCACCAACAGTGCAAGACGGTTGCCTTTTTTCCACACTCTCTCCAGCATTTATTGTTTGCAGATTTTTTGATGATGGCCATTCTGATTGGTGTGACGTGATATCTCACTGTAGTTTTGATTTGCATTTCTCTGATGATTACTGATGTTGAGCATCCTTTCATGTGTTTGTTGGCAATCTGTATATCTTTCTTGGAGAAATGTCTATTTAGGTCTTCTGCCCATTTCTGGATTGGGTTGTTTGTTTTTCTGATATTGAGCTGCATGAGCTGCTTGTAAATTGTGGATATTAATCCTTTGTCAGTTGCTTCGTTTGCAAATATTTTCTCCTATTCTGAGGGTTCTCTTTTAGTCTTGTTTATGTTTTCTTTTGCTGTGCAAAAGCTTTTAAGTTTCATTAGGTCCCATTTGTTTATTTTTGTTTTTATTTCCCTTTCCCTAGGAGGTGGGTCAAAAAGAAACTTGCTATGATTTATCTCATAGAGTGTTCTGCCTACGTTTTCCTCCAAAAGTTTTACAGTGCCTGGCTGGCCTTACATTTAGGTTTTTAATCCATTTTGAGTTTATTTTTGTGTATGGTGTTAGGGAATATTCTAATTTCATTCTTTTACATATAGCTGTCCAGTTTTCCCAGCATCACTTATTGAAGAGGCTGTCTTTTCTCCATTGTATATTCTTGCCTCCTTTATCAAAAATAAGGTGACCATATATCTGTGAGTTTATCTCTGGGCTTTCTATCCTGTTCCATTAATCTATATTTCTGTTTTTGTGCCAGTACCATACTGTCTTGATTACTGTAGCTTTGTAGGAGAGTCTGAAGTCTGGAAGCCTGATTCCTCCAGCTCCGTTTTTCTTTCTCAAGATTGTGTTGGCTATTCATGGTATTTCGGGTTTCCATACAAATTGTGAATTTTTTTTTTCTATTTGTGTGAAAAATGCCATTGGTAGTTTGACAGGGATTGCATTGAATCTGTAGATTCCTTTGGGTAGTAGAGTCATTTTCACAAAGTTGATTCTTCCAATCCAAGAACATGGTATATCTCTCCATCTGTTTGTATCATCTTTAATTTCTTTCATCAGTGTCTTATAGTTTTCTGCATACAGGTTTTTTGTCTCCTTAGGTAGGCTTATTCCTAGATATTTTATTCTTTTAGTTTCAGTGGTAAATGGGAGTGTTTCCTTAATTTCCTTTCAGATTTTTCATCATTAGTGTATAGGAATGCAAGAGATTTCTGTGCATTAATTTTGTATCCTGCTACTTCACCAAATTCATTGATTAGCTCTAGTAGTTTTCTGGTAGCCTCTTTGGCATTATCTATGTATAGTATCATGTGATCTGCAAACAGTGACAGCTTTACATCTTCTTTTCCAATTTGTATTCCTTTTATTTCTTTTTCTTCTCAGATTGCTGTGGGTAAAACTTCCAAAACTATGTTGAATAACAGTGGTGAGGGTGGACAACCTTGTCTTTTTCCTGATCTTAGAGGAAATCGTTTCAGTTTTTCACCACTGAGAATGATGTTGGCTGTGGGTTTGTCATATGTGATCTTTAGTATGTTGAGTTAAGTTCCCTCTATGCCTACTTTCTGGAGGGTTTCTATCATACATGGGTGTTGAATTTTGTTGAAAGCTTTTTCTGCATCTATTGAGATGATCATGTGGTTTTTCTACTTCAACTTGTTAATATGGTGTATCACATTGATTGATTTGCGTATATTGAAGAATCCTTGCATTCCTGGGAAAAACCCCACGTGATCATGGTGTATGATCCTTGTAATGTGCTGTTGGATTCTGCTTGCTGGTAATTTGTTGAGGATTTTTGCATCTATGTGCATCAGTGATATTGGCCTGTAGTTTTCTTTCTTTGTGACATCTTTGTCTGGTTTTGGTATCAGGGTGATGGTGGCCTCATGGAATGAGTTTGGGAGTGTCCCGCCCTCTGCTGTATTTTGGAAGAGTTTGAGAAGGATATGTTTTAGCTCTTCTCTAAATGTTTGATAGAAATCGCCTGTGAAGCCATCTGGTCCTGGGCTTCTGTTTGTTGGAAGATTTTTAATCATAGTCTCAATTTCAGTGCTTGTGAGTGGTCTGTTTAAATTTTCTATTTCCTCCTGGTTCAGTCTCGGAAGGTTGTTCTTTTCTAAGAAGTTGTCCATTTCTTCCAGACTGTCCATTATATTGGCATATAGTTGCTTGTAGTAATCTCTCATGATCCTTTGTATTTCTGCAGTGTCAGTTGTTACTTCTCCTTTTTCATTTCTAATTCTGTTAATTTGAGTCTTCACCCTTTTTTTCTTGATGAGTCTGGCTAATGGTTTATCAATTTTGTTTATCTTCTCAAAGAACCAGCTTTTCGTTTTATTGATCTTTGCTATCATTTCCTTCATTTCTTTTTCATTTATTTCTGATCTGATCTTTATGATTTCCTTCCTTCTGCTAATTTTGGGGGTTTTTTGTTCTTCTTTCTCTAATTGCTTTAGGTGTAAGATTATGTTGTTTATTTGAGATGTTTCTTATTTCTTGAGGTAGCATTGTATTGTTATAAACTTCCCTCTTAGAACTGCTTTTGCTGCATCCCATAGGTTTTGGTTTGCTGTGTTTTCACTGTCATTTGTTTCTAGGTATGTTTTGATTTCCTTTTTGATTTCTTCAGTGATCACTTCGTTATTTACTAGCGTATTGTTTAGCCTCCAAGTGTTTATATTTTTTACAGATTTTTCCTGTAATTGATATCTAGTCTCATAGCGTTGTGGTCAGAAAAGATACTTGATACGATTTCAGTTTTCTTAAATTTACCAAGGCTTGATTTGTGAGCCAAGATATGATCTATCCTGGAGAATGTTCCATGAGCACTTGAGAAGAAAGTATATTCTGTTGTTTTTGGATGGAATGTCCTATAAATATCAATTAAGTCCATCTTCTTTAATGCACCTTTTAAAGCTTGTGTTTCCTATTTTATTTTCATTTTGGATGATCTGTCCACTGGTGAAAATGAGGTGTTAAAATCCCCTACTATCATTGTGTTACCATCGATTTCCCCTTTTATGGCTGTTAACATTTGCCTTATGTATTGAGGTGCTCCTATGTTGGGTGCATAACGATTTACAGTTGTCATATCTTCTTCTTGGATTGATTCCTTGATCATTATGTAGTGTCCTTCTTTTTCTCTTGTAATAGTCTTTGTTTTCAAGTGTATTTTGTCTGAAGTGAGAATTGCTACTCCAGCTTTCTCTTGATTTCCATTTGCATGGAATATCTTTTTCCATCCCCTCACTTTCAGTCTGTATGTGTCCCTAGGTCTGAAGTGGGTCTCTTGTAGACAGCATATATACAGGTCTTGTTTTTGTATCCATTCAGCCAGTCTATGTCTTTTGGTTGGAGCATTTAATCCATTCACATTTAAGGTAATTATCGATATGTGTGTTCCTATTACCATTTTCTTAATTGTTTTGGGTTTGTTTTTGTAGGTCTTTTCCTTCTCTTGTGTTTCCTGCCTAGAGAAGTTGCTTTAGCATTTGTTGTAAATCTGGTTTGGTGGTCCTGAATTCTCTTATGTTTTGCTTTTCTGTAAAGGTTTTAATTTCTCCTTTGAATCTGAATGAGATCCTTGCTGGGTAGAGGAATCTTGGTTGTAGGTTTTTCCCTTTCATCACTTTAAATATGTTCTGCCACTCCCTTCTGGGTTGCAGAGTTTCTGCTGAAAGATCAGCTGTTAACCTTAAGGGGATTCCCTTGTATATTATTTGTTTATTTTCCCTTGCTGCTTTTAATATTTTTTCTTTGTATTTACTTTTTGATAGTTTGAGTAATATGTGTCTTGGCATGTTTCTTTTTGGGTTTATCCTGTATGGGACTCTCTGTGCTTCCCGGACTTGATTGACTATTTCCTTTCTCATATTAGGGAAGTTTTCAACTATAATCTCTTCAAATATTTTCTCAGTCCCTTTCTTTTTCTCTTCTTCTTCTGGGACCCCTACAATTCGAATGTTGGTGCTTTTAATGTTGTCCCCGAGGTCTCTGAGACTGTCCTCAATTCTTTTCATTCAGTTTTGTTTATTCTGCTCTGCGGTAGTTATTGCCACTATTTTATCTTCCAGGACACTTATGTGTTCTTTCGCCTCTATTATTCTGCTATTGATTCCTTCTAGAGAATTTTTAATTTCATTTATTGTGTTGCTCATCATTGTTTGTTTGCTCTTTTTTGCTTCTAGGTCCTTGTTAAATGTTTCTTTTATTTTCTCCATTCTATTTCCAAGATTTGGGATCATCTTTACTATCATTACTCTGAATTGTTTTTCAGGTAGACTGCCTATTTCCTCTTCATTTGTTTGGTCTGGTGGGTTTTTGCCTTGCTCCTTCATCTGCTGTGTGTTTCTCTATTTTCGCATTTTGCTTAACTTACTGTGTTTGGGGTCTCCTTTTTGCAGTCTGCAGGTTCATATTTCCCGTTGCTTTTGGTGTCTGCCCCGAGTGGGTAAGGTTGGTTCAGTGGGTTGTGTAGGTTTCCTGGTAGAGGGGATTGGTACCTGTGTTCTGGTCGATGAGGCTGGATCTTGTCTTTCTGGTGGGCAGGACCACTTCAGGTGGTGTGTTTTGTGGTGCCTGTGACCTTATTATGATTTTAGGCAGCCTCTATGCTAATGGGTGGGGTTGTGTTCCTGTCTTGCTAGTTGTTTGGCATAGGGTGTCCAGCACTCCTGCTTGCTGGTTGTTGAGAGGAGCTGGGTCTTATCATTGAGATGGAGATCTCTGGGAGAGCTTTCACGGTTTGATATTGCATGGAGCCGGGAGGTCTCTGCTGGACCAATGTCCTGAACTCAGCTCTCTCACCTCAGAGGCACAGGCCTGACACCCGACCAGAGAACCAAGACCCTGTCAGCCACATGGCTCAGAAGAAAAGGGAGAATAAAAGAAAGAAAAATAAAATAAAATAAAATAATGTGATTAAAATAAAAAAATTTAATTATTAAAATAAAAAAATGAAAAAGTTATAAAAAAAATGAAGGAAAGCAAGAAGAGAGCAACCAAACCAAAAAAGAAATCCACCAGTGTTAACAAGCACTAAAAACTATAGTAAAAAACAAACAAACAAAAAACGGATAGACAGAACCCTAGGACAAATGGTAAAACAAAGCTATACAGACAAAATCACACGATGAAGCGTACACATACACCCTCACAACAAAAGAAAAAGAAATATATATATATATATTAAAAAAAAGGAAGAGAGCAACCAAATCAATAAACAAATCTATGAATGATAATAAACTCTAAATATTAAACTAAGATAAACATAAAACCAGAAAAAAATTAGATGTGGAAAGCAAATCTCAAGTCTACAGTTGCTCCAAAATCCACCGCCTCAATTTTGGGATGATTCGTTGTCTATTCAGGTATTCCACAGATGCAGGGTACATCAAGTTGATTGTGGAAATGTATCTGCTGCTCCTGAGGCTTTTGGCAAGTTTGAGGTCTTCTGCCAGGTTTAAGTAGGTGTTCTTTAGGGATTGTTCCACATGTAGATGTATTTCTGATGTATTTGTGGGGAGGAAGGTGATTTCCACGTCTTACTCCTCTGCCATCTTGAAGGTCTCTTTTTCTATTTGCCAAACTTTGCAAGCACTATCTCATTCAAAAGTCACAGCAGTTTGAGAACTCCTGACAAGTCAATTGCATTCTTCCCAACAGTTGCTACTGCAGGTGTCTTGAATGTGACCAACTCTTGATCCCAAGGGCAAGAAGCACGCCTTTGGGTCGAACATAGAACATAAACACGTGCAGAAATCACGCAAACCTGACATAGCAAGTGAAAACGACAAAAAAGATCCAGCTGATTGGAAGGCAATCTGATGATATAAAATCCTCCTAGCCTTCAAGCAACAGTCTGTCGAGAGAGAGGTTTTGAGTGTAGTTGTGTTTTTCTGTTTCATATGATGGAAATCACTTCCAATTTGGAAAGTAATCTAGATCTTACTCCTAGTTAAATTAGACATCAGTCAAGTAAATGGTTCTTCATTTATCTTTCGTTTTTTGTTTTTTTTTTGGAGTATAAAAGGGGAACCTCAAACTCTACAGGTTGTATAAATATTGCACATTCTAACATATAAGATTCAGACTCAAAAACTTATTTTACATTATATTTTAACCTCTGTTTCAGTCTTCCTTGCATAAGTACATAATAAAGGTCTGATGGTGAAGGATACTCTCTTGTCCTATGAACTCAAAATAAACCAACAAAATCTCAGTTTTACTCACTTGGAGGAGAAACTACTGCGAGTATAATCTAATATGAACAGGTCATTGAAACTCAGGGAAAAGTAAATTGAAGTCAAGATACATATGGGGGAAAGGAGCAGTTAAGGCATAATCTTAGTGTGTGAGTCCATTCAGGCCGCTATTAAAAAAAACAAAAACAAACACCACAGACTGGGTAGCTTATAAACAACAGAAATCAATTTCTCACAGTTCTGGATGCTAGAAGTCCCAGATCAGAGTACCAGCATAGTTGGGTGAGGGCTCTCTTCCTGGTTGCAGATTTCTCCTTATATCCTCACATGGCAGAAGGGGCTAGGGAGCTTAGTTGGATCTTTTATAATGGTACTAATTCCATTCATGAGGGTTCTGCTCTCATAACTTAATCACCACACAAAGGACCCACCTACTAATGCCATCACCTTTGAGGGTTAGGATTTCAAACATATGAATTTGGGAGGGACACAAATATTCAGACAATAGCACTGAAAAAAAGCAACATTATTTTAACATTTCATGAAAACAACAAAGAAGGAATCTTAGAGTTGAGAAACTAGGAAAGCATCTATCTTCCCCTTTTAAGAGTACAGGAAAAACATCTCACTTAAACAGGAGAAATATACGATGGCAGCAGACTTCTCTTTGGGAAAAGGCAAGGTAGAAGGTTATAGAACATCATGTTTAAAGTACTAAAATATTTTTTAAAAGCCCTGACAAACTGGAATTTATAACCAGTGAAAATATTTCAAAAATTATAATGAAAAATTTTTGTCAGACATACAAAATTTGACAGATTTCATCACCAGCAGACCTAAATCATAGGAAACAATAAAAGAGGTCCTTCAGGCAAAAGGAAACTAAAACCAGATAGAAATCTGAATCTATATATAGAAGTAATGAAAAGCATGGAAATGATAAATATGTGAGTATATATATAAAGTGTTTTGCTTTAAATATCTAATTGATTATTTTAAGCAAAATAATAACAATGTATTATGGGGGTTATAAGAAATGAAGATGTAAAATGTATTACAACAATTGTTCAGAAGCAACAAGGAGAAAATGGAAATCTACTATTGTACGGTTCTTATACTATATATGAAGTAATAATATATAACTTGAAGATCATAATAAGTTAAAGAAGTACACTGTAAACTCCGAAACAACCACAAAATACCAATAAAACAAATAATTGGAAACCCTTATGGCCTACCACTTTTGCCTCACACCATAAACAAAAACTCATTCAAATTGCATCATAGATCTAAATGTAAGACGTCTTAAAATATAAAAACAAAAACCCTCACAGAATTTAAAAGATCCACAAACTGAACATTTTCAAAATTAGAAAAAAAACCCTTTATTCTTCAAAAGAAACGGAAAAAAATTTTAGAGTAGGAGGAATATTTGCAAAACTTATATCTGACAAAGGACATGTATCTGCAACATTGATATATAAAGAACTTCTTCAAGTCAGTTATAAAACCTAATTAAAAAGAGAAGAAATATTTTAACAGATACTTAATCAGAGAAGATATACAGATGGCAAATAAACTCATGAAAAGGTATTTAATGTTATTAGTCATTTAGGAAATACAAATTAAAACCATAAGGAGGGAATATTATACTCAAACTTGAGGGGCTTATCTTTAAAAGTGTCACTATAATAAGAGTCAGCAAGAATATAGGACAACTAGAAAACTCTTACAATGCTGGTAGGAATGTAAAATGCTAGAAATGCTGGAAAATAATTTGGTGGTTTCTTTAAAATTTGAATATACAACTACCATAAATCTTAGCTATTTCACTCCTAGGTATTTACCCAAGAAAGATGAAATGCTGGACAAAGACAGAATTTTACTTTGATATGAATGACTGGAAAACCAAGTGTAAAAAAAGCAATAATCAAGTTAAAATAGTTTGTATTTCTGAGTTTACAACATGTGTAAAAGTGAATTTGCAGAATAATAGTACAATGATTTGGAGAGTAGTAAATGCTGTTATAATCTACATTTCTTACATTATAAGCAAAATGGCATAATAAGCATTTAATGGATACTGAAGTAAGTTGAAGATGCATATTTTAATCAATAAAGCAATCATAAAAAAAGCACTTGTAGCTAAAAAAAAAACAATGAAAGAGTTAAAATTGAATTTAAGAAGGCCTAAATAAATGAAAAGATATATTTTCATCGATAGGAGAAATTAATATTTTAAAGATATTATCCTCCCTATTTTTAACAGTAGAGTCAACATACTCCCCTCAAAATTCCTGCAGGCTTCTTCTTTGTAAAAATTCACAACTTGATTCTAAAGTTTATTTAGAAATGAAAATGATTTGAAATAGCCAGAAAAAAATATTGTATAAGAAGTACACATTTTGATGACTAAGCACTATCTGATTTCAAGATATCTACAAAGCTACAATAATTAAGACATTGTGGGACTGGACAAAGGAACAGAATAGAATGTCAGAAATAAATTCATACATATCATCTGATTTTCAATTAAGTTGCCAATTCAATGCAATGGAGAAAGAAAATGTTTTGCAACAAATTGTACTGCAACAGGATATCCACACGGACGAGAAAGGAACTCTACCTTCTACTACATACCAAAATTATTTTATGTCTAATATTAAACATCTAAATGTAAAGATCTAATATTTTAATCCTTCTAGCATAGAACATAAGAAAAGAAACTTTCCAATAGAAGATATGAGAATGGAAGTTAAAAGGTTCTTAAGCACCTTTATTCATTAAGGAAATGTAAATTAAAATACAGTGAGATACCACTACTTACTAGAATTTCAAAAGTCAAAAAGACTAAACAAGGAAAGGATGTTCACTCTCACTACTTTTATTTAACATAGTACTGAAAGTCCTTGCCATAGCAATAAGGTAATAAAAGGCATACAGTGAGAAAGGGCAAAATAAATCCGTCCTTATTTACAGATGACACAATTATCTATGAAAAATATCCCATGGAAATTACAAAAAATTCCTAGAACTAATGAGTTCAGTAAAGTTGCAGGATACAAGATCAATACATACACATTTACCTTATTTCTATATTCTAGCAATGAACATATAAAAACTGAAATTGAAAGCACAATACCATTTACAATTGAGCCAAAAAATTAAATACTTTGGTGTAAAGTTAGCACAATTATGAGAACTGTATGCTATAAATAACAAAATACTGATGAAGAGAAATTAAAGAAGATTTAAATAAATGGAGATAACATAGTACGTTTCTGGATTGGAACACTCAACATAGTAAAGATGCCAATTTTCGCCAAATTGATATATAGATTTAATGCAAATTTTATCCAAATTCCATCAAGATTTCAAGGTAGATATGGACAAGCTTAATCTAAAATTTATATGGAGAATTTATAAGAAAAATATAGTGGGATGACTCACTCTACCTGATGTCAAAACTTACCATATAGATATAGAATCAGGGGTGTGTTATCGGCTGAGGGATGGATACACAGATCAATGCAACAGGAAAGAGAGCCCAGAAATAGATGCACACAAATACTCCCAGCTGATTTTTTACAAAGTTGCAGAAACTATTCAATGGAGGATAGTCTTCTTAACAAATGCTGCTAGAGCAATTTAGAAATCCACAGGCAAAAAAATGAAACTTAACATAAAGCTCTCACATTATACACAAATTATTCAAAATTGATTATGAATTTAAATGTAAATTGTGAAACTCTAAAACATTTGGAAGAATTTTTAGAAAAAGATCTTTGGAAGCTAAGGCTGGATGATGAGTTCTTAGACATGACACAAAAAGGGTAGTCTAAAAAAGGGACACAAGATAAACTGGACTTTATCAAAATTAAAAACTTTTGCTCTGAAAAAGATTCTGTTAAGAGGATAAAAAGACAAGCTACAGATTTGGGGAAAATATTTGCAAACCACATATCTATATATGTGGTTATATATGTTAAATCTAACATATGTAAGGGACTCTCAAAACTCAGAAATAAAACAACCAAAAAGATCCAATAAGATAATGTGCAAATGATGTGAAAAGACATTTAACTGAAGAGTATGTATGGATGGCAAATAAGCATATGAAAAGATGTTCGACATCGCCTATTAGAATAGATAAAGTTAAAAAAAAAAAAGGATAATACCAAATGCTGGCGAGGATGTAGAGAAACAATTGTGCATAAATTGCTGGTGGGAATGTAAAATGGTACAGCCAATCTGAAAAATAGTTTGGTAGTTTCTTATAAAAGTAAATACACAGTCACCATACAAATTAGTAATTGCACTCTTGGGCATTTATTCCTGGGAAATGAAAGTTAAACTCACATTCACTCAGACATCTATATATGAAATTTCATAACATGTCTATTTATGACACAAAAACTGGAACCAGCCCAGATGTCCTTCAACAGTTGAATGGTACAGGGGAGGTATATGGTTTCTAGGCTAGGCCTGAGAATTAAATTGATATAAAACAGATTAATAGGAGAAAAACATACAAATTAATGTAAGTTTATGTGACACGGGAGCCTTCAAAAGGAATGAAGACCCAAATTAATGGTGAAACCTATGTGCTTTTATATTGAGTTGAACAAAGAAAGGCAATTGTGGAAAAGTAACTAAACTATGTGGAGAGGATAAAGGTAGATAAGAATTATTTTAACAAGGTCTGGTTGTACAGAATTTTCTTGGCTTTATCACCTGTCAAAGAGTGCTTCATTTTTCTTGGTATAGGGAGGGCATCTTTCACACAGGAATTTTTTAAATCTCCTTTTTTCAGGAAGAAAAGGGGAGATTAGAGTGCTCTTCTTGCATCTGCTGTTTTTCAAGTGCTTTTAGCTCAAAATAATACTTATGCCAAAGTGGCATATTTCAGGGTAGCATATTCTGCTACCCTTCAGTGGTTAAAAAAACTGCCATATCTATATTATGGCATACTACTCATCAATAAAATAAAACAAAGTATTGACACGTGCAACAACTTAAATGCATCTCAAGGGCATTATGCTTAGTGAAAAAGCCAATCTCAAAAGGTTATCGTTTATATATTTTAAATGGCAAAACTATAGAGATTGAAAGCAGATTAGTGGTTGCTAGAGCACAATGATGGGGTGGGTAGAAGGGTGCTACTAATAAAGCATAGCACAGGGAAGTTCCTCTGTGGTTATGGAACAGTTTTGCCTCTTGATTGTGGTTGTCACTGTGGTTGTCATTACGCACGGGATATTAACTGCATAGAACTTTATCTACACATGCATACACACACACAGTTCAAGTGAGTGCATGTAAAGCTGATGAAACTGAATAAGGTCCGTAGTCTACTCAACAGTATTGTACAAATGTTAATTTACAATTTTGATATTATACTACCTTATGTAAGATATCACCATTTGGGGAAGCTGGGTGAAAGGTTCATAGCATTAGATTTACTCTTTTTGCAACTTCTTGTGAGTTTATAATTATTTCAAAATGAAAAGTTAAAGAAAAGTGACTAAGAAAAACAACTATCAGTAAGCATGTAGAATTTCCTTATCAGTAAGGAACTCTCAAACCTTGCTAGTCATATTAAGAACACCACAAACACTTTGGGATAAAATATTGGCAGTTTCTAAAAAAGTTAAATAATTAACTACCTTTGCCTCGATAATTCTATTTCAAGAGAAATTAAAATACATATATAAAAAAAAGATTTCTACAATGACATTCAGAGTAGCCTTGTTCTTAATAGCCCCAAAATAGAAACAATCCAACTGTCTATCAACAGGAGAATGGGTAACCAAATTGTGAAGTATTCACACATTGGAATACTATTCAGCAATAAAAAGGAATTAACTATTGATACACACAACGACATGGATTAATCTTCAAAATATGTTAAGCATAAAAAGCCAGACACAATGGAACACAAACTGTATGATTCCATTTATATGAAATCTGAAGGCAACCAAAACCAATCTTTGGTGAAAAAAAAAATTGAGAACAACGGTTGCCCATGGGTAGGGAATTTTAATTTTAAAGGGGCACAGGGAACTTTCAATGAAATGGAAACGTTCTTTATCTTGTTTCGGTTGATGGTTACATGAATGAATGTTATCAAAACTCAATGAACTGTGTAATTAGGGTCTATGCATGTTAATGTATCAAGCATGAGCCATAGTAAAGGAAAAGGAAAACCTGTTGGTTCAAAGTAATGGTAGTAACACTGAAAATATTTTTTATTTTAAAATTAGGTGGAAAAAAATCAGGAAAAACTTTTTGTCTAGTATGCTTATAGATACAGTAGAAACAAGTGAAGAAAACATACCTAAAATAACTGAAAGGACATATGTCAAAATACTAACAAGGGGTTGGACCATGGGTATCTTTTTCCTTTCTCTCTGCCTAGCCACCATTTGTCAGATCATGTGTTCTGATTTTTTCTTAACTAGTTTATTGAATGACCAAGACTCACTCAATAGGTTGTAAGCAGAAACCAACTTTATCATATTTTCTATTGTCCTTTAAAATCTGCTCTGGGATTATTTCTTTTTTTCCACTCCTGGTTGGACCCTCACACATGTCCCGGAGGCTTTTTGTTCCTCTTGGATCATAAGCAAATATTCCCTTTGTTTTAACATTAAGGGTCTAATCCATATAATAGCTACATTATTTTAGTTCAGTCCAGTGTAATAGTTAAAACTCTAAGCTCTAATTTAAAGTTTTTCCCTTCTCCCAGGTAGGGCCTGACCCAAACTAGAAACCTGGAATTGGGGTAGATGGGCATAGTACATGACTACTCTATTTTCTAATTCACCTCCTCTTTGCTCACTATCCAAGATTTCTGTTCCCTACAAAGTTTTAGTGAGGAAGAAACATAAAGTGCAGAAAAATGTTAAACTAGCACTGTGGCCCTCTGAATATAGAGATGTAATATTATTGGTTTTTTCACTTGTGGGGTTCGTTTTGGAGGTTCCATAAAAGAGACCTCTCAATGTAGATGATCTAATGAGAAAATGCCTCTTTTTAAAATTGATTTCTTAAAATCTTCCCCTTTATCTGATGAGCTTTGGGTTTCATTGCAATATTGGAGTTAGATCATCCCACCATTGTCCCTTCTAAGATTCACCAGGCTGATTTTCTTTAAAAAGATCCACAGTTACTTCTTAAAAACATGTACCTTTGCCCCTTTTCAGAGGAAGTTCAGCCTGCTGTAAACGGAGCCCTGTTTATTTTACAGCCTTGGGCCAATGGTACTAGTTAGTCTCTCACCTTTAGCTTTTTCAGGCAAGTAACAGTCTTATGTCTCACAAACTTCATAAACACTTTTCAAACTCTCCCAGTGGTACCCTGAAGCCTCTCTCTAACTTGCTTAAGACTTAAGAGTCTTCCTCTGCCCCATGCTAGAGCATGCACAGGACAATGCAATTCTCTCTAAAGATAATTTCCCTATCCATTTCCATATTAAGTCTTAAATATTCGCCAAGTAGATGAAAATATAATGTTGACTGAACCTGTTTCATAATCCCATAGCATTTGTTGAACATGAGGTCTAGTTCTAGAACCACCACATCTAGTCAAGAAAGTTGTCCTGCACAAAAAGACACCTAGCAGAGGTGTTGTTCAGCTTACCAAGCCTTGTGCTAACCCCCAAGGATGGGTTCCTCTGTGCTCCCATAGCACAGTATGCACCCCTCTTATCATGACACTACAATAGTATCATTTTTGGTTTTACTTATTTCTCTCCCTCACTAGATAGTAAAGTCTGTCTTTCCTCTGTGTGTTTAAAGGTCCTGAAAATGCTTGGCACATTATTAGATGACCAATAAATATTTGCCAAATAAATGAATAAACCTATTTTTACCATATAATCTAATGAGAAAGTAGACTATAGTGCCCTGTTGCAATATTTCACCTGTTTTTGTGTTACTGCTTTACTTTTTGACTTCTCTTGTGCACTGACAACATAGCAAGGACTTTCAAGATGGGAATCTAAAACATGGCCTCAGAGAAGACATACAAATTAATTGAGCTCATTTTGTTGTAAAAAGCAGAACAAATATAAATTTCAAGTTGGTCACAATCATTGTATTAAGGGACTCTTTAAAATGATTTCCACAGAGTTAATTAAAAATGTTTCTTGTTATCTAGGTTCTTAATTGGTTTATACTGTTTTCTTAGTGAGAAACTTCAGGAGAGACCCAGCAGACAAATACTGAATAAATTATCATATGTTAAGCAAAACTGTGTAAATGTTCTGAAGTGAACAAGCTGATGGTAAAGGCAGTTAAAAAGGAACATGGACTTTGCAATGGAATCTTTTAAGAAGAGCTCAGAGACCCTTTCCAGTTTTTATGATTTGCTGAGCACAGATGGCTGCATAAAAGGCTTAGCACTAACAAAAACTAGATTATTTCCTTCTCAGTATGTAAGTTCCACATAATTAAAATTTAACAGATTTGTTGTGAAACATGGTGGAGATTACAAAATGGTCTTGCTATATAATTTTTACATTTTAATTATCCTATAAAAAGAGCATAATAATAAACATAATGTTTAGGAATATTATTCTCTTCCACCTGGAAATGATAGATATTATAACTGGCGCTTTAAAAATTTTTTCCATTTTGATAAGTACATTGCAATGAGAGTTTGATTACATCTGAGTAGTGTTAACAATTTTGCCTTAACAGAGGGCAGTAAAATATTCACACATCACCACATCATAATAATAAAATAATGTTACATATCATTTTAACAAACTGAAAAAAGTCAGGATAAATATATTTTCACAGGCACAGAGTAGTTGAGGAATTTCTGGGTTCCCACAGGATAAATTCAGCTACCAAAATCTGAATCTTTATATTACCATCAGAAAATCATGTATGATTATCTGTATCAAGAGGAATAAACTAAATTCTCAATACCCCCTGTCTACAGCTTAGTTAAGATTTAGAGACTAGTACAATTTTTAAAATACTTGAAAGTATGAACTAAGCATTCCAAACCAGTCAAACATGTTCAGGGCCCAAGCCCGAGTAGAATATCAGATAGACCATATGGAAAACAGGAGAAAGGAGCCGGGAACAAAGAGAGCAGAGGTAGAACCAGAAAAATATCACTTCTGGAAAAAGAAGATTCCTTTATGAGAGAGAAAATGATTAGAAAAATCTGAAAATTGATATATCAGAAAACTGGATAGTTGTGAATTTCAAGAAATGGTCATGGAAGTGTGCAGAGCCAGAAGTAGCAGTCTTAGGAAGACACCACGTCTGCAAGAAAAAGGATGGAACTTGGAAGAGGGATGCATCCTGTGGATGCTTTGTAGAGAGAGGAAAAAATGAAACAGGGAGAGGAGGGGAGAAAATGAATAAATGAGGGTAATTTAAGGGTCCTAGAGAAACAAAAGTAAATGATAAAATCAAGCTCTACCACCTGCATAAAAATATGCCATTGATTTTTTTTAAAAACACTTCATTTAAAATTAGAAACCTAATTCATAAACAAAATGCCTTAAATGCATCAAATATTGCTGGTCCTGAAGAAGTAAGACATTAAAAACAGAAAACACAAATATATTAGTATGAAACTATTTTAAAAAGAAGAAAGTGATAATCAAATTATTCCAGCTAATAAAAATTATCTGGAAACATAAACAAAAACAAGATAAAACATGAAGAACTAAAAAACTATAATGAGTACTGTAATGTGAATTTAACATTCAGAAAAAGTAAATTTCAGATATGAAATAAAACCTCTAATCAGAAATTCAAAACCTCAGGTGCAAACAAACATACAAACAAAAAGAAATGAGAGGTGATCCAACTCAGGAATGCAATTGAAGAAAAAAGAATAAGAAATAAAGATCATCATACAAGGTGCCCAAGGGAGAATGGATTCAAATAAATATCCAATAAGAGAAAAAGAAGAAATAAAAATGACCAAGTACCTGATAATGATCGAGTAACGACTTCTCCAAGAAAAACTGTAAACTCTGTACACAAATCAAAGTCACAGGGGAGTGAACAAAAGCAGAAAGATTTTGCTAGAGGGTCCATGAACTGAGACAGGCAGACGTACAGTGTGAGTACCCTGTTTTTACTATTTGTAGCATGAGAGGTGGTGTAGTTGGTGCTTTATAGGGAAAACTCAAGGCTTTCTGACCTTGGGAACAAGAAGATTGAGTCTGGAGTAACCATAACATTGGAAAGAGAAATCAGGGAACCAAGAAACAAACATCCAGAGAGTAGATCTTTATATCTCCTAATAACTCTGGCTGATGCTCCAGCCACACATGTGCAGAGTATACTCAAACTAATAAGAACTAATATTAAGAACTATTATATGAACTAATATATGAACTTATTTGCTATATAAGAAACAGAGTTTTCATTTTGAACTCAGTGATCTTAATTGCCTACTAAAACAAAACACTCATCAGAGAAAAATAAAAGAACACAGAGTCTTCAGAATTTAGCTTTCATAATATCTTGGATACAACTCAAAATAATATGAAAAAAGGGGAACTAGGAGAATGTGATTACTTTTCAAGAGAAGATAATCAGCTAGCATAAACCCCAAGATCTACCAATGATGAAATTAATAAACAAATATTTCAAAGCAGCCGTTATAATTATCCTCAACAGTGCAAAGCTGCACACTCACAAATAGCAAAAAGATAGTAAATCTTATCAAATAAACAGAAATGTTTTAAAAATGGAAATTGTAGAGTTAAAAAATAATATTAGAGATTTAAAATCATATTCTCTGGATTGACTTAATAGCACAATGGCACTGACAAAAGAGTCTGTGAACTCGAAGATACATTGATAGAAATTATATAATCTGAAGAACAAGTGGAAAGGACTTTTTTTTGTTTGTTTTTGGCCATGTGGCTTGTGGGATCTTAATTCCCTTACCAGCGATTGAACCTGGGCCCTCGGCAGTGAGAGCACAGAGTCCTAACCACTGGACCACCAGGGAATTCCCAGAAAGGACTTTAAGAAATGAACACAAGAGAATGGAAAGACAAATCACACTGGGAAGAAATATTTGCAAAAGATATATCTGATAAAGGACTATTATAAAAAATATACAAAGAAGTTTTACAACTCAACAATAAAAAATAAACAAGCCTCCAAAGAAGACATACAGATGGCCAAGAGGCACATGAAAAGATGCTCAACATCACTAATTATTAGAGAAATGCAAATCAAAACTACAATGAGATATCACCTAACACCAGTCAGAATGGCCCTCATCAAAAAGTCTAAAAATAATAAATGCTGGAGAGGGTGTGGAGAAAAGGGAACCCTCCTACACTGTTGGTGGGAATGTAAATTCGTACAGCCACTGTGGAAAACAATATGGAGGTTCCTTAAAAAACTAAAAATAGAGTTACCATATGATCCAACAATCCCACTCCTGGGCATATATATCTGGAGAAGACTCTAATTCAAAAAGATACATGTACCCCGATGTTCATACCAACACTGTTTACAGTAGCCAAGACATGGGAGCTACCTAAATGTCCATCGGCAGAGGAATGGATAAAGAAGATGTGGTATATATATACACACAATGGAATATGAATCAGCCATAAAAAAAGAATGAAATAATGCCATTTGCAGCAACATGGGTGGACTTAGAGATTATCATATTAAGTGAAGTAAGTCAGACAAAGACAAATATCATATGATATCACATGTGGAATCTAAAAAAAGGATACAAATGAACTTATTTACAAATAAGTATATATATTCAGCTGTATAAGTATATATATATAAGTATATATATTCAGCTGTACACCTGAAACATTGTAAATCAACTAAACTTCCATTTAAAAAGTGAAAAAAAAAAATAAAACAACCCAAATAAAAAATGGGTCAAAGACCTTAACAGACACCTCACCAAAGATATACAGATGGCAAGTGAGCATATGAAAAGATGCTCCACATCATATGCCATGAGGGAAATGCAAATTTATACACAATGAAATACCACTGATACACACCAATTAGAAAGGTCAAAACCTGCACAAAGATGTTTATAGCACCTTTATTCATAATAGCCAAAACTTAGAAGCAATCACAATGTCCTTCAGTAGGTGAATGGCACATCCAGAGCATGGAATATTATTCAGCACTAAAAAGAAAAGAGCTATCAGGCCATGAAAAGACGTGGAGTAAACTTACGTGCATATTACTAAGTGAAACAAGTCATCTGAAAAGGTTGTATGCTGTATGATTACAACTATAAGACATTCTGGAAAAGGGAAAACCATAGAGAAAGTAAAAAAAAACAGTGGTTGCCAGGCTTATGGGGGAAGGAGGGATGAATAGGCAGAGCACAGGACTTTTAGGGCAGCGACACTATTCTGTATGATACTAAATTGGTGGATACATGTCTTTTTCCAAACTTTCTTGGTGCTGGAATATATAGCACCAAGAGTGAACCCTAATATAAACTGTTTTTTTTCTAGTTCCTTTTTAAAATTAAAATAAACTGTGTACATCTATTATTTTCCCTAATTCAGTTAACAATTTTATTACTAATGTTTTGAATTCTTTATCCGGTAATTGTTTATTTCTGTTTCATTACTTTTTTTTCAGGGATTTTCTCTTGCTCTTTCAATTGAGACCAATTCCTCTGCCTTTTCATTTTTGCTTCACTGTCTCTGCCTCTATGAATTTAGGTAAAACAGTTACCTGTTGTGGTCCTGAAGGGGTGACCTTATGTGGAATCATCCCTATACAGACTGTGTGTTCCCAGTGCCTTTGGTAGGAGAGCTGGGTCTGATACGGATGCAAGTCACATCTTTCCTCAGGGTGTGCTGGCAGCTATCACCTTGGTAGTGGGTGGGCCTGGAGATGGAGGGACTAGAGCGGGAGGTAGGTGTGAGGTGGGTCTCCCCCTCTGCTCAGTGGCTGTCAGAACACTATCAGAGCTGGGGTCTGCTCCCAAGTTGCTGGAGTGTAAGCCTTAAGGGTCAGGCCCACTCTGGCTCTGTTCCCTTTAAGTGCGTTTTCCTCTCTCCCTGCACTGGGACCCTTGTCTCAGAGTGGGGAAGTGGGGACCCCAGTGGAGACCACTGGGGCCCTTGTGGTCTCTTGGCTCATGTCAGCCACAGACAGAGGTCCAAACTATCTCTGATGTGCTGCCTACACAGGCACCCACAATTGTTTCCCTCACTCAGCTCAGATGCAGCCTACGGTGCAAGTCCCCTTTGTCCCTCACAGCTAATCACTGCCTCCAGCCTCCATTGCCCCAGCAGGGCAGGTGGGTCTTGCATGGAATCTCAGCATGTATTGGGAGCTGAGCTGTGGTGGAACGGCTGCTATCAGAGATCTGGGCTGCTTCTTTTTTTAATATAGTCCACTACCTGCCTTCTAAGGAAGGCAGATCAGATTAACCACAGCAGTTTTTTGGGGTTTTTTTGATTGCATTGGGTCTTCTTTGCTGCGCGTGGGCTTTATCTAGTTGTGGCAAGCGGGGGCTACTCTTTGTTGCTGTGCATGGGCTTCTCATTGCGGTGGCTTCTCTTGTTGCGGAGCACGGGCTCTAGGCGCATGGGCTTCAGTAGTTGTGGCATGCAGGCTCAGTAGTTGTCGCACACGGGCTTAGTTGCTCCGCGGCATGTGGGATCTTCCGGGACCAGGGATCAAACCTGTGTCCCTTGCATTGGCAGGCAGATTCTTAGCACTGAGCCACCAGGGACGTCTCAGCGATCTGGGCTGCTTCTGATGCACTGCTTGAGTAAGTGCCAACAGTGGCTGCTGCCGCACCACCCTGACTCCGCCATGGAACCAGGTCACCTCTGCGTTCCAGATCCAGTGGGTTTTCTCCTTAGTTGTGGCCACCCAAGATCCAGTGCACTCATGCTGTGACATGGAGTGAGCAGGGCCAGAGTCTTTGCTTGGCTTGGGCTCTGGTTCACTGCAAGGTGGTCACGGGAAACTCAGCAGCCACTAGAGCAGACCTCTTTCCACCCTGTTACAGGAGCAAGCCAGAGGGGTGTGCACTTCTCAAGAGTGGAGTCCAGCCTTCCCACTGCCCTCATTTTAGTCCCAACAGTCCCCCAACCAGCCGAGGGGGCTTGTCTCCCTTGTGCCCATTTGGACTAGGGCACCCAATCTGTGGCTCTCACCGCTCACTCCCCAGGATGAGTGTCCACCTATGTACTCTCCTTCTTCCTCTGTCCCCTCCCAGGGGCATAGGTCCTGACCCAATAGCTTTTCTTTGCTTCCTACCTGATTACACATGTATCTTTCATACAGCCTTCGTTGTACAAGAGTCCTTCTGCCAGTTTCCAGTAAGAACTGTTCCACATGTAGATGTATTTTTGATATGTTCATGGGAGGAGGTGAACTCCACACCTTCTTACTCTACCATCTTGATCAATCTCCCCTAATGTAAACCATGAATTTTGGGTGATAATGATGTGTCAGTGTAGAGTTACTGATTGTAACAAATGTAACATTCTGGTTTGGGATGTTGGTAGCTAATATGTTGTTACATTTTTTATTTTCTGTGTATTATGATGTTTTGAAATCTTAAAAACCTTTCTCCCTGGGGAGAGAATGCCACTCCCTGGGCTAACCAATTCTTAGAGATAGTAAAAAGCTCAACCAGGAGCATGTCTTTGGTATGGAAATTAACTAATCCAGAGCCACACCTCTTCTATCTGGTCTATACACCCCAGTAAGCAATATTCCTCTGTCTTAATCATCGCAGGGCCAGGTACCAGGCAACCAGGTGCCATCTCTTTGGCTTAGAGCCTGCCAAAATTTTAGCCAATCCTAAACTGTTTTCCTTGCCCTACTTGCTTTTCCTGTGGAAACTCCAGTAAACTCTGTGGCTTAGGCTGTCCTCTTACTCATGTGCTTTCTGCCTCTTGACTTATGCTAGTGCTCTCCCATGTGGCCCTGAGTTATGTGCCGTGCCTGCTGTTTCCAGGACCTGTGAGTATAATTAACTTTGTTTTCCTGAGCCTCTCCTCTATTTCCTCTTGTGCCACAGATGACTGACCATCCCCCAGAAGAACACAGAAGAGTGAAGGAGACTATGCTTGTGCGGGGGAAGGGGCTATATGGTAACTCTCTGTGTTTTCCATTCAAATGTGCTATGAACCTAACACTACTCTAAAGAAAGTTTTCTTTTGTTAATGAACAGATTCGTAGAGACTTGGTAGTTAATAACAATTTGACTAAAGTATATGTAATTGGGGTCCCAGAAGGAGAAGAAAGAGAAAGTAGGGCAGAAAATAAATTTGAACAAAAATGGCTATAATATTTCTAAATTAGATGAAACATGTAAATTTACAGAATCTGGATGCTAGTGGAACTCCAATCAGAATAAACATTTAAGTAGTCACTGTCTGGGCATTTTATAATCTAATAGTTGAAAGTTGAAATAAAGAAAATCTTGAAAGTAGCAACAGGGAAATGGCATATTATGTACAGAAGAGCCATGATTCATTTAATAATTAGCTACTCATCAGGAAGTATGGAGGCTATAAGAGAATGAAGGAACATATTTAAATTAGTGAATAAAAAAATAAACCTGCCAACCATATTTTCTTTTTCCAATGAAAATATCCTTCAATAATGAAGGGAATATAAAGACATTTTCAAATAAAAGAAAAACAAAGGAATGTGTTGCCACTAGGCCTATATTGCAGGAAGTAGTAAAGGGAGATATTCAGGCAGAAGGGAGTTTATACTAAGTGGAAACTTGGATCCTCAGAAAGGAATGAAGATCACTGGAAATGGTAAATACAAAGATAATTTTTCCTTTAAATTCCTCCAAAACACGTATGACAGTTTAAAGCAAACTTTATAACATTTCTTATGGTATATAATCTATGGTAATGTAATATACTTAATAACTAAAACATAAAAGATGGGAAGGAGATAAATTGACCTTTATGGTTTTAAGGTTTCTACATTTTATGGAAAGCCATGCAACATTAACTCTAAGTAGATTGTGAAATGTTAAGGATGTAGCTATAATCTTGTAATATACTTTTAAAAATGCTATCTTAGCCCAGTTTTGAGGCCCTGGTTAGAGGCAGGTCAGTTCCTCTTCTTGAGCAGCCAATTAAGTTTACACTCCCTTACCAGTCTCACACTTAGGACCACTATATACCTGCACTAATTGCCCCAGAGCTAGATACCAGATAATCAGGGACAACCTCTATGCCTCACCCTTTTCTGATGAAAGCGAAATGATTTAAACCAGCCAACCTCTATGCCTCACCCTTTTCTGATGAAAGTGAAATGATTTAAACCAGCCAATCTTAAACCTGATTGTCCTGCCTCACCCTTTTCTTCCCACAGAAACAATAAAAGTGCTTTCCCACAGTTTCCCTTTCTCCCTCTGCCTCTAGTACTGCCCGAGTGGTCCTGGGTATGTTCTTCTCAGGGACCTGTAAGTATAACAAACTGTAAAACTCTTTCTGGTTTCACTCTCTTGGTGTGCATCTGGCCTCACCATACCTCACCCAAAGTAATATGGTTACAATAAATCCCTAGAGGAGTCACTGAAAAAAAGGAAGCAAGTAAGCATAGGAAAAAAAAAAAAAGAGAGCAAGCCAATGAAAAAATTTAAATGGAATACTAAGATTTAGTCAAATAATATTAAAAAAGACAGAAAAAAAGGAAAAGAGTTAAAAAGCAGAAAGGATAAATTGAACACAAATGTTAAAATGGTAAGCATGAACCAGTAGAACCAGTATTAATTATTAAACTTTGATGAACCAAACACTATAATAAAAAGACATATATTATAAGAATGCATGAAAAAACAAGACTCAACTACATGCTGTGTACAAAAGACACATCTTACATATAAAAACATAGATCAGATGAAAGTAAATGGATTAAAAATGTATACCATGCAAGCAGTATGCATAAAAAGGCTGAAACAACTGTTTAATATAAAACAGATCTAAGACAATAAGTATTATCAAAAATAATATGGGACATTTCATAAGGATTAAGGGGATGATTCATCCCTACGACTTAACTCATAAATATGCATCTACCTAATAATAACAGAGCTATGGAGTTTATACTAAAGCAAAAATTCATAGAACTAGAGAGAGAGAAAGAGACAATGCCACAATCATAGTAGGAGATATTGTCAAGAGTAAGAAGATCCACCTGACGATCCCAAGTAAGGATTCCCACCACATGGAGTACATCAAAGATCATAATAATGCCAGCACCCAGAAGTAGGAGTCCATAGACCCCACCCCACTGCATCTTCTGTGGGTTCGGATTCACTAAGGAAGACTCAATACCAAGGCACTGGTTGGAAAAACACTTTATTCACAAAAAGGAGAAGAGTCAAAGCAAGATCAGTGTCTGTAGTGTACGCTGGTCTCCCATGGCCAGTTGGTCCCTCCCAACACCCAACACAGGGCATGCCTGGCAAAGACCCCGTTCTCTTCTAATGGGAGTGGGCTGGCCAGGTACCATATGACACACATGCTTAAGCAATGTAAAGAAGTTCACTTTGTATCCAGGAGAGAGGAAAGGTTGTTCCTAATAAGGAGGAAGACTCCGGGGCCAAGCAACAATTCATCACCCATCTTCCTTACAAGGGAATGTTTCAGGCCCAGGGCACTGATTGGGCAATCCTAGAGAGGGGTGGCAGGTCATGAAATGGCTGCTTCCCCAACACAAAGTTATCTATTCCAATAAGAGCAAAAAGCTGCCTCTTCTAAGATGGAAACAGTGTACTGCGATCAACCTGCCACCAGGTGGCTGGCTGATCACCCAGAGGAATGATGCCATATTGAAGACTCAGTATTGTCCTCTGCTGCTGGCAGATTGGGCACTCAGGTGGCCATAGCCATGGCAGGTCACAGGATGGCTGCTTCCCCAACACATACTAACACTACTCTCTCAGAAATTGGTAGAACAACTAGATAAAATCAGCAAAGACATAGAAAATATGAAAAACACTATCAACTGCTTTGAACTATAGCCAACAACTGCAGAATACACATTCTTTTTATATGCGCATGAGGTAATTATCAATCTAAGGGCATAAAGTCAATATCAACAAATTTAAAATGATTGATATAGTACAAAATATGCTTTTTGACCAGAGTGGAATTAAAGGAGAAATCAGTAACAATAAGATATATATTATGAAAACTCCAAATTTTTGGAAATTAAAAAACATACTTCTACATAACCCTGGGTGAAAGAAGAAATCAAAAGGAAAATTAGGAAATGCTTTAAACTAAAAATAATAAAAATATGACATTGAAATTTGTGAGATGCTTCTAAAGAAGTAATTAGTCAAATACAGTTATAGCTTTAAATGCATGTATTAGAAGCAAAAAAGATCCAAAACCAATGACCTAAGGATCTATATAAAGAAATTAGACAAAGAAGAAAAAAATTAAACCAAAATAAATAGAAGGAAGGAAATAATAATGATAAGGGCAGATATCAATTAAACAGAAAATAAACAAAAATTAGAGAAAATTAATGAAACAAAGCTGGTTCTCAGAAAAAATCAATAAAGTTGATCAAGACAAAAAGAGAGAATATACTAATTACTAGTATCAGAAATAAAAGTGGGAAAATAACTATAGACATTACAAACATTAAAAGAATAATAAGGGGGGGCTTCCCTTCCCGGGTGGCGCAGTGGTTAAGAATCCGCCTGCCAATGCAGGGGACACGGGTTCAAGCCCTGGTCCAGGAAGATCCCACATGCCACAGAGCAACTAAGCCCGTGCATCACAACTACTGAGCCTGTACTCTAGAGCCCACAAGCCACAATTACTGAACCCACATGCCACAGCTACTGAAGCCTGTGCACTTAGAGCCTGTGCTCCGCAACAAGAGAAGCCACTGCAATGAGAAGCCTGTGCACCTCAACAAAGAGTAGCCCCCGCTCGCCGCAACTAGAGAAAGCCCGCATACAGCAACGAAGACCCAACACAGCCAAAAATAAATAAATTAAATAAATAAATTTTTTTAAAAAAAAGAATAATAAGGGGATATTGCAAAAAGTTTTCCTGCCAAGAAATTTGACAATTTACATTAATTGTCAACTCCTTGAATAACACAAATTACCAAAACTGACACAAGAAAAAATAAAATAATGCATTGCCATATACAAATTAAAGAAATTGAATTCATAGTTAAAACCCTTCTTTCAAAGAAACTTCAGGCCCAGGTGGCTTCATTACTAAATGTCATCAAACATTTTAAGAGAAATAATAGCAATCATACACAAACACTTTCAGAATATAGGAAAAAATGAATATGTATCAGCTCACTTGAGATCATTATCTCATTAATACTAAAACCACACACAGACAGTACCAAAAAAGAAAACTACAGATCAGTATTCCAATGAATATAGATACCAATTTTTTCAGAAAATATTATGAGACCATATCCAGCAACCCCAAAGGGTTTGAACCTAGGCCTTCAAACTTATTACCCAAAAAATCAGTCAGTGCAAATAACCATATTGATAAAATAAAAGACAATAAAACATATAATAATTTCAGTAGATGTAGGAAAAGCACTGTATATCCAACAGCCACTAAAGGTAAAAATTCTCAGAAAACTAGAAATAGAAACATCCTCACATTGATAAAAGTTATATAAAAATTACCAACAGCTTTTATACTCGATGATGAAATACTGACTGCTTTTACCTTAAGATGGGGAACAAGGCAGAGATGTCCGCTCTCAGCACTGCTATTCAGCATGACATTAAGGGTCTCAGTAACTGGAATAAAGTAAGAAAAAGAAATAAAATACATTAGCAGGGAATAATAAAATTATTTCTGTTCATAAAAGACATGATTGTTTACACAGAAGTCCCTGAGGAATATACATGACATGTTCATATGAATAAAATCTTAAGGAAATTATGACAGAGCTATTAGAACTAATAATTTAATTTAGCAAGGTCAAAGGATACAAGGTCAGTATGCCTTTTTTGAAATTAAACATTTTTGTTCTTTGAAAGATACAATGGAAGAACATGAAAAGGCAAGCAACAGATTTGGAGAAAATATTTGCAAACATATCTGTCATATCTCTGAAAAAGACTTAAATAGAATATATAAAGAAAATATTAAGATGATAAACTAATTAATCAGCAAAATATTTTAATAGACACTTCATCCAAGAAGATATATTAATGGACAATGAGCAAATATAGATGCCACCGCTAGGCATCAGGGAAATAGAAATTGAAAGCACAATATTAAAATACTACACACCCACTATAATGGCTAAAATTTGAAAGACTAACAAAACTCAGTGTTGGCAAAAATATAAAGGAACCAGTCGTTGGTGGGATTGCAAAATGGTAAAATCTCATTGGAAAATAGTTTGGCACTTCTTTATGAAATTAAATGCACATTTACTGTATAATTCAGCAATCCCATTCCTAGATATTTACTCAAGTGAAATAAATACATACATCCACAAAAGACTTATATGTGAATTAAGACTTCATTATTCTCAGCTTCACTATTCATAATATTCAAACATTTGAAATAACCTCCATGTCCATCAACTGGTAAATAGATTTTTAAAAATAGAGTAAATCTGTGCTATTGATATCTACTCAACAATAAGAAGGAATGAACCACTGATACATGGAACAATATGAGGTGAATCTTAAAAGCATTCTGAGGGGGAAAAACATATAACTATTTGCATGGAATTCTACAGAAGGCAAAAATATAATGTAGAAAGCATATTAGTATATTAGTTGGCACCTGGGGTTGTGATTTTGGGGATGAAATTTAATACAAACAGGACTAAGGTAACCTCATGGTATGATGGTAATATTCTACATTTTGATTATGGTCATTAATCATTATAAGACTGTATAAAACTGTATACCTAAAAATGGAGCATTTTAGAATGTGTTTGTATAACTTCTACCTCAGTAAAGATGGGCAAAAAAAGCAGCCAAGAAAATGAAAACATAATAATGAAGAGATAAAAATTATGTGTGAATTGATAAAGCAAATAAGCAAAGAAAATATAGCATGCTTATAATTTGGGTTCTTAAAGAAGAAAACAGAAACAATGAAATATAAATGATATTCAAAACTATAACCAAAGAGAACTTTTCCATGGATAGGAGATATGAATCTAAATGCTTAAAGGACTTATTGTGATATCTGAGTTGTTTGTACCAGAATGTCCTAATAAAACTATTAGACCTTATATATAAAGAGTACATCCTCAGGTCTCCTGAGGATGGGGAGAAACTAGACCTTTACAAAGGAAAGAAATCAAGTTGGCGTCAGTCTTCACAACATCTAGGTGTGAAGCAATAGAGTGGAGCATTATTTAAAACAAACAAAAAAATCTCAAAGAAATATATTGTAGCCAGACTTTACATCTAACCATACTGTCTGTCATTCAATTTTAAAAGCTATAGAAAAACAGTTTCAATCATTTAAGTACTTAGATAGTACTACATTCAGATATCTTTTCAGATGAATCTAGTAGAAGACTAGCTTTATCCAATCAAGGTATGACTGGGGATACTCAGGCAAAAGAACTAATGGTGAATACTGAATATTTTCAATTATAGAACTGAGACTAAAAAGTGGAAACAAGCATGGACGATTAGCATGCCAGTGATATACGTTCAAAGTAGAAATAACACATCTAAAAAATGGGAAGAGAAGGGAGAGAGAAACAAAAACATATAAATCTCATTGATTGTTACATAAGTAATATGTGGGAGTCAAATGATCTTGTTTAAAGATGACTTAAAAATGGGAGAAGCCAAATTTTAAAAGGGGGTGTAGAGCATTATAGAAGATGCTAGATTAAAGATGCACCTTCCTAGATAGTAAAAGAAAGAACAAGGAAAACTGACCACATTGAGAAGAGATCTAGAAAATATAAAATAAGACATATTAATATAGCATAAGTAGTATGAAATAATTGATACCAAAATAATTCATTTATATAAGGGTAAATGGGCTTAACTCCCTTATTAAAAGAAGAATTTGAGATTGGCTCATAAGCAAAACCCACACTTAGCTGACTAAAAGACACACATAAATCAAAGCAAAATATAAAATAATGAACAAATGTATACAAGCAAAATGCAAGGAATAAGTAGGTGTTATGATTCTGATATTAGAAAAAGTGAATTCAGTCCAAAATACACTAAATTAGAAAAAGGACACTTTATAATGCCAAAGGCCACAATTCACAGTGAAAATATAACAAGAATATATATGTATCAAATAACATAGGAAACACCTTCATAAAGCAGAAATACATGGAAAAACAAAAGCTACATGGTGATATAGAGTACTACTAGTAATAGAGTTCTTTAACTTGTAACCCAAAGAGAGATCAAGTGCAGACAAATAGCTAAGAATGTAAAAGACTTAATAGGGAGTAAATCTTTTTCTCAAATACCTGAAGTACATCTTCAAAATTGGCCATATATCAGGTCACAAAGAAAATCTCAACAAGTTTTCATAAAGATGGAAAACTAAAACCAGCACTATATGGCCATAATAAAACAAAATGTAAAGTTAAAGTCTCTTCAACCTGGACTTCGATTTTCCTCCTCATTTTGGGTCATATTTTCCTGCTTCTTTGTATGCCTTATAACCTTTGACCAGATGCCAGATATTATAGATTTTACCTTGTTGGATACTATATATTTTGTATTCCAATGGATATTCATGACCTATATTCTTAGAGGTAGTTCAGTTACTACCTCTGGAATCATTTTGATCCTTTTGAATCTTATTTTTTTAGGTTTGAAAAGTAGAGTGAGAGCAGCAATTAGTGTAGGGATAATTTGTTCCACTGCAGAGTCAAAACCCAGCTGAGCACTCTACCCAAGGCTTTGTGAATTATGAAGTTGAAAACAGCTCTGGTTATTTCCAGCCCTGTGTGATCCCCAGAGGGTGTTGCTTCTAATCCTTTCTGGTATTTTTTCCACAGCCTTAGGTTGTTTCCTTATACACCTGTGATTATCAGTACTCAACCTGAAAGGGACTTTATGCAGATCTCTGGAATTCTCTCTCTTTATAGCTCTGTCTCCTCCAGGAATCTGTCCTGAGAATCCAACTGCCTTGTACTCCCTGGACTCTCAGTTCCATCTTATCAATACAAGGAGACTGCCAGGATCCACCTGAACTCCTCTTCTCTGTGCTATGGCCTCAAAACTGTCTCTATACATTAAACTGGAAAAATCATGAAGCTCACTGTGCTCATTCCCTATCACACAGTGTCACTGTTTTTCATTCCCTGAAGCCCAATATCTCAAAAACCATCATTTCATATATTTTAATGATTTTTAAAAATTATTTCAGTTGGGAGGGCAAATTCAATTACTGCTGTGAATACACTTTTAAAATAATTTTAATTTATAACCATGTGACATATTCAAAAATTGAATGAATCAAAAAGATTGGGAAAAACCCAGACTAAAATTAAACGCACACAAAAATAAGTGAACACAGCTATATAAAATTGATAACCACAGAGAAAAAAATAAATTTGTTAACTTTTGAAAACAGTACTCTTTTCACTCATAGAAGGGTATAATCTAAGCACAAAAATAACTATCAAAAGATCTTGGACTTTTTAGTAGCTTTAGTTAGTGGTGGTACTGGAGAATAATTTTGCAAATGAGAAAATATATTTAAGTTGTTGGTAACCAGGGTTTTCACTGTATGAGAAAGGAGATACAAAAACAAAGTATGGGAATCTTCTCTACTTATATAGAGAAAAATAAATATCTATTTGAAAGACATATACGTAACAAAACAGCCAAGCCCACATTCTTTGTTACTTTTAGCCTTCTTTATATTGATTTTTTATATTCTTCATATTAAATTTTTATACTTTTACAGATTTAATATTTTCAAAGATTCCACATGATTTAATTATTTATAATTATTATTTTCTTTTTTGATGCTCAAATGATCTACAAACCAGCCAGTTCAAGACATTTTAATCTGAGTCTTTTGCCCTTTCAGCACTACCCTAGACACTTAAATCATTCTTGCTTTCTGGAATAAAAAAGACATTCAGGACCATATTTGTTTTTCCATTACTCAAGACATAGAATCAGCAACTTTCTTCATTCCTTTTAGTGGAAAACTGTATTTGAGGTCAAAATTTGGTCAGTTACTTACAAATGAGATGGTTCTAGACATGCAGTGGTGGTGGGTAGGGTGACAACATTGCAGGTTATTGTACTGGCAGAGATGGAAAATATCTTATTTTTAGTGTTATGAGTATCCATTTATTTTTCATTTTAAATCTTATGTTATCTTGTCCCTTCAAATTTTCTTCCTATATAAAAAATAATTTCCTCTATAACTTGCTTATTTAGATTTTCAGCCCTTCAGCTAAGCTATAATATCTCTTTCTTATTAAGTCCATGGTACAGACAATGTTTGTGTCCCTCCAAAATTCATATGAGATCTAATCCCCAATGTGATGGTGTTTGAGGTGGGAGTCTTTTTGAGTTCACTAGATCATGAGAGTGGAGCCCTCATGAGGGATTAGTGCCTTTATAAAAGAGGCCCCCAAAAACTCTTTACAACTTTCCACCTCGTAAAGACACAGCAAGTATTAGACGGCTGTCTATGAACCAGGAAGCAGGCTCTCACCAGACAGCAAATATGCAAATGCCTTAATCTTGGACTTCCCAGCCTCCAGAACTATGACAAATAAACTTCTATTGTTTATAAGCCACCTAGTAAGTGTTATTTTATTACAGCAGCCCGAATGGACTAAGTCAGTCCATTGGCTCATTGATCACAATTTTGTAATCACTTATTGACTTATTTCAGGTATGTTATTATATTCCTATATTATATTGGCTTTCTAATAGATCTTCATTTCCAAATTTACTATGTACAGTTTTATAGCAACAACAACCCCTGCACTGCTAATTGTATCAGGCAGAGTTCCAACAGAGAATAGCCATAGTCAAACAGGAAATTAAGGAGAATTTAACAAAGAGACTATTTACACAGATGTGGGCAAGGGCTAAAGGGAACCAACTAGAGATGGTGCAGTATCCTGTGGTAGCAAAAGAAGAAAACTCTTACAACTCCTAGACCAGAAATGAAAACAGGGGACCACAATTAGCCAAATCTAGAGCATACAGTAGAGGCCACTGGAAGGAGAGGGAGGAATGGACTTTAACAGAGGACTAGAGCCAGGCCATGACCTTATAGGGAGGGATCCTGAAAATAAATACCCCCAAACACTTCTCCATCTGCCCTCTTGTCTCCTACTGATTCCTCTCATTGGCTAACTCCAAGGGTAAGATGGGGGTAAGAGAGTCTAATGATGCAGCCCATATAGCTTGGCCTCCTGCAGCAAGAGCTGGGCAGAGAACAAATTTTAGGAATGAAAAAACAGAAAATGTCTACCTCCCTCTCCCTAAAAGCCTCCTCTTTCTAAGCTCCAAATCATTTCTTTAACTGCCAGTTTCACTATTCCATGCTATTTCAAATCTATTATCTTCAAAACACAATATATTTGCAGAGTTCCACCCAAAGCTTATTTTTCTCTCCTACTAGGTAAATGAAGGCCTCATCCAAACATGTGCTCAAGCCAGAATGTGACTGTCATCTTTGACTTCTTTCTTCTAATACAGTCATCCTTCAGACAACATGATCTGTATATTATACCTTTAAATTATTTTTAAAATCTATCTCTTTCTAGTCCTGACTGTCATAGTCTTAATTCAGGCACTTAGTATCTTCTTTATGGACTATTATAATAGATTCCTAACTGGTCTTTCTACCACTAAACTTGCCCCCATCCATTTTGTCCTTTATATTTCTACTCTCAAATTCTTCTCCTTCTCTTCAAGCCATATTGTCTCTTACTAGGACTACTTGTAGATCCTACTCATTTGACTTTTTAGTCCCCCTACTGTTCTGCTCAAGTCAGCCAACATTATACTGTAACCTGGTCATGTCTTTCATCTGATCATTAAGTAAAGGTCAAACTCCTTAACCTGGTATTAGTGCTCTTTTGTGATCTACCACAAACCCATCTTTCTAGCCTCATTCTCAGCACTCCTTCACATTAATCTTATGCTCCAACCAAACCAAAGTATTTATAACTCCCCATACACAATATATATAATTTTTACAACACGCGTTTATTGATTGCCTATAATATGTCAGACACTAAGCTAGGTGCTGTGTATAAAAAGATGGATGAAACTAAGTTCATACCCTCAATAGTTTCCTTTAATCATAATATTTCTGCTATCTGCAGGACAATTTCCATTTTGTCAGCCTGGAAAACTATTAATCCATCTAGATTTAGCTTAAACATGGCTCCTTCTGTGAAGTCTTTCCTGATCATAACAATTAGAGATAGTTACTCCTTCTATAGTGTCCACTAATACCATATGCACATTTATATTTTAACACTTCATACCCTACTGCTTTTATTTACTTCTATGTCTTGCACTCGGACTAGATTCTGAGTAATATAAGCATATTTTGCAAATCTGTGTATCCCTAGCAACTAGAAGCAATCTCAATAAATGTTCATCAATTAAAGAATGAATGAATGATGAAGTCAGTGAATTAGAGTACGAGAGCTGAGGTGAGAAAAGAGGAAAGCAGAGAAGAGAGAAGAGAAGGGGAAAAACAAGAAAAAGTCCTCTACAACCTCATTTTGAATCTGTTTTGGGGCCATAATATTTTCAGGGTTGAGACAAAAAGCAGGACAATAAGACATTTGTTTCATCATGTCCAAATATTTTACACTGAGCAATTATCTTTATAGTAGGTTTAATTTCAAGGGCTATATTCTGTGGCTACATTTTAATTAGTCAAAAGCGATTTCACTTGTCAAGAATTGGAAAGCCTACAAAGTGACCTCATTAAAATCAATGAGAAAGGTCATGTACAGCAATGTTCACATGTGCAATCTTACCTAGAAGCAGCCCAAGCTATAAATCATATCTACCAACTTTGAATTATAGTAAATATTTCATTCAGTGCTATTACATACAGTATCTGTGTAAAAGCATTGTTCAGAAAGAAATTTAACTCCTAGAATAAACTGGAATGTGCTGATTTTCAGGTGAGTTATTTAGACTGTTCCCTTTTACATGAGTTATTCTGTAAATCTCAGTTCGGTTTTGCTATTTCTTTCAATGGAGTATGCCTTTCTTTCCTATTTATATGATTTTTGTTATAATTTTGAGGAACATAAATACAAATTTAAATATATTTGCATTTAACCTGAGGTTAAATGTGTTTCCAATATTATTTTATTTATATTTAAGGAATTACTATTATTCAAAATATAGTAATGAGGAAAGGAAGATCATTTGGAGTAGTGGAATAAGCAATGGATGGGGCTTTAGGTGACATAGGCTCCAGCCCTTAAACTGGTTGGTCTTAGGCTAAGTGACTTTCCTTCTGGACTCCAATTTTCTCTTCTGGAAAATTCTGTGCTCAACTAGATCTGAGATGGCAAACTAGAACATCACAGTTTGAATCCTTTAGGAGATGGGTTTTACAAAAAATGTTTTGGTCTGTGTAGCATTAAAAAATGAAAAAAAATTTGTAACTATATTTGGTGATAGATGTTAGCTAGACTTAATTGTGGTGATCATTTCACAGTATATACATATATCAAATCATTATGTTGTATACCTACAACTAATATAATGTTATATGTCAATTATATATCAATAAAAATTAATTAGAAAGATTCAGGTAGGCTTTCAATCTCAGATTTGCTAAAGTCCCTCTCCTTCCTTCACTTCTAAACTGATCATGCACAGAGCAGACCCAAAGAAGGACAGCAAAGGCTTTGAGAACTGAACTGCAATATAAACAATGCCCAAGGACCAGACCAAACCTTGCTCTGATCTTTCTAATGTCATAAACCAGTCCCAGTTCACATCTGTTATATACTCGCACACATGTGAGAAATAAATTTGTAGGCTTTAGGATGAATGATCATTAAGATCCCCTTCATATTAAAATGTTGTAAATTTTTCAGAGAAATTTAGATATTACTAGTAGGAAGGATATTTAGTCTGTCTCTGGGAAAGTCTATCACTACTTGTGTATTGTTACATTGGCTTGTGAAGGTAGTTTTGCTATGGCCATTGATTTGAGGCTTAGCTGTCTGACACCTTCTGGAATATTAGTCTTTTTTTTTCTGTTTCCTGAAAAGAGGACCCTGTAAATCTACATTTTATATAATTAAGTGTGGCTTTTATATTCTTGACTATACTCTCACATGACACACAGTACATGGTCAATAATATTTTGAATGAATAAATCTGCAACAAGATACAAGGTAGAACAAATGTTGCCAATAAGTAGAACTTAATTATGGCATAATTTTGAAACACCTTAAATGCACAAACAAATATTTATCCAACTTCTTCAAGTTCAAAGATACAGGATATTTTAAAAGCTAAATTTAAAAAAATATTAAAAGTGTCAATCCAATTGGAAACCAAAGGAAAGAGAAAATTCTGATAAATCAATTTAGATCACTGTACAATTATGTATTTCCAAATTCCTTGAAGAAATAACTTCTCTGAATTTTAACAACATTATTCTTTCTGCTTCATTTTTGGAGTGGGGGTAAGTTCAATAAATTGTCTTAGGGGAGCATTAGTATCTTCTATAAGACAGAGATTGAAAGCTGACTTTTACTTTGTCTTACATCCTTCATATATTGGCCAATCAGTAATTATTTGTAGAGTTCAGTTTCAAGGATTTTTGTTAATCTGTGAATTTTCCATTTTCTTTTTAATTAAAATTTATAAAATGCATCTTTTTTTTTTGCAGAAGCTTAGAGTTGAATTTAAAACCAAATATAATAGAATTAACTAGCTACTCTTGTTTCCTCATATTTTTACTCTTTAAAATAAAGAATAAAAAACGTTGCGAACTTTAACTTAGAATCTTGAATGATCATGTTTGCAGGCAAGACAAATGGGACATAATATGGGTTTTATTGTAATAGTCACTCGAATAATGGTATCTACTAAAATGGACATTAATGGACATTATCTATTTCTATAAACCAGTGTATGATGAAAAAAAGTCCAGGCTTATTATATAGTTTTACTTTCACGGATACTAAAGAAAACTTTTATTAATCTCTGATGATCATCAAAACCCAGTAAGTACACAGGTTTGATGATGTGGTCATTTGCAGAAATTACCTGCTAAGAAAAATGCATGTAGTTATATTTTGAAAATCAGAATATGATTACCTGTTATTTTGATTATCTGAAATTTCACTATGCCTGCCGATGTGTGTCTTTTCCATTATGAGATCTCCAGCTTAAAAGAAATTGCATCCTGCCTGTAGTCCCATCAGATCATTGAGGATCCACTGTATAAACAACTGTTTAGAAAAGTATTTTCCTTTTGTTAAAATTGATGATAACTTGATAGTTAAAATTGACTGCTAACTTTGGAAACAAATTTTCAGAAGTTTCTTCTTCCTTCGCTGTCCAGGTTGTTGACTGTGATTTATCTTAAGATAAAAAATTCTTATTTTGTTTGTATTCAGGTTGCAATAAAGTGAGGTCTGATCTCTCATTCAAAAGGGAGACTAGAAAGCAGAATGAGAAGTGGAGTTGATGCAAGTTCTCCCTTCTTCAACTTTAGGTAGTGATGATTTTTACTAATGAATTGCTGATGGCAAAGATTCTTTAGATTCCATTCACAAAATACTAATTTGGGAAAAAATGGGCAGGCTTTGATGTTTGTGGTTGTTTCATGTTGTTGTTTGTGGAGTTAACCTACAAAATAACTTTAGCACTTAAAACTAGGATATATGACACTGGTTCTAGCCACAATGCCTACTATATTACAGTGGTTACATCTAAAAACTAGACAAAACAAACAAACAAACAAACAAAACCCCAAAACCCCTCCCAACTCTCTGAGAACTCTAGAAAGGCCAATACGGAGGAAGTGGGTTTCTTTTTTTTTTCTTCCTTTATCTTCCAGCTTTAGCTTCAGAGAAGGCCAAATCAGTAACTGAATAGTAGGCAGGTTAGCAAATACTCCAAGAGAAAGCCTGTCTTTTAGAGCCAGAAAAATATCCATTTTCATTTATTTTCTTTTCTTCTCTCATTCATGCCTTAAACCAGTCCCATTTGAGGCACAGCGACTAATGTATGATCACCTAAGACCAGGAGAAAAAGGCCATCTCTCTGAATAGAGGAACTGGTCAAAATGTTCCCTGTTATGCAGAGAGTAGGGGGAAAAACCTCATAAATTGCGTATCTCTTTTCCCTTGTCACTTCACCCTAAGTGCAGCCCAAGTGGCATGGGCCTGTACTGCATTGTGAGAAGCTAAAATTTTGAGAGAATTCCATCTTTCTGGCCAGAAGAATGGGAAAATGGATCCCTTACAGCTGAAGAGTGTGGGGGGAAAGTCTCCGAGAGGAAAGAGAAGGGGAATCACTGTTTCTGAGTATGAACCAACTAAAGGTCATGGCTGATCCCCAAGCTTTGCATGCATGCAATACACCCAAAAAAGATAACAGAGCATTTGAAAAGTAAGCTACCATATAAAAGTTGTCCAAGGTCCAGACCAAACCCTGAGTGGCATATGCAAGGAGCACACTGGGACAATATTCAAAAGGTTTTGAAAAATGAATTAGCTTTGGAACCACCTTCCTGGCTTTGGAAGGCAAGGAAGAACTGGAGTCTGAACCTTACCAGGTTGATGCCTATGAAAACAAGAACAGTGACAACAAATCAGCATTCTCCAAAGGATTTTAAAAGGAATAAGACCCTCATTATAATATTCAAAATGTCCAGGATACAATGCAAAATTACTCAACATACCAAGAAACATGAAAATCTGACAAAAATCTCAAAAGAAAAGGCAGTCAACAGATGCCAGCTCTGAGATAATATAGCAGTAAGAATTCTCAAACAATGACCTTAAGGCGTTTGTTATTAGTATGTGTAATTAACTAAAAGTGAATACTCTTAAAACAAATGGAAAGTGATTATATTCTCAGCAAAGAGGAAATAAACTATATAAACAAAAACAAATAGAAATTTTGACTTTCAAAATATAGTATTTGAAGTAAAAAATGTCCTGAATATACTCAATAACAGAATGGAGATGAAAAAGGAAGGAGTCAGTGAACTTGAAATTAGATCAATAGAAATATTCCAAACTGAAGAACAGAGAGGAAAACAACAATGAAAAATTGAACAGAACATCAGGGATTTTTAGAATGACATCAAAGCATCTATTACTCATGCCACTGGAGTCCCTGAAAGAGAGGAGAATGAGATTAGTGCAGAAAACTATTCAAAATACCAATGATGAAAACGTCCAAGATTTAGTAAAATATGTAAATTGTATTTGTAAAGTTCTGTGAACTATAACTAGATAAACTTAGAGAAAATCATGTTCAGACACATCATAAACTGAATTCCAAAGGTAAAGAAAAAAATTTATTTCCTACATATAAGGAAACAACAATTGGAATAATTGCAGATTTCTCATCAGAAACCATAGAGGCTATAAGACACTGGAATATCTTTGAAACACTAAAAGAAAAAGAACTGTCAATGCAGAATTGTATAACCAGTGATAATAAACTTCAGGAATGAAAGGCAAAATAAAGGCATTTTCAGATGAAGAAAAACTAAGAGAATTCAAGACTGGTAAACCTACTGTAAAAGAGTACAAAGGGTCTTTTTTCAGGTTGAAGGAAATAATGCCAGAAGTAAGCTTAGAGCATGAGTATTAAAGGAAGAGTAACAGGCATGGTAAATATCTGGGTACGTAAAACAAATGATCTTTCTCCTCTTAAGGTTTTTACGATATGTATGACTTGAATGAAAAATTGTAAATTTTCTGGGAAACATTTTAATGTACATAGATACATATATGACAACTGTAACATAAAGGGGAGAGATTAAATGGACCTATATGGTTACAAGACACTATACATAGTTTAAGTAGACTGTGAGAATGCATATTAAAATGTATAGTGAAACTCCTAAAAAAAATACAGAGATAACACATAAAAGCCAATAGATAAAATGAAATATTAACATATATCCAAATAATAAAAGAGAACACTAATTAATGATGAATTAATTAATCAAGACACTGTGGTTTTAGTGAAAGATTAGACACACAGATCAATGCCACAAAATATAAAGTCCAGAAATAGACATATATGTATATGGTCTGTTGATTTTTGCCAAAGCTGCAAAAGCAATTCAATGGAGAAAGGACAGTCTGTTCATCCAAATGCAAAAAAAAAAAAAAAATCATGATGTACACTTTACCCTTTATACAAAAATTAATTCAAATTGGCTCACAGACCAAAACATAAATACTAAAATTATAAAACTTTTAGAAGAAGACAAGAGAGGAAATCTTTGTGACCCTGAGTTAGGCAAAATATCTTAAGTATGACATTAGGAGCATGATCCATTAAAGAAAATATTGATGAATTGGACTTAAATTTAAAATTTGGTTGTGTGAAAGATGCTATAAAGACAATATAAAGACAAGCTAAGAATAGGAAGAAAACATTTTCAAATCACATATTGACAAAGGACTTTTACCCAAATATATGAAGAACACTGAAAATTTGGTCATAAGAAAACACACAACGCAATGGAAAAAAAAATGGACAAATTACCTGAACTGACACTTCACATCAATATACAAACAAACAAATATAATGACAATAAGCACGCAAAAAGATGTATGTATAGGGTATGTATAGTTTAATAAACCCTCAGGGTCCTGTAATTTTATGTAAAGTTTTCATCCCTTGAATATCACATATATTTTAAGACTACAATTTACCAATAAATATGATAAGACTTGAAAAAAATGGGTGATCTGGCAGTGGCAAGTTACATCATGGAAAGTATGTTCCAAGATGTAATGAAGAGTGGTAACTTTTTTTTTCTTTTCTGCCCAGCATACTTCATCAGTCCCTTCTTCTTGTAACAACTTTCATCTCCTCTTTCTTTTGGGAAATAGTAGCTGCCTCATTCAGGCCAATCACATAATATACTCCCTTGGGTTCATTGATTGTTCTCTGATTGGTTCTGCAAATTATATACAGATCCGTGTGCGAAGTTCTCTTTTGCCACTGGGTTTACAGTGCTGGGTTGATGTTCACCTGAAATCTATCAGTAAACAACATTCCAAGCTACATGGCACAAGCCTATCTGCAGTAAGAGAGAATGAGACAAACTAAAAGAAAGAAAAGATCTGGATGTATGAGTGAGGGCAAGGAGGGAGGGAGCTGATGACATCATTTGACATAAACCAATAATTCCCCTCTTAAACTTATGATTGATTGGGTCAGGTCCTTGTAACTTTGAAGGAAACAAATATGGCAACAGCAGACTTAAAATTAACATTACAAGCAGCAAAATGGCAAAATTTATATCCCTCAAAACTGATCACATCATAGAGAGGAAGACAACCTTGAGAAATTGTCAAAATATAGCATATAGAGACAAAGGAAACAATGAAAAGGTGGTAAGTGTAGAAAAATATATGAGTGAAATAACCCAAGACACAGAGGTATTTCTAAAGATGAAATAAGAATAACTGGAATTGGAGAAAAATAAATGTTACAAAATTTTTTAGAGTGAGTTTCATAAAAAGACAGAAGGTAATTCTTCCAGTGCCCAAGGGAAGCCAGAAGTACTCTCAGGAGTTGGTGAATAAATACCATGTCTCTTTCAACCTGTAAGTGAGATAATCCTGAGGTGTGTTTTTTGAACTTTTCTGAGAGTTTACCTGTGGAAACAAGCATCAGTTGCTCACTGTGATAGCTGGTTTACTAAACTAAAGCACTTCTCCTGGCTGCCTTTCCTTTCCACAACCACTCCCCTACTGTTGTCTCTGGTACCTCCCAGATAATCTACTTACACTCAAATCCTTATATCAAGGTTTGCTTTAAGGGGAAGCTGCAAAGTAAAACAGCTAATGCTTTTGTTTCTTATTTAACTAATAAAATAGAATCAATCAGAAAGGTGTTCCACATACTCCCTCCTTCACATTTACCATCCTATCTGCAGAAGACCTCTGTATGGTTCTCTATGTGATACACTGAAAACTAAAAGTGGAGTGCCACTCACAGTGCAGTCAGTGATCAATTCTCAGACCTTATATTGTTTGACATATTAGAAGACTTTAATATGTTTGGTAACTCTCTCCTTTAGCAAAAAACTTTCTTCATTTAGCTTCCCAGATATCACACTCCATGGGTTTTCTTTCTACCTCACTAGCTGCTACTTTACAGTTTCCTTGGCTGGTCCTTCTTGTTATACTTTAAACACTGGAACACTCCAGAACTCAGTTGTTTGTCATCTTATATTCTCTGTCTACACTCTGTCACTTGGTCATCTCAAACAGATTCATCACTTTAATCTTCATCTATATAATAGACATTCAGCCCACACCACTAACTAATTTTACACCAATTTATCCAATTATTTTCTGGACATCAACTTCTCAGTGTTAAATGTAAAATGAACACCAGATCTACCCCTCCAATGAGTTCCTTATGCAGTGTTCCACACCTTGGAAAATGGTATCCCCATTACTCCAGTTATTCAGGCCAATCCTGGTGTGGTTCTTGACTTTTACTTTCTTTCACACTGTCCTTCAGCAAATTATGTTAATTCTGCCTTTAAAATATATCCAAAATACAGTTGTTTGTAGATATCTCACCCATGGTTAAATTGTTTGCTAGTCTTCAAAATGTATATTGTATTTGTGCTCATTTTTGAGGTATTCTACAAATAGTATTGACTACACTATTTGCATCATCAAATCTTCAATAACACTGGTCTAGTTTTGGAAAGGTGACTGTTTGAATATCGTCAAAAAGGAAAGTGTAACAAAATTTCAAATCTTCAAAGTGTCATTTAAACTCCTGGGGAGAGACTGTAAATATAAACTCCACTTTCTCACTTTGGACTTAAAATTATTACACTAGTGGGAATCTAACTTTCTCATAAGTTGAGTAACAAAATCAAGAGACTGCTAACAATGCTTATCTCTAAGCTGGGAGTGGAAGTTGAGGGGATCCTTTCCTTCTTCTTTATATATAATTTTGTTATGCTTAAATTGCTAACTATATACATGTGTTACTTTCATAATTAAAGACTGAATAAAGCTATTTAAACAATCTTTGTAAAAGAGTGCTATTTAGGAAGAGATTTGCACTAAAAGATATAAATAATTATTACAAAGAAATTTAATTAAATAGTGTTGTTCTAGTGGAATAATTGATTGAAAGGCCAATGGAATAAAATAGAAATAACAAGAAAAAGCCTTAGTAGTTAAAATAATTTAGAACATGACAAATGTATAGTATATTGATTAAGAGCACAGATTCTAAAGTTTGAATACTTGGGTCCAAGTTCTGGATATGCTCCTTATTATCTGGGTGACCTTAGGCAAGTTACTAAACCTATCTATGTAACAGTTTCTTCATCAGTAAGGGAGGAATAATAATAGTACTTAACTCATAGGATAATTGGGAGGTGTAAATGAATTAATATATAGGTATAAGACTTAGAACAGTGACTATCAAATAACAAGCATTATATTGGGGTGGCCAAAAAGTTCGTTCGGGTTTTGGTATGTTATGGGCAAACCAGAATGAACTTTTTGGCCAACCCAATATAAGAGTTATCTATTATTAACAGAAATCAGAGGCACATATATAAATTGTATGTATCTCACTACTTAGTAAAATTTGTTTCTCATGCATGTATATGCAAGCAATTCTGAAATTATATCTAAAATAGGATAGAGCAAGTAGGTAATATATATATAAAGCTATTTTACTGTAGCTACATAAGATTTTAATACTTGAAGGAGTAAGGGAAAGTGTTTACAGGAATTCTGTGTAAAGATTTTGCAAGTGAATTTGTAAATCAAATGAATAATATAGCAATAAATAATATTGTCATGTTAGCTTTTGAATAAAAAATACTTATACCATGACTGCTTATTACAAAATGAAATATATTCCAGATGAATGAAAGAGGTTTTATGTATGTTTTTAAAACACTGGAAAAACATAGAGGAGAATAACTATATTAACTCTGTACTGAGAAGTGTTCTATATGCATACAACCAGTACAAGAAATCAAAACTAAATATAGGGGAGACCGTCAGGATGGCAGAGGAGTGAGACGTGGAGATCACCTTCCTCCCCACAAAAAAATCAGAAATACACCTACATGTGGAACTACTCCTACAGAATACCTACTGAATGCTGGCAGAAGACCTCAGACTTCCCAAAAGGCAAGAAACTCCCCACGTACCTAGGTAGGGCAAAAGAAAAAAGAAAAAACAGAGACAAAAGAATAGGGATGGGACCTGCACCTCTGCGAAGGAGCCGTGAAGGAGGAGGAGTTTCCAGGCACTGGGAAGCCCCTTCACTGGGGGTGGCGGGTGGGAGGCTTCAGAGCCATGGAGGGGAGTACAGCAATAGGGGTGCAGAGGGCAAAGCAGAGAGATTCCCGCACAGAGGATCGGTGCCGACCAGCACTCACCAGCCCGAGAGGCTTGTCTGCTCCCCCGCCGGGGTGGGCGGGGGCTGGGAGCTGAGGCTCGGGCTTCGGAGGTCAGATCCCAGGGAGAGGACTGGGGTTGGCGGCGTGAACGCAGCCTGAAGGGGCTAGTGCACCACAGCTAGCCGGGAGGGAGTCCGGGAAAGACTCTGGACCTGCCTAAGAGGCAAGAGACCACTGTTTCCGGATGCGCAAGGAGAGGGGATTCAGAGCACCGCCTAAATGAGCTCCAGAGACAGGCACGAACCACGGCTATCAGCGCGGACAGCAGAGACGGGCATGAAATGCTAAGGCTGCTACTGAAGCCTGTGTGCAAGCACAGGTCACCATCCATACCTCCCCTCCCAGGAACCGGGGCAGCCCGGCATTGCCAGGGTCCCGTAATCCAGGGACGACTTCCCCTGGAGGACACACGGCGGTCCTCAGGCTGTTGTAACGTCATGCCGGCCTTTGCTGCCACAGGCTCGCCCTGCATTCCGTACCCCTCCCTCCCCCACTCCCCCAGCCTGAGTGAGCCAGAGCCCCTGAATCAGCTGCTACTTTAACCCCGTCCTGTCTGAGCAAAGAACAGACACCCTCAGGCGACCTACACACAGTTAGCAGAAGGAAAGAAATCATAAAGATCAGATCAGAAATAAATGAAAAAGAAATGAAGGAAACAATAGCAAAAATCAATGAAACTAAAAGCTGGTTCTTTGAGAAGATAAACAAAATTGATAAACACCTAGCCAGACTCATCAAGAAAAACAGGGAGAAGACTCAAATTAACAGAATTAGAAATGAAAAAGGAAAAGTAGCAACAGACACTGCAGAAATACAAAGGACCATGAGAGATTACTAGAAGCAACTATATGCCAATAAAATGGACAACCTGGAAGAAATGGACAAATTCTTAGAAAAGCACAACCTTCTGAGACTGAACCAGGAAGAAACAGAAAATATAAGCAGACCAATCACAAGCACTGAAATTGAAACTGTGATTAAAAATCTTTCAACAAACAAAAGCCCAGGACCAGATGGCTTCACAGGAGAATTCTATCAAACATTTAGAGAAGAGCTAACACCTATCCTTCTCAAACTCTTCCAAAATACAGCAGAGGGAGGAACACTCCCAAACTCATTCCACGAGGCCACCATCACCCTGATATGAAAACCAGACAAAGATGTCACAAAGAAAGAAAGCTACAGACCAATATCACTGATGCACATAGCTGCAAAAATCCTCAACAAAATACTAGCAAACAGAATCCAACAGCACATTAAAAGGTCATACACCATGATCAAGTGGGGTTTATTGCAGAAATGCAAGGATTCTTCAATATATGCAAATCAATCAATGTGATAAACCATATTAACGAATTGAAGGAGAAAAAACGTATGATCACCTCAATAGATGCAGAAAAAGCTTTCAACAAAATTCAACACCCATTTATGATAAAAACCCTCCAGAAAACAGGCATAAAGGGAACCTACCTCAACATAATGCAGGCCATATATGACAAACCAACAGCGAACATCGTTCTCCGAGGTGAAAAACTGAAACCATTTTGTCTAAGATTAGGAACGAGACAAGGTTGTCCACTTTCACCACTATTATTCAACATAGTTTTGGAATTTTTAGCCACAGCAATCAGAGAAGAAAAAGAAATAAAAGGAATCCAAATCAGAAAAGAAGAAGTAAAGCTGTCACTGTTTGTAGATGACATGATACTATACATAGAGAATGCCAAAGAGGCTACCACAAACTACTAGAGCTAATCAATGAATTTGGTAAAGTAGCAGGATACAAAATTAATGCACAGAAATCTCTTGCATTCCTACACACTAATGATGAAAAATCTGAAAGAGAAATTAAGGAAACACTCCCATTTACCATTGCAACAAAAAGAAAAAAGTACCTAGGAAAAAACCTACCTAAGGAGACAAAAGACCTGTATGCAGAAAACTATTAAGACACTGATTAAAGAAATTAAAGATGATACAAACATCTTGTTTCTGTTTTCCTTTACTGTGCAAAAGCTTTTAAGTTTCATTAGGAACTTTGTTTATTTATGTTTTTATTTCCATTTCTCTAGGAGGTGTGTCAAAAAGGATCTTGCTCTGATTTATGTCATAGTGATCTGCCTACACTTTCCTCTAAGAGTTTTATAGTGTCTGGCCTCACATTTAGGTCTTTAATCCATTTTGACTTTATTTTTGTGTATGGTGTAAGGGAGTGTTCTAATTTCATTCTTTTACATGTAGCTGTCCAGTTTTCCTGCCACCACTTATTTAAGAGGCTGCCTTTTCTCCATTGTATATTCTTGCCTCCTTTATCAAAGATAAGGTGACCATATGTGCATGGGTTTATCTCTGGGCTTTCTATCCTGTTGAATTGATCTATATTTCTGTTTTTGTGCCAGTACCATACTGTCTTGATTACTGTAGTTTGTAGTATAGTCTGAAGTCAGGGAGCCTGATTCCTCCAGCTCCGTTTTTCTTTCTCAAGATTGCTTTGGCTATTTGGGGTCTTTTGTGTTTCCATAAAAATTGTGAAATTTTTTGTTCTAGTTCTGTGAAGAACGCCATTGGTAGTTTGATAGGGATTGCACTGAAACTGTAGGTTGCTTTGGGTAGTAGAATCTTTTTCACAATGTTGATTTTTCCATTCCAAGTACATGGTACATCTCTCCATCTGCTTGTATCATCTTTAATTTCTTTCATCAGTGTCTTATAGTTTTCTGCATACAGGTCTTTTGTCTCCTTAGGTAGGTTTATTCCTAGGTATTTTATTCTTTTTGTTGCAATGGTAAATGGGAGTGTTTCCTTAATGAAAAGCCAACCCTCAGAATGGGAGAAAATATTTGCAAATGGAGCAACTGACAAAGGATTAATCTCCAAAATTTACAAGCAGCTCATGCAGCTCAATATTAAAAAAACAAACAACCTGGTCCAAAAATGGGCAGAAGAGGGGCTTCCCTGGTGGCACAGTGGTTAAGAATCCATCTGCCAATGCAGGAGACATGGGTTCAAGCCCTGGTCCGGGAAGATCCAACATGCTGAGGAGCAACTAACCCCGAGTGCCACAACTACTGAGCCTGTGCTCTAGAGCCCATGAGCCACAACTACTAAGCCCGCGTGCCACAACTACTGAAGCCCGACCACCTAGAGCCTGTGCTCTACAACAAGAGAAGCCACTGCAATGAGAAGTCCGTGCACCACAATGAAAAGTAGCCCCCACTCGCCACAACTAGAGAAAGCCCGTGTGTAGCAACAAAGACCCAATGATGCAAAAAATAAATAAATTTATTTTTAGAAAACAAAAACAAAAATGGGCAGCATACCTAAATAGACATTTCTCCAAAGAAGATATACAGATTGCCAACAAACACATGAAAGGATGCTCAACATCACTAATCATTAGAGAAATGCAAATCAAAACTACAATGAGGTATCACCTCACACCAGTCAGAATAGCCATCATTAAAAAATCTGCAAACAATAAATTCTGGAGAAGGTCTGGAGAAAAGAGAACCCTCTTGCACTGTTGGTGGGAATGTAAGTTGATACAGCCACTATGGAGAACAGTATGGAGGTTCCCTAGAAAACTAAAAATAGAACTATCATATGACCAAGCAATCCCACTACTGGGCATATACCCTGAGAAAACGATAATTCAAAAAGAGTCATGTACCACAATGTTCATTGTAGCTCTATTTACAATAGCCAGGACATGGAAGCGACCTAAGTGTCCATCAACAGATGAATGGATAAAGAAGATGTGGCACACATATACAATGCAATATTACTCAGCCATAAAAAGAACAAAATTGAGTTATTTGTAGTAAGGTGGATGGACCTAGAATCTGTCATACGGAGTGAAGTAAGTCAGAAAGAGAAAAACAAATACTGTATGCTAACACATATATATGAAATCTAAAAAGAAAAAAACAAAAACATGGTCAGGAAGAACCTAGGGGCAGGACAGGAATAAAGATGCAGAGGTAGAGAATGGAGTTGAGGACACGGGGAGGGGGAAGGGTAAGCTGGGATGAAGTAAGAGAGTGGCATGGACATGTACACACTACCAATTGTAAAATAGATAGCTAATGGGAAGCAGCCGCATAGCACAGGGAGATCAGCTTGGTGCTTTGTGACCACCTAGAGGGCTGGGCTAGGGAGGGTGGGAGGGAGATGCAAGAGGGAGGAGATATGGGGATGTATGTATATGTATAGCTGATTCACTTTTTTATAAAGCAGAAACTAACACACTATTGTAAAGCAATTATACTCCAATAAAGATGTTAAAAAATATATATTTAGGTATTACTTCATAAAAATATTGTAAAAAGATATCATAATTATAAAAGGCACTGTACAAATTGGGTTAAACATTTTTATCAAAATATGTTAGAAAAAGAATTAATATTTAGGCAGCCTATAAAGGTTCCTACAAAACAATAATGGAATTCCTATCATCCCAAAATAAAAGAAGGTTGGTGTGGCTAAAATATTTCTGACAAATAGACTTTAAGGTAAAAAGCATTACAAGAATAGGTGACTTCATGATAATAAATGATTCAATTCACGGGAAAGATATAACAGCATTACACTTGTGTGCTGTTAATGATAAAATCTCAAAATGTATCAAGCAAAAATTGACAGAAATTCAGAGAAGTTAAATACTCAGCAACTATAATAGGAGATTTTTCATACCTCTCTTAGTAATTAATAATACAAGGAGATAAAAATTTGAAAAAAACTTGAAAATTTGAAAGAAATAACAAGTTGACTTAATTAACTCACAGGAATATTTAGTGAAACATCTGTGGAGTGAACATTCTTTCAAATATACACATAGTCTTTATGAAAATTGAACATTACCAGCATCAGAGAGCAAGTCTTAACAAATGTCAAAAATACCAAAAACAATAGCGTATATCTATAATAAAAAATTAGGCCAGAAATCAATAACCAATGTGTATATATATGTAAGTTAAGAAATACACTTCTAAATAATCAATTGGTGAAGGATGAAATAAAAACGAAAGTTAGAAAATAGTTTGGACTGACCAAAATAAATTCTACATATCAAAACTTGGGATATACAGCTTAAGCACTACATACAGATAAACATACAAATATAAGAGAGGCTAAAAATTCATTATCTAAGGATACAATTTAAGAAGTTAGAAAGAATATGGATACTTCCTCTTCGCCACTTCTCTTGGCCTGTGGTTATCTCTGCCCTTCAGTCCTCTTTTGAGGAAAGTTATATATGTAAGGGTATCATGGATCTCCTATAAAAATGTACTTCTTATTGTGGGATAGCATCAAACGTTTGAAAACTACTGGTCCAGTGGCTGAGTTGGAAAGTGGCATGGCAAACTAAGTACCTAGACCAGCCTTTCTGCTGAAAACAAGCTAAAATGCTGGATAAAATGCATCAATGCTCTGGCACAAAAGTAAAGAATATTTAGACTGAACAGTAATTGGAAACCCAGTGAGTTCATTTTAAGAAGTTGTTTTTGGCAGGAATCAAGATGGTGGAGGAGTAAGACGTGGAGCTCACCTCCTCCCACAAACACATCAAAAATACATCTACATGTGGAGCAATTCTCACAGAAATCTGGAAACTGGCAGAAGAATTCTCATATTGTACAAACAAAGCTGCAAGAAAGATCTCCACGTAAACGGGTAGAACAGAAAGAAAAAAAAAAAGGCATTGGGTTGGGATCTGTAACCCTGGGAGGGATCTGTAAGGAAGAGGTCTGCATGGGTGGACCTTCGCCCTGGGGATAGAGCGATTTGAGACACAATGTGGGCATCCCAGTCCTGGTGTCCTGTGCAGAGCAAACAAGCCCTCTTGCCTGCTGGGAAATCTGCTGAGACAGACAGCAAGGCTGGAGAAGCCTACACGATTTGTGAGGAGTGTGCACGTGCTGGCTTGCCAACAACCAGGGTGGAGAGAGCCATGCACTGGCGGCTGCCACTTCACCACACTTTCCAACCAAAGAGGCAAACACCCCAGTCCTGCTCACTCCACAACACAGCCCGGCACAAGATCTGGGCAAAGACTCCGTCTAGCTATGCAGAAAAAGAACAGGGCATCTGAGGCGTGATCTGGGTGGAGCTGTGGAGGCCATTGTCAGTGCATGCATGGGGTGGTGCCACAAGAGCCTGCAGATGCTAAGGGCTGAATTTCAGGCAGACAGGCCCTAGGAGAGGATTCAATCTCGCTATGGAAAGACAGCCTGAAGTGCCTGGGGCGTGGTCCCGGTGCAGCAGCGATGGCCATTGTCAGCGTGCTCAGGAATATGCAGCAGTTCAAATCCCAGTGAGAGCACCCCAGCTCTGCCCACTCCACACTGTAGCCGAGCGCTAGATCTGGGGCAGACAGGTCCTGGGAGAAGACTGCCACAGAGGGAGCCCACATCTCTGGCAGCAAGCAGCACAGCCACCTCAATTCCTACAGCCAAGCCACCCCAACCCCAAGCCCCAGCTTACTTCACACCACAGCTGTGTACTAGATCTGGGACAAACACAACAGAGAAAGGGATGCAACCTTGGGCTGCTACTGAATGGAACTGCAGATGCCTTCACAGGTGCTGCATAGGTCCTCTGTGACCACATAGGCATCACTTGCTTCAGAAATCACCTATTTTGGCGCAGGGCAAGCACCCAAGGGCAATGGAGCCTGACTGAACCCGACCCTCAGGGCTTCTACTCCAACAACTGGGGAACAGGCGCTACCCCTGACAAGGCAGGGATAGCCACAGAGCAAAGAGGAAGCCCCACCCAACATCCGCTGCAGGCTCTAGACACCACAACACCAATCACAGCCCCTATCAAGGGGATAACGGCCAGCACACCCTGAGGAAAACCAGCCCTCGCACCAAAAACACTGTACACTCACTGTCTACACAGGGATGCGCCCACATAAAAACACCCCTTCGAGACCACAGTAGATAACTGTTTCTCCTAAAATGAAAAGACAGAGGATCTACTTCCAATTAAAAGAACAAGATAAATCCCTTAAAGAACAAATAATGAAACAGACCTCACCAATCTACTAGAACCCGAGTTGAAAAACAAAATCAGCAAACCTCTAGCCATGTTTATCAAGAACAATTTTCCAAGTAAATAAAACTAAAAGTTTAAAAATAAAGTTAGAAAAAGATCAATATATCTGAATTAAACAAAAGCAGTTAACAAAAATAAGAACAGAAATTAATGATATAAGAAAACTAATAAAGAGATCAACAAAGCCAAATTTTTAAATATAGCAATAACATTTAGAAACCTCTGGCAGTCTAATGGAGAAAAAAAAGGGAGTACAGAGACACACACAAAAGAACTTAGTAATTACGTTAGTAATTACATCATGGACTGAAGTACAGGTAGAGAGTTCACAATTACCAAGTGGTTATATAATTAAAATGAAAGGCAAATACAGTCCACCTAATGGGAGAAGATGATGCAGTATATGTAACTAAAAAAGATTCATTATCCATGACATATAAAGTATCAATATTTCTACAAATCTATAAAATAAATATAAACAATCTAATAGAGATAAAAGGTCAAAAGACTTGAACAGGCATTTCAAGAATAGGGAAAAGAAATGGACAATAAAGTTCTATGAATAGATGCATACACTTATTAAATAACCTGGAAAGTGTATATTGAAATCATACCATTTCACACCCACCACATAGGCAAATATGAAAAATCTGACATTGCTGTTGAGTTGTGAGGATGTAGAATTTCTAGAACTCTAATGCAGTGCTTATGGGAGTATAAATTATTAGAGCCATTTTGGAAAAAATGATATTTAACCTTATCTAGTAAAGTTGATGATGCACATATCTTTTTATGTAACAATTCCATTAGTAGATATAGACCTTAGAGACGCTCTCACTTATAAAGACAATGTGGCATGCAGAAGAACGTGCATAGCAGTGATGTTAGAAACAAAACACTGGAGACATCCAAACTTACATAAAGATCAACACTGATAAATAAATTCAAATATATTCATACAATGGAAAACAACATAGCAGTGAAATTGAAAGACCTACAGATGCATGTCTCAATGTGGGTGAATCTCATAAAGTTGAATGAACAAAGTGAGTTGCAGAAGAATACAAATAGTCTGATCCTATTTCTACAATTTACATACATGAAAAAGAGTATAATGTTTTGGGATACATATTCACATGGCAAAATTAAAATAAAAATCAAAGCAATTATGAATAATATTTAGAACAGCCATTACCTCTGAGAGGAAAGGAGAGGAGTATGATCAAAGGGTACACAAAGGGGTTCAAAGGTACTCATAATTTGGTATATTGTATGCTGTGTGTTGGGTAAACAGTGCTCTTTTTAGAAATTTTTTTTCATAAATTATAAGTAATAAAATGTTTCACACTAAAATACAAATAAAGCATTATAAAATATATTATCTGAAATTGCCCAGAGTTCACTTCAAATTTCTTAATGTTTCGTAGATGTTGTTTACTAGCAAGTCCATATTAAAGGAATAGCGGAAAATTAAGAGATTATTGTATGAGGTGATTCTAAAGTGACCTTGATTCACCCTCCTTCAGCTAATATGTTCATCTGTTAGGCTTGTTCAATAAGATATGTCTGTAATTACCATGCATGAGTTGTTGCTTCCAAGTGGAAAAGGAAGATGACACTGGCTACACTGTGTTCTATACAAGTAGCCATCTACATGCTTTTTCCTTTTCATTCTGACCTAAAATGGAGATTTTGAGATAAATTTTCTTTTTGATTAAGGATAAAATGTTATTGTCACAAAGTCACTGAACCAGAACTAAGGATCCAACCATACAGATGCTAAGTAAAAGCTATATTTATTTGATATGCTCATGTTTTCTCTGTATACTTCAAGGCATTTCTAAATAACTTCACTAATAATTACCACCCATTATTAAGAACCACTTACTTTTTCCCAGTGAGCTGAAATCAAGTTTAAAAAAGATATCATACAAGAAAAAAAAATCCCCTAGAAGCTGTTCCTGAAAATTAACTTTAGTGATTCTGAGATCCTTTGGGATACTAAATTGCAACAATAAGCTCTAAAAGCATGCCTCTAAATTCCCCCACTAATATACCTGAGATTAAATCAAATGAATCATGCTTTCCCTGACAGTTATATTATTTTAGTAAGGTTAATCTTTAAGTAGAAAAGAATTAGTGATTTTTGTTGCTTCTATCATTTCTGTGAAATAATCATTTTCAGAGCTTGAAGATGGGCCTTGCCATTTACAAAATCCTATCTGATTTAACAGAATGATATTTCTAATATTGCTATTTCTGATATTGATTTCTACACAGAGTAAAATAAAGTGGCTTTCTTCTGAAAAACTCCAAATATCAAATAAAGAAGTCCAATTTCCAATCTGTTATAAATTTGAAACTAATTTATCAGGAAACAAGAAGTCAGATTGTAATGTAGTGAGGTAAAGAAATTACTAATATGAGCAAATTAGATAAAGAAGGAATTCATATACTTCAAGACTCTTGCCATCTTCTAATCAGGCTATGGAAGAAGTTCAGATATCTCTTGGGCAGTGCTTTCTCCCTGATATCCATAATTTTGTCTCCCACCCCATCTGCATCTTATTATTTCATTCAGCATGTGTAGGGACATAAACATCATGTGTATCTTACAGCTTGTCAATGTATCGTGTTGACATTAAAAATCAATCTTTGGTGATAGAGATGAGAATAGTCATTTGTCTGCATGGTGGTAGAGGGTAGCAGGGCAAAGGTACTGACTGGAAATATTTGTGAGGGACCTTTTTGGGTATAATGGAAATGTTCTTTATTTGGTCTGAGAGTAAAGCATGTATATTTGTAAATATTAATTGATATGTACACTTAAGATTTGTGTATTTCACTCTACATAAATTTACCATCAGTAACGTATTAGCAAAAAAAAATAGAATATAAATTAGAGTATCTAGAGTCATGGTTTCCCTTCAGATTTAGAATAAAATCCAAATATCTTATGGCTTGTGAAGTTCTACGTAATCTCGTTCTTATATGTCTGTCCATCTTCCTTTCCTGACACTCTTGAGGTAGAGTGAGATGACAGGGCAAAAGGGGCAGGGAATAAAACGAGTGACAAAGCCAACAACCGGGACGTCAGCAAGCAGTGCCATGGCACGATCCAAAGCAGCCCCTCCCCGCGAGGGCCGCGCCTTGGAGGATGAAATGAGGCAACTGTCCCTCCAGTGCTCAAAGGGCAGAGACGGGATCATCCCTGACATAAAAATGGCGCAGATCGGCTGATCCATCACAGCTCTGGCCCAAGTGCATATCAATATTTATACATGAAACTGTATGGAAAACACTGTGCCACTTATCACTTAATATGTATGTAAGTCCCCTACATACCAACCAGTTCCCTTCCAAGAGCACAGTTTGTAAGTCCAATTTGTTCATAAGTCCGATAAAGTTAGCCTAGGTACCCAACTAACACAATTGGCTATGTAATACTGTACTGTAATAGATTTAGACTTTTCACACAAATAATACATAAAAAACAAACACAAAAAATAAAGAGAACATTTTTAATCTTTACACTACAGTACCTTGAAAAGTACAGTACAGTACCAGCTACATCACCGCTGCTTTTACGCTTGCTTCCACACATCCTGGGCTTGAAATAAAGATACTATACTACTGTAGTCTATACAGTACTGTAAAGTATACAAAAACACAACCACTTGTAGAGGATGCACGCACATGACAATGTACGCCAGACATGTGAACTAACTTAGGTGACCGGACATTCGAACGCACATTCTCATCTTTGAAAGTTCGCAACTTGAAGGTTCGTATGTAGGGGACTTACTGTATGCCAAAGCTTAAGCATTTCCTCTAAATTGCACTAATGAAGTTTCAGTGACATTGAGAGCTATGAGACACTGAAGAAAGAAATAGAAGATGACACAAACAGATAGCAAGATATAACTCGTTCTTCGATTGGAAGAATCAATATTGTTAAAATGAGTATATTACCCAAGGCAATCTACAGATTCAATGCAATGCCTATCAAATTACCATTGGCATTTTCCACAGAACTAGGATATTGAATTCTTGTTTAGTAGTTTATTTCTTTCAACACTTTAAATATTTTATTGTACTCTCTCTTCTTGCTTTCTTGGTCTCTAATGAGAAGCCTTCTGTAATTCTTGTCTCTATAGAAATATCATGTCTCCTCCTCACCCTCACCCCAGCCAACCTCTTTCAAGTTGTTCTCTTTGTATTTGCTTTTCGAAGTTTTGAATATGATATATCTATGTCTGGTACTTTTGGTATTTATTCTTCTTGGTGTTCTCTGAGACTTCTTGATCTTCAGTTTGGTGTCTATCATTAATTTTAGTTACAATTATCTCAAATACTTCCTCTGCTATATTCTCTCTTCTCATTTTGGCACTCTAATTATGCATATGTCATATCTTTTAAAATTGTTCCATATGTCTTGGATGTTCTGTTTCTCAATTATTTTTTTATTTGTATTTCAGTTTAGGAAATTTCTATTGACATATCTTAAAGCACACTGATTATTTTCTCAGCTATTTCCAGTCTCCTGATGAGCTCAACAAAGGCATTATTCATTTCTGTTACAGCGTTTTTGATTTATGGCATTTCCTATGGATTCTCTCTTAGATTTTATATGTCTCTGCTTACATTATCCATCTGTTCTTGCATGCTTTCTATTTTTTCCATTACAGCCATTAACATTTTAATCATAAGTATTTAAAATTCTCAGTATGATAATTTCAATGTCTCTGCCATATCTGAATCTACTTCTGATGTTGCTTTGCCTCTTCAGAGCATGTTTTTTACTTGCCTCTCAATATGCTTTGTAGTTTTTTGTTGAAAGCTGGGTATGATGTATTAGGTAATAGGAACTTAGGTAAATAAGCCTCTAGTGTGAAGATTGGTGGTAATGTGACTAGAAATTGCACTTTAAAATTTATTGTCACTATAGGTGCCAAAGACACTTAAAGCACATGCAATCAGTAAAAAAAAAATAAACTAGACTTCATTAAAATTAAAAGCTTTTGTGCATCAAATGACATTATAATAGTGAAAAGACAACATTTGCAAATCATTTATCTGATATCATATGAAATCGTATATCATATATCTGATCATCATTTATTTTTTAGGACTCCTATGAAGTTATTTTAGCCAGTACTTAGTTTTTTTTAAAAAAATAATTATTTCTGTGGGAGAACAAGAGCCTGGAGCTTCCTACTCTGCCATTTTCTGATGTCACCCCAAATTCCAAGGTTTTTAAAAACTGTTATGCCTTCTTTTTATGTTCTAGGCTAAATATCACTGCTTTAATCAATTATACTCTAAAAGTGGACAACATCTATATATTTCCCCATGATTCCTGATAAAAAGTGAAGTTTGGTGATTTCACTGACAGATTTGTTCAGAGCAGGTAAATGCTTTCTCACCTTATACACACGTTTCTTTCAATTACTTTTAATGACATTTTTAAATGCTCTTCAATGATGATTAGTGTTGAAAGAGCAGAAGAGAGATTTAACAATAAGATCTTCTTGTCACCCATCGATATTATATCCTTTTCCCCAAATTCAGTTCATTTTGGCCATCACCTGCCTAAACACTCTTCTCAAAGTCTTCTTCGATACAATCAACGACACTTTACAAATCTAGGTTCAACAGAAAGCTTCATTTGCAGTTTCAGTAACTGCTTTGGGTGCTTTTTTCTTCCTTCATATTATTATTCATAATCAGTCATAACTCCATTTGTGATAACATTCACTCCTCTTTAATCATTATTTTAAATTTAAGAGTCTCACATAATGAGATCAGATGTATCTTTTTGCTTAAGTCTTTGATCTCTTCCTTTATGAAATCCAGGGAAATACAGTAGTATCCAAATATTTCGATTGATGTGAATCTACAATTATCTTAAAGTGAAAAGTTTACTTAAAAAAAAAAGTGAGTCAGGAAAAAAAGGAGCATGCACCTCCTTGCAGCTAATTAGAAAACAACAATCATTCCTTTACTTGAACCAGACTATGTCTTAGAAGCACAGAGTTACTGACCGCTATTAGGCACCTACCTCTTGGCCCCATCCAACCCTGTGAACTTGGAGTTACATGCCTGTATGCTCTTTATTCTCTTGAAGAAAATAATGTGCTTACGCTCTATATTAGTTTTGTGTGGCTACTTTAACAAAGTACACAAACCAGATGGCTTAAAGCAACAGAAATTTATCCTCTTACCCTTCTGGAGGCTGTAAGCCTGAAATTAAGCTGTCAACAGGGCCATGCTCCCTCTGGTACTCTGGGTAGAATACTTCCTTGCCTTCCGCTCGTGGCCAGCAATCCACGGGTCCTGAAAACCCTTGTCTTTCAGCTCTATCACTCCCATTACTGTCTCTGTCTTCATACAGCATTCTCCCTGTACGTCTATGTCTGTGTCTCTCCTCTTCTTCTTATAAAGACACCAGTCATATTGATAGGGCCCACCCTAATGATCGAATATTTACTTGATTATATCTGCAAAGACCCTATTTCCAAATAAGGTCACATTCATAGGCACTGGAGGTTACAGCTTCAGCATATCTTGTTGTGTTACACAATTCAATTCATAGCATACTCCAAAGTTGGAACTTAAAAATGATTAAATTTAAAATAACCCCCCCCCCCCCAGTTTTCAATTACTTCGATAAGCATCAGTGCAGTCATTCTGTCTAAACTGCATCTTCCGGCGGTACAGAGAATTGCTGAAGATGATGAGATATTTTAGTAGAACTAAATTCTAATTAACTTTGTGTATGATTAACTTTGTCAATGTTTTTCGGGAAACAGGGGAAGAATTTAAAGATTAATGCCGATTTTCACAGGTGGCAGCAGATGAGGACCCATATGCTCACAAATCCTTTCACTCCTCACTGGAATATGCATTGTTTAGAGTAAAAATATAAGAAAAAATTGGAAAGGCATGCAATACAACTGACTTCTTAAAACTTTTCTCTTTTTCATCCATCTGGTAGTAGAAATAATAAGAATTAGGAATATGGCCAGAATTAAGGCAATAAAAGTTCATAAGAAAACCATACTTGGTTAATCAGTCCCTGAACAGAACAAGTTCTGTCTGCAATATGAAAGTTAATATTTCCACTAAGCATAATGCTTAGTGTTATTAGTTTAGAATATTACTAGTTTAGAAATAAAATACATTGTCGTATATAATGTAATATAGTAAAACTCTCTCTTGACAACATTATACACTAAAATTAAAGCAGTTCCCTTAAAATTGTGGATTTTTTTTTCAAGGCATTGCTTAGAAATGAAAAGCTATAATATAAATCTAGACTTTTTCTAGACTCAAACTCCCAAACTTAATAAAAAGTGTGTCTCTAGATATTCACACTATTGTCCTTGCTAACACTAAATGATATGTTTATTCAACCATTTGTACTTCCCCAGTGGGAAAATAGAATTGTAAGATAATTAAGGAGGGGACTCTGTATAAATCCATTACTGTTTGCCAGTGCATTTAAAATAATCATGAACACATAGTAGGTACTCAGCAAGTGTCTCCCTAATAATTAAACAAATTAAAGAATCCTGAAAATAATGGATATTAACTCCACATTAAGACCCATAATGTCACATTATTAACTAAATTTTTACAACTGTTCTTCTTTTAATTAAAATTGGAAAATGAATGTGAAACCATTTAAAATTGTAAAGTCTCTTACAAATTTAAGTTATTAATATAATTAATGAGTTGATAAATGACATTCTTTAAAAATGAAAGCTTTTTTCCCCCTCTTTGGGTCATTTATTGTTTCCCTTTTGAGTACAATCTGATTCTTCCATCAAATGAATTTATTTCTCTGGTTCATATTGTAAGATGACTTTGGAATATCCTCTATGTGAAATATATGTGTGACTGAGAGAGAGAAAAACTAATTGTATTCATATTGCAGGACTAAACGTATATTGATAAAATTAAGCCTCACCATAGTTGGAATATATTTGTGAGGCATCCACTTCATAAAACTCTTTATAAAATCTGTGTTGTTCAATGTGAGTGAACATTATTTAAAGTTAGATAGTTAAAATATTTAAAATTTAGCAAAATATAAACAAGAATCTTCTTTCAGTGAAGTTGGGTATTTGAAAAGAAGTATTGTGATAGGAATTACTTTGAGAGAACAAAATAGAAATATGATTGCCAGTTAAATATTGAAAATAATAAAATAAATTATTGGAAAGGGGGTAGCCTCATGGATTCTAGTTATGAATGAGAAAAGGAGAAGGAGTATGGATAGAAGCAGAGGTAATATAGAACACAGATAGCAGTGAGCTCATCATCTCCCCTCTCCATTCCTCCTCCCTGGCTCTCACCTAGATCACTGCAATAGTCTCCTGGCTTCCTGGCCTCCATGCCTCCAAGTCTTGCCCCTTTCCAAACCATTCTCTATGATGCAACCAGAATTCAGTTTAAAACATTTAAATGGCTATCCGCTTCCTACAAAATGAAGGCCAAACTTGCTACCATGGCCTTTAACACCCATCGTACTCAAGTTTTTCTCTCTCGTCTTATTTCCCACCATTTTTCTGCTCACTGCCACCATCACTATCCAACCCTCAAGTTCTAGTCATGTTGAATTTGTTGGAATTCTTCAGTGTTAGTCTTTCTCCAGCTTTGGGCCCTTTTCACATGCTAAGCTGCTAATAATCATTTCAAGATCTCTCATGGAATGACTTAGTAACCACTTTATGTGATCCCATAGGACTCATCAGACTTGAAAACTCCTAATGATTTTTCAAGGCTCAGTTCAAAGGCTAGCAATACTCTGTGAATCTTTTGTTGACTTGCACAGGCAGAGTTAGTCTCTTTTTCTTTGCTCCTTTTACAATACACACATTTCTCAATTATGGCTTTAACTTTATTGCATTTTAGTTCTTTACCTGTCTCACTCTCTACTGTATACACAGCATCCTAGAAATGCACATAATGCAAAGTTGATGGTCAATAAACATTTGAATGATTAAATGTATCGGTAAATCAACCAGTAAATAAATAACCCCTAGTTATTTAAATAGTGATAGCCAAGGAAGATACCTTAATTTAAGGAAGCACAAACTACCAAAGCAATTTGAAATAATTTTCAGAGTGGCAGAAAAAAACAAAAATAGTATTACTTTTAGTGGCCATAATTTATGAATAAGATCTGTTATTCACAGTTCAGTAGCTAAAAGCAAATTAATGCTTCTGTCTACAGCACAGATTTCTGAGGATATCTGGGGTTGCATTAATCTACAATAGATAATTATGGCAATTAATTTCGAGTGGAACTTTATATGCCAAAGTGATTGCATAGCTTTAAATATTAAAATAAATTGTTTTTTCTTAAATGTGTTATGCAAATATTTATAATTAGTACCAAGAACGTCTTAGTTCATTCAGGCTGCTATAACAGAGTACTATAGACTGTGTGGCTTACAAACAACAGAAATTTCTTTCTCACAGTCCTGCAGGCTGGGAAGTCCAAGATCACGTCACCAGCAGATCTGGTGTCTGGTAAGGACCCACTTCTTGGTTCAAGGATGGCCATCTTTTTGTTTTGTTTTCACAGGGCAGAAAGGGCAAGGGAGCTCTCTGGGGTCTGTTTTAAAAGGGTACTAATCCCATTATTGAAGACTCCTTCTTCATGACCTAATTACCTCCCAAAGGCCCCATCTCATAATACAATCATGCTGGAGGTTAGGATTTCAGCATTCAATTTAAAAAAATAAAGCATGCAAAAAGTAACAACATTGACTAAAAACTAAGAAAAATCGACTATATAAACAAATGTGTGAAATCTGGACATGGGGGGAGATACAAATATTCAGTCTAAGGCAAAGATAAGTTTTAATTATTGAATCAACTGGAATATTAGATATAGAAGTTTTATAGCAATTGTACCACTTCAAGCAATGGTGAACTACTTGGTTTTAGACCAATAATACTCCTGAGAAAACTAGAAAATCTGGATAACATGTGAAATAACATTTGTTTGAATGCAATGAAACCTACCAAGATGATATGCACTTGTGAAGACAAGATCTCTAACAGAAGGGAAACCAAGAGGGTGAGACTGATTTGGTGTCGCTTTTCCTCTCAAAGCATTTGTCCATTCACATGCAGTGAATGAGAGACTGAAAATGTAAGAGAACTATTCACAATATGTCAGATCTGGAGGGAAAAAAATTGGAATTTGAAACCTAAGAAGGAGGAGGAACCCCAGTAAATATCTAAGGCTTTAAGTTGGGACTCTGAAGGGTTATATACTAAGAGTAAGGGTGAACTTGAAATAGACCAGCCCTCACAAAAACTAAAGCCAACTTTAAATCAGATAAATTCCTGATTGGTATAAAATAATCTGCCCTTAGCTTAACTGCACGCCAGAAGCAAAATTAAATTATCCCTAGAACATAACAATTTCCAGAGCTTCAAATAATCTCAACTATTTTGTCATACACAATAAACAGCACTCAATTTAAAACACTAAAGTATGCAAAAACTAACAACATTGACTAAAAACTAAGAAAAATCAACTATATAAACAAACATGCAAAATCTGGATATTGTAGTTCTTATTTAACAGTGTAAGAAATTTAGTGGCAAGGTGAAGAATTCAGCAGAGAACTAGGAACTGAAAAAAATAATCAAATAGAAATTCTAGAATGAGAAAATAATTAAAAATAAGAATGGATGGGTTTAATAGCATATTAGAGATGAAGAGAGAAGAAACAAAATATGTGTGAGGATTGAGGAGAAACTATACTGAAGCACTGAGAGGCAAATAACAGAAAAGAGCACAAGAAACATACGAGACATGGGGAAGAATTCTGACATACATGTAACTGGCATCACAAGGAGAACAATCAGAAAACGAGGCAGAAGCAACACTTCCAGAGACAATGCCTAAGAATTTCCAAAATTGAGAGGTAATACCAGCTTACAGATTCAGGATGTGCTACCTCAAGCAGGATAAATGCAAAGAAAACTACATGTAGGTTCAGCATAGAAAACCTGCTGAAACCCAGAGATTTTTTTCTTAATTGTAAAAGCAGCCAGAGAGAGGAAAAACACATAGTACCTTTACATTTTGAACCACTTTGCCCCTACAGGTATTTTACAGGATGACCCAAGCTGAGCTCCTTCTGTGAGATCCACAGTTACCTTATGGGAAACATGAGAAGCACACACCTAGTTATAGAAGCCAATCCCCAAAGGTGTGAGCTATTTCCGAACAGCCATGTATTTTTGTTCTTCTACCCTACAAGTCACATCCAGTCTTTCTGCTTTGGATTTTTCAGACATGAATCAGGTATGAGCACCTTCATCTTCAAGATATCTCCTCCAGAGAATACATATTATTCTCCTCTAAAACCGCATCGTTCGGCTTGGTGGAATGAGTATACCTCCCATTGGCATGGGATGGGTTTGGAGAGGTAGATAAAGGCAAGATCATTTAGTCCCTTGTAGGCTATGGTAAAGATTGCGTGTTTGTGTTTTCTAGTGCAGTTTGAAGCCTTGAAGTGTGTTAAGAAAGGAGTGAAAAAATAATATTTATATTTTAAAAATATCAGTATGTCTGCATTTTGGAAATAAGATCAGTTGGGGTAGTAAAAGAGATGGCAGGGCAACCAATTAGGAGACTACTTAAATAGTTCAAATGAGAGACTATGGTGACTTGGACTTGAATGGTGATAGTATGAAAATAAGTAGACAGATTAGAGAAATATGTTGAATGATTCTCTTCAAGGTGGCCAGGGCTCCATTACTGTCCATTACTCTGACCCCTCTGTTGTTTTTCATGTCAGTATATTCTAGCGTTTTATGTTCTGCTCCTATTATATAGACTTCATGATTTCTTCTACTACATAAGAAGAGATAAAGTATTCTTTGAAACATCATAACTGGATTTGCTAGTAGTTTATATCTGAGTCTTCTCTTTAACTTGTCCTGCAGTATTGACTTTTCAAAGTTTCTATATATGGTTCTTTTCTCTCCATTCATCCTTGAAAGAGACAATATTCCTCCAAATATGGTATTTAGTATACAGAAAACATTCATAATTTTTTGGTTATACTCACACGTTTGCTTCCATGAAACCCTTTCATAGAGACACCAAATGCAGAGAAGTCAAGTCTCTGTCTATATTCTTATATTGGCTTTCTGATATCTGGAAGCAAAACTGTTCCAAAAATGAAGATATTCGGACACTGTGTTTGCTCCTAGTGCTGTTCACAAATCTAGTTTTCTCTGTAGCATCATGCTAAGATGGCACTCTCAGCTTCTGTTGAAGTTAGGCAATGTGTTTTTATTTGGCCAATAAAATGGAGTGTCACTTATAGGGGAAGTTTTAAGACATATTGTGTGATTCACCATTTTCCCATTCTGGTGCTCTAATGATAATGGAAGTTCATGCCAAGATGACACGTCCAACAACCAGAGTCCTTAAGTAACAATGATGAGCAGGGCCAACTGCACACCCCCACCGACCTTCCTTGGACTTTAAGCACATGAGAAACTTTTGTTGTCCTAAGCCTATTTTACGGCTGTTTGTTAATGAAGTAGAGCCTAGTCCATCCTTATACAGACATAAGTTTAGGTGAACCTCTTATCCCAAGCATGATCTCCCTCTAAAACAATTGTGTCTCTGGATATTTAACACTGATAGTGATTGAGAACTCACTAACTTTGAGGTAGTATTCTCCATTTTTAAGCAGTTAAAATTATTAAACTGTTCTCTTTGTTTTGAACCAAAATTTGCCTTTCTGTAACTTCTACTCAAAAGTTAATTTACATACTGGGCATAATTAATGAACAGGTACTTGTCTAAATTTTTTCAATGATATTCTGCAACTTAGAATTCCTGCCTCAGGAAGCGTTCTGTTGAAACTATTTTCTGAAAGAGCCTAAATCCCAAACAACAGAACACATTGAATGTAAATTAAACAGCGCTCTTGAGCAGAAAATGAAATTGGTTCCATGACATGGATTTTAAGGAAGCCCACATAATGTAAATGGTGCTGAAAAAGACGATAAACCTGCAAACACAATTGATATCCTACCTTGGTGATAACTAGTGAGGAAAATTAGAGTAATATGCATGAACATATCTCATTCAAATACTTTGATTCTATTATCTCAGCAGAACCAGAAAATATTTTCAAGTAATTAATGACACTTTACTCCAGAAATATCAATATAGTAGACACTTTAAAAATGCACTCCTTTTAGTTTTTATAGAAAGAGGGCTCTACTCACCATAATCCTGTGTTTTAAACTAAAGTTTGATGGTTGAGAATTCTTTGTTTTACCATTGTATTTTACAGCTGGTGGAGGGAAATAAGTAACAACCTACCCAGTACAATTTGAAAGGCACTAGAAAACTGTCATTGTCCCAAATCTGTTTATCAAGGGTCATTCACATTTGGGGGCTTAACCATCAATACAAATTAGATAAATGTACAACAGAATAATAGGAAAAGGAGAAGAATATGGTTTTCAAAATTTTTTAAATCAAAAGAACAAGAACTATATAAAAATATGTTTAATTCTATAGAAATCAAATAACAAAATTAAAGCAACAAGATCCTATTTTTCATCTATGGTATAGGCAATTTTGTTTTTACTAACAATTTCTATTATTGATGAGTTTGGGAAATGCACCCTCTTATTCACTTTTGATAGTAGTGTAGAGTGTGATTCACTTATTCATTTCTTTACATGGTGATTAATGTAAAGGAAAAAAATTCATAATAGGTAATTACAGCAAACATGACCCAACAAAGATGAAGAAACTAATGTCTCAGACACCTCAGGCATAAATGTCTTGGCTGCCACCATACTCCAGACAAGAAAATTAGACTTGTTGAAATGTTGGTCATGGATGAGAGAAATCTAGAATGTGTAAAGGAGGGGGGAGTAGATTTTAACTATATCCTCAAAATCAGTAACAACAAGCAGAGTGTAGCTTCTTCAAATAACGTCCCTGTATCAAATCTTGTATAGGTATTGTGACTGGCCACCAACTTCAAGAATAATTGGACTTAGTGGAGAGCATAATAGTATTAGGCACTTCTTGTTTCACCTCACATAATCTTAGCATCAACTCAGAATCCAGCCACGCCTATCAAGAACAGTTTTGTGCAGGCTTTATCCTACTTCACACCAACTGCTTCAAGAAGCTCCCACATCATTTATGGCCCTAGGATTTCTCTGTTGCTGCAGCATGGATCACCTATAAGAGCACCCTCAGCAATTGTATATGTGCTACCAAGAAGTGGGAGGGAGTTAACATCCCATGGAACAACCCTCAAACAAAAGAGGATGAGAGTCAATGAATAAGTGCTTTTGCCATTTATCCTGCCACAGAAACTTTAGAAATGCACCCTATATGATACTTCAGAAGTCCCCATGAGCCTGAGCATTAGGCTACCAACTACTGCTTTTCCTTTATACTAGATGTCATTCTCCATGGGCCCTCAATCAATCCTTCAAACTCAGATCACTTTCCAAACAAAAACAAAAACAAAACACAACAAAACAAACTTCATGCAAGCCTTTGTTCTAGGTTCTATTTGGAAGAAACCCAGGCTAAGACAATATGAATAACTTCACAGAGAGACATTTATTTTCAAGAAATTCTTTCTGAGGAAAAATATCAGATACAAGAAAACGTTTCCTTCTAATATATCAGGTATAACATCTTATGGAACAAAAATACTTAAAAGGTAAATGTTCAATAATAGGAGGTTGGTTAACCTTCTTGTGTCGCTACAACAAAATAACATAAACTGAGTGACTTAAACAATGGACACTTATTTCTCACAGCTCTGGAGGCTGGGAAGTCTAAAATCAAAGTGCTGGCCAATTCAATTTTTGGTGAGAAACTTCTTCCTGGGTTTTTGACTGCCATCTCCTCACATAGAGGTGGGTGAGGAAGAGAGAGAGAGAATGAATATGAGAATGAATGTGTGTGGAAACAAGTGAGCTCTCTGGTCTCTTATAAGACAACTAATCCCATCATGAGAACCACAGATTTATGACCTCATCTAAACATAATTACCTCCTAGAGGCCCCACCTCCTAATACCATCACACTGTGGGGTTAGGGCTTCGACATATGAATTTTGAGGGGACATAAGCATTTAGTCCATAATAGCCAGATACCTAAAGGATCTCATAGTACTTGAATTGATTTTAGAATAACATATTTATTTTTCAGAAGCACTATGAATCTGAGAGGAGATGAGATTTTGATTGGTAAAAAGACTGGTAAATAATTTTCTCTAACTCAATCACAAAATAATTACTTTTTGGCAATCTATAAATTCTGGGGAAAATATAAGGGGATAACTCCCTAAAATTTATTTTTGCCAATTTTTTTTCAAATTATTTTTCACGTGCATCCAATCTTATATGCTAAGTTCTGTTTGCTATTTATTTATTTAGAGTTTTGGAAGTTAGCATAATAGTTAAATATAAAGGGATATTGTTTGACTCTATTTTAGTCCTAGGTATATTTTAAAAGAGTAAACCATTTCCCCTCACAGTACAGGGGCTGAGAGATGCTTAAGACAGCAAGACAATATAATGAAAGAAATTAAAATATTAACTTTGTTTTTTTTAATCTTACTTTAATAATGATAGTAAGATACTCTGCAGATTCAGAGCAAATTACTCCTTATAGCCTTTAGTCATCCTAATCAAGCAATAGAGAAACAGTACTTTGCTGAGATACCTTGGGTATCATCTAAGGGGCCACTGTTAAAGTATTAAGTGCTCATTCATACTACAGCGAGCAAACTGCCTCTAAGTGATTTCTGAGAGTAAACTTGAGTACCCTGAGTACCTTTATTTGACCCAAATATATCTTCACTTGTCTAAATGGTTAATTGGATGATTCAGTTCATTTGCTCTTCTATTTAGCTGACAATTACCATATATACATTATATGGATTACGCCTTTTCAACAAAATGACATTTCACTGTAAGGCAACACTGAACACAATTTATATTCTTTAATGAATGAGAAGACACCTTATGATCTAGTTACAGGACCTCAGGGACATCACAGTAAATCTCAAACATCACAGTGATGTATAAGGAATTGATTGAGCTAATCTTTTATAATTTCCAAAAAAATCATCAATTTCTTTGTTCATATATTATTTTGTTATACTCCTCTAATATGATACATAGAATAATTTATTTATTAATACTTTGCATATGGCAATGCCAGTACTTCATCCATTTCAATCTTTCTTTCTCAACCACAGGAGTTGCCATTATTTAACTCCTGACTATATTTAAGGAGGAATTTTCAACATTCTGGGAACTTTTCTCTCCTTTTTTTCCAATTTGTGAATTTTATAAAAAATGGTATCATAGAGTATATATTACTTTTTGTGTGGCTCCTTTCACTCAACATTATATTTGTAATATTAATTCACATATTTTAATGAAGCAATATCTTATTTATTTTCATTGCTGTTTAACATTATACTGTATATAGCACATTTAATTATACATTATACTCTTGATGGGGAATTAGTTTGCCAGTTTGTGTCTACAATGAATAAAGCTCTAATGAAGCTGTTGGTATTGTTTTTTTGGTGGACATATGCCCTCTCTTTTCTGGGATATGTATGTACCAAGGAATAGATAGCTGAGTCACAGACTAGATAAACATGTAGCTTTAGTCAAAACAAACAGAAAAGCACACAATTTTAAATCTACACACTTCTCTAGGTGGGAAAGAACTGCTCAAGGTGGGAAACACAAGAGAAGAAAAAGACCTACAAAAACAAACCCAAAACAATTAAGAAAATGGTAATAGGAACATACATACCGATAATTACCTTAAATGTAAATGGAATAAATTCTCCAACCAAAAGACACAGACTGGCTGAATGGATACAAAAACAATACCCATATATATACTGTCTATAAGAAACCCACTACAGACCTAGGGACACATACACACTGAAAGTGAGGGGATGGAAAAAGATATTCCATACAAATGGAAATCAGAAGAAAGCTGAAGAAGCAATACTAATATCAGAAAAAATAGACTTTAAAATAAAGACTGTCACAAGAGAGAAGGAAGGACACTACATAGTAATCAAGGGATCAATCCAAGAAGAAGATATAACAATTGTAAATATTTATGCACCCAACATAGGAGCACCTAAATACATAGGCAAATTTTAACAGCCATAAAAGGGGAAACCAACAGCAACACAATAGTGGGGGACTTCAAAACTCCACTTACACCAATGGATAGATCATCCAGACAGAAAATTAATAAGGAAACACAACCCTTAAATGACACATTAGACCAGACAGACTTAATTGATATTTATAGAACATTCCATCCAAAAGTAGCAGAATACACTTTCTTCTCAAGGGCACATGGAACACTCTCCAGGATAGATCACATCTTGGGTCACAAATCAAGCTTTGGTGAATTTACGAAAACTGAAACCATGTCAAGCATCTTTGCCAACCACAATGCTATGAGAGTAGAAATCAACTACAGGAAAAAAACTGTAAAAAACACAAACACATTGAGGCTAAACAATATGCTACTAAATAACCAAGAGGCCACTGAAGAAATCAAAGAGGAAATCAAAGAATACCTAGAAACAAATGAAAATGAAAACACTATGACCCTAAAGTTATGGGTTGCACCCAGAGCAATTCTAAAAGGGAATTTAATAGCAATACAATCCTACTTCAAGAAATAAGAAAAATCTCAAATAAAAAACCTAAACGTACACCTAAAGCAATTAGAGAAAGGAGAACATACAAAACACAAAGTCAGTAAAAGGAAAGAAATCATAAAGAGCAGAGCAGAAATAAATGAAATAGAAATGGAAAAAAAAATAGCAGGAGGAGCTTCAAGATGGCTGAAGAGTAAGACACGGAGATCACCTTCCTCTCCACAAATACATCAGAAATACATCTACATGTGCAACAACTCCTACAGAACACCTACTGAACGCTGGCAGAAGACCTCAGACCTCCCAAAAGGCAAGAAACTCCCCACGTACCTGGGTAGGGCAAAACAAAAAAGAAAAAACAGACAGAAAGAATAGGGACAGGACCTGCACCAGTGGGAGGGAGCTGTGAAGGAGGAAAGGTTTCCACACACTAGGAAACCACTTCGCGGGTGGAGATTGTGGGTGGCGGAGGGGCAGAAGTTCGGAGCCACAGAGGAGGGAGCAGCAACAGGGGTGCGGAGGGCAAAGCAGAGAGATTCCCGCACAGAGGATCAGTGCCGACCAGCACCCACCAGCTCAAGAGGCTTGTCTGTTCACCCGCCGGGGCAGGCGGGGGCTGGGAGCTGAGGCTCGGGCTTTGGTCAGATCCCAGGGAGAGGACTGGAGTTGGCTGCATGAACGCAGCCTGAAGGGGGCTAGTGTGCCACAGCTAGCCTGAAGGGAGCTAGTGTGCCACAGCTAGCCTGAAGGGAGTCCAGGAAAGAGTCTGGAGCTGCCCAAGAGGCAAGAGGCTTTTTCTTACCTCTTTGTTTCCTGGTGTGCGAGGAGAGGGGATTAAGAGCACCGCTTAAATGAGCTCCAGAGATGGGCATGAGCCGCAGCTATCACCGTGGACCCCAGAGACGGCCATGAGATGCTAAGGCTGCTTCTGCCACCACCAAGAAGCCTGTGTGCAAGCACAAGTCACTCTCCACACCTCCCCTCCCAGAAGCCTGAGCAGCCCACCACTGCCAGGGTCCCGTGATCCAGGGACAAGTTCCCAGCGAGAACACATGGCACACTTCAGGCTGGTGCAACGTCATGCCGGCCTCTGCCCCCGCAGACTCACCCCACATCTGTACCCCTCCCTCCCCTCAGCCTGAGTGATCCAGAGCCCCCAAAGCAGCTGTTCCTTTAACCTCGTTCTGTCTTAGTGATGAACAGACGCCCTCAGGCAACCTACATGCAGAGGCAGGTCCAAATCCAAAGCTGAACCCTGGGAGCTGTGCAAACAAAGAAGAGAAAGGGAACTCTCTCCCAGAAGCCTCAGGAGCAGCGGATCAAATCTCCACAATCAATTTGATGTACCCTGCGACTGTGGAATACCTGAATAGACAACAAATCATCCCAAATTGAGGAAGTGGACTTTGGGAGCAATGATATATATTTCCTTTTCCCTTTTTCTCTTTCTGTGAGTGTGTATGTGTATGCTTCTGTGTGTGATTTTGTCTGTGTAGCTTTGCTTTTACCATTTGTCCTAGGGTTCTGTTTGTCCTTTTTTTTTTATTACTTAAAAAAATTTTTATCTTAATAATTATTTTTTATTCTTTATTTTAATAACTTTATTTTATTTTATTTTATCTTCTTCTTTCTTCCTTTCTTTTTTTTCTCCCTTTTATTCTGAGCCGTGTGGAAGACAGGCTCTTGGTGTTCCAGCCAGGCATCAGGGTTGTGCACCTGAGGTAGGAGAGCCAAGTTCAGGACACTGGTCCACAAGAGACCTCCCAGCTGCACATAATATCAAATGGTGAAAATCTCCAAGAGATCTCCATCTCAACACCAATACCCAGCTCCACTCAACGACCAGCAAGCTTCAGTGCTGGACACCCTATGCCAAACAACTAGCAACACAGAAACACAACCCCATCCATTAGCAGAGAGGCTGCCTAAAATCATAATAAGGCCACATACACCCCAAAACACACCACCAGACGTGGTCCTGCCCACCAGAAAGACAAGATCCAGCCTCATCCACCAGAACACAGGCACTAGTCCCCTCCACCAGGAAGCCTACACAACCCACTGAACCAACCTTAGCCAATGGGGACAGACACCAAAAACAATGGAAACTATGAACCTGCAGCCTGAGAAAAGGAGACCCCAAACACAGTACGTTAAGCAAAATGAGAAGACAGAGAAACACACAGCAGATGAAATAGCAAGGAAAAAACCCACCAGACCTAACAAATGAAGAGGAAATAGGCAGTCTACCAGAAACAGAATTCAGAATAATGATAGTAAAGATGATCTAAAATCTTGGAAATAGAATGGAGAAAATACAAGAAACGTTTAACAGGGACCTAGAAGAACTAAAGAGCAAACAAACAGAGATGACAACACAATAAATGAAATTAAAAATTCTCTAGAAGGGATCACTAGCAGAATAACTGAGGCCAAAGAACGGATAAGTGACCTGGAAGATAAAATAGTAGAAATAACTACTGCAGAGCAGAATAAAGAAAAAAGAATGAAAAGAATTCAGGACAGTCTCAGAGACTTCTGGGACAACATTAAATGCACCAACATTCCAATTATAGGGGACCCAGAAGAAGAAGAGAAAAAGAAAGGGACTGAGAAAATCTTTGAAGAGATTATAGTTGAAAACTTCCCTAATATGGGAAAGGAAATAGCTAATCAGGTCGAGGAAGCACAGAGAGTCCCACAGAGGATAAATCCAAGGAGAAACATGCCAAGACACATATTAATCAAACTATCAAAAATTAAATACAAAGAACAAATATTAAAAGCAGCAACGGAAAAAAAACAAATTACATACAAGGGAATCCCCATAAGGTTAACAGCTGATCTTTCAGCAGAAACTCTGCAAGCCACAAGGGAGTGGCAGGACATATTTAAAGGGATGAAAGAGAAAAACCTACAAGCAAGATTACTCTAAACAGCAAGGATCTCATTCTGATTTGACGGAGAAATTAAAAGCTTTACAGACAAGCAAAAGCTAAGAGAATTCAGCAGCACCAAACCAGCTTTACAACAAACGCTAAAGGAACTTCTCTAGGCAGGAAACACAAGAGAAGGAAAAGACCTACAATAATAAACCCCAAACAATTAAGAAAATGGTAATAGGAACATACATATCGATAATTACCTTAAATGTAAATGGAATAAATGCTCCAGCCAAAAGACGTATACTGGCTGAATGGATACAAAAACAAGACCTGTATATTTGCAGTCTACAAGAGACCCACTTCAGACCTAACGACACATACAGACTGAAAGTGGGGGATCGAAAAAGATATTCCATGCAAACGGAAACCAAAAGAAAGCTGGAGTAGCAATTCTCATATCAGACAAAATGACTTTAAAACAAAGACTATTACAAGAGACAAATAAGGACACTACATAATGATCAAGGGATCAATCCCAGAAGACGATATAACAATTGTAAATATTTAGGAACCCAACATAGGAGCACCTCAATACATAAGGCAAATATTAACAGCCATAAAACGGGAAATCGACAGTAACACAATCATAGTAGGGGACTCTAACACCCCACTTTCACCAATGGACAGATCATCCAAAATGAAAATAAATAAGGAAACACAAGCTTTAAATGATACATTAAACACGATGCACTTAATTGATATTTATAGGACATTACATCCAAAAAAACAGAATACACATTCTTCTCAAGTGCACATGGAATATTGCCCAGGATACATCATATTTTGGGCCACAAATCAAGCCTTGGTAAATTTAAGAAAACTGAAATCGTATCAAGTATCTTTTCCGACCACAACGCTATGAGACTAGATATCAATTACAGGAAAATATCGATAAGAAGTACAAACACATGGAGGCTAAACAACACACTACTTAATAACCAAGAGATCACTGAAGAAATCAAAGAGGAAATCAAAAAATACCTACAAACAAATGACAATGAAAACGCAATGACCCAAAACTTATGGGATGCAGCAAAAGTAGTTCTAAGAGGGAAGTTTACAGCTATACAAGCCTACCTTAAGAAACAAGAAACATCTCAAATAAACAACCTAACCTTACACCTAAAGCAATTAGGGAAAGAAGAAGAAAAGAAAAACCCAAAGTTAGCAGAAGGAAAGAAATCATAAATATCAGATCAAAAATAAATGAAAAAGAAATGAAAGAAATGATAGCAAAGATCAATAAAACTAAAAGCTGGTTCTTTGAGAAGATAAACAAAATTGATAAACCATTAGCCAGACTTATCAACAAACAAGGGGAGAAGACTCAATCAATAGAATTAGAAATGCAAGAGGAAAAGAAACAACTGACACTGCAGAAATACAAAGGATCATGAGAGATTACTACAAGCAACTATATGCCAATAAAATAGACAACCTGGAAGAAATGGACAACTTCTTAGAAATGCACAACCTTCTGAGACTGAACCAGGAAGAAATAGAAAATATAAACAGACCAATCACAAGCACTGAAATTGAAACTGTGATTAAAAATCTTCAAACACACAAAAGCCCAGGACCAGATGGCTTCACAGGCGAATTCTATCAAATATTTAGAGAAGAGCTAACACTTACCCTTCTCAAACTCTTCCAAAATACAGCAGAAGGAGGAACACTCCCAAACTCATTCTACAAGGCCACCATCACTCTGATAGCAAAACCATACAAAGATGTCACAAAGAAAGAAAACTACAGGCCAATATCACTGATGAACATAGATGCAAAAATCCTCAACAAAATACTAGCAAACAGAATCTAAGAGCACATTAAAAGGATCATACACTATGATCAAATGGGGTTTATCCCAGGAATGCAAGGACTCTTCAATATACGAAAATCAATCAATGTGATACACCATATTAACAAATTGAAGGAGAAGAACCATATGATCATCTCAATAGATGCAGAGAAAGCTTTTGACAAAATTCAACACCCATTTATGATAAAAATCCTCCAGAAAGTAGGCATAGAGGGAACTTTCCTCAACATAATAAAGGCCATATATGACAAACCCACAGCCAACATGCTCCTCAATGGTGAAAAACTGAAACCATTTCCACTAAGTTCAGGAACGAGACAAGGTTGCCCACTATCACCACTATTATTCAACATTGTTTTGGAAGTTTTACCCACAGCAATCAGAGAAGAAAAAGAAATAAAAGGAATACAAATTGGAAAAGAAGAAGTAAAACTGTCACTGTTTGCAGATGACATGGTACTATATATAGAGAATCCTAAAGATGCTACCAGAAAACTGCTAGAGCTAATCAATGAATTTGGTAAAGTAGCAGGATACAAAATTAATGCACAGAAATCTCTTGCATTCCTATACACTAATGATGAAAAATCTGAAAGAGAAATTAAGGAAACACTCTCATTTACCACTGCAACAAAAAGAAGAAACGACCTAGGAATAAACCTACCAAGGGAGACAATAAACCTGTATGCAGAAAACTATAAGACACTGATGAAAGAAATCAAAGATGATACAAACAGATGGAGAGATATACCATGTTCTTGGATTGGAAGAATCAATATTGTGAAAATGATTATACTACCCTAAACAATCTACAGATTCAATGCAATCCCTATCAAATTACCAATGGCATTTTTTACAGAACTGGAACAAAAAATCTTAACATTTCTATGGAGACACAAAAGATCCCGAATAACCAGACAGTCTTGAGGAAAAAAAATGGAGCTGGAGGAATCAGACTCCCTGCCTTCAGACTATATCACAAAGGTGCAGTAATCAAGACAATATGGTACTGGCACAAAAACAGAAATATAGATCAATGGAACAGGGTAGAAAGTCTAGAGGTAAACCCTTGCACCTATGGTCAACTAATCTATGACAAAGGAGGCAAGGATATACAATGGAGAAAAGACCGTCTCTTCAATAAGTGGTGTTGGGAAAACTGGACAGCTACATGTAAAAGAATGAAATTAGAACACTCCCTAACACCATACACAAAAAAACCTCAAAATGGATTAGAGACCTCAATGTAAGACCTCAATGTAAGACTGTAAGACTATAAAACTCTTAGAGGAAAACATAGGAAGAACACTCTTTGATATAAATCACAGCAAGATCTTTTTTGATCCACCTCCTAGAGTAATGGAAATAAAAACAGAAATAAACAAATGGGACCTTGAAATTTAAAAGCCCTTGCACAGCTAAGGAAACTACAAACAAGACGAAAAGACAACCCTCAGAATGGGAGAAAATATTTGAAAATGAATCAACGGAGAAAGGATTAATCTCCAAAATATATAAACAGCTTATGTAGTTCAATATTAAAAAAACAAACGACCCAATCCAAAATGGGCAGAAGACCTAATTAGACATTTCTCCAAAGAAGACGTACAGATGGCCAACAAACATATGAAAAGCTGCTCAACATCACTAATTATTACAGAAATGCAAATCAAATCTACATTGAGGTATCACCTCACGCCAGTCAGAATGGCCATCATCAAAAATTCTACAAACAATAAATCCTGCAGAGGGTGTGGAGAAAAGAGAACCCTCATGCATTGTTGGTGGGAATGTAAATTGATACAGCCACTATGGATAACAATATGGAGATTCCTTAATAAACTAAAAAATAGAACTACCCTATGACCCAGCTATCCCACTCCTGGGCATATACCCAGAGAAAACCATAATTCAAAAAGACACATGCACCCCAATGTTCATTGCAGCACTATTTACAACAGCCAGGACTTGGAAGCAACCTAAATGTCCAACAACAGAGGAATGGATAAAGAAGATGTGTTACATATACACAATGGAATATTACTCAGCCATAAAAAGGAACGAAATTGGGTCATTTTTAGAGACATGGATGGACATAGAGACTCTCCTACTGAGTGAAGCAAGTCAGAAAGAGAACAAATATCGTATATTAACGTATGTATGTGGAATCTGAAAAATTTGGTATAGACAATCTTATTTACAAAGCAGAAATAGACACACAGACGTAGAAAACAAACATATAGATACCGGGGGGTGGGGGGGTGGCATGAATTAGGAGACTGCGATTGACATGTATACACTATTGATACTATGTGTAAAATAGATATACTGTATAGCACAGGAAACTCAACTCAGTGCTTTGTGGTGACCTAAATGGGAAGGAAATCCATAAAAGAGGGGATATATGTATATGTATAGCTGATTCCCTTTCATGTACAGTGTAAATTAACAATATTGTAATGCAACTATACTCCAATAAAAAAAAACAGAAAAAAAACCAATTTATTTATACATTATACTCTTGATGGGCAATTAGATTTCCAGTTTGGGCTTACAATGAATAAAACTCTTATGAAGCTGCTGGTACTTGTTTTTTGGTGGACATATGCCCTCTCTTTTCTGGGATATATATGTACATAGGAATAGACAGCTGAGTCATAGAATAAGTAAATACTTAGCTTTAGTCAAACAAAGAGAAAAGCACACACTTTTAAACTCTACACACCAATGAGAAACTAGAAATTTACTTTTGCAATAACTAAATCAGTCTTGAAAATAAGGACTTCCTGAGGATGCGTAAAGAAGGATCTGGCTGATCATAATCTTGTACTCATTTCACTGTTGAATTTCATATCTCTGACTTACATAGGCAAGATATTTTGTTTTTGCAGAAACATTAAAGGCCACATTCCACAATATCCATGTCCTTCCCAATGGAGAAAGGAATGTAAATCAAGTACACAGTATGTATTCACCACTTCAAGTGCATCTTCTCAAAAGCATCATTTTCCTTCACAAGTAATTACTATCTCATAGAGCAGAAGAAAACACAGATTATAGTTTGGTTTTGCTGCCAATTTCCCTCTATATTAACAGTATTTTGAAATTCTTTTTTTATTGAGTTTTAGAAATTCTTTGTATATTCTGGATAGTAACCCATTATTTGTTATATGGTTTGCAGATAGTTTCTCCCATTCCTTATGCTGCCTTTTCACTCTTGTTTCCTTTGTTGTGCAGAAGCTTTTTCATTTGGTATAGTCCCATTTATCTATTTTGTTTTGGTTACCTATGCTTTTGGTTTCATACACACAAAAAATCATTGCCCAATCCAATGTCATGTAGTTTTTCCCCTATGTTTTCTTCAAGGAGTATTATAGTTTATCTTATGTTTAGATCTTTAATCCATTTTTAGTTAATTTTTGTACATAGTGTAAGATAAGGGTCCAACTTCATTCTTTTGCATGTAGATATCCAGCTTTTCCAATACCATTTTTTGAAGAGACTATCTTTCCTCATTTTATAGTCCTTGTTGAAGATCAGTTAACAATATATGTGAGAATTTTTTTTCTGGCCTCTCTATTCAGTTTCAATAGTGAATATGTCTGTCTTTATTTGATATCATACTGTTTTGATTATTGTAGCTTTATAGTATGTTTTGAAATCAGGAAGTGTGAGGCCTCCAGCTTTGTCTTCTTTCTCAAATTGTTTTGCCTATTCAGGGTCCTTTGAGATTCTCTATGAATTTTAGGATTTTCTTATATTTCTCAAAAAAAAAAATGCCACTGGGATTTTGATAGGGATTGCATTGACTCTGTAGAGTGCTTTGGGTAGTTTAGACATTTTAATAGAATTAAACCTTCCAGTCCATGAACATGTTTTATCTTTCCATTTATTTGTGTGTTTATTAATTTCTTTTAGCAATGATTTTTAGTTTCCAGTCTACAAGTTTTTCACCTCTTAACTTTATTCCTAATTATTTTATTATTTTTGATACTACTGTAAATGGGATTGTTAATTTTTTTTCAGATTGTTCATTGTTAATTTATAGAAATGCAACTAATTTTCGAATGTTGACTCTGTATCTTACAACTTTACTGAATTTGGTTATTAATTCTAACAGGGTTTTATGGAATTTTTAGGGTTTCTACGTTTAAGATTGTGTCACCTTTGAACACAGATAATTGTACTTCTTTCTTTCCAATTTGGATGACTTTTATTTCCTTTACTTACCTAATTGTTCTCAGTAGCACTTCCAGTACTGTGTTGATTAAAAGTGGTAAGAGTGGACATCCTTGCTTTGTTTCTGATTTTAGAAAAGTTTTCAGTCTTTCACCAATGAGTATAATATCAACTGTAGGTTCTTCATATATGATCATTATTATATTGAAGCAATTTCCTTCTATAACTCATTTGTTGAGTATTTTTAATCATAAAAAGGTGTTGAATTTTGTCAAATATTTCTTTTCACCATCTATTGAGATGATCATTTAATTTTTATCCTTTTTTCTATTAATGTGGTGTATCACATTGAGTGATTTGCATAAGTCTGAAAAGTTTGAAAAGGATTGGTATTAATTCCTCTTTAAATTTTTGAAAGAATTCACCAGTGAAGCCATCTGGTTCTGAGATTTTCTTTGTTGTAAGAGTTTTTATTACCTGGATAATTTATTTTAATTAGTTCATACACATGAAAAGCAAAAATTGTAATAGGCATAAATACTTCCTATATATTTTACGTATATGTATTTATTTTAACTCTCTGACAGCCAAGCTAAAATGGTACATCATTATTTTAAAAAATCAGGACCTCCCTGGTGATGCAGTGGTTAAGAATCAGCTTGCCAATGCAGGGGACATGGGTTCGATCCCTAGCCCGGGAAGATCCCACATGCTGTGGAGCAACTAAGCCCATGTGCCACAACTACTGAGCATGCACTCTAGAGCCGGTGAGCCACAACAACTGACCCCATGCATCACAACTACTGAAGCCTGTGCACCTAGAGCCTGTGCTCCACACAAGAGAAGCCACTGCAATGAAAAACCTGTGCACTGCAACAGAATAGTGCCTGCTTGCCATAACTAGAGAAAGCCCGTGCAGCAACGAAGACCCAGTGCAGCCAAAAATAAAAATAAAATAAAATAAAATAAATAAAAAATCAATATGAATACTAAATCAACCACTGGAACAAGGTTTTAAGGAGCAAGGTTTTCTCTATTAAATATAATAGAGAAAAAAATTCAAATATTACATTTACTCATCTAAGATGAAGATAGTTCATAAACATGAAAAACAAGGTGGACCTAAAAGAATAAAATTATTATTTTCTGTGTACTTTATAGGTAACTGTCCCTTTGTCACACGTGAATAAAACTCACAGGAGTACATTTCCCTCAACTTGCAATATAGACTCCAAAGCATGGCTATGGCCTCTATTTTGTGGGATATAAGAAAATGACCTAGTCCCGCATATATCATTTTATTATGCTTCATTTTATTGGGTTTTGAAGATATTGCATTTTTTACAATTGAAGGTTTATAGCCATCCTGTGTTGTACAAGTCTATTGGTGCCATTTTTCCAACAGCATTTGTTCACGTCATGTCTATGTGTCACATTTTAGCAATTCTTGCCATATTTCAAACTTTTTCATTATTAATATATTTGTTATGATGATCTGTGATCAGTGATTCTTTGATGTTACTATTATAAAAAGATTACTACTCGGTGAAGGCTCAGAAGATGATTAACATTTTTTAGCAATAAAGTATTTTTTAATTAAGGTATGTACATTGTTTTTTTAGACATAATGCTATTGCACACTTAATAGACTACAGTATACTGTAAACATAACTTTTATATGCACTGGGAAACAAAAAAATTCATGACTCACTATATTGTGATATTCACTTTATTGCAGTGGTCTGGAACCAAGCCCACAATATCTGTGAAGTATGTCTATACTACATTTCCAGGGTTTCTCTATCTTCTCATGTTGTTGGTCACTGTGGTTTGTTTGACAGTCTATTGCAGACAATATCTTGTGTTGAGCAATAGGAATTAATTGCTCACCACATTCAATTAATATTGAATGTCCTCTACCCTCAAGAAGCTCACGGTGTTCTAGAGCAGGCAGCCACGCATATGAATTTTCCTTTGGAAGTGTCAAGGAAAGACCAACTAATTTCAACTATGGGAAAAAGGGAAGGTGGTATTTGAACCTCTACTCATTCTTTTTATCACTTCAGCTCAATCATTCCTAGAGTACAATCCAACATTTATCCACATTTTATACAATAGCGGTTAATATTTACTGAAGGCTTAATACATGCCCTTTTACATATTAATTATACAAGTAACCCAAATATTGGCAGAGGTCACTCTGGCTTTTTACATTTAGATACATTAATTTAAGTATCTATTATTCATTCTTTGGAGCCCAACACTTGCCCCAAGATTCCTGTGCTTCTAGGGACTTTTATTTTTTTACTTCTGAATTTAAGCCTCTGCTTTTACTGACATCTGAATCTTATTCTCTAATAACTATTTACAAAAGGCATTTTTGTGCGTAGCATACTTTACTAAAGGTTTGAGCCGGTAGAAGAATTTTACATGGCAAGAACACCAAGAAATTAAAATTAGTTACTTATGTTCTTAACAGCCTTTGGCCACCCTAACACTGAACAGTTTGAGCCACCTACTCTTCCATAACTCAGAATTCCATAATTTCAATTGATTATCTCTCTCTCTTCTTTCTCCTCATGACCCACAAAATCTATTCACTTCTCAAGCAGAGTTTTAATTATTTTTTATTGTCTTTTTCTAAAACATAGTTTCAGGACCTTATCTTCACATCTAAATAAATAGTTTAGTCTCTCTGCTCCTCCCCATTCAACAGACAGCCACATTTTCTTGTGCAATTCCAGCAATGTCCCTAAGACACAATGGTGAAGGCCATAGTAAATGGATTTGGCTGTACTGGGCACCTGGTCACCAGGGTTGCTTTTAACTATGGCAAAGTGAGTATTACCATTGATGACTGCTTCACTGACTACAACTACAAGGTTTACACATTCTGGTGTGATTCCACCCATGGCAAGTTCAATGGCACAGTCCAGTCTGAGAAGGGGAAGCTTGTCATCAGTGGAAAGCCCACCTCCATTTTCCAGGAGCAATATCCTGCCAATATCAAATGGGGTGCTGCTGGTGCTGAGTATGTTCTGGAGTCCACTGGTGGCCTCACTACCTTGGAGAAGACTGGGCCTCACATGAATTGTAGAGCCAAAAGGCTCATCATCTCTGTCCCTTCTGCTGATAGCCCCATGTTTATGATGGGCATGAACCATAAGAAGTACAACTCCCTCAAGATGGTCAGCAATGCCTCCTGCACTACCACCTGCTTGGCACCCCTGGCCAATGTCACTGTGGATGGACTCATGACCACAGTTCATACCGTCACTGCCATCCAGAAGACCACTGATGGGCTCACTGGGAAACTGTACTCTGATGGATGAGGAACTGCCCAGAACATCATCCCTGCTTCTACTGGCACTGCCAAAGGCTTTGGAGCAAGGACATCCCTGAGCTGAATTGGAAATTTGCTGGCATGTCCTTCCATGCCTCCATCCCCAACGTGTTTGACATAGATCTGACGTGAGGCCTGGAGAAACCAGGCTAAATATGACATTATTTATGTCATATGACATTATCAAGAAGAGGTAAAGTGGGCATTGGAAGGCACCCTAAAGACCACACTGGGCTACACTGAGAACCAAGTTTTCTATTGCAATTTTAGCAGTGACACCCCACTCTTCCTCCCTGGATGCTGGGGCTGGCATTGCCCTTAACAAACACTTTGTCTAGCTGCAGCAAAAGGGTGGGGGGTCTTATGGTCCACATAGTGTCTGAGGAGTGAGAGCCCCTGGATCTCCAGCCCCAGCAAGAGCACGAGAGAGGCCCTCAGCTGCTGGGGAGTCCTTGCTCCAACTTGATCCCCCAACATACTGAGAATATCAAAATCTTTCATCCCAGAACCCCTAAAAAGAACCCCTAAAAAGGGGGAGGGGCTTAGTGAGCCTTAGGTTGTCGTGTACCATCAATAGAAAATACACTGTACCCAGCCTAAATAAGCAGTTAACTTTTTCTAAATAAAGACAGTTCCTTTCATAAGAGAAATTCTGTTACCAACTATTGAAGTGATATATTTTCACTCTGCTACATACATTTTGTCTTGTTTACTTTTCATGATAACCCAGTGAACGATGTATTTTATCTCCATTTTATAGATTAGAAAACTAATACTGAATAAAGTTACTTGAAGTTAGAAAATTACAGATCCAAGTATATAATCAAAATCTGATTCCAAAGGCCTGTGCTGTTATGATGTGTGTGTGTATGTGTGTACTTCTATTTATATATCTTACCCTGCTTGATTAGGAAAAATCTCAAAGCCTTAATTTGAAAAAGAAGAAATCATTATCATCTATCTAGAATAGCAGTTAAATATAGAATTGGAACCAATAACCATCAGAATTTTTTCCATCCCTGGAATTTAGTGAAACATTCATGTTTTGTTTGTTTTCTTTGAGTTTCTGTTTCCACATACTACAAATCAGAGGGAGAGAGAAATCACTTGACAAGTATGCTCACAGAATTCTAATCTGTGACTTCTAATTGAAGAGGGGTTATTAACAGTTTCAAGATCTTCTCTAAGCATATCCTTCTACAAAAAATAATTACCAGTAAATTTGAATACTACCCTTTAGAAGGTGTATAAAGACATAATTCTTTGAATAAAGTTTCCACATGAAAATCATCCAGAGGTTTAGAAATAAGATTCAGTTTTTTCTCTAAATGTAATCGGATGGCTGAGAAAACTGTGATTGCCAATACTGATGTTCAGAGTAGAGAGAACAACTTATCACAATGGATAGAGAGAAAATATGCATTCATAGCCAATACCTATATTTAGCACTGGTGCCTCTCCTGGCTTTTGTAGACATTCAGTAAATGTTTGCTACATTGAGCCAAATCTAGGAAGATAAATATTTCTAATATACATGTTCATATTGCCAAAATGTTGATAAACCACACTTCTATATGTAGAGGAGAAAGACTTAATTCTTTTAAAAGTTCATAGCTAATAAAGAAAATTTTGAGTTTAATATAATTTCTGAATTGAAGCGCACTTAAGGCAGACACCAGTTATTATCAAGGTTGTGGGTATCAAGAATTAAGCCATGACACCTCTAAAAATATGAAAAATATGTAGTTAGGCTAGCTTCATGTCTCTTGTAAAGTTTCAGAACTGAATGTATGAAATGGAGTGGCACTAGTCACAAATGAAAGGAGGTTGTCTTCTTTTCTTTAAGCAGAAAATTTAATGTAGTGTACCACAATTCAGATTAAGATATAGATGATTAACTCCTAAGAATTTTGTTAACATCCTGGTCCCACTCAATACTGTCTGAAATCCTAGAGGGTTAACCTAAGTAGTGATCTCTATACATTAGAATATTGATATCAGAATTTCATTAATAATTCAGAATACAAATAAATTTTCATCTTATTTTCTAGTGATCATTGGCCTTTATCCCATAATCAATTAGCTATTATATTTTCTATAGTTCTATTACTCCCAATAAGGTACCACTACTGTCCGCTTAACATTCTAGATGGGTGAGTTATGTTGATGAAAAACATTTGAACCCTTTATTTATCTAGCAGGACCTGAAGGATTTTTCCCAATTTTCTCCAGATAAAAGGAGTAATAGGCTTATACTATGTCATTTCTTTCTGAGAAGAAAGAGAGGATGTAATCATCAGGGCAAAAGTAATTTTGGATCAGGGACTAGAGGGCATAACACAAAGCCAGTGAAAATATCTGGCAAGAGAAAGAATTATAAGGTCTTTAAGCAGCTAGAATTAGAGTTATGGCAGACAAGAGGTAGAGATAGAGAGCCTACAGGAGACCAATTAACAATGGCCCTTTTTATTTGGTATCTGGCTAAGGACATAATTCAGTCCACTTTAAGTATGTTGTACATTTAAAATATAAGAAATGAGATACATGTTGTAATCAATTTAAGTATTACTTTAATGAAGGACACGGCCATATGGGGATAAATTTATACAACTGAAATTTCCAGGGTGCTTGATTTTAATAGGTTTTATTAAGTGAATTTCAAAATAAGCATGCCAATGTTTATAAGTACTCATTTCTATGGTCAGATTCATGCCACAATTTTTTCTATATTTTTTCAGTTTTTTCCATATTTTTTTCAGTTTTGAGTATTAAATCTTAGCATATGTGAAAATGTTGAGTATTGGCAGAAATTTGTGTTAGATGTTTTTAAAATATGTATAAATTAATCATTATTTTGTAGAAGTTTGTTAGCAATTTAGTGTCTTAAGTAGAGATTTATTTAAAGACAATTCTAACAGCAGTGGGATACCAAGTACAGGGTAGTAGAGGTGGTCCACTCCAGGTGCAGGCACAGAGGGAGTGTTTTGCTTTTGGAGAATTTAAAAACAATGATAAAATTCCTGAAAGTCGTTGCTGTTGTTGTTAATATCACCATGCACCAGCAAGTCTAAACAATGCCATTGATAAAATCTTTCTCCTCATTGGTGCATACTGCTCCCACTCCCCATCCTTTCTTTGGTATGTCATTCTCTAAGAGTAAATGCTAGATATATGTGCAAACCTGCAAATACTATTTATCCATGTGTAGTCATTCATTCATTCTCTGTGTTGATATGGTTGCCAGGGCAGTGCAGAGTTCCCTTTAAATATCTGCATTAAGAAATCTGTATTAAATAGGCAAGAAAAAATAGAGAAAGATATATATATAGAGAGAGAGAGAGAGAGAGAGAAAGAGAGAGAGAGAGAGACAGATAGATATTACCTAAGTTTGAAGATTTTATTCTGTTAATGTAAAGGTTATATTCAATAATGTACATACACCTTCAGTAAAGAGCTTGATAAATTTTTACATATATATGTAAGCTGTTTATATATATATAATCTTCACCTAGATCAAGATATAGCACCTTTTTATCATCTAGAAGTTTCTTTCAGGTCTGTCCCAGTCAGTTCCTACCCCTCAGAGGTCATCACTATTCTGACTTCTCTCGCCATAGACTAATTTTGTCTGACTTGCTCATAGTATAAATTGAATCAAACAGTTACAAAAAGAGAAAGAAAGAAAAAAAGAAAGAAAGAAAGAAAGAAAGAGAGTGAGATAAAGGGAGGGTGGGAAAAAACTCAGTATTAAGAAATGTTTCATCCATTCTTTTGGAATGAAGTCCCATGATGCTTTTCACTTCTGAAGTGTGTATATCCTATATGTACCTAGAATCTGGCTCTTCTCCAGATTGACCATGACTGAACAAGGCTATCTTCGTGTAACTGGAAACCATTAAAACAGCTGTTATCAAACTAGAGAGAGGCAAAATAAGCAAGCCTTGCTACAATTCTACTGCCATTCTCTTCCTTTAATTCAGTGTAAATAGAAATCCCCAAAGCCTTCATTATTCATTAAAATATCTAAAGGATTATTTTCTCTTCTGCGTTTTATGGAATACCCTGTAAACAAATGGCTTAATGGTCTAATAAGTTCAGGAAATGGTTCACAATATATTCTCCTTTTGGGAAATCAAAATGTGCACATTAAAGGCACTGGGAAATCCTGTGAGAAAACTGTGTGTGTGTGTGTGTGTGTGTGTGTGTGTGTATCCATTTAACCTAGTGTTTGCAAACTTATATATATATATCCATTTAACCTACTGTTTGCAAACTTATTAAGGGATTTTTTTTGCATGCCAACTTTAAACACCCCATGAAATTAATGTTCTCTAGTAGGAGCTATGGAAAATGCTGATCTAATTACTTTATTATCACTTTATTAAAAAGCCATCTATACATTTGATGGACAACTTTGCATCTATAAAAATCATTTTGAATACAGTTGGTGTTTTAAACACTTCTAAGCAAAATTTAATCCGTTTTCATTATTGTAAAGCGTATTAGTTACTCATGGGAAGCTTACTTTTAACTAAACTAGAAATACGTGTGAAAGGAGTGTGTATGTATCAGTGTTTATGTTCATGTCTTTATACAGGACATTAAATAACATTGTGGATATGTCCTCAAGAAAAATACCACAGCAAGTATAGTCACGAATTGCTTTTTATACGATCCTCAGATAAAAACTGAAAGGAAAACATTAAATTCCAATTCAGCGATAGTAATCTACGAGAAGGGAGCTGTTGCATTACACATACACTTATTTTATACAATTAGAGAATAAAGTAGCAATATAAGTTAATTTTCTAGATAACTGTAACTTACATACTGAAGCTCCAAAACCATTTTTCCCTTTTATTTAGTCATCTCTGAAATGAATCTTCTTAGAATTCAACTCATTTAACAAATTACATTATGCATTTTTCTTGGTGACTTGAGGCACAAAATAATTGGTATAGCAGTGAATATTATTTCCTTTCTTCTGACCAGATGTCCCTTTTAAAAATATGAGGTTCAATGCTTTCATATCAAGTTAATTTTAATTTTTACGCAATCTTAAATTGATGGACTTCAGTTTCTCCTAAGAAGCCGAGGCCTAGGTCGGCTTCCCTCCCGCCCCCACCCCAGCCCTGAGTGTCTGGTTCTGTTGCAGATAATTGTTGGATGTCTGGGAGGGGAATGGAAAATCATATGGAAGAGGGAGTTGGATAGAATAGTTGTATGATTCCCTTGTAGTGGTTGAAAGCATGTACTCCGGTATTTCTGAGCTCTGATACTGGCTTCTATACTAACTAGTTGTCAACAATTGCAACTTATCTAACTTGTGAGCCTCAGTTTCCTCATTTGTAATATAGAATAATCATATTTACCTTTGTATAAGTATTAAAGCAGATACTACATATCAGATAAAATTGCAGATTAATACCAGCTTAAGTGTCACAATGAAAGCATACATAAACACAGGGAATCTAGAAGAGCAAGAAATCAAAAGCCAGATGACACACAAGAGTATGAAGGAATATTTTCTGATCAGAACAATGAAAGAATTCTAAAATATAGGTAAGGGTCATCTCTTTATGAGACAGTATAAAGTAATTAAGTGTGCATTTTTTGAAGTCTGGCAGAATTAAGTTTAAATCCAGAGTTTGAAACTTACTAGGCTGATTACCATGGTCAAGTTATTTATCATAAATCTCTTTTTAGTCATCTCTAAATGAGATAATATTAAATTAGCTCATAGTGTTGTTATAAGAAGTGTACACACACACACACACACATGCTTTCTCAGTGTCTGGCTATAAAACCCAGGAAGTAGTGCTGAAATGATGATAAAGAGACAACAATAACATAACACCCTCACCTTAGTTCTTGCTACAATGTAAATAGGTAGACGCCCTCCAGTGCTGCTAATCAAACCTGGCTCCACATATTCTTATCATTGTAGCACTACACAAAATAATATATGATAAATGAACAGGCTCGTCATCCTTATTTTTCTCCAATTTTATGTTATATGAGGAGTCTTGTCATTATAAAGTTGCATTTGTCAAAATCCCTAATAAATACTGTCATCAAGGATTTAGGGCAGAAAATGAAAATTAAAAGTTGAATGTACTATATTTAGCAGATTTGAGTGCTTGGTATTTTCTCAGTTGTGCACAACCTTGGCTGCAAGTTGTAATTACCTGAGGAGATTTTCAAAATGCCAACACCCAGGCCACACCTGAGTTCAAGTAAATCAGAATTACTGGGGGTGGGGCCAATGATCAGTAGTTTGTAAGCTCCCCCAAATAATTCCAATATGCAGACAAGTTTGAGAACCACTGTTCTAAATCAGTGATTTTCAAATCTGGCTCTGTATTAGAATTGCCTCAGAACACTTAAAATACTTCTAAGAGTTTGTAACAGTAATATCAGCTACCATTTATTGGGGACCTACTATAGGCTAGATAAGGTGCCATAAAGTTTAAATATTTTGCTTTATTTATATATTACAATTTTACAACATGAATTTATGATACTCCTAATCCTCAATACAACCCTTTGAGGTAGGCATAGTTTTCTTTTAGAGACTTTAAATTCCATGTTGGATCTATGTACCTTATTTGCCTTATCTTCAGAACCTAGCATAGTACCTGGCGCAAAATAGACAAATAATAAATATTCGCTGAGTAATTAAGCAAACAGAATTTCATATGAAAAAATTTAAAGAATTTAAGCAATTTTCCCAAAACTACAGAGGCAGGATTTAAAAACATGGCCAGCTGATTCAGGGACCCATGTTTCCATACCCTGCCACACTGCTTTTCTTGAGCAATATCAATTTTTCATGAGAGCAACAGCAGTAATCACATAGGCAAATTTTGAGACTGTCAATGAAATAATTCATCATTTTGTACCTCAAGGCACCCCAAAGTGGTCCTAAAATCCATACCAGATTTTACACTCACCAATGCAGGCATGCACTATGATAAATCCAACTTTACAAGTTTGAGGACACCATAGGATTTCCTCTGTCAAACCCAGCTAAGGCCAATCTTTTACCTCCATGAAGCCATCCTAGAGAAATACTAGACAACTCTAATTTATCGCTTTCTTTGGATTCCTAAAATAATTATCACTTCCATTGTTCATTTTTGCTACACATTACATCCTGTCTTATGTGGCTAAGTTTCATGGAAACATGCTCTGTATATACAGTAGAATTATGAAATCTCTAAAAGCAGGTAACTGTAGCAAATACTGTGTGTTAGATATGATTCTAAGCACTATATCCTTAGAATAACCACTTGAAGTACAAACTTTTAATATACTCATTTACAAATAAAAAAGTTATATTGAAATATAGTATAGTAATATACTTGCTTCATTTTAACACATTGGATAACAAGATTTAGCATCAGGTCTAAAATGATCATAATTTTGAAATAAGATGAGGTTAAATTTATTTTAATATAATTATTGCAACTTTTATGTGACACGAAATTATCTGTGCTGTCTATTGCTGACAAAGTAGTAAGTATGGCCAATATTACAGTGGTCTGTTGCCCACTTTCAAAATGAAAAGAAATGTTAGTTTTTAGTTAGAGGATAAGGAAAATAGAGATGTCATTTTCTCTGTCTAAGTTTGCATACCATTTGAATTTAATTAACAAAAACCCAGGATTTGTGGACTCTAAAATAAGATCTCCTGGCCCCAAAATATCGATTAGACATTGAACACAGATACCCAGTAAGGATCTGCTACTTCATATCTTCAAATATTTATGTAGGGAAAATCAAGTTAGAAGATGTGCTTTACTCTTCATTAGCTTTAAAATATATTTTGGTTGTACTCACATCAATTATTATTGAATATTTGAGTTAAGGTTTAGAGAACTCCATTGCCTAAGTTAGGCTGTGAAGGCATTCACAGATACCCTAAAGAGAACTGGCTTTTACATTGAGCAATTTTTCCAAAAATTTCTTCAATGTTCAGGATATTACAAATGAAAAACAAAAAATAACCAGCTTCTCTTTTTAAACATATCATCTATTTAACTAAAAGTTGACATTCTATAATGTACATTTAGATTTCCCATAAAGTACAAGTTCAGGTTACAAAAAATGCAGATTATTTTTTATCTAAGATAGGGCAAGATGCTGTTAAAAACTCAAACCTCAACTGCATCAATGGGACCTTAAGTCAGTAGATGAATTGAAATTGGTTTATTTCTTATTAATAAGCACCAACAAAATTTTGCACATTATAAACTGCTTGCAGAAAAGGCTTTATTTTGCTTTGGATAAGGTAATTCATGCATGAGATATCCATGCTAATGATATGATTTTCAGCTATATTTAATGAGTATGTTTCTGCTTTTATGCAGTAGTTGTAGTAGAGGTGGTTAGTGGAATAGAGTTACCTCAATTTGCAGGTGTTTACATAGTTCCCCTAGCTTAAGAGAGAAAATATTTTCTTTAGCAAACATAATCAAACAGATTTCTTATTAATATCTTTCAAAACTGTATGCTTAAATGTACTGCTGGTCTCTACTAAAGTTCTGAACCTAAATATCTGAATTTTCAGCCCCCCTGACAGTAGCTCCTCCCAACCTGCTTCCCAGTGCATAGATTTTCTTCTCAATTTTTTCCTCCCATTTGGCATTTTTAAAGGGCAACAAGGAAAGTCTAACAGCAAATCAGACCAGGCCTTTCATTTTACAACACCTCCAATTAGTTGAAATGAAATACAACTTTGGAAAATACAAGACATAAACAGGTACAACAAGCTACTACCTAAGAGGCAATAAATTACAACTTCTTTCTGTGGACCATGTCTACCAGCCGTGACTCTGACCCAATGGTCTTGCCAATATGGTTGTACTTTTATTATTAAACATGCATTCATTTAAAAGGTGCCTTATTCAGGCTCTTCGATGGATTTCTCAAATGGGAGTTTAGTTTACTATAGAAACTTTGGCACAAAGCAGGTATCATGAGGTCATTGATAGCATGAATTGAAGGTAATGTGGGCAAAAAAGGGGAAGTTATTAATACCAGAACAGTATTACTCTCTTCACAATTCTGCCAATTTGCTCTTCAATGTGATGACTTAGCTAGTTACTTGGCAGTATCCTATAGAATTACCTATTTTTTGGTGCATTCAAAGAACACATCACATTGAGTACTTTGTTATATTTTCATGGTGGTAGTCAATAAAGCCTTTACTTAGAGTCATGACCATCTAGTAGCATCAATTTTATTATATGAAACACACCAGATATGTCAGTCAAACCTTATGGTTTCAAGCTATAAAACTTTGATGTTTTGATTTATAACATAATACATTTGTGCAGGTATAGCTAAATATAAGTATTTGCTTTTTTCTTTTTAGAAACTAAGCATTGGTATTTTCATAAAATTTTATGTTATTACGTAGCTTTGTATATACAGAAAAAAACATTGTTCTTCAAGTAGCCTGGAAAAACCATCATTCATAAAATTTAAATTCCCAAAAGATCAGGAGTTTTTCAATTCAAATAGTATTTGGAATAATCAAAACATATACAAATTTGAAGAATAAAGTTGACTGTTTGAAAGGCGATTTTTAATTTTTTTCTTCATATAGCTTTCTATCTAGAAATTGTCCAACTGTATCTATTATAATTTTGTCTAAAACAAATATTCATGAAATCATCATTAGATGAATTTAAAGTTCTACAATATTGATACAAAGCTTGGATTTATAAGAAAAAATACTTTAGTGGATAAATTATCAGTGAACAAAAAGCAAAATTGTAGAATATTCCTTAACTATTTCCTTAGAATATGGAAAAAAGAATAATTTAAGCAAAGGGCCAGTACCAGTCCTGTGTTCTCTGGGGCCGAGCAATCAGTGACCCTGGGACCCTAACCTGGTCACCAGCAGGACAGCACTAGCCCCAGGACCACCCCCCAGGCCATTCAGACAACTGTGCCAGACCTTGGCCCTGCCTGTCAGCAGGCCTGCAACACACCCAGGATGCCATGGGTCAGGAAGCCAGCCATGCCAGGACCTAACCTCACCCACCAGCTGGTCAGCAGCCACTGCTAGAGACAGGACCTGGAATCAACCAGGCTGGGAGCCAGCTCCACCTACCATTGCACCCACAGTAGTCAGCCCTGCTAAAACAGAAGGGCATACACAGGGGTCAACCTAGAGCATATGGTTCTGGTGACCAGAGAGGAGTGCAGTGCTGGGCCCAACAAGACATTTCCTACATAAGGCTACCTCTCTGAGACTAAGAAATGTAACCAACCTACCTAATATGTAGAAACGAACATAGAAATTTAGGAAAAATGAGGAGACAGAGGAATATGTTTCAAATGAAGGAATAAGACAAAACCTCAGAAATAGAACTAAACAAAGTGGAGGTAAGCAATCTACCCAATAAGGAGTTCAAGGTAATGCTCATAAAGATGCTCAATGAGCTTGGGAGAAGAATAGATGAACACAGTGAAAACTGTAACACAGAGAAAAACTAAGAACAACCAACAGAGCGGAAGAATACAACAATTAAAGTGAAAAATACAACAATTCAAGTAAAAAATACACTAGACGAAACCAACAGCAGATTCAATGATACAGAGGAATGGATCAGTGAACTGCATGACAGAGTAATGGAAATCATTCAAGCTTAGTGGAAAAAAGAAAAAAAAATTTAAATGAAGATATTTTATGAGACCTTTGAAACAACATCAAACCTATAAATGTTCGAAATTATAAGGGTCCAAGAAAGAGAAGAGAGAGCAGAAGAGGCAAAGAACTTATTTGAGGAAATAATAGATGAAAACTTCCCTCATCTTGGAAAGAGACATCCACGTTCAGGAAGCACAAAAAGTGCCAAACAAGATGAACCTAAAGAGGTCCACACCAAGATGCATTATAATTAAAATGGAAAAAATTAAAAATAAAACAAGAATCTGAAAAGCAGCAAGGGAAAAGCAACTAGTTACATACAAAAGAACTCCCATAAGACTCTCAGCTGACTTTAGAGCAGAAGCTCTGCAGGCCAGAAGGGAGTGACATGATATATTCAAAGTGATGAAAAGGAAAAACCTACAACCAAGAATACTTTAATGGCAAGGCTATTCCAATTTGAAGGACAGAGAGAGTTTTACAGAAAAGAAAAAGCTAAAAGAGTTCAGGGCTTCCCTGGTGGTGCAGTGGTTAAGAATCCGCCTGCCAATGCAGGGGACAGGGGTTCGAGCCCTGGTCCGGGAAGATCCCACATGCCGCGGAGCAACTAAGCCCGTGCGCCACAACTACTGAGCCTGCGCTCTAGAGCCTGTGTGCCACAATTACTGAAGCCCACGCGCCTAAAGCCCGTGCTCCACAACAAGAGAAGCCACCGCAATGAGAAGCCTGCGCACCACAACAAAGAGTAGCCCCTGCTCTCAGCAACTAGAGAAAACCCACGTGCAGCAGTGGAGACCCAATGCAGCCAAAAATTAAATAAATGGATAAAATAAATTAAAAAAAAAAAAAGAGTTCAGCACCACTAAACAGGCTTTAAAAGAAATGTTAAAGGGACTTCACAAAGCAGAAAAGAACACCATTAGAAAAATGAAAATTATGATGGGAAAAATCTCAATGGTAAATGCAAGTATACAGTATAAACAAGAGATCAACCCTTATAAACCTAGTAGGAAGCTTAAAAGACAAAGATAGTAAAATAATCTATATCCACAATAAGCAGTAAAACATGATGTCAAAAACATTTAGCATGGGGGGAGTAAAAATGCAGAGGTATCAGAATGAGTTTGAACTTAAGAGATCATCGACTTAAAACAATCGTGTATGTGATTATTTATATATGTGTAATGTGTGTGTATATATGTGTGTTTGTGTATTTATTTATTTATTTATGAACCTCATGGTAACCATAAACCAAAAACCTATAATAGACACACACACACAAAAAGAGAAAGGAATCCAAACATAACACAAAAGATAGTCATCAAATCACAAAGGAAAAGAGCAAAAGAAGAAGAAAGGAACAAAAAAGAACTATGTAAACAATCAGAAAAGAATTAACAAAATGGCAGTAAGTACATCCCTATCAATAATTACTTGAAGTGTAAATGGACTAAATGCTCCAATAAAAACACATAGGGTGTCTGAATGGATTAAAAATATAAGACTCATAATATGCTGCCTACAAGAGACTCACTTCAGATTTAAAAAGACACAGACTGAAAGGGGATGAAAAAAGGTGTTCTGTGCAAGTGGAAATAAAAATAAAGCTGAGGTAGAAATACTTATATCAGACAAAAGAGACTTTAAAACAAAGACTGTAACAAGAGACAAAGAAGGACATTACATAATGATAAAGGGGTAATTCCAACAAGAAGATATAACAATTATATATGCACCCAAAATAAGAACACCTAAATACATAAAGCAAATATTAGCAGACATAAAGGGAGAAAGTGATAGTAGCACAATAATAATAGGGAACTTTAACAGCCCACTTACTTCAATGGACAGATTTCCTGACATAAAATCAATAAGGAAATATTGGTCTTAAAAGACACATTAGACATTAGACCAGATGGACTTAAAATTTATAATATACATATATTATATATAACATTTCATCCAAAAGTAGCAGAATATACATTCTTTTCATGTGCACATGGAACATTCTCCAGGATAGATTACATGCTAGGCCAGAAATCAAGTTTCAATAAATTTAAGATGATTAAAATCATATCAAGCATCTTTTCTGACAATGGTATGAGACTAGAAATCAACTATAAGAAAAAACTGCAAAAAACACAAATACATGGATGCTAAATAACATGCTACTAAACAACAAACAGGTCACTGAAGAAGTCAAAAGACAAAATAAAAACAAACCTGGTGACAAATGAAAATAGAAACACAGCAATTCAGAATCTATGAGACACTAGAAAAAGCAGTTCTAAGAGGGAAGTTTATAGAGATGGAAGTCTATCCCAGGAAACAAGAAAAAATCTCAAATAAACAATCTAACCTTATGCCTAAAGAAACTAGAAAGATAAGAACAAAGAAAACCCAAACTGAGTGAAAGGAAGGAAGTCATTAATTTCAGAGCAGAAATAAATGAAATAGAATCTAAAAAGCCAACATAAAAGATCAATGAAACTAAGAGCTAGTTCTTTGAAAAGCTAAACAAAGTTGATAAATCTTTAGACAAACTCATCAAGATAAAAAGAGAGAGGGCCCAAATAAGCAACATCAGAAATGAAAGAGGAGGACTTCCCTGGTGGCACAGTGGTTAAGAATCTTCCTGCCAATGCAGGGGACACAGGTTTGAGCCCTAGTCCAGGAAGATCCCACATGCCATGGAACAAATAAGCCCATGTGCCACAAATACAGAGCCTGTGCTCTAGAGTCCACGAGCCACAACTACTGAGCCTGTGTGCCACAACTACTGAAGCCCGTGTGCCTAGAGCCCATGCTCCACAACAAAAGAAGCCACTGCAACAAGAGCCCACTTGCCGCAATTAGAGAAAGCCCATGCACATCAACAAAGACCCAACACAGCCAAAAATAAAACAAATTTAAAAAAAAAAGAAATGAAAGAGGAGACATCACAACCTACACCCCAGAAATACAAAGTATCATAAGAGATCACCATGAACAATTATACACCAATAAAATGGACAACCTAGAAGAAATGGCTAAGTTCCTAGAAACAATGTCCCAAAAATGAATCAGGAAAAAATAGAAAATATGAACAGACCAATTATTAGTAAATAATTTTATCAGTAATAAAAATAACTCCCGGGCTTCCCTGGTGGTGCAGTGGTTGAGAATCTGCCTGCCAATGCAGGGGACACAGGTTTGAGCCCTGGTCTGGGAATATCCCACATGCCGCGGAGCAACTAGGCCCATGAGCCACAACTACTGAGCCTGTGCGTCTGGAGCTTGTGCTCCGCCACAAGAGAGGCCGCAACAGTGAGAGGCCCGCACACCGCGATGAAGAGTGGCCCCCGCTCACCGCAACTAGAGAAAGCCCTCGCACAGAAACGAAGACCCAACACAGCCAAAATAAATAAATAAATAAATAGCGTTCCCTTTAAAAAAAAATAAAAAAAATAACTCCCAACAAATAAAACTCTAGCACCAATGGTTTCACAGGTGAATTCTATTAAATATTTGAGAAGAATTAATACCTATCCTTCTCAAACTACTCCAAAAAAACTGCAGAGGAAGGAATGCTTTGGAATTCATTTTATGAGGCCAGCATCACCCTGATACCAAAACCAGACAAAGATACCATACACACACACACAAAATAAAACCTAAATTATAGACCAATGTCACTGATGAACATATATGCAAAACTCCTCAACAAAATATTAGCAAACTGAATTCAACAATACATTTAAAGGATTATACACTATGATCAAGGAGGATTTGTCCCAGTGGTGCAAGGATGATTCAATATCTGAAAATCAACCAATGTGAGACATCACATTAACAAAATAAAGAATAAAAACAATATGACCATCTTAACAGATGCAGAAACAGTTTTTCACAAAATTCAATATCCATTTATGATAAAAGCTCTCAACAAAGTGGGTGTAGAGGGAACATATCTCGACATGATACAGGCCATATATGACAAATCTACAGCCAAGATCATACTCAACACTTAAAAACTGAAAGCATGTCCTCTTGCCACTCTCATCAAAAGATACCCACCTCACCATTTTTCTTCAACATAAAATTGGAAGTCCTAGCCAAAGCAACAAGACAAGAAAGATAATTAAAAACAATATAAATTGGAAAGGAAGAAGTAAAACCAGTCTTTGCTGATGACACTATATATAGTTGATGATACTATATATAGAAAATCTTAGACACCACTGATAAACCTTTAGAATAAGTAAATTCAGTAAAAGATAAAAAATTAATATACAGAAACAGAAATCTGTTGTTTTTCTATACACTAAAAATGAATTATTAGAAAGAGAAATTAAGAAAAAAAATCCTACTTGCAGTTGCATCAAAAAATAGAAATAAGTCTAACCAAGGAGTTAAAAGGCTTGTACTCAGAAAACTATGACACAGATGGAAGAAACTGAAGATGACAGAAACAAATGGAAAGATATACAGTGCTTATGGATTGGAGGAATTAATATTGTTAATATGACCATAATACCAAGGACAACCTAGAGGTTCAATGCAATCTTCATCAAAATACCCTGGATATTTTTCATAGAACTAGAACAAATAATTCTAAAATTTGTGTGGAAACACAAAATACCCCAAATAGCCAATGCAATCTTGAGAAAAAATAATAAAACTAGAGGTATCACATTCCCTGATCTCAAACTATACTACAAGACTACATTAATTAAAACAGAATGGTACCAGTACAAAAACAGACACATAGATCAATGCAACAGAATAGAGAGTCCAGAAATAAATCAGCTTATGTGGTCAATTAATTTAAGACAAATGAGGCAAGAATACACAATGGGGGAAAAGACAGCCTCTTCAATAAACAGCATTGTGAAAACTGGACAGCTACATGCAAAAAAAAAATCAAACTGGACTACTTTCTCACACCATATACAAGAATAAAATCAAAACTGATTAAAGACTTACATGTAAGACCTAAAACAATAAAACTCTTAGAGAAAAATAGAGGGAGTAGCTATTTGACAACTCTCCTAGCAATATTTTTTGGTTATGTCTCCTCAGGCAAGGGAAACAAAAGCAAAAATAAACAAATGACTACATCAAACTAAATAGCTTTTACACAGTGTAGGAGATTCTCAAAAAAATAAAAAGGCAGCTTACCAAATGAAAGAACGTATTTTTGAACAATTTATCTTATAAGAGGTTAATATCAAATATATAAAAAGAACTCGTACAACTCAACACCAAAAAAACGAACAACCCAATTAAAAAATGGACAGAGGATCTGAATAGACATTTTTCCAAAGAAGACATACAGATGGCCAACAGATGCACGAAAAGATGCTCAAAATCACTAATCATCAGGGAAATACAAATCAAAACTACAGTGAAATACCACCCCATAATTGTCAGAATGGCTATCATCAAAGAGAAACAAATAATAAGTGTTGGCAAGGATGTGGAGAATGGGAAACTCTCAGGCACTGTTGGTGGGATTGTAAATTGGTACACCCACTATGGAAAACAGTATGGAGATTCCTCAAAAAATTAAAAATAGAACTGCCATATGACCTAGCAATTTCACTTATGGGTATTTATCCAAAGAAACAAAAAACTAGTTTTAGAAGATATGTGTACTTCAATGTTTATTGCAGCATTATTTACTATTTTCAATAGCCAAGGAATGGAAGCAACCTAAGTTTCCACTGATAGACAAAAGAATAAAGAAGGTAAGGGGTGTGTGTGTGTGTGTGTGTGTGTATATATATATATATATATATATATATATATATATGGAAATATATTATGAAATATTACTCAGCCATAAAAAATGAAATATCGTGACAACATAAATGGATCTAGAGGGCATTACACTAAGTAAAATAAGTCAGACAGAGAAAGACAAATAGCACATGATCCTACTTATATGTAGAATCTAAAAAAGAAAAACAAACAAACAACACAAAAGGAAAACTGACTCATAAATGCAGAGAAAAAATGGTTGGTTGCCAGAGGGGAGGAGTTGGGGGTGGGTGAAATAAACTAAGGGGATTAGGAGTTTTAACTCTCTAGTTATATAATGAATAAGTCACAGGCATGTTATAGACAGCATAAGCAATATGATCAATAATATCATAGTCATTTTGTATGGGGACATGGTTACTAGACTTATTGTGGTGATCATTTCATAATATATGCAACTGTCAAATCAGTAGGTACTACACCTGAAACTAGTATAACATTATACATCAACTATATTTCAAGTTAAAAAATTGCATAAGCAGAAGACTCTGTTCAGAATTATTATGAAGGCAAAAATGACATTTTATTGAAACATGGGACAGGAAACATTTACATTGCTATTAGTTTTATTAAAATATAGTGTTAAAATTTAAAAAGAAACAGAGTAAAATAATGATAATTTCAAATGCTTTAGGGTGAAAATGTAGGAATAATTTTATCTATTTATAGGAATTTAGTAAATGAGCATTTTGCAAAAATTTTAGCATTTCATTCCCAGAACATTAATCAAATAAGAAGAGGTTCTGAATTTTTTTCTTGATCAATTTTACTGTAAATGTTTATTCCAAAGTCTAGAATGGTAAAAATAATAATAAATATTTTATCTCAATAATCTATTCTACATTTTTCCAATTAAGCATCTACTAGAAGAAACTTGGTTTTGACAGATTTTACTTTTCATGGCAATGTCTGATTATTACTATTATTTTGTTTGTTTGGTCTGTGATACTCAATAAACGTCCACATGTGGCATGCTTTACACTTGGCACTTATTATATTGTTTTCTTATTTAATCCTCACAATAACATTATAAAATAGATTCAAACAGGTTCAATAATTTGCCCATAAGAAAAGGTAAAACTGAGGATTAACCAAGATGGCGGAGTAGAAGGACGTGCTCTCACTCCCTCTTGCGAGAGCACCAGAATCACAACTGGCTGCTGGACAATCATTGAGAGGAAGACCCTGGACTTCACCAAGGAGGATACCCCACGTCCAAGGACAGAGGAGAAGCCACAGTGAGACGGTAGGAGGGGCGCAATCAGAGTAAAATCTAATCCCATAACTGCTGGGTGGGTGACTCACAGACTGGCGAACACTTATACCACAGAAGTCCACCCACTGGAGTGAAGGTTCTGAGCCCCACGTCAGGCTTCCCAACCTGGGTGTCTGGCAACGGGAGGAGGAATTCCTAGAGAATCAGGCTTTGAAGCCTAGTGAGAATTGATTGCAGGACTTCGACAGGACTGAGGGAAACAGAGACCCCACTCTTGGAGGGCACACACAAAGTAGTGTGCGCATCGGGACCCAGCGGAAGGATCAGTGACCCTGGGGGAGACTGAACCAGACCTACCTGCTGGTGTTGGGGGGTCTCCTGCAGAGGCGGGGGGTGGCTCTGTTTCACTGTGGGGACAAGGACTCTGGCAGCGGAGGTTCTTGGAAGTGCTCCTTGGCGTGAGCCCTCCCAGAGTCTGCCATTAACCCCACCAAAGAACCCAGGTAGGCTCCAGTGTTGGGTTGCCTCAGGCAAAACAACCAACAGGGAGGGAACCCAGCCCCACCCATCAACAGTCAAGTGGATTAAAGTTTTACTGAGCTCTGACCACCAGAGCAACAGTCAGCTCTACCCACCACCAGAGCCTCCCATCAAGCCTCTTAGATAGCCTCAACCACCAGAGGGCAGACAGCAGAAGCAAGAAAAACTACAATCCTGCAGCCTGTGGACCAAAAACCACAGTTACAGAAAGATAGACAAGATGAAAAGGCAGAGGGCTATATACCAGATGAAGGAACAAGAAAAAAACCCAGAAAAACAACTAAATGAAGTGGAGATAGGCAACCTTCCAGAAAAAGAATTCAGAATAATGATAGTGAAGATGATCCAGGACCTCGGAATAAGAATGGAGGCAAAGACTGAGAAGATGCAAGAAATGATTAACAAAGACCTAGAAGAATTAAAGAACAAACAAACAGAGATGACCAATACAATAACTGAAATGAAAACTACACTAGAAGGAATCAATAGCAGAATAACTGAGGCAGAAGAACGGATAAGTGACCTGGAAGACAGAATGCTGGAATTCACTGCTGCGGAACAGACTAAAGAAAAAAGAATGAAAAGAAATGAAGACAGCCTAAGAGACCTCTGGGATAACATTAAACGCAACAACATTTGCATTATAGGGGTCCCAGAAGGTGAAGAGACAGAGAAAGGACCAGAGAAAATATTTGAAGAGATTATAGTCGAAAACTTCCCTAACATGGGAAAGGAAATAGCCACCCAAGTCCAGGAAGCTCAGAGAGTCCCATACAGGATAAACCCAAGGAGAAACACGCCAAGACACATAGTAATCAAAGTGGCAAAAATTATTGAAAGCAGCAAGGGAAAAACTACAAATAACATACAAGGGAACTCCCATAAGGTTAACAGCTGATTTCTCAGCAGAAACTCTGCAAGCCAGAAGGGAGTGGCATGATATACTTAAAGTGATGAAAGGGAAGAACCTACAACCAAGATTACTCTACCCGGCAAGGATCTCATTTAGATTTGATGGAGAAATCAAAAGCTTTACAGACAAGCAAAAGCTAAGAGAATTCAGCACCACCAAACCAGCTCTACAACAAATGCTAAAGGAACTTCTCTAAGTGGGAAGCACAAGAGAAGAAAAGGACCTACAAAAACAAACCCAAAACAATTAAGAAAATGGTCATAGGAACATACATATCGATAATTACCTTAAACGTGAATGGATTAAATGCCCCAACCAAAAGACACAGACTGGCTGAATGGATACACAAACAAGACCCATATATATGCTGTCTACAAGAGACCCACTTCAGACCTAGGGACACATACAGACTGAAAGTGAGGGGATGGAAAAAGATATTCCATGCAAATGGAAATCAAAAGAAAGCTGGAGTAGCTATACTCATATCAGATAAAATAGACTTTAAAATAAAGAATGTTACAAGAGACAAGGAAGGACACTACATAATTATCAAGGGATCAATCCAAGAAGAAGATATAACAATTATAAATATATATGCACCCAACATAGGAGCACCTCAATACATAAGGCAACTGCTAACAGCTATAAAAGAGGAAATTGACAGTAACACAATCATAATGGGGGACTTTAACACCTCACTTACACCAATGGACAGATCATCCAAAATGAAAATAAATAAGGAAACAGAAGCTTTAAATGACACAATAGACCAGATAGATTTAATTGATATATGTAGGACATTCCATCCAAAAACAGCAGATTACACGTTCTTCTCAAGTGCGCACGGAACATTCTCCAGGATAGATCACATCTTGGGTCACAAATCAAGCCTCAGTAAATTTAAGAAAATTGAAATCATATCAAGCATCTTTTCTGACCACAACGTTATGAGATTAGAAATGAATTACAGGGAAAAAAACATAAAAAAGACAAACACATGGAGGCTAAACAATACGTTACTAAATAACCAAGAGATCACTGAAGAAATCAAAGAGGAAATAAAAAAATACCTAGAGACAAATGACAATGAAAACACGACGACCCAAAACCTATGGGATGCAGCGAAAGCAGTTCTAAGAGGGAAGTTTATAGCTATACAAGCCTACCTAAAGAAACAAGAAAAATCTCAAGTAAACAATCTAACCTTACACCTAAAGAAACTAGAGAAAGAAGAACAAACAAAACCCAAAGTTAGCAGAAGGAAAGAAATCATAAAGATCAGAGCAGAAATAAATGAAATAGAAACAAAGAAAACAATAGCAAAACTAAAAGCTGGTTCTTTGAGAAGATAAAAAAAACTGATAAACCATTAGCCAGACTCATCATGAAAAAGAGGGAGAGGACTCAAATCAATAAAATTAGAATTGAAAAAGGAGAAGTTACAACAGACACCGCAGAAATACAAAGCATCCTAAGAGACTACTACAAGCAACTTTATGCCAATAAAATGGACAACCTGGAAGAAATGGACACATTTTTAGAAAGGTATAACCTTCCAAGACTGAACCAGGAAGAAACAGAAAATATGAACAGACCAATCACAAGTAATGAAATTGAAACTGTGATTAAAAATCTTCCAACAAACAAAAGTCCAGGACCAGATGGCTTCACAGGTGAATTCTATCAAACATTTAGAGAAGAGCTAACACCTATCCTTCTCAAACTCTTCCAAAAAATTACAGAGGAAGGAACACTCCCAAACTCATTCTATGAGGCCACCATCACCCTGATACCAAAACCAGAGAAAGACACTACAAAAAAAGAAAATTACAGACCAATATCACTGATGAATATAGATGCAAAAATCCTCAACAAAATACTAGCAAAAAGAATCCAACAACACATTAAAAGGATCATACACCACGATCAAGTGGGATTTATCCCAGGGATGCAAGGATTCTTCAATATACTCAAATCAATCAATGTGATACACCATATTAACAAATTGAAGAATAAAAACCATATGATCATCTCAATAGATGCAGAAAAAGCTTTTGACAAAATTCAACACCCATTTATGATAAAAACTCTCCAGAAAGTGGGCGTAGAGGGAACCTACCTCAACATAATAAAGGCCATATATGACAAACCCACAGCAAACATCATTCTCAATGGTGAAAAACTGAACGCATTTCCTCTAAGATCAGGAACGAGACAAGGATATCCACTCTCACCACTAGTATTCAACATAGTTCTGGAAGTCCTAGCCACGGCAATCAGAGGAGAAAAAGAAATAAAAGGAATACAAATTGGAAAAGAAGAAGTAAAACTGTCACTGTTTGTGGATGACATGATACTATACATAGAGAATCCTAAAACTGCCACCAGAAAACTGCTAGAGCTAATTAATGAATATGGTAAAGTTGCAGGATACAAAATTAATGCACAGAAATCTCTTGCATTCCTATACACTAATGATGAAAAATCTGAAAGAGAAATTATGGAAACACTCCCATTTACCATTGCAACAAAAAGAATAAAATACCTAGGAATAAACCTACCTAGGGAGACAAAAGACCTGTATGCAGAAAACTATAAGACACTGATGAAAGAAATTAAAGATGATACCAACAGATGGAGAGATATACCATGTTCTTGGATTGGAAGAATCAACATTGTGAAAATGAGTATACTACCCAAAGCAATCTACAGATTCAATGCAATCCCTATCAAATTACCAATGGCATTTTTTACGGAGCTAGAACAAATCATCTTAAGATTTGTATGGAGACACAAAAGACCTCGAGTAGCCAAAGCAGTCTTGAGGCAAAAAAATGGAGCTGGAGGAATGAGACTCCCTGACTTCAGACTATACTACAAAGCTACAATAATCAAGACAATATGGTACTGGCACAAAAACAGAAACATAGATCAGTGGAACAAGATAGAAAGCCCAGAGATTAACCCACGCACCTATGGTCAACTAATCTATGACAAAGGAGGCAAAGATATACAATGGAGAAAAGACAGTCTCTTCAATAAGTGGTGCTGGGAAAACTGGACAGCTACATGTAAAAGAATGAAATTAGAACACTCCCTAACACCATACACAAAAATAAACTCAAAATGGATTAGAGACCTAAATATAAGACTGGACACTATAAAACTCTTAGAGGAAAACATAGGAAGAACACTCTTTGACATAAATCACAGCAAGATCTTTTTTGACCCACCTCCTACAGTAATGGAAATAAAAACAAAAATAAACAAATGGGACCTAATGAAACTTCAAAGCTTTTGCACAGCAAAGGAAACCATAAACAAGACGAAAAGACAACCCTCAGAATGGGAGAAAATATTTGCAAACGAATCAACAGACAAAGGATTAATCTCCAAAATATATAAACAGCTCATTCAGCTCAATATTAAAGAAACAAACACCCCAATCCAAAAATGGGCAGAAGACCTAAATAGACATTTCTCCAAAGAAGACATACAGACGGCCACGAAGCACATGAAAAGATGCTCAACATCACTAATTATTAGAGAAATGCAAATCAAAACTACAATGAGGTATCACCTCACTCCTGTTAGAATGGGCATCATCAGAAAATCTACAAACAACAAATGCTGGAGAGGGTGTGGAGAAAAGGGAACCCTCTTGCACTGTTGGTGGGAATGTAAATTGATACAGCCACTATCGAGAACAATATGGAGGTTCCTTAAAAAACTAAAAATAGAATTACCATATGACCCAGCAATCCCACTACTGGGCATATACCCAGAGAAAACCATAATTCAAAAAGACACATGCACCCGAATGTTCATTGCAGCACTATTTACAATAGCCAGGTCATGGAAGCAACCTAAATGCCCATCAACAGACGAATGGATAAAGAAGAGTGGTACATATATACAATGGAATATTACTCAGCCATAAAAAGGAACGAAATTGAGTCATTTGTTGAGAAGTGGATGGATCTAGAGACTGTCATACAGAGTGAAGTAAGTCAGAAAGAGAAAAACAAATATCGTATATTAATGCATGTATGTGGAACCTAGAAAAATGGTACAGATGAGCCGGTTTGCAGGGCAGAAGTTGAGACACAGATGTAGAGAATGGACATATGGACACCAAGGGGGGAAAACTGCGGTGGAGTGGGGATGGTGGTGTGCTGAATTGGGCGATTGGGATTGACATGTTTACACTGATGTGTATAAAATTGATGCCTAATAAGAACCTGCAGTATAAAAAAACAAACAAACAAAACAACTAATACTAAACTTTCATTGGGTTATTTGTATGGAAATATGTTAATATAAATGTTTCAGACATTACATGAAATTTCTAAAAATCTTATATTTGTATTTGTATGGAAATATGTATGGAAATATGTTAATATAAATGTTTCAGACATTACATGAAATTTCTAAAAATCTTATATGTTCTGGTATAATGTTATAAGTCATAATCCTAGCTATTACTTTAAAATGTATATCTCAGAAAAAACTAATTTTCTTGTCAACTGCATTATTATGAACTTTCATCAAATCTTTAACAGTGGTCATTTTTAAGTCTTTTGTCATTTACAGACAGTTCTGGGTGTACTCTGATGCTTTTGCAAATATGTTCCTATAAAAGGCTTTCATCTTCAAGAAATTCATGGAAAAGACTCGGACAAGTACAGGTTTCTGGTAACTGACTGTACTGCTGAACTGAATGAATAAGCATTTTCAGATCTCTAATGAAAAACTGATGAACTCATAAAAGTGCTAACAAAAGATCAAGATAAAAAAAAAAATTAATTACATGGGACTGAGTGAACTGATGAGGATGAGTATAATTTTTGTGACTTTCTGTCTGAATTAAAAAAAAAATCCCACAAGGACTCAGAGGCAAAGAATATACAAATCAATTTTCACTGCAAAGTAAAGGGGCTGTTACAGTGGAGGATTACTGGACTGAATGTCAATATTATGACATAGTATGAGTGTGTTTCATGTTTGGTAATTGCAATCATTGTTGCTTTTGTTGTGGTCATCCATGTACAATGCTTGGTGTCAGTCTATTTATCTCTTGTAAAAATAAAATACAGTGTGTGTGTGTGTGTGTGAAAAAAAAAAAAAAGGTCTGAAGCAGGATGCGCTAAAAGTAAGAAGTGGTGAGGATGCATTTTGTACATTTATTCACTTGGAGGCAAAACATCTATAGCTCTCGATAGCTTTGAAAGCAGTGCATACATCCCATTTAAGACCCAAATGAGAGAAACAGGTGGTGTGTTTAAGGCTTTGCACAAAGTCTTGAAGTAGTTCCCAAACATTTGTAGGTTTCACGAAGCCTTTCTCTATTTGTTCTAAATGCCTTTTCTATTGTTTTCCAGTTGCTTTTCTCATTTCCCTCCCATGTGCATTTCAAAGGAAATTGGAGAGCTTAAAATGTGGCTAAATATACCAGGGCATTAAGCAAACAGTGAATAAAGCCTTAAGAAATTCTTTTAGATGCAAAAAAAAAAAAAAAAAAAAAGGTAAAACTATAATTCAGGCTTGAGTCCAAGGCTTCCACTCATAACTACTAAGCTACACTCTTTATCTTATAATTATGTCTGGAAAATTCAGTATTCTGCAACTGACATTAAAAAAAGAGAGAAAGCTAGAACTTCCAGGAAACTTAAGAGAAGGTATAGTTACCAACTCCCCAAATTTCCCTTATAAAGTACATGAAATAATTTCAGAACTATAAACATTTTACAGCAAAATTATACCTCAGCATTACTTCAAGACAGAGAATGCTGAAACTGCAAAATGGCTTTGAGCAAAAAGAGGGAAAATCAAAAATACTTAGCATACAGTCACTCACGCTCCTGCTCCCACACCTCTGGCCTGCTATAGGACTTTGTGAGGAGCAAATGTAGACTAAAAAGGCTGTGAGGAGGACTGAGGCTAACAAAGGGGCCTAAGGGTGATTTGGAATGTGTACCAAAAGTTTAAAACAACTCTAAATTTAAATACAGTGGGAAAGTATCCAGGCCGATCAGAGTTTGAACTATAGGTAATGTTTCCAAATAAACTTAATTTAAAGGGCCAGAGGCAATTTAGAGCTAGATGAAATTTAAAGGGACAGTTTTGCAATCCCTTAGAATAAAGACTAAAAGGAAGGAAGAAGCATTCTATGGTAATCGAATGATGAAAGGAAAAAGAATAAAGGGAAATTTTCATGTCCTGAAAAATACAAGATAAACTTAAATTCAAAGATTCACAGCATTCACAACCTTTCACTTACCATCAAAATAAACAAAAAAGCAGACAAATAAAACACAAGTAAAGAAACTGGACCTTGCTAGACTGACAATAAAGGGCAACATCAAACTAGGAATCTTATAAATCACCTTAATGCCATAAACATTAACAAGAGGACAGTAATATCAATAGAGAGATATTTACAAAATCAGGAAATGAAACTTTGCTCATTAACTGAGTGAACTAACCTTGACAAACACCCTAGAAGCAAAATAAAACTATAAGTCTACACTGCAAAAGATTAAATATACTAAAACAAGCACTTTAAAATATGGAAAAATTTAAAAATAAAGATGGAGCATCAGTTAATATTCTTTGCTATTGGGAATGCAAAATGGAATGATATAGCCACTTTGGAAGACGATTTGGCAATTTCTTACAAAGCTAAACATAGTCTTATATAATCCAGCAATGATGATTCTAGGTTTCAATTCATGTGAAAACTTATGTGCACACAAAAACCTGCACATGAATTTTCATAGCAGCTTTATTTAATATATCTAAAGATCAGAAGCAACCAAGATATCCTTCAATACATGAATGAACAAACTGTGCTACATCCATATAATGGAGTACTATTCAGCAATAAAAAATAAACGAACTATGAAGCTACACAAACACATGGATGAATCTTAAGTGTATATTACTAAGTAAAAGAAGCCAATCTTAAAAAGTCTACATATTGTATTACTCCATTTATACGACATTCTGGAAAGGTAAAATTCTAGAGATAGTATGCAGATCAGTGGTTGCCGTGGGTTCAGCGTGGATAGGGTTGAATAGGGAAATCACAGGGGATTTTTTTTAGGGCAGATGAACTATTTAGTATGGTACTTTAATTGTTGATACATGACACCATGCACTTCTCAAAACTCATAATACCTTACAGAAAAAAAATTAATCTTTGAGGTATAAATTTGAAAAATCATATAAGACATTGGGAGAGCTCAAGATGAAACACAGACTGAGAAAAGAATCTAACTTTATTATAAATGTATGGAACAACCTCACTGAAGGGGGTGGAGGGAAAGTGCTATTCTAGGTAACTTAGTAAATGAGTGGGTGGATTCAGTAAAACTAAAGACAAAAGAAACTGTATATAAGCACTGTAATCTAGTTAATAAAGTTTTTTCATGCGGGGGAACAGGTTAACAATTCTGAAACTGCTATCCATGTGTACAGGAATTGAGCAATTGAGAAAATGGATAGTAGATGGTAAGATCAGATTTCTCTCTGTTGGTTATAGACCAGCAAGGGGCAAAGGCTAGAAATAGTGGAATGAAGTTCGAGATACCCTTATGAACTCATGCTTAGCTTTAATATAGATCCAGACACTTACATATAGAAAGTATCTATAGGTATGTGTATATGCATGGGTTGGTATAAAAATATATGTTTCTTTGCTCTGTTGGCTAAGTGGACTTAGAGTCAATGACACTCATAGCAATGAGCACACCTAGCACCCCAAAAAAGCATTCTCCAATAAAAGGAAACAAGGCTCTTTGGAAAAATGGTTTATTGTAGGGCTGGGATAGGACATAGGCAACATGAGACTGCAGCATCTTGTAATGCCAGAAAGTAAGGAAATGTTCTCTCACTCTCACACACACACACATACATACATTGATGGGGATATGCCAAAGGGACACAGGAACCAACCGAAAAAGATCACAGTGGCCAAATCTGGAATAATTTGAGCAACAAAATTAAGAAAACATTATTGGATTATAACCCAAAGTATAAATATCCATGAGTCCATACTAACATAAATAAATGAATGAATGAATAAATTAATGTAAGAGAAGAGACAAATATCCTGTGCAGAAGAATTCCAAATAATTTATGTGGCTATTTCACCCTCATCGGGATGGACCATAATCTGCCCCTCCTGAGTGTAGAATGCACATAATGACTTCTTTCCAAAAAGGAGAAAAAAAGAGTAACTTTCCAGTGGAGAAACATGACAAAAACTAATTCAGCTAGGTGGCTGAAGTTAACGTCAGAGTTATAATTCATATTGTAGTATGTTCTATTGATATAATGTGATGAGAATGGCATTTTATATTTATGGCCTTTCTCCCCAAAACCCATAACTCCAGTAACATCATGATAAAAACATCAGGCACATCCTAATTATGGGACCTTGTACAAAATTCCTGACCAGTACTCCTCAAAACAGTCAAGATCACGAAAAAGAAGGAAAGTTTGGCAAACTATCACAGTCAAGAGGAGCTTAAGGAGACATAAAAACAAAATGTAATGTGGTATTCTGGATGTGATCCTGTAATACAGAAAGGGCATTAACTAAAAACTAAGAAAATCCAAATAAAGTATGGACTTCTTTTAATAATAATTAATCAATATTGCCTCATTAGCTGTGATAGAAACATCATACTACTGAAAGATGTAATAACAGAGGAACCTGGGCATGGAGTTTATAGGAACTCTATACTACTTTCATAATTTTGCTGTAAATCTAAAACTCCTAAAAAATATAAAGTTTATTTAAAGTAGAGTATGTAAAGGGGAATACATAGTAATTTTAGAGTAAAGAAACCTGACAGATGCGCTTAACCAAATGATCAAGTTTAATATCACCTCACCAGTGCTAAATCATGCTGATATCATGTTTTCCCTAATACAATGTGATGAAGAGGTAACTTCACCTCTGTGATATCCCTTCCAAAAGTCCATAATTCTCATCTAATCATGAGGAAAGTATTACCCTTCAAGTAAGAAAAAATGTATATAATAAAATGCACATGTATCTGTACATTTATAAAAAATAAACACAGAAAGAGTTTTCCGAAGACATTAAAGAGATGGGTTACCTATTGGGCTTGAGTGGGAAAGGGTGAAAGACAGAAATAAGAGGAGGAAGGCAACAGAGTAGAAAGCATGTGGAGGGTATGACACTCCTCTGTGTATAACTGTTTTATATCTTGCAATCTTATAATTATACTAATGTTTCACATAACCTTTTAATACTAAAAAAAATAGTTAAAACCAACTAGTATGTGAGACAAAAACAAAATGGAATATAAACAGTAAAAAAGGACTCTACCCCTATTAAAAGTAAATAAGTTAACAACACTGAAGTGGGTGGGGAAGAAAAGAACTTATATAAGTAACTCTGGAAAACAGTATCTTGACCAGATACTGTGAGGCTAAAGACAAAAGAATGCACATGAATGCTGGAATCTAGTTAGTAAGTGTGTTTCTCACAGGGCTATGGGTTAGCAATTCAGAAATCCCATTGTGTTTATGCAAGAAAATAAAATTTTCTCCTTACAGATGTTAATTCTAGGGCTGGGGAAAGGAAAACCATATTGACCTTGGAGTATCTTATAGTGCCAGAAAGTTAAAAAGTGCTCCAAAAGATGAGGTTTTTGTCAAAAAGACCCACAGAAATCCTGAAGACCAAAGCTGAAACAAATTGAGCAAGAAAATAAATAATGGTAATGTTGAATTTTAACCAGTAGAATAAAATACTTACGAATTGATACTAATACAAATAAATAACAGTATAAATAAATAAGCGGACTATAGGGATAATTCTTTCTTGCAGAAAAGTTTCAATTAACAAGTATAGAAGGAAAAAGATTATCATTAGGCATACACTGCAGTAGTAATTTTTGCAGACAATATTCATAAATGGATGTGAAAACTAGTGGGAAAAAGTTGAGAAACAGGATGTTTTTGTAGTCTCAATGTATCTCCTCCAGATTTTGTTAATTACAAACGGGAAAATAGTAACTTTACACTAGAGAAACCCATCAAGAACTAATTAAAACAAGCAATCAAGTTAAATATCAGTAGTCATAAGCCTATTGACATCATGAACTGCTTAATATGAGGCACTGAGAAAGTCAACATCATTTCAATGATATATTTGAAAAAAATGCATAATCTTAGTCTAACCATGAGAAAACTTCAGAACAACTAAAATTAAGAGATAATTCTCCAAAAGAACTGGCCCAGTACTCCTCAAAAGTGTTGAGGCCATGTAAGAAAAAGAAAGATCGATAAACTGTCACAGGTTAGAGCAGACAAAGCAGAAACAGCAAATAAATTCAATATGGGATCCTGGGCAGGATCATAGAACAGAAAATGTACTTTAGTGGAAAAATTTAGGAAATCTGAAGTCTATACTAAATAGATCTATAATAAATAGATCTATAATAAATACTGTATACTATAGTACTATAATAAATCATTTTGAACCAATGTTAATTTTCTGATTTTGATAATTACACTATGATTATGTAACATACTACATTAAGGAAAGTTGGGTAAAGGATTATATGGGAACTCTACTATTTTTGCAATTTTTCTTTAAGTTTACAAGTTCAAGATAAAAAGTCAAAAAAAAATGTTTTCAGGAAAGCATTACCTGAAAGTTTGACCACTTTGAAACAATAGTACTGAGAAATAGATATAACAATAATTGAAGTTTGAGATTGTAATATACCCTTATCAGAAAATGATATAGCATACAAACATAAACAGAGACGTGAAAACCTTAAATAGTTGGTAAATCCTAGGTAATAAAATGCACATAATGAGCTTTGTAACCCATCAGAAAAAGAATATTTTTTTTCTGGTATACACGGGACATTTCCAAATTAGACCATATATCAGGCCACAAAAAAAGCTTCCATAAATTCCGAAGGATTCAATATGGTCGTTGGGCATAATCCAGCAAACTTAATTTAAATATGAAAAGTGTATTATTCCATATTTGGAGAAAATTAATAACATTACCAAGAAAACAGAAATGCTTAGAACTGAGTGATAATAAAAATATTATATCCCAAAATTTGGGGTATATAAAAATATGAATGTACTTAATATGACTGAGCTGTACATTTAGAAATGGTTAAGATAGTAAACTTTGTGTTATGTGTATTTTACCACAATAAAAACATTTGGGAAAAAATGGGCTTTATGACAAAATCAGTACTAAGAGGGAAATTTTTAGCTTCAAATGTACATATCAGGCTGAAAAAATTTGAAAATCAGTAAGTGAAGTATTAATATGTAAAAGGTGCCACAGAGCAAAGCAAATTAAACACAAAGTAAAGAAATAGGCAGAAATCAATAAAAAAGGAATAGAGAAGCTTAATAAACTTAATTTTTTTGGAAAATATTCTTAAGATAGAACAATGTTAAGAATGATTAAGAAGAAAAGAAGAAAATCCATGCAAAGAAAATATAGAACCAAAAATGGTAATAAATATAAACATGAGAACTAAAAAAAAATGATAAAATGCTATCATGAATGATTAAATATAAATTAATCTGAAAACTTGCATTAAATGAAAAGTGTCTAAATTGGCATAAGAATATCTAGAGAACTTGAAAAAACGTATTTCAAACATGAACTGCTGATCAAAGATCTGCTTCCTCACAAAAATTGTTTACCCAGTGGTTCTTCATGTTGCTTAGATCAGTGTCTAGCACACTATAAACCCTCAATAAATGTTTACTGAATGAATACTTGCATTCTAGAAATGTGTGCACAGTTTATTATTTCCCCAGAGTGGATGTTTGGAATCAGCTAAATTCACAGATTCATTTAACAAGTTTACAGATGGAGATTAATCTCTAAGGGAGTTAGCAACTGGCAAAATGCCAAGAACGAGTTAAACTTTTTGATTCTGATATCATTTCTAATGTATAGTTGAAATTAACTGTCTAGTGTTTTATTAGGATTCTTCAATCTATATTCACAAGTGAAATAGACCTATATAGTTTTTCTGTTACATTACTCTCCCTTTGTTTTGAAATCAGAAATACATTAGTATCATAAAATGAGGTGATTGTTGAGCAGCCCTTGGCTCCAAACTGGGAGCACAGACGATGCTTCACATCCTCCAGCTTTGCCTCCACCAGCTTTCCTTTTTTTTTCTTTTTGTAGCTTCCCACACTCACTCCCTACGTTCAAATGTCTTGATGGGAAGAATAGCTATGTATCTGAAGCTGGAGCACTCCTTCTAGGTAAGCTTTGTCTCCTAAGTTCCACAAGAATACAGGTAATTTCAGTATGTCTTTCAGAGAACATTTTGACCTAGTTTCTCAACCACTCTCAGGCAGTCCCAGAGGTCAGCAAAATCCCATGGTGAAAACTCACCATATTAAAGTCTCCTTAGGTTTCAAAAATGTTGCCTTGCCTAACTACCAAAAAATTATTTCATATTTTCTCCTCATATCATGCCTATAGTCAGCAAATGATCTCAGAAGAGAAAATGGCTGGTGATCATCACCTCCTTCAGAAAGACTCCCTTCTCTGGAACTCCAATTTATTTAGTAATAGTTGTTTCCACTCAATAGCTCTCTGATATCTTTAAAATATAATCAAATCAAAAAATATAAATGATATGAATATTTCAGGTTTGAGATTTTGGTATCTTCTGGAAAGGATTTTAATATGCTTCTGGGAGGTGACCTGGAACTACCTTAATCCAGGATCAAGGCTTGAGGTTCCCCTGGGCCACCCAGGTCATGGAATCAAGCTTCAAATCCATAGGATATCTGGTTTATGGCTGGTACATTTTTGGTTCACTCTTACTGTGAGATTGCAGTCCTTTGAGTTCCTTGCTTTAAAATGGGATGTGGTTGTTCATCAGACTCCACCAATTCTTCACTAGGCCTTGGACTTTGACTTTTGCCCACCTCACTGTCAACCAAGTCACATCTAAGATGTGCAGCTCCTTTTTTCTAGATTGGAAAATACCTAAAGCTATAGTAGTTCACTCACTGGGTTGACATCTTCCGTTGATTTCAGTTCATTAATTATTTATAATATTATTACTTATTTGCCCTTAGGAAAATTTTTAAACATATTATTCAGGTTTTTGAAATTCATCAGTGGGAGGGTTGGTTACCTAGTCTCCCACTACTGAAATTAGAGGCATCTCCTGTATTTATTATTATGTGAAAAATTGAACTGAATCACAGTGCATAGATCATGGTTCCAATTTTACAAAAAAATAAATAATTTAATGGAAGAATTGGTGAATATGTAGATAGAGAGGTAAATAAACAGACATGAATTTGACAGTGGAAGAGTAGGAATATGGGTGGCAAAATGTTCAGAAGGGAACTTTTGATTTTTCATATTTTATCTTTCTAATAACGTTTTATTTTTTCTAAATAAAAAGCTAACACAATAAATGAATAAACGTGTCTTAGTAACATTACCAATTTTTTCTTCCAAATGCATTCTATTCAAGACCTAAAAAAAATCGAAATATACTCAAGTCCCCATGAAGGTAATTAAACAATATTTTCTAATTTCTTTAGCATTTGCTCACAGGTTGCAACCAATTTTCAGATGCGATGAAGTCAATATATCACTGAACCCACAATAGAAGGCACTAATAATGATAAATACATAAGTAGTTATTACCTAGTGAGGTATATAACCATTGTGAAAACTAATAAAACAACCCCTACAGGTCTCTTAGCAAAATTAATTGCTCCATTTCCATTGAAAAAAATTTATTCAGTGGAACTACAATTAAAATTTGAGTGACATTATTAAGCAACTTGTCTCTATATCTTGTATAATTTTAAGTAAACTTTGAGTTTGAATATATTGCAATGATTTCTTACTTTTTACTCTGAAGAAAATGATAAAAGGACTAAAACACTTTCCATATGTTAAGCACTATTACAGGGACTGAGGAGAAACTGATTAAAATAAACAAAAAAGCCCTTCCTTCAAGGGCCTTATACCCTTACATTCCTCTCTCTCTCTACAGCACACTCTGAGTAATATCTAGCTCCATGTTTTTAATCACCATCTATATACAGATAATTGTAATATATATGTAAGTGTATGTATATATATATATATATATATATATATATATATATATTTCTAAAATATCATGGACATTTCTCATTGAGAAGGTATAATTCAAGTTGAGAACTGCAGGATGAAAAAAAGTCTCATGTAGAAAGTTGAAAGGAGAATATTCCAGACAGGGAAAGCAGAATTTATGAAGGCCTGAGGCAACAAATAAGCTATGTGCCTATAGAGCATAACAAGATGAGGTAGGGTGGGAAGGAAAGGACTATATCATGCAGACCTTTTGAATCACAATAGTTATATTTTTATTCTAGATTCAAAGAACTTTACTGATTTATTTTTCTATTCTAGTGACAATATCATATTGTTTTCATTATTTTTCTTTATTAAATATGTTCAATTTGATTGGGCAAGCCCTTTTTCAAAATGTCTATCATAATATGTCCATTCTATCATTACAACTTAAGAATAATGTTGTCAATTAAAAAATCCATTGAAATTTTGATTGCAGTTACAGCCAGTACATAGATTAATTTGGCGAGAATGGATATATTTTCCATACAGAATCATTTTATCTATAAACATGATATTGTACTCTCCATTTATTGAATTATTTAGTAAAGTTGTATATATTGAGAGATATATGTCTACAGATATATATAGATAGATAGATACTATGAAATGAATTTTTATTTCTAGATATTGCATAGTTATCATGGCAAGTGTGATTTTTAATTTTTTATGTTCTGATTATTGAATTTTATAGATAAACTGATGATTTGTATATATTAAAATTTTTATCCAGGCACTGTACAATATCTATTTTTCAGTTATTTTGCCTTGAGTTTTTCAGTTAAACACATCTGCATATAATTATATCTTTGATTCCTCCATTCTAAAAATTATGATTTTACTTTCTTATTTATGTTCTAATATATTGATTAATACTTGCAGAATGATGAAAACTAATAAGTATATTTGCAGGAAGACTTGTCTTATTCCTTATTTAATTATGATTAGAATTTCAACAGTGTATATGATGCAGGATGCTAGTTGGAGATACATATTAATATACTATGGAAGATTTGTATTTCTAGTTTTCTAGGATTTTTTTTCTCTTTCAGGAATAAATGTTGATTTATATCAACTACCTTTTCTGCATGATAGAGATGAGGGTACATCTGTCATTTGACCTACCTCTGTTATGATTTTTTATTAATAGATTTCCTTACCTAGAATCTTTATTGAATTCCTGGAATAAACCATATTGGATATGGTACATTAATCTTTTACATATAATGCTGGACTCCATTATCTAATATTTTATTTAGGATTTTTACATCTATATTCATACTTCATTTTGGTCAGTAGCATTTTGTACCGCTGCTAAGAATTTCTACATTAACATGGATGTTGAATTTTATCAATCTTTTCAGCATCCACTGAGGTGACCGTATGTATAGCTCTCAAAACACAATCACTTTGCTAAACAATTATCTAAACATTAGGATTATAGAGAACTATGAGATTTTCTTGGATGCTGGTAGGAGATGTTCTTTACTTTGTGATTAAATTAATTTCTAAGAACGTGTATTGATGTAGTTTTCTTTCAATTTTGCAAAGAGAACTGTGAGACCTTCAATCTGTAAACACACATCTCTTTCATTTCATATTTTCAAAAACTGTCATTGATAATTTCTTCTAACTCTACTGTTTCTATTTCTTCCTCAGGAATACTTATACTTCTTAGATTACATCTCTATTCTCTTTCCCTTTCCTCTATAATAATCTTATAGTTTGTTTTATTTTTTGTCTTCATCATTTTCTTGTATTGTAAGAGACAGTGTTTTATTCTGGTCACTTATAGGACTGAAATGATTTTTGACTGTCTTAATTATTTTCTTTATTCAGTTCAATGTGGATGTTAATTCTATCATTACAGCATAGTTTTCTTGCAATCCTTCCTTTCTTCAGCCACTTTCATTTACATCTGAGCTTGTTTCTTCTCATAATTTTCTGCACCCTTTTTCTAAAGAACATTCTTCCTTCCAGTCTATTGAAGATGCTACACATCTTTAGAAATGTCTTCATAATTATTTAGTAGGCCATTTATTTTTAAAATATATATGCTTCCTTTGAAATTGTGGGTTTGTGTTCCCATTCTCTTTGTCTATATATTTCCTATAAACCTGAAGTGCTTATGGTTGTGGTTGTTTATGTTTTTTCTCTACTTTTCCTTTAGTAAAGTTTTAAATAGATTCCGTTGATAGTACATAAGACTGCCTTCTACTCATTTGATTTATAGATAAATTAATTTTTAAAATCAATTTTGGGGGTAGGTTGATGAACATAGTTTCCATCTCAAACTCACTTTCAACAGCTATCACTTAGTACAATCCTGATATTTGGAAGTGGAATAATTTTCTACTACTTTGTCTGGTTTCTTGACACACACCAATTAATTATACTGCTGTCAGGAATCTTCCTCTCTCTGTCCTTTTCATCCCTCCCTGACTCTCTCCACAATGGAACTTTATTTCTAGGAAGCATATCCCTTTGTTCTTGCCCTGTTATATTTTGGTTACTACTGTTTCTGAATGTTTATAATGTACAAGAAGAGCTGTCCCTAGCTTTCTGGTTTCCTCCTGTCCTTTTGAAGAAAAGTTGTTTCATCAAGTGAAATCCAGAGAGCTCACCAGATAAGATCTGAAGGTTACTTCTTAATCCACTTCCATATACTTTTAGGTAATGAAAATTACTTCCAGAATTAGCATTAGGTCAGTTTTAGTTTTCAGTTGCAGTATGAGATTTAATATTAACCTGTGCCTACATTTGGTATTTTAGCAGGAATCCTGGGGAGTCTGAATCAGTGGCTACAAATAAGGCATTGTTTGAAGCTAGAAATCCTTTTGGGCACTTCTATTAATGTCTTCTTTTATTGCGTCTGGTTTAATCTACAATTCCTAATGGATAAGAGGTAGGCATGGTCTATTTTCTTTTCTTTCCCCTCCCCCAAGCTTTATTGAAGAATAACTGACAAATCTATTTGTATATATTTAAAGTGTACAATGTGATGACTTGATATACCTATACATTGTAGAATGATTATCAAGATCAAAGTAATTAACACATCTATCACTTCACATATTTAATTCATTTGTGTGTGTGTGTTGAGAATTCTTAAGATCTAATCATCAGGGAAATACAAATCAAAACCACAATGAGATATTACCTTACATCTGTTAAGATGGCTATTATCAAAAAGACAAGAAATAACAAGGGCTGGCAAGGATGTGGAGAAAAGGCAACCCTAGTGCATTGTTGGTAGGATTGTAAATTAGTGCAGCCACTATGGAAAACAGTATGGAGGTTCCTCAAAAAATTAAAAATAGAACTATCATATGATCCAGCAATCCCATTCCTTGGTATATAACTAAAAGAAATGAAATCAGTATCTCTAAGAGATAGCTGCACTCCCATCTTGTAGATATTCACAATAGCCAAGATATGGAAACAACCTAAATGTTCTTCAATGGATTACTGAATAAAGAAAATGTATACACAATAAAATATTATTTAGCCATAAAAAAGGAAATCCTGCCATTTGTTATAACATGGATGAGCCTGGAGGGCATGATGCTAAGAGAAACAAGCCAGACAGGAAATACAAATACAGTATGATCTCACTTATATGTGGAATCTCAAAAAAAACCCAAAAACAAAATACACTGATTTCATGGAAACAGAATAGAATGGAGGTTGCAAGGGGCTGAGGGAAGGGGGAAATGGGGAGATATAGGTCAAAGGGTATAAACTTTAAGTTAGAAGAAGAATTACAACATGGTGACTATGATTAATAATATGGTATTGTATACTTAAGTTTTGCTGAGTAATGGTCTATTAAGGCTCAAGACTTCTTATGTACCTACTCTTATTTTTATTTATCACTGTCCTCAGTGCCTCTAGTTCCTAATATCTCTAAGTTTTTCCAGTTTTTTTTTTTTAACCAGATATTAGATTCTATAAAGGATCGTTTCAACCAGAGTCCATTAAAATTATTCAAAAAACAAAGCACTCTTATTTTCTTATTATCTCATAGAGAAGCAAAGCATTGGTTCAAAAACATTTCTTTGCCTAAAGGCAATTTCTCATCTCCTATCTCAGGTTTGTATTGGAAAGCTCATGATATATTACCTAAAGTTTCCAGCTTGGAACAATCTAAAATGTCTTTAACAGTCTCAGAAGGCATAGGGACAGACACCAGCAACAACATCAGGTTACATTTTGTTTCAGAAAAATTGAAAAATAATACAATATTTTGGCAGTTATTTTGAATGAAAAAGTAAAATTTATATTCTTCAGAGGATTTATATTCAAGAGAGCAACTGATTTCTATTATTGCAGAGCCTTTATTAATTCTAAACAATATCAAGCAAATCTTGAAGATAATGAATATCACGTGTGTTAAATAATGACTTGCAAGTTTTCTTCATTTTATTCTCAAAAATGAAATTGAAAGAATTTTTGCATTTAGAATTTGTTAAAATATGGGTAGCCATATTAAAGTATAAAAGTAATATTATTTTCTCTAGAAAATATAGTTTGCACATAAATTAAAATTAAAATCAATTCCTTACTATATAGCTATTTAACAAAAACATTAAATTAAAAATGTCAATCCAAAACTAATGCATGGTGTCATTTCCAAATATTTTGAATGAGAATTTCTATTCTATATCCAAACTAACAATTTTAATATCCCCAAATATAAAAAGAAGGACTAAGATGATATACAGAAGAGGAAAGGCACTGTACACTTACTTTACTCCTCTAAAACAAAGACACGATATGAATTAATTGCAAAATAAAACTAATAAATGTATCACAACTATCCATTGATAGGCCTGAGGAAAATGAATCTAAAACTAATGGGATAGAAATTAAATTGTGCAATCTCAGGTCTTTTAAATCTTAAGTACTTGCACAATTTTACTTCATAGATGCCATTCTAGTCTTAAGACTAGATCTGTTACAAAAATACATAAGAAGGGCATGTTCTTTATAACAGACTCTGTTGTATGCCAATCCAGCTTCTCTAATAATAGGTTTCACATATGTGACTTCTTGCATAAGTTGGAACAGCTTCTAATCAGTTTTACATCCTACTACCTCCTACTCTGCATTCCTAAACACCTATCAAATGAGAATCCTCTTAGAAACAGAGGCCATTTTTCCATCAGTCAGGTGGTTGTCTTAATCTAAGATTTCGGCAAAATGGTAAAAGCTTTAAGGAGGTCTCTCTTTGGGATTTCAGAGTGTATGAAATTTTATCTGCAAAACTTTTAAAAAAATCCTTGTTGAACTCCTAGTCATGTCTGCATCACCTTGGTTAGCCCTGAAATCCATTCATTCAGGAAATATACCTCTAACTCAATGGTGTCGGTAAACCAAGGGGAGGTTATCTTTGGCAAAGATAAACCAAATAATTTTCTTTTAAATTGTTTTCCTGAAGCAGCAGTAATGTAGAAGTACCACAGTTATGGTACTAAAAACCTAGGAGAGAGAACACAGTATAGTTGAAGAGGGTTGCCTTGTGAGACAGAGAAACCTGGGCTCAGGTCCTTACTCAGTTGCTCACTAATTATGTGACCTTGGGTGATTTTTATCCCCTATCTAGTCTTAAGTTCTTCATCTGTAAGATCAAGACACCAGTACCTGCCTCGAGGGACATGAGGCTTCAATGAGACAGCACACTTGAAATGGTCTGTGTCATAGTTGGCATTTAATAAACACTAGCTCCTTTGCTTAACAGCCACAACATTTTGAGGGGTGGGAGACAATCTCCTGACAGCAATAGGAAGCCTGGAAATTGGACTAGGATGTTTCAGGGTTTGTTTTGATGCTTTCCTTCTTTCCACGTTTCTTCTTTCAGCCTCCTCCAAGATCATGGAAACAATTTATTGGTCATCATTTCTCCTCTAATGATTTTTATGCCATCCAAAAAGGACTGCTTTCAGCCTCTCAAATGTATTATGTTCTCGGGGTCTCAGCCCATGCTCTTTCCTCTTCTTGTAGCACATATCACCTAGCTCTTTACTCATCTTTTAGGCCTTCCTTTAGTAAGTCTTCCCTGAGTCCCTAAATTAGGGTCTGATGTCCCTCTAGTGTTCCCATAGCATATATTTCCTCTACTGTAACATTAATCACTCTCTATTTTAATTGCCCGTTTATTTGTCTAGCTCTTCCCCATAATATTGGGTTGGCCAAAAAGTTCGTTCAGGTTTTTCTGTAAGATGTTATGGAAAAACCCAAATGAACTTATTGGCCAACCCAATAGAAATGCCATGAGTGCCAAGATGCTATCTACCTTATTCACTGTGGCTAGCACAATGGATCAGTGAATAGTAAGTGGCAGTTTCACACTTGGGACACTTGTCAGAGGACTGTGAGAGGCACCATGCTGTCTGCCCAAGCTCATCCAGCCGAACATGCTAAATTGAAAGATGTTTTCTTCCTAATGTCCTCACTATTTCGTGAGCAATTCATATGATCCACTTTTTCCTGTTTTTCAGATATATCACATACAGTGCAGTAGCATTATTAATAAGCACCCTCTTTCCCTTGGGTTTTGGGGAAATATTCATGTTGAACTAAGTGGTCTGATTATGACAGTTTGAGAAGAAACCACACAGAATAATGAAACGCACACTGGATTGGGAGCTAGAAATTCTAAATGTTCGTTCTCCCTCTGCAACCAATTAGCCACATAATCTTAGTTGTGCTACCTCTCTGAATCTCAGTTTCCTCATCTGTGATCAACCATATTGGTAGTAATTATTTCATAGGGTTGTTGAAAGGGTCAAATGACAAGAGATGTGCAAACAATTTGAAAATGCACAGTTTTATAACGCAAAGAATCTTTGGTTAAAGGACTGTCTGATATAGACTTTAGAAATTTTGCAATATAGGAAAAAGCAAATATTATTACCTTCTGTAGAAAATCCCCATTGCATAAAACAAGTCCATATTTTAAAATATACTAGGAGGTACTAGTGATATTTGTTCAATTTTATAACTCATATTACAATATATTTATCAAATGTAATAATGATCATCCTCAAACAGTTTTTTTAATATATCACATAAAATATGAATAAAAATATATATGGAAACCACTATAATGTTTATTTTAAAAACTGAATATTTTTAAATTCAACAATGAAATATATCTTGATTTGAAAACTTAAGCATTTAAACTCCAGGTTAGTCACAGAATATACTATATAGTTTTCTAGTATTTTAAATTAAAACACCTAGTTGAATACTGTTTTTAAAATATGCTTTATCATTCTGTTGAAATCATAGTTTCTATGAGGATGACTTTTGCAGACACGCTTAAAAATCTGACTTTTGCCCCTTAGTCAGAAAGTAACAAATTCCCATGAGATGCTTTCTCATCCCACAGACCCTCCACCTTCCTTTTTATAAGATTCCTTGAAGCTAACCTCAGCCCCTTATATCATCTGTACATATTTGATGTGCAGAATTATGAAAAGACTCTCACCAGTGTCATTAACTTCCGTGGGAAAATGGCCATTTTTAATTCCTACCCAGCATCTAACTACCCTACGCAGGAAGAAATTCATATTTCTTAAAGTTGAGCTTTCCTAAATTTAATTTCATGCATCCTTGACACCAGCTCAAATAGTGTCTGGATTCTAAATGAGGTTTGAAATATGTACAAAAAATTCCACTTTGCTATTTCCTTCAAGAGTACACTGTATCTCCAGCACCCAGATATTTTCAAGGAAGTCAAGCTCAAAAACTTCCTCCAGGCTTTTCTGCCCTTAAAATATATAACAATAGCCCTTATGGATGAAGAAATCCACATTTCAAAGAAAGTGTTACTTAGTGAAAGGGTCTTCAAAAGTTAATTGGGAATAAATGAACTTTTGAATAGAGCTTTCTATTCTCATAGGTCCAAAAGATGTGATAATAAAAACTATGAATAAAAGGTCCTTGACGCTAAATATCTCCAAAATTAGACATAACATTTCTTGAAATGTCCATATTACTCACTGCTTTCAGTTAAAATTACATACTCTTCTCATGACACTTGTCACCTCACTGTCTACGCTCCAGTGATGGCAGCCTTCTCTGTTCTTTCTACTCTCTTTATGTATGTCATTTCCATTTCCTAGAATCCACTCTGCTACTTGGTCTGAGCAAATCCTACAAAATATTCAAGTATTCTCTTCCTTTGTGATGATCCACAGACAGGGCATGGAAAACCATCAGAAGTATAACTCAAAAGAGTTTAGCATAGTTTAGAAGACAGGATTTGCTGTAATACATAGACCTGACAAGTCTGTGCCAGAGGAAGATGAAGAATATAGCATGGCACTGATAGGGTTACTTTGGGATTAGAGAAATCTCAGGTATTATGGGGCTGTATGTAAGTATATTGTATGGTACCTAGGGACACCATGGGGTAGGCGGCAGAGCACGGGAAAATGAGGCCTCTGACAAAGAGGAAAAACTTCCTCATATTCAGAGATTTTTCCCATGGATAAATCAGTAAGGTAAGGGTGGTGCAAGTGCAAATGGAAAGAATTAAGAAAAAAAAGTTTTCCAAGACAAATTTTTCTTCTTCATAATTTTCACTTGCCTTTCAGATCAAATTTCTTCCCCAAATGCTGATATAATTGTGTTATAATATCCAGAGTTTTAAGGAAATTCAGGTTGTGATAGTAAAGAAATTGCATCATAAAATCACAATTTACCTAAAATGTATTTTTTCTGTGACTTTGGCCAGATTAAGCTGAGGGAAAATGTTCAAACACAACAAATTATTTCCTTGGTGTTTTGCCAAAACAACCAATTTAGTTACTGAATGTTTTAGTTTTCAACTAGCTAAACTAACCAATTTATTTACTGAATGTTTTAGTTTTCAACTGTCTGTGCATGTAGCCTGATGCTTTACCAGGCTAATGAATGTCACGAATTTGGACTCTCCAAAAGTTATTTTGCTTTTAAGGAACCCATTCCCTGGAAATAGTAACCAAGGCCAGAGAAGCCTAGATGCTGCGTGATTCTGAAATTAAATTGAGATTTTTAAAATTCTTAGAAATGTCAAATATCAAAGGTCATCTGACTGTACATTTTAAAAAGAAGTTGCAAAGTTTACCTTTTATGGGTAAAAAGAATGTAGTTGATTACAAATTAGACATATGAGATAAGTTGATTTTCCTTGTAAGTAGTTGAATAATAGTGAACATGTTTAGTTCTACAAACTTGAAATTCAGGGCAGTAAAAATCCAAGGAGCCATATATAACATTAAAATCTTAATAAATATTAATAGACCAATATTAAGGAAATAAACAAGTAATTTATTTGTACCTAAGATTTGTCTTAAATTACACATAAAATTTTGGTTAATTTATTTCAAAGGAAGCCTCTTCTCTATTGACTTTTCTACTTTCTGTAGGACTAGTTTTATTAACCTAAGGTGACCAACTCTGCTGGCTTGCTAGGGACAGATAGGTTTCCTGGCACATCTGACTTTCAGTACTAAAACCAAGACCATCGCAGGTAAACCTCATGCCAAAGCCTGCCCAATTCCTATGGTTAGGCACCAGTTCATGATTTTGACATGAAATATATATGTAACCATTTGACCAATCTCAGAGGATGAAATTCTCATGACATTTGAACCAAAATCTGATTCTAGGTATAAATCCCCTATCACTTTCCAAGACTTCTGTATAAGGAACAAAGTGATTTAATCATTGTTATAACATATAGGGTTCAATTAGCGGGTCAAATTGAATAACATGAGCTTTGAGAAAAAGCAGAGTTTGAAACCTGAATCCAGCATTCACTAGCTGAGTGGCAATGAGCAAAATAAGGTAACAACATAAAATTCAGTTTCTACATCTATAAAGTGGGATATTACCTTACCTCATAAGATGGTGCTTGTAAAAGCAACGTGGTACATAGTAAAGTTTTAAAAATAGTTTCATTATCATTCATTTCATTGGAGGTATCAAAATGGAAAAAAAAGTATATGGTTTCTTCCTTCTCAACAATTCAGCAATTATCTCAGAAGGCTTAATCCTCACTGGTGGATATATATATATATATATATATAGATAGATAGATAGATAGATATAGATATAGATATAGATATAGATATAGATATCTATATATATATATATATATATAGTCTGGGCACAGGTCTACCAGACTACCCCAAATTCAGATGCCAGTTGTGAGTCCCAGGTACTTCTGTCCTAACAGCTATAAATCTGGGGGTTTCCACAACCCTCTCCTCAAGTTAAATAATTTGATAGAATGGCTCACAGAACTCAGGAAAGAACTTTACTTACTATTACCAGTTTATAATAAAGGATATAATGAAAGGATAGAAATGAACAGCCAGATGAAAAGGTCCAGAAGGGTCCTGAACTCAGTAAGTTCTGTCACCACAGAGTTGAGGTATGCCACCCTCCAAGTATTTGGATGTGTTTACTAACCTGGAAGCTCTCTGAATCTCATCATTTGGGGTTTTGGTGGAGGTTCTATTATATATAGGCAAGATTGATTAAATCATTGACCATTGGTAATTGAACTCAACCTTCAGTTCTTGTCCCCTCCCTGAAGTCCATGGGTCAGGAGTGGGGTGGAAAGCTTTAACCCTCTAATCACATGGTTGGTTCCTCTGGCAACTAGTCCCCATCCTAAAGCTATCTAGGGGCCCACCAAGAGTTACTTCATTAGCATAACCTCAGGCATGGTTGAAAGGGGCTTGCTATGAATAACAAAAGACATTCCTGTCACCTTTATCACTCAGGAGATTCCAAGCATTTTAGAAGGTCTGTGTCAGAAACCAGGGGCAAAGAACAAACATATACATATATATGTCTTGTATCACAAGTGGTAAGGAAGTCTGGGGTTAAGATGAAAGCTTACTGAAGCAATGACTTTTCAAAAAATACTATGCTTAATTAAGTCCTCTATCTTTTCATGTTAGTCAAACTGGTAGGCAAAATTTATTAGAAACATAGTGGGTTAAAAACCTCATTAGGCATTGATATAATTGTGCACTCTGTGTTAACTGACATATTTTTCTAGAATTTCCAAATTATTATCTGTTATCCTTTTGCATAATTTAATATTAAAATCTAGAATGCAAACATTGAGGCTTTCTATAAAAAAAATGAGAAAATCTCAGAAAATCAAAAGAAATTCCCCATTATCTTACAGTAATGATAACTGATGTATAGCTCTTTGAAAGGGAGCTAATATACCCAGTAAGTATGATTCCACATTGCTTATAATTGATACCTCATTAGTAAGAGATAAAAGTCAAACAAATCTCTAATCCTCTTCACAATTACACGGTTAAATTTGAAGGCAGAAAGGAGTGCAGAAATTTATTTTTAATATTTTGCTCCAACATGGTTCCCAGGAGGTTAGTTTTATATACCTTACAAAATACTTATGCTTTCATCCCCCTGTCATTAAACATCATAAAAAGGCATAGATCTTCCAGTTCCAGGAAAAGATGGCATAGACTCACTTTTCCCTGCTCTTTTCCTCTAAATATAACTAAATACTCCGGAAATAATTCAACAGACAATCATAAAAGGACCCTAAAAGATGGAAAGAAAAAAGGCAGACTGTCTAGAAATCTCAGGACTTGAGGAATCACATGATAGTGAGTTTCATGGGTTTTCCTATTTATCTCCCACATATTCTTGACTGGGCTTTAGAGAGGGCTGCAATTTGGAACCTCCAATGCACGTAGAAGAAAAACAAAAAAACAACAGGAAAAGTCTGATTTCTGTTGCCAAAGGACCCAAAACAGGTAGCTCAGCAGAGACCTAGTAGAGAGATCCATCCATACCCCATACTCAGGGCAGTTCATAGCCCAATTTACCACAGCAGCAGTATCAGTGTTATCCTTGTAAAACACCCTGGACAGCACTGGCCAGATCCAAAGAGCAGCAGCAGAGGCTCAAACAACCACAGGAGTAGCAACAATAGCAACGTCTACCATACACCGAGACAGGTGGCCTGTTCTGCCATAGTGGGAGTGTCAGGAGGGCAGCAATGGCCAGATCTTCTGTAGCAGCAGCATCAGTGGGGCCCAATAAGGGGTCCATCTAACACAGCACACCCAAATGAGTGAGAACTCAATCCACGGCAGACCAGCAAGGCAGGATCCCTTTCCCATACCCAGAGCAACAGCAGCCATATCTTCCACAGTAAGAGTATCAGCAGGGCCAGTCAGGGACCCATCCACCAATCCTCACCTGAATCAGTGGCAGCCCAATCTGCCACAGCAGTAAGAGTATAGCAGGGTTCCTGTCACACACCTGGGAGAGCAGTGAGACTGATCCTACAAAGTGGCAGCAGTCAAAGCCAAGAGTTTCCTGAACCTCACACTGAAGGATATCGGGCAGCACATGCAGGAACTGAGCAGGAGCTCCAGTGGAACCAGAAGTACAAAGCCAATCAGAATAAAACGTAGAGGCTCTGAAAATTAAATTATTGTTGGAACTACAACTCACAAAAGTAGGCAAGGTCCTACATGCAAAACCTAAGTAGGATGACTTCCTGCTGAAACAGAGATTTAAATGGGATCAAGAGTCTTCTAACATTATACATAAAATGTCTAGGATACAAATGTACATCACTAGTCATACAAAACAATGAAAAACACTACTAAAGATGATCAACTGACACCAACACTGAGATGAAACAGATGCTGAGATTGTCTGACAGGGATTTTAAACAGGCATTACAAATATATTTCTATAAATAATTATAAATTCTCTTGAAACAAATAGAAAAAATAGGAAGCCCAAAGAAATAGAGGTTATAAAATACAACCAATTGGAAATTATAGAACATAAAAATAAAATAGCCGAATTTCTTTTTTAAAAATTCACTGGACAAGCTCAATAGTAGAGTAGATATGATGTAAGATAGAATCAGTGAACTGGAGGACTGATAGGGTCACATTCTGAGCCACAGGAAGAAAATAGTCTTTTGAAAATGAACATAGCTTCAAGGATGTATGAGATAATAAGAAATATCTAAAATTTTTATCAGTGGAGTCATAGGAGAGGAGAAAGTATGGAGTTGAAATATATTTGAAAAATAATGGCTGAAAATTATCAAACTTCAGTGAAATATTGGTACTTTAATTTACAGATTCCAGAAGTTGAGCAAAACACACATAGGATAAGCCCAAAGAAACACAAAGAGACATCATAATTAAACTTCTGAAAACTAAAAACAAGAAGCCTCAAAACAGCCAGAAAAAATGACATGTTACCTATAAAGGAACACTGATTCAAATGACAGCAAATTTCACATCTGAAGCCACAAAGATCATGTGGAAGTGGCACAATACTTCCTAAAGGAAAAGAAATGTTAAAGCAAATCATATATTCAACTTTACTCATAACAGTCAAAACCTGGAAACTATCCATATACTTTTCAGTGGGTGAATGGTTAAATAAATTTTGGTGCATCAACCTGTACCAAATGGTACATAATTCAAGAGAATTATGTTGAGTGAAAAAAAGTCTCGAATATATAGTAAGATTTTATTTTATAACATTTGTGAAATAACATAATTACAGAGATGAAGAACAGTTTAGTGGTTGCAATGAGTTAAGGATGTGGTGTGTAGCTATGAAAACGCAGAATGAGGGTGTTTTGTGGTGATAGTAAAATATATATCTTGATTGTGGTGGTGATTACATGAAGTTATACATATGATAAAATTTCACAGGGCTATGGGGACACATGCATGCACACACACACATTAGTGTATGCATAATTGATGAAATCTGAATAAACTGACGTTTGTACCAATGTCAATTTCCTGTTTTTGATATTGTACTGTGAACAAAGATGTTGCTGCCATTCCAGTTCTACAAAGATCAAGACATTAGTCACCACAGTCAGTCACCAACAGTACACCCTGAGGAGGATTCAGGATGAAAACAACCAGGAAGCATTCTGTGCCTTGGATACTGGCCCTAGATAGTTAAGATGCATATCTAAGGAATAATTTCAATGAACCCAGATTCTTGCATCTTGTCATACATAGAAAGCACTAAAATTATTAACTTGAGATGTCTGGTCTTTGAGATTAGAACATGATATCTTTATCAAGGATTCATAAATGAAGAAGTAGCCCAAGGGTTTGTTATAATTGGAGAGGTTTAATCAAAAGTATTGCATCCAACACTCCTTTGACAATGCTTGTTGGAATTTCTGCCCTTACTTCCACTCTTTGGAAGTCACCAATTTTAAAGTGACTATGCTTTAAGGTATTTTGTGGTAACCCATTAACAAGGGGAAATTTCCTAACACTGTATACTGGGGAAAGCAAGCTCTGAGCAAACAGACTGGGTCCGAAGCCTAGAGCAACATTTAGACTGGAAGGAGGTAATAATGCTAAATTCTTAGAATTCTAAAGGCACTAAGCATGCAGAAATGAGGAGTACCTAAAAGAACTGGTGAAATAGGGAGAGAAGGAATGTATTGCAAACTTACCTACCTAACAATTTGGCTAAGAAGTAGTCTTTGTGTACTACACAGACTCCAGGTTTCAAGTCCCATGCAGTCTCTGACATACACAACACAAAAGTTACTTACATGTTTGAAGGGTAGGTGTTTGATCAGACAAAGCCAGTAGCAAATAATTTTCTTCAGAAAACACTCAGTATGCTCAGTGGTGTGCTAGATGGTCTTGGCTATAGAGATATGCAGGGCATAACCTTGGTCTTAAAATTTACAGTGAAGTTGGGAACATAAGAAAAGTATACTGAAAAAGGCATCTAATACTATATATTCTCAATATCTATACCTGGTAGATAGAGGACATTCTATAATAGTTCAGAAAAATGCTATGAACTGGAGAAGTCAAAGACATTTCAGAAAGATGACAGGATATGAGTAAACCCTTGACTCATGGGCAGAGCTCAGCTAATCAGGAAGGATAGGCATTAGGCGTTTTAGGCAATAGGAATGTTGGGTGCTGAGATTTGGAGATAAGACTGAGAAGTATCAACTGGTGGAAGCTATAAGGAGACAGATTTAAGCTCAGTATAAAAAATAACTTTCTTAAACAGTGCTTTCCAAAGATAAAATAGAGTACCTTGAAATAAGTACCTTGACATTGGACACTTTTATGTTTATGTTAATTGACCACCTTGTGTGGATGTTCCAAACGATATTCAAGGTTCAGATGGTTGTTTAAATTTTTATGTCTGTCTTGAAACGGAGGCTTTATGGTGATACTATAATTCTTGCTCCCAGATTCCCTATCACACTGTCCTACTTGCCTGATAAACCGGATCACACTGACATGGCTATCTGTCTATACTACCAACTGTTTATTTTAATACTCTCTATGTACTGTGCTCTACATTCCTATTTTAACATCATCCTATCACCTACACATATTCCTCGATTTCAAACTTATTCGGAACTCGTTTTCCAGGTCTGACCATCCTCATGTAAGCTTGAATCCAAGTTCTTATTCTAATTCTTGATTACTTTCCAAATATATGAAAACAAATTTTATACCAACACCAAAGCCTTTTTTTTAGGCTGAATAACCTTATTACTTCCATTATGCCTTCAAAAATGCCTTCAAAATCCTTCATCAGCTCACTTTAATTCATCATTTCTCATCTTAATATGATACCCAGTTTCACATATGTGATCTCTCCAGAGCCAAATAGATTTAAACTCTATTAGCCATGTTACTTAAGATTTTGTTTTAGTTCCAGTTGAAGTGGGTGAATTGAAATACATGCAGCAGCCTACCTTTTATATCCTAGATAACTAAAATTACAGAAATAGTCTAAAATTAAATAGTTAAATTTGTTACTGGGTTTCACACAAGAAAAGGAGATTTTAACCCATCATAAAATATGAATATGTCTTAAAAAATAGAAAGTTAGAAAAGATGACTTGGTGGGAATGTAAACTGGTACAACCATTGTGAAGCCAGTATGGAGGTTCCTCACAAAATTTAAAATAGAATTACCATATGATCCAGCAATCCTACTTCTGAGTATATATCCAAAAGAGATGAAATCACTATCTTGAAGAGATACCTGCACCCCCATGTTCATTGCAGCATTATTCATAAAAGCCAAAACTTGGAAAAACCTAAGTGTCATCAATGGATGGATGGATAAAGAAAATGTGGTGTGTATATATATATATATATATATATATATATACACACATACACACACATAAAATGTAATATTATTCCACCACAAAAAAGATGTAAATCCTTCCATTTGTGACAACATGGATGGACCTTGAGGGCATTACACTGAATGAAATAACTCAGAGGGAGGAAGACAAATACTTATATGCAGAGTCTCAAAAAGCCGAACTCATAGAAAGAGAGAGTAGAATGGTAGATGCCAGGGTCTAAGAGGTGAGGGAAATAGAGAGGTGTTAGTCAAATGGTACAAACTTCCAGCTGTAAGATGAATAAGTTCTAGGGATCTTATATATAGCATGGTGACTATAATTAACAATAATATATAATATACTTGAAAGTTGTTAAGCAAGTAGATCTTAAATGTTGTTAACAGCAAAAAAATGTAATTATGTGAGGGGACAGAGGTGATAACTAACCTTATAGTGGTAATTATTTTGCAATATATACATATATCAAATCATATTGTACACCCAAACTTACATAAGTTATATGTCAATAATACCACAATGAAGTGGACAAAAAGTAGAAAAGATGAGGCTGAAGATCCTAGTTAAATACATCTCTTCATTGGAACATTACTTAGTCATTAGTAGGATTGAAGTATATCCATCTGAGCTAATATGGAAAAGTATACAAACTATATTAAGTGAAAAATGAAAGGTGCATTACTAACTATAGTATGATTATATTCGTAGAATGTAGAAAAATATATTCATGGATATGTCTATATATCTATATACATAGATATAGATATATAGATATACACACACACATGCTGGAATATACTTTTTCTTAAAGAAATAACAAATGCTTAATAAGAGTTAAGTCTCAGGGGAAGAATTAGTGGGTAGGAGTTATAGCAATGAGAAGCTTTTGCTTCATTTTGTAATTTTTTTTTGCATTTTATAAATTTAAACATATATGTCTTTTATGTCAAAAGGGGGCAGACTTCTTATTGTCTTATTTGTACTTCCTTAAGAAAAAAACCTTCATATTATAAAGAGTTTTACTGCAATTGCCTTTTATTGACCATGTCACATAGTTGAATCAGGGTGAGTCAGAATGTTCAGGCCTTTTCTGCCCAGTTCTCCATAGGTAGTTGCTGGCTGACAGTTAATTAAATGAGTACAAAGAATGAGAGAGGCAATACGCAAAGGCAACCACTGTGAAAGATTTTCAGATACGTTTTCCTTCCCTTCAGAACCCTATGTATTAATATCCTTATGTAAAAATTTCCAATAAAGCAAAGGAGACTTTGTGTCTAGTGGGACCAGAAGAACCAGCATAAATCAGTACAGGTTAGGAAGCTACTGGAGTAGTGCAGGCAAGAGATAAAAGTGGTTTGGATTAGGCTAATAGCAGAAGAGGTGGGTAGACAACAGATTTGGGATACATTTTTGGAAATGAAACTAGCAGGTCTTGGTGATAAAAGGGTTAATAATAAGGCAGGAATAAAAACTGTGACTGGAATTGCTGATGCAGATGGGAGAAATTTTAGAGGACTTGGTCTACAATAATAAGAGGATCATGAAGTGGGAAAAGGAGTTGAAAGGAAATAATACCATGCTCGGGCATAAATAAAATGGATGACCACAACGATAATGTAGGAATACTACTTGATGGATAAAGAATGACCTTTGATATTAAAGACTTGGGCTTTCTACCATATAACCTCTGTGATGAATTGGTCTTTTTTCTTTTTTGTAATAGGGATACTACCACTATCTAACTCATAATTTTCTTGTGGGATGAAATCAGGTAATATACATGAGAAAAATTCCTTGTGAGCTCTAAAGCACCATATGAATGTTTTTAATACTATTACTACTATTTTAAAACAATGAAAATTAACTCCCTCTCCTTTAATTAAAAATCCTTACCAGCGGCATACTACACTGCATATAATCTCCAAACACTAACTTTGCTGTGTATCTTCTACATTCAACATTATTTTTCAGAGATTTATCCATATCAATAATTATAACTCTAGTTGATCCATTTTAATTGATACCTAGCATTCCATTGAGTGAATATACTACAATGTATCTATCCTTTCCTTTACTGAAGTACATTTAGAATGTTTTAATTTTTTCATTAATGCAATGCTTCAAAAATATTCTCATATATGTTTTCCTGTGTAGATACAAGAATTTCTCTAAAATATAGGTCTAGAAACAGGTAAGACTGGTTGTAGGGAATAAACATCTTCAGCTTTATAAATATTGTCAAATGCCCTTTTATGGTGTTTGAAACAATTTGTATTCTTACCAGCAGTGTGTGAGTTCCTGCTCCCTCAAAACCTTAGAGACACTTAGTATCCTTAAACTTCTTAAATGTTTGCTGAATCTGATAATGAGGGATGGAGATGGAATGTCTTTGTTGTTTAACTTTACACTTTACTAGAGCTACCAAACAGTCTTTCATACTTTTTTAGCCCTTATATTTTTTTCTTTGATTAATGACCTTTTATGACCCTGGCTACTATGGACTGAATGCCTGTGTTCCCCCAAAATGTATATGCTGAAGCCTAACACCGAATATGTTGGTATTTGGAAGTGGGGGAGCCTTTGGGAAGCGATTAGGTCTTTGGGAAGGAGCCTCATAAATGGTTATCAGTGCCCTTATAAAAGAGGCCCCAGAGAGTCTCCTAGCCTAGCCGTCCCCAACCTTTTTGGCAACAGGGACCGGTTTTGTGGAAAACAATTTTTCCAGGGACCAGGGTGGGGAGGGAGGATAGTTCTGGGATGATACAAGTGCATTACATTTATTGTGCACTTTATTTCCATTATTATTACATTGTAATATATAATAAAATAATTATACAACTCACCATAATGCAGAATCAGTGGGACCCCTGAGCTAATCCTGCAACTAGATGGTCCCATCTGGGGGTGATGGGAGACACTGACACCCGACGTGTGTTGCTTATGTTCATTCTATTCCATAATCTCGTTTTGGTTGCTGTCACTGCAGAAAACCCTGCTTCACAAAGACAGGATGTTGGAAATGGAAGTAGGCTTTTCAGTGCTTTTGTGTCAATCTCAGGATATTCCACCTTGACTTTAATCCAGAATGTATGGAGATATGAAGTTGTCTCAAACATACTTTTAAGGCCACCATCATTTGCGATCTCAAGTAGTTGATCCTCTTCTAGCACAGACAAAGTCGATTCACCTGGCTTATTCACGAATGAGTCGCGGATCTATTCCTTCCCAGTTCGGGCATCTTTTGTGGTTGGGAAGTAATGCTCAAGCTCTTTTGAAAGCTGAGATAGGTGATCATGCACCAGCTGGGAGAAAGAAGGCCCTGGCTCAGTCTCTTTCAAAATCTCTGCTAATGTTTGAAATATGTCAAAAATCCCAATGTTCATTCATCGCCCCCATAATTCCAGTTTGGCTTTGAATGCAGCCACTTTATCTGCTGACTTGAACACAGTTGTCATTCTCCCCTGAAGTGATAGATTGCGTCCGTTGAGCAGGTTGAATATGTCACACAAGTAAGCAAGTTTTGCGACCCATTCTTTGCCATTGAAATGTGCTGCCAGTGGTGACTGTTTTTCTAAGAGAAATCTCTGGAGCAGCTCTTGTAACTCAAAAACTCTGGCCAGTGATCTACCTTTAGAAAGCCATCTCACTTCTGTGTATAAGAGAAGACGTGTGTGCTCTGTGTCCCTCTCCTTGCAGAGCTGTGCGAACAAACGTGAGTTAAGGGCACGTACTTTAATGTGGTTGATAATTTTAATCATATCCTGCAAAACGTTGTTAAGTTCAGGTGACATTTTTCAGCTAACCAGCATTTCTGTATGGATGACACAGTGCGTAGACTCACATTCAGAAGCGACCTCTTTGACCTGAGTAGTGAAACCAGAAAGCGGTCCAGTCATGGCAACCCCTCAGCCCGTGCATATACCGACACAAAATGACCGATTCAGTTTTCCTGATATGTAATCAACGTCTTGAATAGTTCTGCAGCTGGGGTGTTGGTTGGCAACAAAAGTGCACATAACATATCCTTATGCACATCCTCCTGAAAAATATATTGCACAAAAACAAAGCATTGTTTCCTTGTTCTCAACATCGGTAGACTCGTCAACGTGGATTGTGTACCATGGTGACTCATTAATCCTCTCTAACAATTGTGCCTCAATATCTTCTGCTATTTCATCAATTCATCTAGTTACGGTGCTAGCCGAAAGAGGAACACGTGCCACCTTTTGAACTGCAGCCTTTCCTAAAAGTTCACGACAAATGTCCTTAGTGGCAGGCAGGATCAACTCTTCACCAATAGTAAAGGGCTTCTTAGCTTTAGCAATGCAGTTAGCCACTAAGAATGATGCTCTTAGTGCAGACACATTTGATCAAGTGGTGGCTTTCAATAATTGCTTCTGTTCTTTGTGTTCGTGTTTTTTTTCTTTTGAAAAACTCCAAAGGCTTGTCTTTTAACACAGGGTGCTTGGTCTCCATGTGGCAAAGGAATTTTGAGGGTTTCGTGGTTTCGTTGGATAGCCAGTCGCCACATATTATACAAAGTGGGCTTGGAGAATGTGAATCACCTCTTGCAATGAACCCATGATTTAAGTAGGACTCTTGGTATTTTCTTTTAAATGCAGCTTTCTTTTTGCTGGCATTCTTAGAGTCTGCTGCTGTCTCATCATTGAGTCTTTCCCCCTTTCAAAGGAGCTCTCCAGCAACGTTTGTTTTTTTACTCATTTTGGCTAGGGTAAGCTTGTGGGCTTACCAAAACTGTGACTGAGACAAGTGCGCAGTGCGGGAAAGAGGAGTGGATGGAAGTGGTAAATAAAATAATGGGCGGGCCAGGCATGGACTAAAATAAGTGTCGGATCCTGACTTAAAGCCTGCCACCAGATGCAGCTGTACAATTGAAGTACATCAACTCACTTGCCACTATAAAGCCTGCCACCAGATGCAGCTGTACAATTGAAGTACATCAACTCACTTGCCACTATAAAGCCTGCCACCAGATGCAGCTTAATTGTCACTTGCCACTCACTGATAGGGTTTTGATAGGAGTCTGCAAGCAATTGATTTATTATTGTCTCTGTGCAGTCAGACCTCTCTGCTAATGATAATCTGTATTTGCAGCCACTCCCCAGCGCTAGCATCACCGCCTCAGCTCCACCTCAGATCATCAGGCATTAGATCCTCATAAGGAGCGTGCAGCCTAGATCTCTCGCATGCGCTGTTCACAGTAGGGTTCACACTCCTGTGAGAATCAAATGCCGCCGTTGATCTGACAGGAGGTGGAGCTCAGGCGGTAATGCGAGCGATGGGGAGTGGCTGTAAATATAGATGAAGCTTTGCTTGCTCGCCTGCTGCTCACCTCCTGCTGTGTGGTCCCGTTCCTAATAGGCAATGAACCAGTACTGGTCTGTGGCCTGGAGGTTGGGGACCCCTGCCTTAGCCCCTTCTGCTATGTGAGGACACAGAGAGAAGACTACGAATCAGGAAGCTCTCATCAGACACTGAATCTGCTGGTGCCTTGTACTTCTACTTCCAGCCTCCAGAACCATGAGAAATACATTTCTGTTGTTTATAAGCCACCCAGACTATAGTATTTTTGTTATAGAAGCCCAAACAGTCTAAGACATTTGCCTATTTTTTTATATTGAGGTGTTTGTATGTGTGTTTTGTAGTAATTTCTTATATGTTCTAGATACAAAGCTTTTTTCTTTTCGTTATTAGCATTGAAAACATTGCCCCTCAGTCTGTAGCTTGAATTTTAAATTGATTTATAGCTTCCCCTACTGTATTTTTTTAACTTAGTCCATTTTATATTTTTCATTAGGATTTAGACATTTCACATTGTGTTTAAGAAACCATTTATAATTGTAGAACCATAATTGCATTCTCTTAATAACAGCTCTTCTAAAAGTGCCATACATTTAGGTCTCTAACCAGTCTGGACTTTTTTTGGTAAGATGTAGGTTATGGATATAGTTGTTTTCTATATGGATAACCAGTTTATAGTATCATTATTCAACTAGTCCATCTCTTTCCATCTCTGATTATTCATGCCCATCAAGTTTTCATACATGCATAGGTCTGTTTCTTTGGTCTCTTTTCTGTCCTACTAGTCCATATCTCTATTCCTGGGCTAATATCTCACTTTGATAATTACCATAGATTTATAAAAAATCTTGACATCTTTTTATTTTTAAAAATTGTGTTACATATGGTCACCTTATCTTTGATAAAGGAGGCAAGAGTATACAATGGAGAAAAGACAGCCTCTTCAATAAGTGGTACTGGGAAAACTGGACAGCTACATGTGAAAGAATGAAATTAGAACACTTCCTAACACCATACACAAAAATAAACTCAAAATAGATTAAAGACCTAAATGTAAGGCCAGACACTATAAAACACTTAGAGGAAAACAGGCAGAACACTCTATGACATAAATCACAGCAAGATACTTTTTAACCCACCTCCTAGAATAATGGAAATAAAAACAAAAATAGACAAATGGGACCCAATGAAACCTAAAAGCTATTGCACAACAAAGGAAACCATAAACAAGGCGAAAAGACAACCCTCAGAATGGGAGAAAATATTTGCAAATGAAGCAACTGACAAAGGATTAATCTCCAAAATTTACAAGCAGCTCATGCAGCTCAATATCAAAAAAACAAACAACCCAGTACAAAAATTGGTAGAAAACCTAAATAGACATTTCTCCAAAGAAGATATACAGATGGTCAACAAACATATGAAAGGATGCTCAACATCACTAATCATTAGAGGAATGCAAATCAAAACTACAATGAGGTATCACCTCACACCAGTCAGAATGGCCATCGTCAAAAAATCTAGAAACAATAAATGCTGGAGAGGGTGTGGAGAAAAGGGAACCCTCTTGCACTGCTGGTGGGAATGTAAATTGATACAGCCACTATGGAGAACAGTATGGAGGTTCCCTAAAAAACTAAAAATAGAACTACCATATGACCCAGCAATCCCACTACTGGGCATATACCCTGAGAAAACCATAATTCAAAAAAGAGACATGTACCACAATGTTCATTGCAGCACTATTTACAATAGCCAGGACACTGAAGCAACCTAAGTGTCCACTGACAGATGAATGGATAAAGAAGATGTGGCACATATATACAATGAAATATTACTCAGCCATAAAAAGAAACAAAATTGAGTTATTTGTAGTGAGGTGGTTGGACCTAGAGTCTGTCATACAGAGGGAAGTAAGTCAGAAAGAGAAAAACAAATACTGTATGCTAACACATATATATGGAATCTAAATTTTTAAAAAAATGGTTCTGATGAACCTAGGAGCAGGACAGGAATAAAGACACAGACGTAGAGAATGGACTTGGGGACACAGGGAGGGGGAAGGGTAAGCTGGGACAAAGTGAGAGAGTAACATTGACATATATACATTACCAAATGTAAAATAGATAGCTAGTGGGAAGTAGTTGCATAGCACAGGGAGATCAGCTTGGTGTTTTGCGACCACCTAGAGGGGTGGGATAAGGAGGGTGGGAGGGAGATGCGAGAGGGAGGGGATATGGGGATATACGTATGCATATAGCTGATTCACTTTGTTATACAGCAGAAACTAACACAATATTATAAAGCAATTATACTCCAATAAAGATGTGAAAAAAAAATATGTGTTAGCTATTCTTAGCCTTGTAGTCTTCCATATGAATTTTAGGATCAAGGTTTTTAAGTTCTATAGGAAAAAAATGTCATGGGATTTTAGTGAATTTGCATGGGATTGTAGTTTGTACTGGTGAGAATTAATGTCTTTATCATACCATACCATGTCTTCAATTTATAAACATGGTAGACATCATCATTTAAGTTTTCTTATTGTCTTACAAATTTTAAAAAATGTGTTTGTACTTTTTTTTTCAGATTTATTCCAAGGTCTCTTACAGTTTTTATTGCTATTTTAAATTACATTACATCTTTGTTCCATTTTATAATTGTTATACCCAGTGTAGAGAAAAACAGTTCATTTGGTAGATTGATATTTTGTCCAGTAAAATTACTGAACTACATTAATAATGACAATGTGTTTTTTCTTTTTTTAGGTCTTAATAAGTTTTACTTCTTTTTCTCATTTATAGAACAGTGCTAAAAACAAAAGGTGATTGTAGATATCTTTCTGTTATACTGATTGCTAAATAACACTTCTTTAGTATTACCACTAAGCATATTTGTTCTAGGTTGAGCATGATGCTTACTGTAGGTTTTTGGTAAAAAACACTTATCAAGTTAAGGAAGTTTTTTTCCCCCTCTAATTTGCTAATAGCTTATATGATGGCAGAGTGATTATTTTTTATCTAATTATGTGTCTGGATCTACTAAAATGATTGTACTTTTTCTCCTGTAATCTGTTATTAATTTTTGGTTGATTTTTTTTTTAAGGAGTCAACCCAGTCCCAATGTTGTTTGTTTGTTTCAGACTGCTGAACTTGTTTTAGAGATTATTTTCATTTGGTAGTTTTTACATTTATCTTCATAAGTAGGATTTGTCTCTACTTTCATTTTCTTTTACTCTCCTTGTCTATTTGTTATCAAAATTAGCCATATGGGCAGATATCTCTTCTTTGTAGAAGTCTGCACAAAATAGGTATTATTTGAAATTATAATAAAACTGATCCATAAAACAGTTTGGGCCTGATGCTTTGGGGGATATGTCAGGAGAAGGATTTAATTGACTCACTGAATATTTTTAATATTTATTTTATTAAGATTTTTCTTTTCTGTTTAAGTCAATATGCACAAGTAGTTTTTTATAATTTTGTTCATTTTATCTGATTTTTTGATTTAGTGGATAGATATCTTACTATTCATATATTCCCTATCTTAATTTATAAAACTTTTCCTGATCCAAACATTATTTTTGCCTTGTTTTCTTAATCATCCCTGACAGAGGTTTATCTATTTTACTAGTCCTTTCAAATAACTGGTTCACTGTTTTATTCTTGTTTTCCATTTTATTAATTTATGTTCTTATCTCTAGTGTCTTATTAATTCTATATTTTCATAGATTTAACATGTTATTTCTTTCCTAGCTTCTTAAGTTGAATATTTAATCATTCTTTTCAACCTTTCTTGACTATAATAAGATATTTTGTGCTATAGTTTTATCTTAAACACTTATTTAGAAACATTAAAAAATGGAATTTTATTCTTAAAAGGACACTGAATTATAAATCTTTTGGAACTTCCACTTTTATTTTCTTTTTATAAGTAGATTATTTCAACAGAGCATTTTTCAGTTTCTTTCTTTGAGGTACATTTTATTGTTAATTTCTAATATAGTTTCTGTGATCAAGGAAACAATCTATAGATTTTTCATTGTTTAAAATTCATTTTAAAGGCAAATTTTAAATATTTCTATATCTTTGAAAATAATTTACTTATTTTAAGCATTTCTATACAAATCTACTGTCTTGTTAATTGTGCTGTTCAAAGTTTCTGTTACCTTATAAATTTGTCCTGTTTATCTTGTCTGTCTCTGATATCATTGTGTCAAATCTCCTACTGAGTTTATAGTCTTATAAATTTCTTTTTATACAGTTTTAAATTTTTACTTCATGTGTATAAAAATCTATATATTTTGGATACATACACCTTCATGATTTTTTTGTATTTTTACTTGACTATTGCTTGTTTGTCCATTTTGTATGTATTGTCCATGTATTACTATAATTTTTTTGGCCTTAAATGTGATTATGTGTGAAATTAAAAACACTATACCAGCTTTCTTCTTTCATCACTTTAAAACTATCCATATCAGTTTGTTTTAGGTGTGTTTCTTTCAAAAAGCAGTTTGTGGAAGTATTTATATGTGTGTGTATTTAATCTGAAACTCTTAATAGGTCAGTTTAACTATTCAATACTTACTTTTATTATGATTACTGATATTTGTAATTGTTCTTGCCATTTTATTTTGTGCAGTATTTATTTCTTTGTTTATCTTGCTTATACTCTGTCTTCTGTTGAATGGATAGTCTTTATTCTATTTATTATATCCTCTGTCCATGTTTGAAAGCTATAGTTAATTTATTATTATTTTAGATTTTACTCTTAAGTTTTAACATGCATCCTTACTTTAAAAAATTTTTAAATATAAATACAATTTTTCTGCCAAAGAAGACAAAAGTTTTAGAAAATCTTAATAACTCACTTTAATAGACATCCTCCATACATGCACACATATCCAATTTTATCACTGTCTAGACTCTAAAATTTTCCTTTCATTATTAAGTAAACATAAATACTCATACAAACACAAAATTAGTTACCTTTAAATATGAACAGTTAATCAAATATATTTATATTTTTAAATCAATACCTGTTCTCTTATTTCCCTACCATTTTTTTCTTTTTTCGCTTCACTCTATACATTTTTGTTCTATTCCAGGCCAATAAAAATATTATCTTATTTTTTATTGTTTTATTTTTTCTTAGTATATTTTTTCATTACTATGTTTTTAGAGCAGACAGAAAACTTCTTGATTCGAAGTACTAGAGTATCTTCTTAAGACACTTGTTATTTAATATCATTTAAAGATTTACATTTTTTGATACAGCAAAAATTAATTTATTATACCTAGCCTATCACCAACCCCTGTCATAGCTGTAGGAAAGTACATGAACCACAAAGATTTGCTTAGCATCTTGGTGTGTTTCTTCTGAGAGAAGTCATAGGGAACTGGGGGAAAGATGTAGGATCTCAGAGCTTGGGAAAAAGACAATCAAAGGGGAGTAATTAAGATAATAAAGGAATTTCACAATTAGGCTAATGAGAAACAAGGATCTATATGCTTAAATCTGTATAAGGAAAAAAATCCTAAATGTTTTAGATGGCATAACAGGCCCTAATCTGAAGATTCTGCACTCTGATGATGAATTCTGAAATTGATTCTTTAGATATTTCTATTCAGTATTGCCTGCTGATGTGTTCCCTTGGCTAAGACAGCTGTACTTTTTGTGCTTCATTTTCTATTCGTGGAATACCAGGTTATTACTCATTATTCAGTTCACAGCATTACCTTGAGTAGTACCTAATAAAAGGGGTTATAAAATGTAATCATCCATGAATGTTGATTTAGATTACCAGTGGCAACACTGTAACACAGTACCCGAAATGCATGTTGAAGTGTTTGCCACTGAAAAGTAAATAGCCTTCCATTTTATGTGTATATAATAACAAAATCAAATTTATTCTAATGAACATGATTTAAGAAGTCTATCCTTATAGATAAATCGATCACTCAGAGTCATTTGGAAGCTTAATTTCAAACTCAAATTACTCAAGTCACCTCTAATCAATGTTGAGATGTGACAATATTACATTAATAACATATAATAAATTCTCATAACTCATTTTTAAGCTGAGTCATACAAAACTACTAGGAGGGGCAGAAAAACTTAAGTGACTCTTAATACAGTAAAGCAATTTTCAGCCATCCATTCAGCAAAAAGTTACTGAGCACATATTATATGGAAGGTATTGAAAACTAGCTCCCTTGGGATATAAGATTATTAATAAGACGTCCTTTCAATCAATAGAATTGTTATATAGTAGTTTACATGAGGCATTGTGACAGGCACTCTTAATTTTCTCCAAATATAGATTATGCCCATTATATTTAGTAATAAACCCCAAGTTTTAGCTGGGCATCTCATCCTCTGGAATCAAAACTGTATTTCTGAGCCTCCTTTGAGGCAGGTGTTCCCATGTTAATTAGTTTTAGCCAATGACAGATACTAAGTATCTTAAGAGCCATCTAGAGAGCAGATAGAGGGAACGTGTCCTCTCTTTATTTCTTCTTCATTCCTGCTTTCTGGAATGTAGATATGGTAGCTAGAACTGAACCAACTGTCTTAAACAATAGTGGGAGACACAGACTAAGGATGATTGGACAGTAATATATTGTAGAATGATGCCACTTTTCTGATGCTGTAGAATCACATAATAAACCTGGACTATCTTTCTTTAAACTACTTTCATATGGTGAGAAATAGGATCAAATGTTTTTTAAGCCACTATAATTTTGAGTTTTCTGGCCTGTACAGGCAACCTCAATCCTAACTGAAACAGATTTTTTTAAAAAAACAAATATACAGTGAAATGCCATAAGTTCATTAAGAATAAACGTCCATAGGTGTTCAAAAAGGAAAAATGGTAGGTATGATGGACTACTCCCTTTCCCAGGCATCAACACTTTCCTACATGTTCTCACAATTTTGAGCTTACAATAAAAAATAATAAATCACACAAGAAAACAAGACACCATGAGTGACATTACAAAGTGTTGACAAGGATGTGAAGCAAGCGGAATTTTCGTCCATTGTTGTGAAAAATGCAAAATATTACAGCCACTTTGGGAGTTTGGCAATCCCTTATAAAGTCAGATATTTACTTACCATGTTAGTCAGCATCCCATTTTATAAGTATTTATATAAGAGAAATGAAAGTTTAAGTCCAAACAAGCCTCTGTAAGAAATGTTTTTGCTGTACTTATAATTCAAACATCAGGACAGTAACCAAATGTCCATCACCTTCTTAATGAATAAACAAATTGTGGTATATCTGTACAATTTAAACCAATCAGAAAGGTTCCATGGAACAGCAAGAATCTCAAATGCAATATGCTAAGTGAAATATGCCAGACTGAAAAGCTATATACTGTATGGTTACATTTATATATCATTCTGGAAAAGGCAAAACTATCAAGAAAGGATAGAGATCAATGGTTGTCAGAGGTTGAGAGTGGGGTAAGGTGATTGACTGAAAAATACAGGAGGAAACTTTTTGGTGCGATGGTCAAGTTCTATATTTTTATTTTGGTAGTGATTACATGAATATATGCATTTGTTAAAAATCAGAGGAACTGTGTCACTAAGAAGGGTGAATTTTATGTATGTAAATTTTAAAAATTTAAAGTTTTATTATACCAAGACCAGATTTAGTCCAGGTATGCCAGGAAATTTCAACATGAAGCTTCAATATGAGGTAATCTATTAGCATAATTCATCACATGTGATTTTGATAGAAGCCTGAAAGGTAATTTGTAAAATTGGAAATTTAACCTCCACCCATAAAAGGATTTAAAGGAGAAATTGGAGATAATTTCTCAAAATCATTAACAGAATTAAAAATTGAAAGAAAATATATCTTTAGTACTAAACTTAATAGAACTTATGTGGAAGAAACTACAAAACTTGGAGTTGCATAAAATGAGATAGAATTAATGGAAAGACATAATTTTCCTGAAGGAGATGGCATTATAATGTACCTATGGAACTTTTTCCAAAATTAATATATTAATGTAAAGAAAGCAGATAATTTTTTTTTTTAACTTTTCAAAATAATTGTAAATGTTTCAGTAGAGGAATATATTGGTAACACTTGGCAAAGATTTTAAAAATTACTGAGTGGCTACTTGCATTATGACATATTAAAAGTATGTAAAAAATATAATAGATTAAATGGTCTATAGCAAAGTCTATGGCAAGTGACTAAAGGAAGAAAAATCCATAAACATAAATAAAAATGTATAAACTTATCAAAGTTCATTCAATACTGTCATTTTAATCAGTAGAGAAGAAATTTTTAAATATTTGTAAAAATACTATTATGCTTTGTGTTTCATATCAATTCATAAGTATTAAGTTCAGACACAAAAATATGAATAAAAGAGGCAAATAAAAAATATTTTTATTTTAAAGTAAAATATTAAAAGCTATGTTAACATTAAAAATTGTATATTAAATATCATAAACTCAAATTAAAATACTTGGAGAGATATTTATTCTGCATGTGGTAGATTAAAAGTTACTATCTTTCATAGTAAATATATATTAAACATATTAAAAATTGGAACATTCCTCATCTCATTCCACATCTAAGCTCCCTCAAAATAAACTATGGACATAAAAGGCAATTTCAGGCAAAAAAGGAAAAAAGGGTTGAAAGGAAAGTAAGGTAAAATAGAAAAACAAGTAGCCAATAAATATAAAATAAATTTTCAACCAACGGAATGCAAAATGAATTTTTAATATCATTTTAACTATTGTTCATTCTTTAAATTTGGGAAAGTTAAATTAAAAAAAATAATAATACATCTGCTCTGTAATAGGTATGTTCTTACATTGCTGACAAGAATGCAAATTTATCCAAACTTATAAGAGAATCTGGCAACATAAATTATTAAACCTTAAAAATGAATATTTTTAACTTTATTCCAGTTATTCCATTACTAAGAATTTATATTAAGTATCATAAACATGTATATATTCGCTGCAACATTATTTGTGACATGAAATATAATAATTTAAAATTACCGTGCTCAGTAATATTTGATAATATTGGAAATTCTCAATTTACATTATTGAGAAAATCAAGTTACAAAGAATATGTCAAGTTTGATGTTAAACTCATTTTGAAAATTTCTACTATCCATCTATTTTCTTACTACACACACATTAACAATATAACCCCTAAGGTAAACTGGTTACCTCTGTGTGGCAGGATTAAGGGTGTTTGAGCATTGTAGAAAGAGTAAGTAGAATGTAGTTGGAAGTCAATAAGATATAAATAAAAGGATTACAAAGCATTTAGAAGAGCTTCAGCTAAAGGTAGTAAGTGGTAGACTGCCACACAGTTTTGTTAATTCCCTAATAGTTCTTAGCATCCTAAGAACTGTAGGTGAGCAGTCAGTGACTCAGGTTTGTGGATTGGCATGATGGTAATCGTGAAAAGTCAGAAGTCTGGCCAATTCTAGGAACCATGCAAAGATATCAATTAAAAGGTTGGCTTGTTTCTAAAGGCCAGGTAGGGAAGTAAATGAGGTCAGAAAGTGTTCTGATAGACATGGAAAATACCATGAGATTAAGGGATAAAAGATTATAATGAGTGTGTAAGCAGGCGTAAGACTGGGGGATGAAATGAGTAATATAATATTAATATAATCTTAAGGTTGAAAGAGGTTTCTTTTCAATTTTTTGCTTTAAATGTTTAAAAATTATCTTGAAATAATTTGAGACTTTCACAAACATTGCAAAAATAATAAGTCTTGTGCACCCTTATCCAGATTTTGTAAAAGCTAACATCTTAAGTAATCAAAGTATAATTATCAAAGTCACAAAACTAGTACTGATACAATTCTATGATCTAATCTGAAGATATTACTCTGATATCACCAATTTTCCTCCTAATGTCTCCTTCCTTGACCAGGACCCATTCCAGGATCATGCATTGCATTAAATGATAAAAATGTACAAGTGCCAGTGGATGACTGAGGTGGAAAGGTGGTGAAATCACATTGGAGAGGATCACAGAAGTTCAGAATATTCATTTATTCATTATATTCATTATCAATATTATATTCATTATATTCATTCATTTATTCTGTAAGTTCTGTTTGAGCCCTTAAATATGTGTCAGGCATATAATTATGTACTGGGTGTTGGCAATAGTAGAGGAAATATGTCAGTTTCTGCCCTCGAAAAGCTCTGAATCTCAGATACGAGTCCCTTTTATGATTCTGACCAAAACAGAAACAAACAAACAACTCAAAGACGTTAACAGTTTTATAATTTACCATGGAATACGTCCAATTGTTATCAAACATGCCAAGGACTCGCTTGCCAAGTTCTATGTTTTACACTTCCCTTGGCACATTGTTGGAATTTAATAAAAGTTAGTAAATGATAATGAGCAGCATCAATCCCTAAAGATGGAGATCACATATTCCCCACCATCCCCAAGTATAAAGAAAAAAGAAACATGAATCAATTTCATTCTTTGTATGAGATTTCATATAAAGAAATTTTACCGTTGTGTATCATCATGGGTTGTCATACTAATAGTTAAACTACTATTGCACTTCCAAATAAATGTCTGCATTCCATATTAAATAATAGCAAACAGAATGCTGAAATGCTTTATTCCTAAAAGAAAGTGAATTACTGATGATATTCTATGGCTCCCCACTGACTATAGGATAAAACACTTTGCTTAATTCAACATTCAAGCCTTCTTACAACCTAATTCTGACCTTCCAATTTCTATCCTTCATGAAAACCTTCCTCCGTTTCAAACACTGATGCACAAGATACCCTGTATGGTGTCTCTCCCATTTGTACTGTTCATTCCAAATTCAAAAACATCTTCCCTCCTAATTACTTAAAAGTGTACCCATCATTTGTTTCCATCATGTAGGAACAGCTCAACACATGTTTCATGACTAATTCTCTAGAATGTTCTCTTAAATTTTAAAGGAGAGTAAACAAAACTTCTAACATTGCTCTAAGAACACTGTCCTTTACCTATCAACAATAAGGAGGCAGTTATCAAACAATGCAAATGATGAAGACCTTGGGGATCTTTCCAAGTATTCATATTTATAAGCTATCCTGGTTGTTTCTACACAACAAGCACTTTCTTACAGAAACTATGAGAATAAATATGATATACAGTTGACCCTTAGCATCTGTGATTTCTGCATCCATAGACTCAATCAACTGCAGATCAAGAATATTCAGAAAAAAGAACCTAAAATAAGAGTTGATATATGTATATGTATAACTGATTCACTCTGCTGTACAGCTGAAACTAACACAACATTTTAAATCAACTATACTCAAATAAAAATTTAAATAATAATAATAATTTAAAAATATTCAGAAAAAATTCCAGAAAGTTCCAAAAAGCAAAACTTGGATTTCCTGCATGCCAGCAACTATTTACATAGCACTTACACTGTATTTACAACTATTTGCATAACATTTACAGTGCATTAGGTACTATAAGTAATCTAGAGATGATTTAAAGTATACGGGAGGATGTACATAGGTTATATACTAATACTATGCCATTTAATATAACTTGAGCATCTGCAGATTTTGCTATCTGTCAGGGGTCCTGGAACCAATCTACTCACAGATACTGAGGAAAGACTGTAGATGTCCTTTATAATCCATATTGCATAATGTTCCCAAGAGTTCATTCTCCTGAGTACTATATATTATAAAATCAGAATACACATAGTTCTGGAATGTAAAACATTGATAACAAATCTAAAAATGTACTATACAAGTACCTTCAAAGAAATACCAAAAGCAATGACTGCTACATATAATTAGCTCTTCCAAGAGTAGAGAATGATGAGGCTCAATTATACAGAAAGATTGAATAAAGCATTATTAACTGAAAAATAATCACTCAAGGTGACATCGTTTTCTTAAATAAATAAGCAGGTTATGATTCCAGCCCACTTTCAAGTATCAGCCAATCTGTATTGTCAAGCCACTTTGAATGGCTTAGGGTGGAGCCTTACACTACAGTATTGATGGTCAACTTACCAATGCAGGGAAAGTGGCGACTCTCTCAAGGTCACTGTAACCTCATCCTAGCAGGTTGTGGCATGCTGTTATGACATACTTGAAAACCTGTTCCACCCTAAGCCAACCATAAAGCACATGAATACGCTATCTGACCCTCTCTACTCCTACTCCTAATTTTCAAAGATTCTGGCTACATTGTATGCTGAAAGAAATCATCTCTGTATTTTATATCTTTCTCCCTCCACAATCTTCCTTTCTGGTGTTTTCAACTGTTAGAGCGCAGGCAGATAGACAGACTGGTACAAATAAAACCTATGAGAACTTTTCTCCTTAATATTTTCTATCATTTCCTCATGAAAATCATTGCAATGGAGGCTACCTTGTGTCTTCTCTGTGAATGGCAAATATGGGAATGAATTCTCCGTGAAAAAAATTAGTAGTGGAGGCTTGGTGTTTAAAAACAATATGAGTTGCTATTAAATTATGCATCAGTGTCTTTAAAATCTGCATGCAATTTCAGTGTTCTTATTCATAGACTTACCTGAAGGAGAGAGAAGCAAAAGGGGCAGACTAATTGAGAGTGTTCAATCATTGCGTTACAGATATTTTTGTTAATTGTGCCTCTCCTCTGAACTATTTGGCATATACTTTTTCCAAAGTGACATTTCAAGAATTGACTACATTCTGAACTTTCTCACACCATCCTCGTTAAAAGAGAAAAGAGGTAGCATAGATAATCAAACAACAAATTTGACAGTAAAACCTGTTTTTTCCTTTTTTCTTTTTCTTTTTTGCCTCAACTTGAACGTAAATGGATCTGCTTCTTTCCGGAAGTTTACATTCCTTAACTCAACATCATACCAATTTACATAGAGCTTCTCTATCCCACATGAAAAGCAAATTAATAGCAAAAGTAAGAGGTAGAGAAGGCTACTCAGTGGTTGCCACCTCCTCCTCCTCTCTTCCCATTTAGTGTGCATCTCTCTCCAACTACAACTCTTTCTCTCACTCTCCTATACTGATCACAATTCCAGTTCTGGCTTTTGTTTCCTACCAACTGCAACTAAGATGCTTGCTCGAATTGCCATATTCGGGGCTTCTTGATTACCCTTGGAGAATTTGAAAACCAACATATTTTAAAATCCAAAACAAAGGATCCAATAGTAGAATAATAGGCCAATGGAGGGAACATTTTAAAAGAAGGAATTCTACCCAGAAACTTCTTTGTATCTATTCTGGCTGTATCAAGTGTTGCGTAAAGAAAAAAAAAAAACATTATTACAATGCTAGCCACACTAAGTACCCAATAAATACTTGATTTGCACCGCATTACAATTACAATGCCAAGGACCTGAACGTACAGGTCACCTAGCTTTTTGTAACCATGAGCATCCTAAGCATATAATGATCTGGCTGAGTAAAATATTTACAATTTTATTTTCTTCCACCATGAGTAGCTAGCAATGTGTACTGCATTGTAGGATAATATCTGTAGACTGAAGTCCAGCCTGTGGTCAGTGGAAATGTCAACCTTGGAGTTAATGAATCCAAAGCACAGCATTAGCCCACTGAAATAGAAAGGGATAGAACTTTAAGGCTTCATTTGAATTCATAAAGGGGAAGAAAATCACCACCTCTATGCTTTATGCCATGAAATATCCAATGGAGTACTGAAACATCAGTTTTCACCACTGACAAACCCTGATCTGGAGGTTGCATTACCTTCATAAGAAAGACACTAGAGCAAGGTTTGATTCACTTTCACTGGTGTTCATTATTATATTTAATGTCTCCATGAAAAGAATCCCCAACAATGACTCCTCATACCATTTATCTCTTTACTGTCCTCAAAGACAGAAAAAAATTAATTTTCTTTGGAGAAGGAAACCCATAGGTGATAAAAGACTCCTAATACTGAGAGCTAGGTCAATTTACCTGATAGCTAACTGATACTACACCTAATACTCTTTTAGCTTTTGCAATATGGGAAAAACTGCTCTCACATTCATAAATGAATGTGTAAAACCATGTCAGTATGGGCAGGCAAGTTCTCATGGTGAGAGGAAGCCTAATAGTGAGACATAGAATTTTTGTACAAGTTATATACTGATAAGAAAAGCATTGTGAACTGTTGGAACAGTAGTATGTATTCTTACTAGGGATGGTTGGCAAGCACCATATTTTTCAAAGTTTCATATACCAATTTAATATTTTACCACAAGTAAAAGGGGTCACTTCTGTATTATTTAGGATTTCTAGTTATTATACCACTGTACCTCAATAAATGTGTTATCTTCTCATTTCTAGTTTTCCCCTAAGGTTATAGATTAAAAGTATACAGAGAGGTAACTGCAGGAGTCATGTTTAGCACAACTAATATTTTACTACTCACCTAATTAGCATCTTATATTAATTCATTATAGTACCAGCAAGTGATTATGTTCTGTATCGGTACCCTATTCTGCCTTTCTTGAAGTACTTGTCTACTGTGTCCCTGGTCATCATCTTAATATTTATCTAGGCTTCACCTATACTTGTGATGAGCTGGAGCTGGGAGTTGGAAACCTAAAAGAGAGTATGGGGGACAATGACAAGTTGGTGCCCCCTCTACTTGAGGAGAGTAAAATGAGAAGTTTTAGGTCAACCATGTGCTGCAGTGGAAGTGGTCTGAGTGACCCTGAGGGGTTCATTTGCTTGTGTAACTTCACCATACTACAGAAATTGCTGGTTACTTGTTAGCTTATTGAGCTTCTAGAAAGGAAATGGACCTAAGTTAAAATTGTTCAACCACTGTAGGGAGATGACAGTGTACACCTCTGCATTGCTTTCTAGCTAGGACTTCTCATATAGGCCATTTGATGCCTGAGGAAGGTAAAACGAAGACAGACCCTTTCATTCTCCTACCCTCCATTTTCTCATCTCCTCTCCATTCAAGCAGGGAATATGTTCTTGCAGAGAAATAAGTAGGGTGTTTAAATTGTGTTTCCAGGCTAAACAGCAAAGAGTATAATTGAAGAAGGTGTACTGCTAGGGGAAGGGGTGGGGAGGAAAGCTATTCAATCGCAGAGTAGTACTCTATGTGGGGAAAGAAAATGGGGAACAGAAATACCTTCAACATGGCAGCCAGTCCCCAAGTTAAAAGCAGACAACACTAAGAAATGAGAACACATAGTATAAAGAACTCTTTTTGGTCACTTTGAACTTGGCCAGCTCTTGAATATCTTGTTAGGACAGTTGGGGTATTCAAGGTTCATCAAATATATACTTTTGTGCAGGAGCATGAGACGCATTGCAGAGGGAGGTAGACGAGACGGAAGAAGTACAGCTGAGCAAAGATTGTGAAATTGGCTTTTGTACCCTTCTACTTAGCTGTCAAGTCTGGAAAAGTCCTCAAAGAAAACTGGAAATCTCCCACTGTGCTCAAAAAAGGAAATATGCTAGCTGTGGGAACATTCCTATTGAGGAAGAAAACTTGGAGCATCTTAACTAAACTCCTGATATATATATGTGCCTATAAATTCCAGCCTATCAGCCCCTTGTCCCTTAACCTCCACCAATATAAAAATCTCTAATGCCATAAAACCATATATAAACATTAGAACAGTGTAAGAGTTGTCTGGCATAGTTGATATAGCCTTACATAGAAAGGGTCCCATCATCTTATTTTGTGATCTACCAGTATGTAAAACCTCAAAAGTCTGCAATCTTTGGAACGAGAAGAAACTATGTCTAAAGATACTATTTCTCTAGCAGTGCCAAGGTGGATCTAAATAAGACTGTACTCAAATGAGCTGATTTTACCTAGGGTGGCACAGGCTTTAAACAACTCCATGTTTTCTCATAAGCTTTTTCATTAGAGTAGATAATGGGGCACAGATATTGAAAGGATTTGTTACTGAACACTGTGGGAGGGGACTGATTTTCTTACTTATACATATCAGGCAATGGCAGCTGGACCCCAGTTTATTAGCTCTCTAGAAGGCATAATGTTAAGGATTCTGCAATGTTTTGGTTCATTACACAGTCCTAGATGAGCTGGAAAGGCACAGTGGTATTTAGTATTTGGTATTAGATGGAAGAGATAGTACAATTTGTGTGGTGGGTGGTGCATGGGAAAAATATAATAATTTGGAGGACACATAATTTGAAAATGACTTTATAATGATATCTGTAAATGACAACAAAATAAATCATAAATCGTTAGCAGTAAGTAATATTAGCATTTATCATAAACCAGTCAGTCCTAGGGAAGCTTGTAGATACCTCTTTCTGCATACTTTTTCTACCTCTGTGACATCCTCCCATCTCTGGAACCACCTACAGTGTTTACGGCTGAACCATTTAATTTAGAATTTATCTTTAGGTAATGGAAAGTGCAGTGGACTGTGAAGCAGGAAATTCTGGTCCAGACTCTGATACCAACTAACTGTGGGAAATTTGAGCAAGCACCTCCACTATTCTACCTCTGTTTCTTACCATGGAAAATGGGAAGAGTAAATTAGATGAATCACTAATATCCCTTCTATCTCTCAAATCCTATCATTTCCAAATATTTTTCTCAGACAGCTTCGTGTGTATCAAATAATCTTAGGGTTGAAATAGGTCTTAATAATCTAGTCCACATACATACCCAATATCTGAAACATTACAATATAACATTGATGTCAAATGGCTATTCATCCTTTTCAGAAACACTTCAGTTCTCAGAAACTCACTATCTTTTGTGGTGGTTCCTTCCATCTATTTATGCTTCAGACTATTACAAAGTTGTTAAAATCCATCAAAATTAAGTATTTCTGTTCAATAAAAGACAGTATGGATAGTGTAAATGAACAGATACCTGATTGGAAAAAGTTAATTAAAGTACCTAAAACTGAAAATTAATAATATCCAATATATAAGGACCTACTGAAAATTAGCAACAAAACTATAGAAATCACAATAGAAACTGAGCAAATTATTCAAATTGGAGGTTTACTGATGAGGAAATTCAAGTATTAACAAATAATTGAAGAGTTTATCTAACTGATTAATAATCAGAGAAGTGAACTTAAAATGGTGAGTTCTCAGTTTACATCCATTACACTGACCAAAGTCAGAATAGTGAATAATCTGCCACATGTTTTCAAGGATGTGAGAGTAGATCAGGTCTCTGAATGGCCCAAGGAACAAATGAAGTCCTTGCCCAATTCTGAATAGTCAACAGGAGGGGTTTTTACATTTTTGATGGGTGATTTAAAAAAAAAAAAAGAACAAGAAGAAGAACAAGAGTATATGCAACAAAAACTTTATGTCTTGGGGACATGCTGGGCCCTACCTCTACCCTTTAGCAGGCCAACACAAGCTTCAGGACAGCCTGGACTCTGCAGCCAGCTGTCAGGAACTGAGCCTACCCACCCATGGTCCAACACCAGCTCTGGGACCCCTGGGCCCTGCATCCAGAACATAGGACCCAACTCTGCCCACTAGGGGGCCAGCACTAGCTGCAGAACTTGGATTCATTGACCAGTGTGTGGGCACCAGCCCCAGGATCTCCTGGACCCTGACTCCACCCACCAGTGATCCAACACTAGCCCCAGGGTCCCCTGGGGTTATGAAGCCAGCTGCATGGTGACCCAGCCCCATCAAACAGTGACTGGCAACCTCTGCACAAGGCAGGGCCTGGCTATCAACTGGACCAGGAGCCAAAGAAGCCTACCAGACTGCCCACAGTAGTCTGCCTGCCACAACAAAAGGACATAGAAGCCCATAAGGAGACAACCCTAGAACATAGAGCTTTGGTGATGAGAGGGGAGTGAGCTGCTGGGACACATAGATGTCTCTTACAAAAGTCACTTCTCCAATTTCAGGAAATGTAACCAACCTACCAGATACATAGAAATAAAAATAGCAAGTTAGGCAAAATGAGGTGACAGAGGAACATGTCCAAATGAAGGACAAAACCCCAGAAGAGGAGCTAAGTGAAGAGGAGAGAGGCAATCTAGCTGAGAAAGAGTTCAGGGAAATTATTGTACAGATGATCAAAGAACTCAGGAGGAGAATGGATGCACAGAAGAAGTTAGAAGTTTTTAACAAAGATTTCTAAAATATAAAGAACAACCAAACAGAGATGTATACAATAACATAAATGAAAAATACACTAGAAGGAATCAACAGTAGACTAAATGATACAGAGGAATGGATTAGCAAGCTAGAAGACAGAGTAGAGGAAATCAATGATGCTGAACACAAAAAAGAAAAAAAAAAGAATGAAAAGAAATGAGGATAGTTTAAGAGACTTCTGGGACAACATCAAATGTGCTAATACTTCCATTATGGGGGTCCCAGAAGACGAAGAGAGAGACAAAGGGTCTGAGAACATATCTGAAGACATAGTAGCCAAAAACTTCCCTAAACTAGGAAAAGAAATGGCCATCCAAGTCCAGGAGGTGCATAGTCCCATAGAGGATTAACCCAAAGAGGAACACATTATAATTAAAATGGCATAAATTAAAGATAAAGAAACAATATTGAAGGCAGAAAGGGAAAAGAAACAAATAACATAAAAGGGAACTCCCATAAGGCTATCAGCTGACTTTTCAGCAGAAACTCTGCAGCCAGAAGGGAGTGGCACAATATATTAATATTTAAAGTGAGAAAAGGAAAAAAACTACAGCCAAAAATATTCTACAAAGCAAGGCTTTTATTCAGATTTGATGGAGAAATCAAAAGTTTTTCAGACAAACAGAAGCTAAAAGAGTTCAGCACCAACAAACCAGCTTTACAAGAAATGTTAAAGGGACTTTTCTAAGTGAAAAAGAAAAGGCCACTACTAGAAACATAAGAATTATGAAAGGAAAAAGCTCATCAGTAAAAGCAAATATACCAGTAAAGTTAGTAAATTTTCCATGCACAAAGCTAGTAGGAAGGTTAAAAGACAAAATTAGTAAAATTATCTATACTCACAATAAGCTGTTAAGAAATACACAAAACAATTAGACATAAAATATGTCAAGAACAGTAATCATGAAAAGAGAAGAGTACAAAAGCAGGCTTGTTAAAATACTTTTGAAATTAAGAGATTAGCAACTTAAAAATCACACACACACACACACACACACACACATATATATATACACTGTTATACAAAAACCTCATGGTAGCCACAAACCAAAAATCTATAATAGATTACACACACAAAAGAAAAAGTAAACCAAACATAACACTGAAGATAGTCATTAAATCATGAGAACAAAAGAGAAGAAAGGAACAAAATGAACTACAAAAACAGCTCCAAAACAATTGACAAAATGGCAATAAGAACATATCAATAACTACTTTAAATGTAAATGGACTAAATGCTCCAAGCAAAAATATAGAGTGGTTGAATGGAAAAACAAACAAACAAACAAAAAAAACCCTTATCTATGTTGCCAAAAGAACTCACTTTAGATCTAGAGACAAACACAGACTGATAGTGAAGAGATGGAAGAAGCTATTCCAGGTTTGATCCCTGGTCAGGGAAGTTCTGCATGCCATGTGGTGCAGCCAAAAAAAAAAAAAAGAAAAAGAAAAAAAGAAAGAAAGAAAAAGAAAAAGCTATTCCATGCAAATGGAAATCAAAAGAAAGCTGGGGTAGTGATACTTATATCAGACAAACTAGACTTTAAAATAAAAAATATTACAGGAGGCAAAGAAGGGTAGTACATAATGATCAAGGGATCAATCCAAGAAGAAGGTATAAAAATTGTAAATATATATGCATCCAACGTAACAGCACCTAAAAACATAAAGCAAATATTTACAGACATAAAGGGAGACATGGACAGTAACACAATAATAATAGGGGACTTTAACACCCCACTTACATCAATGGACAAATCATTGGACAAATCATCCAACATAAAATCGATAAGGAAGCACTGGCTTTAAATGACACATTAGACCAGATGAACCTAACAGGTATACATAGAACATTCCATCCAAAATTAGCAGAATACACAATCTTTTCAAATGCCCATAGAATATTCACCAGAAGAGTTCACATGCTAGGTCACAAAACAAACCTCAGAAAATTGAAGAAAACTGAGATCATATGAAGCATCTTTTCTGACCACAACACCATGAGACCAGACATCAACCACAAGAAAAAAATTGCAATAAACACAAATACAAGGAGGCTAAACAATATGCTGGTAAACAACCAATGGGTCACAGAAGAAATCCAAGAGGAAATCAAAATATACTTGGAGACAAATGAAAAAAACACAATAATCCAAAATCTTTGGGACATAGCAAAAGCAGTTCTAAGAGGGAAGTTTATAAGGATACAAGGAAACAAGAAAAGTTTATAAGGACTCAGGAAACAAGAAAAATCTCAAACATTCTAATCCTACACTTAAGGAACTGGAAAAAGAGGAACAAAAAGACCCAAAGTTCATAGAAGGAAATAAATAAAAATAAGGGCAGAAATAAATGAAATAGAGACTACAAAAACAATAGAAAAGATCAATAAAAATAAGAGCTGGTTCTTTGAAAATATAAACTAAATTTATTTTTGAATATACAATATATAATTTTAATCCAGCAATTCCTATAAGACACTGATGAAAGAAATTGAAGATGACACAAATAGATGGAAAGATATGCTGTGTTTGCAGATTGGAAGAATATTGTTAAAATGACCATACTACCCAATGTAATCTACAGATTTGATGCAATCCTTATCAAAATACCAATGGCATTTTTCATAGAACTAGAACCAATAATTTTAAAATTTGTATGGAAACACAGAAGACCCCGAAGAGTCAAAACAATACTGAGAAAGAAGAACAGAGCTGGAGGTATCATGCTCACTGTCTTTAGACTACACTACAAAGCTACAGTAATCCAAACAGTATGTTACTGGAACAAAAATAGAAACATTGAACAATGGAACAGAATAGAGAGCTCAGAAATAAGCCCATGCTTATATGGTCAATTAATCTAAGACAAAAGAGGCATGAATATACAATGGAGAAAAGACAGTGTCTTCAGTAAGTGGTGTTGGGAAACTGGACAGCTACATGTAAAAGAATGAAATTAGAACATTTTATCATACCATATACAAAAATATATTCAAAGTGGATTAGAGACCTAAATGTAAGACCTGAAACCATAAAATTCCAAGAAGAAAACATAGACAAAATACTTTGACATAAATAACAGATTTATGTCAAAAGCATATTGCTTTGGATCTGTTTCTTCAGGCAAAGGAAACAAAAGCAAAAATAAACAAACGGGCCCTAGTTAAACTTAAATCCTTTTACATAGAAAAGGAAACCATCAACAAAAGACAAAATACAACTTACTGAATGGGAGAAAATATTTGCAAATTATATAACCAATAAGGGGTTAATATCCAAAATATATAAACAGTTCATACAACTCAACATCAAAAAAAAAAAAACCCAAACAAACAACCTGATTGAAAACTGGGCAGAAGATCTGAATAGACATTTTTCCAAAGAAGACATACAGAGGGCCAACAAGCACATGAAAAGATGCTGGACATTGCTAATCATCAGGGAAATGCAAATCAAAACCACGATGAGATATTGCCTCACACCTGTCAGAATGGCTATTAACAAAAGACCACAAACAGCAAATGTTGGAGAGGAGGATGGGGAGAAAAGGGAACCCTTGCACATTGTTGGTGGGAATGTAAATTGATGTAGCCACTGTGGAAAACATTATGGAGGTTCCTCAAAATAGTAAAAATAGAACTATCACATGATCCAGCAATTCCACTCCTGGGTATATATCCAAGGAAACAGAGACACTAATTTGAAAAGATACACATACCCAAATGTTCATAGCAGCATTGTTTACAATAGCCAAGACATAGGCACAACCTAAGTGTCCATCAATAGATGAATGGATAAAGGAGATGTGGGATATATATACAATGGATTACCCCTCCGCCATGAAAAAAAATGAGATTTTGCCATTTGAAACAACATGGGTGAATGTAGAGAGTGTTAGGTTTAGTGAAATCAGTCAGAGAAAGACAAATACTGTATGATATCATTTATATGTGGAATCTAAAAATACAACAAACTAGTAAATATAACAAGAGAAACAGACTCACAGATATAGAGAACAAACTAGTGGTTACCAGTGGGGAGAGGGAAGAGGGGAAGCACAAGATAGGATTAGCATATTAAGAAGTACAAATTTCTATGCATAAAATAAACACACAACAATACAGAAACAGGGAATATAGCCAATATTTCATTTTAAATATAGTGGAGTATAACCTTTAAAAATTGTGAATCACTCTGTTGTACACCTGATACTTACTAGTGGATATACATCTAATAAAACCAATCTATCATAATTTCAAGTGATAAATTTCAACAAATTGTAGAGAACTAAATTTTCTAAAATTATTTGGATAATTTCAAATATTATAAACCAACTATACCTCAATTTTTTAGAAAAAGAATTTATGTGGCCTGAAAAGCCTAAGATATTTACTATCAAGTCCTTTACAGATAAAGTTCGCTAACCCCTGGACTCCAGGATCTGTCATGCACTGTTCTTATAAGGAGCTATACTCGAGAGCAATATGGAACGATTCAGTCAAACTAAGTATACGGACACTGAGTAACCCAAGATATACGCTCTCACAAAAGTAAGTACAAAAGGGTAATGTCCAAAGCTATTATCTTCAATGTTTTTAAAGTGATTGTGATATTCATCACTTGGTGTTTGATAGGTAAAATGTGTTGGATGTACATTATGGAGATTATGTATCATTTAGAAATGACAAAATAGACATACATGCAGCAAATTAGATAGAGCTTAAAAAACATATCAAATGAAAAATAAAACTAGATAGATGTCTATCTTAATACCATTTATGTAAACTAAAGATACATGAGGACAAAACAACAAACACAGAAAACAAAAACCAACAATAAAACACATTTGATAAGCAGACAAATATTAAAAGATTAGAACAATTACTTGGGGGGATGAGAAATGGAAATAAGTAAAAACAAACAAGTATGGCCCTTGCAAGCAGCAATGGTGTCAGTGTGCCATCAACTGAGGAGTATGATTAACTCAACCCTCCACAACAGATGCAGTTAGAAAAAAAAGTTCTTAAAAGAAAAAGAATTATTTTTCTATGTAACATCTACCTACTCTTTGGTCCCAGTCATATTCTCTATCACACAAAACAAGTACAATCTTTCTTCCACACATGCCAATGACAACTCTCACCTTCTGAGGTCTTCTTTATTCTACATACACAGTTCTAGCATCTAGATGAATTTTCCTAGTGTGACAACCAGAAATGAACCCAGTTTTCACATATAGGCTACTCATCCTGTAGTTGAAAGAAACTATTGATTACATTCCAGACATTGTACTTCTCTCAAAGAGGTCTAACCTGGAATTAGGAATAGGGATCATGTATTCTAACTCTTCCCTAATTTGCTTCACACTTAACACTTCACACTAACACAAAGTGCTTAGACATATAGCACTTTGCAAATGTGCTTTGGTTAATTGATTGTGCACAAGTATACAGCTCTCCAGTGCATACAACTGAATAATAAATCAGCATAGGCTTAGTTTCTTATACTAATGTGTCCATGACTGAACATACAGCTAATAAAAGCAATCTATCATAATCTCTAGTGATAAATTTCAACAAACAGTAGAGAACTAAAATTTCCTACAAGTATTAATAGTTAGATAAATTCAAAGCTCTAGTCAATGAACTTTAATGGGGTCATGTGTGTAGTGTTTATGAGATAAAATAATTAACTATTTTCTGATGGCTTGGGGGTTTGACACGGCGTCCGTGAATATCAAGTCTATATGAAGGAATGTATTTGGTTGATTCTCTTACTTTAGTTGTAGAAATGATTACGATGTTCTTCTGATGCCACAATTATCTATTATTTCTCTGACTTTTAACTCCAAATCCATCTAAAATGGCAGACTCAACTATGAGTGATAACCATAGAACCTAGTCTACATGTGGATTAACCAAATTTTCATTAAAAAACACTTTAACCTTTAACGTTGATAAAGTATCTGTGCCAAAGAATAATATCTTTGCAGATTATGTGCTTCTAGTGCTGAATTATACGAATATTTTTAGAAAACTTGAATGAAGGAAAAGTGGAAAACTCAAAGAAAGAATTTTCAAGGTTTTATTGGACATTTTTAGAGGTACTATTTTTATTCTTATCAGTGTATTCCATAGTAGAAAAATGTTTCAACTCTTTCCAATCTGAAACACTCTGAAACATAGCATAAGCTTTCACTGTATCCCTCCAAAATTGAAAGTTTACTTATGAATTTTAGAATACATTTTTTCAGGCTCTGAAGGTGAATATACCATGACTTCTTGCTGTATATCTGCCTGGAGACTTTCCATCCCAGAAACTAAGCATGGTTGGATAAAGTTCATTTGCATATCTGCAAGTGAACAGGGACACAAAGAGCTTCCACAATGAAAGGAAAAATACCAAAGTATAGCAGAAACAGATGTGACTCTGTAAACTTCAAAAAGTCCTGTGAGCATCTGATAATCCATCTCGCTGTCTCTTCATTGCCAGTAGGCTTATCACAACTTCCACAGTTTGATTTTTAAGCAGGCTTAATTGTAAAGTGTTGTTGCAATTAGCTCACTAAAGTGCATAAGGCAAACTGAAGAATTATAACTCATTTTCTAAAGACTCAGGAAGATAGGAAGTCAGGAAAGGGACTCATGCACTTTTACTCAGATACTCTTTGGGTGTAGGTAGAAGTCAAGAAACTGAACTGCCATTCACTTCTGATTGTAAAATATGGTTATATTTCTTTTACGCAGCTCTCATTTCTCTCATACATAATGCCTAAAGAGGAAGGAAGTAGTTAATTTGGGGAAATTTATATATTTTTATTTGGGTCTGAATTATGAAACTGGCTACATGCAAAACTATGATAAGCAAGTTTTAAGTTGCAATAGAAATTTTATTTGGATGCCAAAAAGCCTAGTATTAGACATTGCAGAAATACTTATTAGACAAGGAATCACTGGGGAAATCAACTTTTTCTTTCCTCATCAAAACTATATGCTTTTGCTCATCAAAGCAAACTATATGCTCATCAAAACTATAGGTCTTAATTTTACTTGAAGTATACTCAACATTTGTGACTTTTCAGAATGGCCTAGAGAATAACTTTCTCTGCAGTAGTTGGTTGTCTGCAAATATCCACTTCCCCCTCTTTTTTCTTGCAAAGACACAATTTATTTCATGTTTACACTCCTTCCCCACATGACTTAAGGGCTAAGGATTCTATTCTTAGCCCCAGGCATAAATCTTGATCAATCTAGGCCAACTGTTGTGGTCCTATTCTCATTGCCAGTGTTTGGTTTAAGGGAATCATAAATTGTGGCCAATGAGACATTAGTGAAGATTTGTTGGGAGCTTCTGAGATATATTTCCTTATTCCTCAGAAGACACCAATGGCATGGTCCCCTTTCTCCCTCTGGACATTGTCATATCTGTATGAGACATATGGAACTGCTGTAGCCATCTTGTGACTATAAGGGAAATCACTAGGATGAAGCTGATAAGTTCAGAATAGTAGAAAATAACAGAATAACAGAGAATAACAGAATAACTCAATTGAATGCATGTGTTTAATCTCTGTTGTCACCTGAAATTCCTAAAAAATAATAATAATAATATAATAATATTAATAGTGTTAATACTAATTCCAGTTGCTATTTATTGATCAGGTACTTTGTGCCAGACACTGTTCCAAGTACTTTACATGTACTAAATCCTACAATATAGGTGCTTTTATTATCCCTAGTTTTCAACAAGAAAATAAATGAGAAGAAACAGAGACCCAGACAAGGTAAGTAAATTGCCTATGATCTCTTAATGGTAATATGGCACTATAAGGATTCAAACCCAGAGAGTTCAGTTCTAGAACCTGTGCCCTTAAACACTATGAGTGATTTTTTAAAAAAGGCATAAACCCATAAGGACAAAGGACACATGAAAGAAGATGAAACTTGATAAGAAATATTAACAGATTTTTGAAAGAGAAAATGGAGAAATGTTGACTGAACAAAGCTGATAAAAGTAATGTCAAAGGCCAACAGAGGTGGTGTTAGTGAGAAGCAAATTAATGCAACACCTGGAACTTGGGAAAGGCTCAGGAGTTCAAGACACCTCAAAAGACGATGAGGGAGGAAGTACTGAACAAAAAAAGAATTATTTAAAGACTGTATAAGAAGAAGTTAGAATTCCAGGGCCCCTTCTTCACCTTAGTAGGTGACCAGGTATCTATTCTTTGGAGGAATTAAAGGCAGGCTCCAGTGATATCAAGTAAAGTGGCAGGTGGAAGAAAAAAACTTTTTTTTTTAAACAATGGGATTAAATAAAAGTTTTCATACTGATCATTGAGATGCCCAGACTCTTTCTGGCTCTCCAAACACAAGCAACCAGGCAAGAGATGAAAGAATTCATCTCTGAAGAACCAGTGCTTCCCCAGAGGAACAAAACCTCACACGTTAAAAACCTCATACATATACAAATTGGGAGCAACCTCCCCATTTCCACGTCGCTGTACAATCACTCTGCAGTGAATGTTACCGGTTAACTAACAGAAGAACAAAGAGCTTTCAAATAGCTTTTTAGTATCACTCTTAAATATAAATTGACAGCTCTCTTTTCACTCTTAAACATGAGTGGAGAGCTAAGAATGACCAGACATTTGACCACAACCTCCAATGTGACACATAGGCCAAAACGAACAAACAGAAATAGGAAACCAAAAGAGACAGAGACTATTCAAGAAAGTATAAGAAAAAAAAAGTTTTAAACCCTCTAATTAACATCTGAAACAGACAGAAGATTTAATGTCCATGAAAAAAAAGACAGGGTGCAATATGAAAAGAGGAATGAGAGAACAAGAAAAATATCTTGGAAATTAAACAATATCCATAATTTTAAAAAAATTTTCAAAAGAGGTGAAAGGATAAGTTGAGCACATATACAGAAGGTAGAACCAAAAAAAAATCCAAGCAATAAATTAATAATTACAATGATAATAGCAAATTCTATATAGCTCTTATAATTTGTCAGGCACTGTTTTGAACACTTTACATGTATTAATTCATTTTATCTTCACAACAAACTGTAAGATAGACATTATTAATTTCCCATATGAGATAAATGAGTTACAGAGAGTATAGGTAACTTGTCCAAAGTCAAAACCTAGTAAATACTGCAGATAGATTTAGAATGCAGGCAGTCTAGATTCAGAGTAAATGCTCATATATATAACTACTACGCTGCCTCCTTAGAGAAAAGGAAATAAAAGGTAAAGCACTATACAAAAATTATAGGATCAATCCAAGAAGTCTGACAAGTTATAGCAAGAAAGAATGGAAAATCAGGAGGAAAGAAAGTATCAAAGAGCTACTCCAAAAATATTTCCCATAACTGAAGGACATGGTTGGTGATTAAATTAAAAAGGCTTATCATATGTCTCTCTTCTGCATCAAATGAATGAAAAGAGGCCCAGACCAGGACACTTCACTGAATTTCAGCACACTGTAAATAAAGACAGAATCGTAAAAACTTCTATAAGTAAGACAAATCATGTCAAAGGAGTGGAAAATCAGAATTGCTTTGGACCACAGAACTACCACACTGTCAACTAAAAGATTTTGGAGCAATGCCAAATCAAGTGGAAAATGATTTTCCACTTAAAATTCTATACCCAGCAAAATCTATCAATCAAGTATGAATGTCAAATGATTATTGTTTCAAACATGCAAGGTCTCAAAAATTTACCTCCTCTGCATCCTATCTCAGGAAATCATCAAGAATGTATTTCATCCAACCAAAGGAAAACAATACAGAAAAAGGAAACAATACAGAAAACAGTATTAAATCATTCCACTTCTTTTGAAGAACTAAAGGACATGAGTTTACAGAATGAAAAAACTCACCTTTCAAATAGTGATAGGCACGTATCGATACAACACAAAACTATGATGTAACTTCCTTTGGAAATACAGAGCAAAAAAAGGAGAGTTATATCAAAGATTGTGTTAGAAGAAATTAGACTTCCAGGGTAATACAGGGTAATACAATCCCAAGATTCGTTGAACATGTTGCTGCTCAGCTCATAATCTTCCTTTGCATATCAAATCTTGCTATAATTCTGGGTGATTTTAACATTCATTTTGGATGACACACCCAACTTCACAGCACCATAGTTCATTGCCCACCCTTCAACCTCAGTGCTTTTCCCCTATACTCTGCTTCAGATACTGAAGTCCGTGACCAGCCCCTGGACTTTATCTTCACTCAAAATGACTATACTACCCAAAGCAATCTACAGATTCAATGCAATCCCTATCAAATAACCAATGGCATTTTTCACAGAATTAGAACAAAAAATTTTACAATTTGTATGGAAACACAAAAGACCCCGAATAGCTAAAGCAATCTTGAGAAAGAAAAACAGAGCTGAAGGAATCAGGCTCCCTGACTTCAGACTATACTACAAAGCTACAGTCATCAAAACAGTATAAGTACTGGCACAAAACCAGAAATATAGATCAATGAAACAGGATAGAAAGTCCAGAAATAAACCCACACACCTATGGTCACCTAATCTATGACAAAGGAAGCAAGAATATACAATGGAGAAAAGACAGCCTCTTCAATAAGTGGTGCTGGGAAAACTGGACAGCTACATGTAAAAGAATGAAATTGAACACTCCCTCACACCCTATACAAAAATAAACTCAAAATGGATTAAAGACCTAAATGTAAGGCTGGATACTATGAAACTCTTAGAGGAAAACAAGCAGAACACTCGCTGACATAAATTGCAGCAAGATCTTTTTAGATCCACCTCCTAGAGTAATGAAAATAAAAACAAACAAATAGGATCTAATTAAACCTAAAAGTTTTGCACAGCAAAGGAAACCATAAACAAAACGAAAAGACAACCCACAGAACGGGAGAAAATATCTGCAAACGAAGTGACTGACAAGGGATTAATCTCCAAAATATACAAACAGCTCATGTAGCTCAATATCAAAAAAACAAATAACTCCATCAAAAATGGGCAGAAGACCTAAACAGACATTTCTCCAAAGAAGACATACAGATGGCCAAAAAGCACATGAAAAGCTGCTCAACATCACTAATTATTAGAGAAATGCAAATCAAAACTTCAATGAGGTATCACCTCACACTGGTCAGAATGGCCATCATAAAAAAATCTACAAACTATAAGTGCTGGAGAGGGTGTAGAGAAAAGGGAAACCTCCTACACTGTTGGTGGGAATGTAAATTGGTATAGCCACTATGGAGAACAGTATGTATCAAAAAGATACATGCACCCCAATGTTCATAGCAGCACTATTTACAATAGCCAGGACATGGAAGCAACCTAAATGTCCATCAACAGAGGAATGGATAAAGAAGATGTGGTATATATACATATATATTATATATATATATATTATATATATATATAATATATATATATAATGGAATATTACTCAGCCATAAAAAAGAATGAAATAATGCCATTTGCAGCAACATGGATGGACATAGAGATTATCAGACTGAGTGAAGTAGTCAGACACAGAAAGTCAAATATTATATGATATTGCTTATAAGTGGAATCTTAGAAAATCATACAAATAAACTTATTTACAAAACAGAAATATAGTCACAGATGTAGAAAACAAACTTATGGTTACCAGGGGTAAAAGTGTAGAGGAGGGATAAATTGGGAGATTGGGATTGACATATACACAATATATGTAAAATAGATAACTAATAAGGACCTAATTTATAGCACAGGGAACTCTTCTCAATACTTTGTAATGACCCATATGGGAAAGAAATCTGAAAAAGAACGGATGTATGTATATGTATAACTGCTTCACTTTGCTGTACAGCAGAAACTAACACAAAATGTAAATCAACTATATTCCAATAAAAATTCAGAAAAAACAAAAAAAAACCTGCTACATCTTTGAAAATCGTAACTCTATTATCCTACTTTCTAACCACAATTTTTTATCCTTTCAGCAATCTCACTCTCGTAGCACTTACTCTTTGACCTTATTGATAACACAAGCATCTTAACTTCTCTACTTTATGCCAATATATTAACATTCTTTGCTTCACTCTCTTCCTTTTACAAACTAGATCATGCTGTCAATCTCATTAGGTTAATAAATTAGTATTTCATCAGTTCCCTCAGTTCTATTGCCTTCTTATGCTTCTTTCCCACAAAACCACCAATCTTGGACAAATCCTAAAATTTTCCTTCTCCACCTTTACACATGCATAACTGAGACACACTGGAGAAAACAATTCAAATATGTGGTTTCCAATATCAAGCAGGCCCTGTACGTTGTTCCTAACCCTAATTATTTATTTCTGACCAACTCCAAAATTGGCCAAAGTCTCAAATTTCAATGGTCAGTTCTGAACTTCTGTTTCACTGAACCTATTAACATCATTTGACACTGTTTATTACTTCCTCCTCCTCAAAACACTTCCCTCAGTATCCACTCCTGGGACCCCTCCATCTTTACTGCCCACATCATTTCATTCTCATTCCATGATATTTCTTCTCCTTCCAGATTTCTAAAGGCAAAGAGATAAGGCTCAGCCCTTCATATTCTTCTCTTTTCTATTCAAGCACACTACTTAACTGGACTCACTCAATTCCACAACTATACATAACAGCTATAGGATGATTACCTTCAAATTTATATTTCCAGCCTGACCTCTTTAAAGATCAGGATATACATATATCTCGACTTGAATTCAAGATACATATATTAAATTGCCAATTCATTGCCTGACGCATTTTTTAAAATTTTTTATTCCTCTTTTCCAAGAGTCTAAGTCCCAAGAGTCCAGGAACTTCATCTGTTTTGTTCATTGCTTTACTCCCAGAGCCCAGGACAGTGACTGTTAGTCGTTTTTCAAATATTTACCATTATCAAAACCCTCTACCAACTTTAATCCCTAATCTTACAAATGTTCTTTCCTCAGATATGATATGCATTTCCTCACCTGTTTGTAACTGCTCATACCATTACACTATGACATACGTCCCTATAATTCTACTTCAGGGTAACCAATTGACTAATCTAAATTTTCACAGCTTGAGTCATTATTTTGAGTTATTACTTGACTTCTCTATAGCCTTTGACTCTGTTGACACCTCCCTCCATTTTGAAATGCTTCCCTTGATATCCGTAGCATCACACTCTTCTTTCTCTTTATGCCTATCATGATTGTTCTTTCCTAATCTCTTTAGTACCTTTTTTCCTGTTCATCAATTAAATGTTACTTTCCAACAGGGTTTTCTTATACACTCGCTCTGCTTTTCCCCTTTGCTCTAGACATTCTCCATAGTCAGTCTCACTCATACCCATGGTTTTAACCATCATCCATATTCAAGTAACTCCTACAATCTGTATGTCCAGAGTTCAGCACACTGCTGGTTACTAATGCTAGCCAATTACTGGAGAGTCTGATATAGACCATTCCACCCTACATGTAAGAGTTTAGCCCTCATGGATTTTGTCTCCAATGATTAGCTAATGTCATCCTAGGATATATGCCAGTAACTGAAAAACAATGAAAAATTAACATTAATTTTTCTCCTTGACAGAGAAAAGTGCTCTTCTACTTAGAGAGTGCTTTCCTTCATAGTTCGCTGAAAGTTCGATTTTATCTACCTGACTTATGAATGTTGAGTACTTTCCTAAGAATAAGCTTGGTTCTAGAATTGAGCATGTGACTCAGATAGCTATGGTGATCTTCATGAAGTCCTCCAGAAATCACATCCAGACTTATTCTTCGGGTAGCAACTTTATATATAGTCTACAGTAGGGTCAGACACTAGAGCCCATATCAACATCTCTATCAAATGACAATTCATCAGCTTTAAGATATGTTGTTTGGAAACTATGCTTATAGGATAATGTCTGAAGCTAAAGAAAAAGTAGGAATAGATCAGATCCTGAAAAGGCACAGTTTGAAAAACTCTTAGTCACGTAAAGTTGGATCACTACTCTCAAGATTTAAAGTTACAAGTAGAACAAGAAAACTGGTAGTTGCCTCACTTCTATACTGAAGTAGAGTAAAGGACTTTCTAATTCTGCTTTGGAGTTGAGGTATATAGTTCTGGTCTTGATACCTTCTGTTTTGCTTTGAAGCTCTATCCTAGTTGGCATTATAGAGATTTATTTTAGAGTCCTGGGCTGTATGCCTTTAAAATAAGGAGGAACTATTATGTGGTAACCAGGGCTGCACACCCCAAAAATCAAGTACATATTAGGATGTTGCCAGACGTATATGGCATAGATTTCTCATAATCATCCTTTGGTTCCAAAGAAAGTCATGATACTTCTCTTTCACCTGATTTCTGATTGAAGCAATTATTGAAAATATCAAAAATAAGGAGGGAAAGGAAATTTTAGAAATATTGAATTAACATAATAGTATAAAACTATAAGGAGGTAGTAAAACATAATACTTAAAAAACAAATCTCAAGTTAGAAAAACCTGGATTCCAATCCTGTCATTACTATTTGCTGGCTGTATGATCTTGTCAAATCAAATTCTCTGAACCTCAGTTTTCTCATCTGTAAAAGCAAAGTTAAAAACTTCTTATTTGGTTCTTACAAATATTAAATGAGACACAGGATGTAAAGCATCCCATTCAGTGCCTAACACAGTAAGTGGACAAAAAATATTATCTATTCACAGTATCATTATTAATATTAATGTAGTTATTAGTATAATTATTAGAAGTTACAGAAAAGAATACCTGGCTTTATACTGCCAAATTCTGAAAAATCAGATATGGATCTTCTATAGTAGTTTTCAATATTAAGTAATTTAATATAACGCCGGTATCTGTTTCTTCCTCTCACATGGGAGAGTGTCAAATGTATTTTAAAGGAATTACCTATTAAATGCTTCCCAAACTAGGACCTTGAAGAAAGCTATGAAGTAGCCTCCAAATGAACTTTAAAAGAGATATACAGGCGCCTTACTTTAGGGGTTTTTACTCCATCACTGCCTCAAATTGAGTATTTTCTTTTTTTTTTAAACATCTTTATTGGAGTATAATTGTTTTACAGTGGCGTGTTAGTTTCTGCTTTATAACAAACTGAATCAGCTATACATATACATATATCCCCATAACTCTTCTCTCTTGCATCTCCCTCCCTCCCACCCTCCCTACCCCACCCCTCTAGATGGTCACAAGGCACCGAGCTGATCTCCTTGTGCTATGCGGCTGCTTCCCACTAGCTATCTATTTTACATTTGGTAGTGTATATAGGTCCATGCCACTGTCTCACTTTGTCCCAGCTTACCCTTCCCCCTCCCTGTGTCCTCAAGTCTACTCTCTAGTAGGTCTGCGTCTTTATTCCCGTCCTTCCCCTAGGTTTTTCATGACCATTTTTTGTTTTTGTTTCTTTTTTTAGATTCATATAACATATATATGTGTTAGCATACAGTATTTATTTTTCTCTTTCTGACTTACTTCACTCTGTATGACAGACTCTAGGTCCATCCACCTCACTACAAATAACTCAATTTCGTTTCTTTTTATGGCTGAGTAGTATTCCATTGTATATATGTGCCACATCTTCTTTATCTATTCATCTGTCAATGGGCACTTAGGTTGCTTCCATGTCCTGGCTATTGTAAATAGAGCTGCAGTGAACATTGTGGTACATGACTCTTTTTGAATTATGGTTTTCTCAGGGTATATGCCCAGTAGTGGGATTGCTGGGTCATATGGTAGTTCTATTTTTAGTTTTTTAAGGAACCTCCATACTGTCCTCCATAGTAGTGGTATCCATTTACATTCCCACCAACAGTGCAAGAGGGTTCCCTTTTCTCCACACCCTCTCCAGCATTTATTGTTTGTAGATATTTTAATGATGGCCATTCTGACTGGTGTGAGGTGATATCTCATTGTAGTTTTGATTTGCATTTCTCTAATGATTAATGATGTTGAGCATCCTTTCATGTGTTTGTTGGCAATCTGTATATCTTCTTTGGAGAAATGTCTATTTAGGTCTTCTGCCCATTTTTGGATTGGGTTGTTTGTTTTTCAAATTGAGTGTTTTCTTTGTTGTTGCCCACAGTGATTCACGCAGAGGTAAAACAGAAATGTGTCTACTGAGAGGTTGGTTTACATGTCCCAGTCTATTCTTCTTCAGTTTACTTATCATCTGCTCACCCCCAAAGTCCATTGCTGTCAAATAAGTCATCTTGTTTCCTGAGATGAGAAATTAAACCAATAACTAGCATTTACCTCCAATTTTATATAGAAAAAGTACAACACTGGTCTGTCAAATAAAACATAAATCTCCTTATTTTTCAGGAAAGAGACAAAGAGCTACAGCAAACTGTGAGTGTATGTGTAGCAGCACAAAAATCCAACGTTTTCCTTGGAAATGACTGTAAGAGTGAATAAAGTGCTTACGTCCTTTTTTTAACCCTTACTTTGTAAGGCAACAAGATTTCTCATGGTCACCTTCCATCTCTGAAAGTCTATGCTAATTCCTCTCCTACACCATTAAGAAAAGGTTTAAAATTCTTCTTTCCTCTTTCTGCAGGCACTCTGCAATTGAGTTCAAGCTTGAAACAAGGAGAAAACAGACTCTCTCCTGGCATTAGCTGTAAATTCAGGTTTAGGTACAATAATCCCAACAATGGTAAAGTGGAAATGCCATTGAAGAGTACAGCAAGGATTGTGATTAGGCACCAGGTGATTTAAAAGCCCTAGCTCTAGTTTTCCTGATACAGTGCCGGTAACAGAGTAATATCTCAATAAATACGTATTTAATGAATGACTCTTTGGTATGAGGTTAGAGATAACAAGAACTTTTTTTCTAAATAACTTGTTTAAAAATATTTCCTTCTCTTACCTATCATAGACTGAGATATGCCCATGTTGCTCTGTGGATGAGGCAACCGCCTTTAATAGAGACTCTCTCAAGAAATTTTAAATGACAAATAGTCTCTAGATGATTCCTCAAGCACAAATGGTGGTGTTATATAATTATATGATACGTGTTATGATCCAGACCCTTGAAAGAATGGGAAGAAATTAATCATTTAATAGGCGCTTTGCCAAATCCTATTGCTTTTTGTCTCTAGCCACGTAAAACCAAATCAAGGTACAGCTCTCAATTTTAATATGATAGTAGTCTGAGGACGCCACAATTTACATGTCCACTTAACTTCTGGTTATGTTAAAATATATAAATCACAGACACACACTATATATAGTTATTCTGTGAAATTTAAACTACAACTTTCTATTCAAAAGTCAGTAATACTCTGCTCTGTTGAAAACTGATCTATCATCCATCCATCCATCCATCAATCTATTTATCTACCTATCTACCTATCTATCTACCTACCTACCTACCTACCTACTTACCAACCTATCTATTTTAGCTCAATGGAGGTAAGAGAGTAGTACTGACTTTTGAATAGGAAGTTGTAGTTTATGTTTCACAGAATAGTTTCAAGGAGAATTTAATGAGAAGAGAAAGTACTATTACAACAGAATAAATTGGGCTTTCTAAAGTTATAAGAACCTATGAAAACCATGCTATTCTAGCAAATGTAACACCATCCAAGGTCTTAACACAGACATTCTTAAATTCTTAGTCATATCTTATTAAGTAGGATGTCTAAACCTACTTAAAACATTGGTCTTCATTCTCTTATTGTTTTTGTGCTCTCATCTTGACAACGTGTACATAGCAGAAGGATCTCTTTTTATTTTCTCAACAACAAATGGTAGAAAAATTAATCTTTTACGGGCTTCCCTGGTGGTGCAGTGGTTGAGAATCTGCCTGCCAATGCAGGGGACACGGGTTCGAGCCCTGGTCTGGGAAGATCCCACATGCCGCGGAGCGACTAGGCCCATGAGCTACAATTGCTGAGCCTGCGCGTCTGGAGCCTGTGCTCCACAACAAGAGAGGCCGCGATAGTGAGAGGCCCACGCACCACGATGAAGAGTAGCCCCCACTTGCCGCAACTAGAGAAAGCCCTCGCACAGAAACGAAGACCCAACACAGCCATAAATAAATAAATAAATAAATAAATAAATAAATAAAATTTAAAAAAAATTAGTCTTTTAAATAGAAATCTGGCTAGGATTCCACCAGAACAACAAGGTCCCAGAATGTTATCACTGTTCTTTGGACTCCACTTTCAACCATTACCCACAGGATTTAATTGATTTCTTTGTTTGATGTTGCTATTTTGTGGTGTTGTGTGGTGGTGAGGAGGTGGCAGTAGGATGGTGTATAGTGCTGGTCTTTCTTTCCTCAATATAGCACAGAGGTTCTCATACTTGGTTTATGTGAGACTCTTCATTTCTAAAACTTTCTAGGTAATTATGATGATTAATGAGGCCTTAGAAAGAATGGGATAGAATATTGGATAAGAGCATAAACTTTGAAGTCACATAGATTTGCATTCAAAACTTGACTATTCCTTACCAGTCTGTGATCTTAGGCAAGTTACCTAACCACTGTAAACCTCAGGAAGATAATGCTTACCTTGCAGTGTTATTTGAGGAGGAAATGAGTTAAGTATGCACATCTACATAGTCTATTGTCTAACAATAATGACCAATCTAGAGATGGAGGCTATTTGTGGGTTTAACCAACAAACCCCAGAAAGTACAGAAAAAAGAACATGTTAAATCTTTTGACATACACAACCCTAGATTATAGTAATACTTCCCCTCCCTCTCTTTATTCCTCCCACCAATACACACACAACCTCTCAATGACTGCAAAGATAACTTTTCAGCATGAGTGAAGCTCTATCAATGTTGATTTAGAACTTCATTGGTGCACTCCAGTATCTTACACCATAAGTCTTGGTATGAGTCACACGTTATTCTTTTCAAAGGGAAAGATTCATTTCTATTATTTCAGAGATGTCACATATCACTAGAGTAACCCATAAAAGAAATTGATCTTGGGAAATGCAATTTCAGCTAAAAATCTGGACCAAGAAGACTGCAGCAAGGTCCCAAAATGTGTCTGGCTCTCAGGGAAACATTATCATATAGAGCAAGTGTTGATAAGTCACTTTCTTTTTAAAAGACTGACCAGGCTGGAATTGTCAAGCAAGTGACACCTGTTGCCTACCACCAGGAGCAGCAGTCCCAGGATGTCAACCCACTGCATGGTGTGCAGGTGTCAGGGTCATCAAGAAAGACATGAATGCCATGGGCACTGGATGGAACAATGCTTCACTCACATAGAGAAGAGTCAGAGCAAGATCAACTTCTATAGTGAGTGTTGGTCTCCCTTGTCCAGTGGGTCTCACCCCGCAGCCAAAGGGAGATGGTTTACACAAACTCCTTTTGTCTTGAAAAGGAAGGACCCTGTCCCTCACCTTAAAGAATAGATACAGCTGTGGGTTGGTCAGGTACCATATTACACAGGAGCTTAAGGAGAACAAATAAGTTCATATCAAGCCCAGAACAGGAAACAGGGAAAGATATTCCCAGACATAGAAATATGCCCAGCATAGGTTTGAGACCTCTTTATCTCTTTGCAATGAAATGTTCCAGGCCAAAGTCACAAATATTCTTATGTGACTGCACAGGTCAAAAGACTACACACAAGTAACTGTCTTTCCCAACAGGAATGTATCTATAAATTTCCTATATACACTTATCAAGTACTCCAACTCATATGCTTCCTCTTCTATGATAATAAACTGAATACTCTAAATCTTTGATTAGGCAGAAAGACTTTAAAATGTATTATACTTAACTAAGGATTGAGATACTTTGACTCTTCTGTGGTTGAAAATTTTTCCATATCTTCCTGATCCTAAACTCTTCTGCTCTTGTCTCAAAGAAGGAGAAAAAGGGAACTCTCTTTCTTGAAAAGGCTAACCTCTTCTCCAGTGCTCATTTTCCCATCCTAATACTGTATCCTCTGATAACTCGCATCATCAGTTGTCCATTTTTCTCTCCTCTATCTTCAATTTTCACATTCCATGCAAGCTTACCCTCTACCTACAAGTACTTTCAAGCAGCTCAAGTCTTTGCCACCCTAACAAAAAGCAACTTCCCTTAACTTTACTTCCCTTCATTTTTCCCCTTCCAGTTTTCCTTCTTTCAAAGAAGCTCTCTCTCACTAGCTACCTTTCAAAACCATTTACTGACATCTTGATGCCATGCCAATGAAACAACCCTCTCAAAGATCAGTAATAGCCATTATTAATTGTCTTTTGTGGTTTCTCCTTGCCTGTCTCCTTTTTAAGCTTTGTGTGGCACTCCTATCTCCTGTTTCTCCTTCTAATTTAAATTTTCCCTCAGTCTCTTTAACTGGATCCTCTTTACCCTACTTCCATTCTTTAAATTTAAGCATCTCTCAAAATTCTATTATTGTTTGGTTCTGTGTTCTGCTTGGCCCATATTCTCTTTCTGATAACATGATCTACTTCTATAATTTTAATATCCTAGCATTGCTGACTCTCAAATCTGTATCTCCAGTCCCAATCTTGCCCCCAAATTCCACAGTTTAATTTCCAAGTGATTGCTTTGTAACTCCTCATGCTTTTTCTACTGGCTGAAAAACCATACTATGTCCAATCCAGCATCACTTTTCCTACTCCTTTACCTGCTCCTGAACTGTGTTTCCTAACTCAGATCATGGCAATAGCATCATCCTAGTTATTCTAGTAAAAGAGGCTCAAAATCAACTTCAACTTCTCCCTCAGCCATGAAGTATTATTTACTCTACCTCCAAAATAACTGGTATCCATCTTGTACTTTTTCTTTCGAGTAATGGAGTTACATTAATAAAAGTGTAGAGATATACAGGAAATCCAGAATTCCCCACACACCTTAGAGAAAGGTAGCAGAACTCCTGAAAAAGGCAAAGGTGTGGGGTCTGGACAAGGAGGATGCATAGGGTACAGATTCATGAATGGAAACGTTGGCAAGTAACACTTCAGCAGGCACCATCAAATGCTTACTAGTGACCAGACATGATAAGGAGAATTTTGGTAAGAGGCCAAAGAAGACTCAGAAGACAGCATGGGGAATTGAGGTTCTTCCCCATGCTAAGGACACATACAGTTTTCTGTGCATCCAGACACTGTCCTAAGAAGGAAGAGAAGAGAAAGATACCCCTCGAAAGAGAAAATAGATACTGACAGGCAGGCTTCACATTAAATTGGCTTGATATTTACATAAAATAGATTGTTCTGGAAATTAAGAGCTTAGATAGCCTTTGACTAAGTCCATATTCTTTTCTTCTATCAGCAGGTGTGAGGGCTTGAGATCAAGATGCATTCAGAAAAAGAAAATCAAGGCAATTTCAATTCTTTGAAAATCTGTCATGTTGGGTAGATTTCTATTCTAGTCCACGGGTATTCTCTGTGATCTGGCTCCAACTTTTCTTTATATCTTTAAGATAATATTTTTCTTCACATGTTTTTAGTCCCTAGCTAAATTAAAATTACTCACCATGAAATTTCACTCCTCCAGTGACTTTACTCATGCTGTTCATTCAACCTCAAATGCTCTCTCTGCTTCCTTCACCCATGAAAATATGACTTAATCTGCAAAGCTCAACTTACTTATCACCTCTTCCACAGAGTCTTCCCAATTGCCCCAGCCCTGGCCCCAATTGTGAGTAATTGCTCCTTCTTCTACCATCCCAACCACATTTTCTCTCTCTCTCTGATTGAAAAAACTCTACAAACTTATGTTGAACTCACTGAACCTCCTTTGCATTAACATGCTTAGTAATATTTCATTAAATATTGAAGCTTATAAAAGGCTTCAACATTACCATTCTTAATATCAGTGATCATAATACGAGGCTGTAGCTACTGAAAATGTGGAGGATTACTCAGCCATAAGAATAAAATAATGCCATTTGCAGCAACCATATTAAATGAAGTAAGTCAGACAAATATAAATATCATATGATATCACTTATACATGGAATCTTAAAAAATGCTATAAATGTACTTATTTACAAGACAGAAACAGACTCACAGACTTTGAAAACAAACTTATGTTTACGAAAGAGGAAAGGTGGGGGCAGGGGTGAGGGATAAATTAGGAGTTTGGGATTAACATATACACATTACTATATATAAAATAGGTAATCAGCAAGGACCTACTGTATAGCACAGGGAACTCTGCTCAATATACTGTGATAACCTACATGGGAAAAGAATCTGAAAAAGAATGGATATATGTATATGTATGACTGAATCACTTTGCTATACACCTGAAACTAACACAACATTGTAAATCAACCATACTCCAAAATAAAATAAAAATTAAAAAAAAATGTGGAAGATCTTTCTGACTTATTATTGGAGGCATTTCAGTAAATGAATAGTGCTTTAATAAATAACTGATATTTTTCCAGCTTAACTGAGGTATAGTTGACAAATAAAATTATAAGATATTTAAAGCATACAACATGATGATTTGATATATGAATACATTGTGAAAAGGATCCCCCCAATTGAATTAACACCTTTATCACCTCACATATTTATTTTTAAAAACTGATGCTTTAAAGTCACTTGCTTCTGTAAATGAGAGGTCTTTTTTAGAGTTACCTAAGTCATTTGTTTTAAGGAGATATTTTGGGACCTGTTATCGAATCCACTAGATAATTTGAGAGAAGAAATAATGTACTTTACCCTGTCACACCACAGAAAAACTACATTTGAGGGTGTGAGAGTTCATTGGGAGACCAGGAAACATTCAATAGGCTTACATTCTGCTTTGGCTTAGATTTAATTGCCTGGGCTAAATCAAAGGGTACTGAGTTAATTTAAGTGAGCTAATCCCTGAAAATTCTGAATGCTTCTATAGTTGCTACTAGAGGGCTCAGTGGGAGCATTGGTACTGGCTATCCTGGAAAGGTGCTGGGAGACAGTCACAAGCAGTATTCGGAAAGAGAGATTTTGGTGGTGCTGACCAGCATCCTGTAGAAGCAGTCAATGGATATAGGATATTGGCCACATGTACATGGAGGAAGGCAACCTCAGAAATGCCAAACATCATTCTAAGAAGACATATGATGAGCCTAACACCTTAGGAGTTATCTCAGAGAAGAAAGACCTTATGACATTGAGAACAGCCAATGGACAGGACATCTGGAGCTCCACATAGAAGAAAAATGCATTAGGGCACATCAATCAGAAGAAAAGCATTGGTCTAAGGAAAGTCTACCAGGAGGACACCAGAACTTCTAATCCTCCACAGTGAGTCATGGGGTAAAGGGATCAGTCATCCACCTTGCTTTGTGTACCTTGGGGAGGAGGGTATAAAATGATATGATGGGCTTCCTGTCACTAAATTCTTTAAAACTTTACAGCTAAGAAATATTAACCACTTTCTTCTCTTGGTTTTGGAGCCAATGCACTTCCTGGTCAAGGTGAATAGAAAGGTGTTTTAGACCACAATTTCAGGAATTCACGATCAGGTCAATCTAGCTACTGATACCACTCTAAATTTGTACACTGATTCTGTTGCCTTATTCTCAAGTCCCTGTGTTTTCCTTCCTTCTATTTTTTGCCAATTACCCTAGGAATTTCTTACTGGAATCCAACCTTAAAAGCTTGTTCCCTGCCACCTCTTCCTGGATATTTCCAGCACTGGCTTTACCCTCTTCTTTATTAACTGTTGTTTGTACCTCTGGGATTGTGATCATAATTGCCTGTCACTCTCTAAAGTTCTAAGTGTCCTAGATCTACCCTCTTCCTTTCTCTGTAGTGTTCTCTTACCTTACAAATCCCTAGTTATCATTAATTATTACTAGTTATTTAGAAAAGCTTCATTAGGTAGACAGAATAATGATTATTTACTTTGTGGATCTATAACCTTATTTAATAAAATAGCCTGACCATCTAAATCCTCAAAATTGGGTATGATAGTGCTAAATAAAAAATTATTCATGACACTTGTTAAAGATGGTAAGGCAGATTTTTATTCAGGAGGGGGCTACTACAGTGGGTTTTTCTGTAGTAGAGAAGAGAGATTGAGATCAAATCCTACAAGGACAAGAAGGAATTTATAGCCAAAAAGTAGAGTGGGAGTCAGTGGATGGAAAATTAATAAGAGGAAACCTCTGAGGTAGGAGGATTTTGGTTAAACTGACATAACAAGATTTTAGCTGAAGGCAGGCCAGTATGAAAACATATTGAGGGTGAGGGGATGAGGAATTTGATCAGATATCAAGCTTGGGTGATTTTCATTAAACTGACCCAGCAGGATTCTTGCTAATACTGGAATAAATAGGCCAAGGACAGAGTTCAAGGGTGAGGCCTTGTCAAAAAGAGGACTCACAGGAGCCTGATTAAACTTTGTTCAAAGGATAGAGTCTTTGTCTGTAGCGAAGCCAGGGAGAGATATTCTGAACTACAACCTGCATTAGACTGTGGATCCAGAGAGTTTGTGGTCCAGGAGGAAAGTTACAATAGCTTCTGCATTTCTTTCTTAAAACAAACAATCTCTGGAACCTGCCAGGTCAGAATTAGGCAAGGATTAGAAAAATAGACCTGTTCCATCAGCACAGTTGTGTGATATTCAACAAACCTAGTTCTAAAATGAATCCACAAAATTGTTCTTCATTTTTGTCTGTTTGTGGTTAGCATAGTATTGATAGTTTTCTATAAACTATATCTAGCTTTCCATATCTGTCTCTAACTTTATCAAGTCAAAATCATTCTTCTGAAAACATGAACTTAATCTTAGTTGCTCCTTCACATATTTTCTTATTTAAGTGAACCTTGGGCCAAAGATGGAACTCAATTTTTTCTCAGAGAACCATTCAGAAAATATAATGCTGCTAAATTTCTGCAACAAAAAAGGGAGTTATCAGCTCTCTGAAGTCACACTTTAAAGATTATAAAATGTACAACTTTTGTTCATCTCCTCTACTCCCACCACCCTACCACCAACAGAATCTCAATAGAGTGATTACAAATGTAAATTTTGCCAGTTGCTAACTCCCTTAGAGATTAATCTCCATCTGTAAAACTTGTTAAATGAATCTGTGAATTTAGCTGATTCCAAACATCCACTCTGGGAAAATAATAAACTGTGCACACATTTCTAGAATGTAAGTATTCATTCAGTAAACATTTATTGAGGGTTTATAGTGTGCTAGACACTGATCTAAGCAACAAGGATACATAGGCAAAAGGCACATTGCCTGCCCTAAAGGAACACACTGTTTGGTGTGGGGGAGACAGGAAAATGAACAGTTAAAACACAATGTAATTAGCTCTAAACTCAAACCATTCACCATGGAGGAATCCTTCTACTCCAATCTTGGGAATGAGGGTAACATTGTATAGTTTTTAAGAACTCTTTATTCAAATACATCTGGGTTCAAATCTCAGCTCTATCACTTATCTAACATTGTGTCTTTAGACAAATTTTCCATCACTCTAAGTCTCAGTTTCCTTATCTGTGAAATGGGGGTAATAACAATTCCCATTTTACTACTGCTTACTCTTAACGTTAGACAAAAACACAGTAAGTGCTCAAATAATGTTAGCCATTAATACCATATTATTAAACTGGGAGAGGCTTTCCAGAGGAGGTGGCACTAACTGAGTGGAGAAAGATTTATCAACCTCATCACTTTTGGAATTTTAGGCGGAATAATTCCTTGTGGGGGGGCTGATTTATGCTTTGAAGAATGTTTAGTAGCATCCCTGGCTTCTCTCTACCCACTAAATGCCAATAACAACACCTCCTCCAAGTTGCAATAGCAAAACTGTTTCCAGACATTGACAAACATGTCCTGGGGGCAAATAGCACCTCTGTTTGATAACCACAGAGGTAGTTTCATTATCATAGTATTCTATCACAAAAACAACACTGACACTACTTACAAGAATGGATTTTAAGGAGGGCAAAACTGGAAGAAGAAAGGTCAGTTATTAAGAAATGTTCGGATTTCCCTTTTTTTTCCTCATCTCTTTCATCAGCAACTTCTGTCAGCTCCAACTCTAAAATATATCTGAAATCTATTTCTCGCCGTTCCAGTAGCTATCATCCTAGTCATCTTTCACCTGAACACCTGCATTAGCTTCCTATCTGATCTCCCCACGTCTATACTTGCTCCTCTATACTAGTCTATTTCCCACACAGAAGCAAAAATATAAATCAGATCACAATAATTCCTTGATTTATATTTCCATTAAACCTAGACTAGAAATACAAACTCAGTAGCATAGCCCAAAATGGCCTACGTGATCTTATTCCCGCCTCTAATTTCATCTCCTATTACTTTTCTCTATTAAGCTTCTGTCATGGTGACCCTTTTGCTCTATGTGAAATCATTAAGCTCAATCCTCTTTCAGGGTTATACTTGCTCTTTGAAAACATCTGGAGACGTAAACAGAAATAGTCACTGGCTTTTCTATTAATTACAGACCTTGGACAAGTCAGTTAAACTTTTCTGAGTCTTAGATTTCCTCCTCTGTAAAATGAAGGGTTTAGACTTGCTGACCTAACTCTAAGGTTCTTCACACATCTGCCATTATATGACTTTGGTTCTGTTGTCTCTAAACCAGAGGCCATTATAAGACAGAGGGCTTGATCTTGTTTTGCTTCAGTTGTGAGACACACTGGGAGAGCATCGAACCAATAGTGAAGAGGAAGGAGCAGGAAACAAACCATAAGGCTTTGTGAGGAAATAGAGGTTGGGGTGAGAAGTATGTTAAAGGTACAACAGAAAAGGGGCAAAGCAATCTTGGGTGTAAACTATGTTAGTGATACCTAGGGGTTGACATAGTGGTCGTGGTATGGCAGTAGTGATTTCAAAGTAGTGGTGATGTTTAGAATCAGATGGATTTCCTTACTGTGGTTCTGAGTTTAGAATATGGTACTAGCCTTAAACTGGAAACAGAGAATAGATATACTCCATAAAAGGAAGGGGTCAGCCAAAGAGACAATGATTCACAATAGGACTCTAATCCAAACGGAGGAATTGCAGATCAAATTAGAAAACCAAGGTAATATCCAAGATATATACAGATTTCACAAACTTGCTCAGTGGGCAGGTAGAGGCTGAGGTTTCCTTAGACAACCTCTACCAGATTTTAAGCTGCAACACCAATTCCATTCCCCACTTGTTAAGGACATGAAACTCCCATGATACACCCTGTCTTAGTGAGGAAAGGCTCATCGTTGTATTTAAGAATCTCTATATTTTCCAGTCTCTCTTTCCAATTTTATTGGTTCCTACTTCCTAAAGTGAACTCCTTGCTGCATTCAGGCAGATGTATTCACTGGACATTGAGTGCTTCCACCGCTGCCTGCATAATTACTCATATAATTATTTAAGCTCTCCATCATCTTTACCATCTATCTGAAGTCTACTCATTCTTCAAGGCCCAACTCAATGCCATCTACATCCTTTATTACTCACCATTTGAGATCATTCCATATCTACACGCTTATAGTAATTATTGCCTTTACCAAATTATTATTTAAAAGAGGATTTCACCTTGAAATTATTATTTGTACCTGGCTCATCTTTGCTTCTTAGCACCTTACTGTGTGCTGTGAATAGAGATGATACCAAGTGATTGATGAATTAGTGCAAATCTTTATTCTCAATGATATATAAATTTTGTGGCAAATCCTGTGCATCCTTTTTTTTTTCAATTTTTGAATTTTATTTATTTTTTTTACACAGCAGTTTCTTATTAGTCATCCATTTTATACACATCAGTGTATACATGTCAATTCCAACCTCCCAATTCATCACACCACCACCCCCACCCCCTGCCAATTTCCCCCCTTGGTGTCCATATGTTTGTTCTCTACATCTGTGTCTCAATTTCTGCCTTGCAAACCAGTTCATCTGTACCATATTTCTAGGTTCCACATATATGCGTTAATGTACGATATTTTTTGCTCTTTCTGACATACTTCACTCTGTATGACAGTCTCTAGATTCATCCACGTCTCTACAAATGACCCAATTTCATTCTTCTTTATGGCTGAGTAATATTCCATTGTATATGTGTACCACATCTTCCTTATCCTTTCGTCTGTCGATGGGCATTTAGGTTGCTTCCATGACCTGGTTATGGTAAATAGTGCTGCAATGAACATTGGGGTGCATGCGTCTTTTTGAATTATGCTTTTCTCAGCATATATGCCCAGTAGTGGTATTGCTGGGTCATATGGTAAATCTATTTTTAGTTTTTTAAGGAAACTCCATACTGTTCTCCATAGTGGCTGTATCAATTTACATTCTCACCAACAGTGCAAGAGGGTTCCCTTTTCTCCACACCCTCTCCAGCATTTGTTGTTTGTAGATTTTCTGATGATGCCCATTCTAACTGGTGTGAGGTGATACCTCACTGTAGTTTTGATTTGCATTTCTCTAACAATTAGTGATGTTGAGCAGCTTTTCATGGGCTTCTTGGCCATCTGTATGTCTCCTTTGGAGAAATGTCTATTTAGGTCTTCTGCCCATTTTGGATTGGGTTGTTTGTTTCTTTAATATTGAACTGCATGAGCTGTTTATATATTTTGGAGATTAATCCTTTGTCTGTTGATTCGTTTGCAAATATTTTCTCCCATTCTGAGGGTTGTCTTTTTGTCTTGTTTATGTTTTCCTTTGCTGTGCAAAAGCTTTGAAGTTTCATTAGGTCCCATTTGTTTACTTTTGTTTTTATTTCCATTACTCTAGGAGGTGGATCAAAAAAGATCTTGCTGTGATTTATGTCAAAGAGTGTTCTTCCTATGTTTTCCTATAAGAGTTTGATAGTGTTTGGCCTTACATTTAGGTCTCTAATCTATTTTGAGTTTATTTTTGTGTATGGTGTTAGGGAGTGTTCTAATTTCATTCTTTTACATGTAGCTATCCAGTTTTCCCAGCACCACTTATTGAAGACACTGTCTTTTCTCCATTGTATATCCTTGCCTCCTTTGTCATAGATTAGTTGACCATAGGTGCGTGAGTTTATCTCTGGGCTTTCTATCTTGTTCCACTGATCTATATTTCTGTTTTTGTGCCACTACTATACTGTCTTGATTACTGTAGCTTTGTAGGATAGTCTGGTGTCAGGGAGCCTGATTCCTCCAGCTCCATTTTTTCCCCTCAAGACTGCTTTGGCTATTCGGGGTCTTTTGTGTCTCCATGGAAATCTTAAGATTTTTTGTTCTAGTTCCATAAAAAATGCTACTGGTAATTTGATAGGGATTACACTGAATCTGTAGATTGCTTTGGGTAGTATAGTCATTTTCACAATATTGATTCTTCCAATCCAAGGACATGATATATCTCTCCATCTGTTGGTACCATCTTTAATTTCTTTCATCAGTGTCTTATAGTTTTCAGCATACAGGTCTTTTGTCTCCCTAGGTAGGTTTATTCATAGGTATTTTATTCTTTTTGGTGCAATGGTAACAGGGAGTGTTTCCTTAATTTCTCTTTTAGATTTTTCATCATTAGTGTTTAGGAATGCAAGAGATTTCTGTGCATTAATTTTGTATCCTGCAACTTTACCAAATTCATTGATTAACTCTAGTAGTTTTCTGGTAGCATCTTTAGGATTCTCTATGTATAGTATCATGTCATCTGCAAACAGTGACAGTTTTACTTCTTCTTTTCCAACTTGTATTACTTTTATTTATTTTTCTTCTCTGATTGCCGTGGCCAGGACTTCCAAAACTATGCTGAATAATAGTGGTGAGAGTGGACATCCTTGTCTCGTTCCTGATCTTAGAGGAAATGCTGTCAGTTTTTCACCATTGAGAATGATGTGTGCTGTGGGTTTGTCGTATATGGCCTTTATTATGTTGAGGTAGGATCCCTCTATTCCCACTTTCTGGAGAGTTTTTATCATAAATGGGTGACAAATTTTTTCAAAAGCTTTTTCTGCATCTATTGAGATGATCATATGGATTTTATTTTTCAATTTGTTAATATGGTGTATCACATTGATTGATTTGCATATATTGAAGAATCCTTGCACCCCTGGGATAAATCCCACTTGATCATGGTGTATGATCCTTTTAATGTGCTGTTGGATTCTGTTTGCTAGTATTTTGTTGAGGATTTTTGCATCTATATTCATCAGTGATATTGGTCTGTAATTTTCTTTTTTTGTAGTATCTTTGTCTGGTTTTGGTATCAGGGTGATGATGGCCTCATAGAATGAGTTTGGGAGTGTTCCTTCCTCTGCAATTTTTTGGAAGAGTTTGAGAAGGATGGGTGTTAGCTCTTCTCTAAATGTTTGATAGAATGCAACTGTGAAGCCATCTGGTCCTGGACTTTTGTTTGTTGGAAGATTTTTAAGCACAGTTTCAATTTCATTACTTGTGATTGCTCGGTTCATATTTTCTACTTCTTCCTGTTTAGTCTTGGAAGGTTGTACCCTTCTAAGAATTTGTCCATTTGTTCCAGGTTGTCCATTTTATTGGCATAGAGTTGCTTGTAGTAGTCTCTTAGGATGCTTTGTATTTCTACAGTGTCTGTTGTAACTTCTCCTTTTTCATCTCTAACTTTATTAATTTGAGTCCTCTCCCTCTTTTTCTTGATGAGTCTGGCTAATGGTTTATCAATTTTGTTTATCTTCTCAAAGAACCAGCTTTTAGTTTTATTGATCCTTGCTATTGTTTTCTTTGTTTCTATTTCAATTATTTCTGCTCTGATCTTTATGATTTCTTTCCTTCTGCTAACTTTGGGTTTTGTTTGTTCGTCTTTCTCTAGTTACTTTAGGTGTAAGGTTAGATTGTTTCTTTGAGATTTTTCTTGTTTCTTTAGGTAGGCTTGTATAGCTATAAACTTCCCTCTTAGAACTGCTTTCACTGCATCCCATAGGTTTTGGATCATCGTGTTTTCATTGTCATTTGTCTCTAGGTATTTTTTGATTTCCTCTTTGATGTCTTCAGTGATCTCTTGGTTATTTAGTAACGTATTGTTTAGCCTCCATGTGTTTGTGTTTTTTACTTTTTTTTCCCTGTAATTCATTTCTAATCTCATAGCATTGTGGTCAGAAAAGATGCTTGATATGATTTCAATTTTCTTAAATTTACTGAGGCTTGATTTGTGACCCAAGATGTGTACTATCCTGGAGAATGTTCTGTGTGCACTTGAGAAGAAAGTGTAATCTGCTGTTTTTGGATGGAATGTCCTATAAATATCAATTAAATCTATCTGTTCTATTTTGTTATTTAAAGCTTGTGTTTCCTTAGTAATTTTCTGTTTGGATGATCTGTCGATTGGTGTAAGTGAGATGCTAAAGTCCCCTACTATTATTGTGTTACTGTCAATTTCCTCTTTTATAGCTGTTACAGTTGCCTTCTGTATTGAGGTGCTCATATGTTGGGTGCATATATAATTGTTATACCTTCTTCTTGGATTGATCCCTTGATCATTATGTATTGTTTTTCCTTGTCTCTTGTAACATTCTTTATTTTATACTGTATTTTATCTGATATGAGTATTGCTACTCCAGCATTTTTTGATTTCCCTTTGCATGGAATATCTTTTTCCATCCCCTCACTTTCAGTCTGTATGTGTCCCTAGGTCTGAAGTGGGTCTCTTCTAGGTAGCATATATATGGGTCTTGTTTTTGTTTCCATTCAGCAAGCCTGTGTCTTTTGGTTGGAGCATTTAATCCATTCATGTTTAAGGTAATTATTGATATGTATGTTCCTATTACCATTTTCTTAATTGTTTTGGGTTTGTTTGTGTAGGTCCTTTTCTTCTCTTGCATTTCCCACTTAGAGAAGTTCTTTTAGCATTTGTTGTAGAGCTGGATTGGTGGTGCTGAATTCTCTTAGCTTTTGCTTGTCTGTAAAGCTTTTGATTTCTTCATTGAATCTGAATGAGATCCTTGCCTGGTAGAGTAATCTTGGTTGTACGTTCTTCCCTTTCATCACTTTAAGTTTAACATGCCACTCCCTTCTGGCTTGTAGAGTTTCTGCTGAGGAATCAGCTGTTAACCTTATGGGAGTTCCCTTGTATGTTGTCATTTTTCCCTTGCTGCTTTCAATAATTTTTCTTTGTCTTTAATTTTTGCCAATTTGATTACTATGTGTCTCGTTGTGTTTCTCCTTGGGTTTTTCCTGTATGGGACTCTCTGTGCTTCCTGGACTTGGGTGGCTATTTCCTTTCCTTTGTCAGAGAAGTTTTCGACTATAATCTCTTCAAATATTTTCTCGGGTCCTTTCTCTCTCTCTTCTCCTTCTGGGACCCCTATTATGAGAATGTTGTTACGTTTAATGTTGTCCCTTAGGCTGTCTCCATTTCTTTTCATTCTTTTTTCTTTATTCTGTTCCGCAGCCGTGAATTCCATCATTCTGTCTTCCAGGTCACTTATCCGTTCTTCTGCCTCAGTTATTCTGCTATTGATTCCTTCTAGTGTAGTTTTCATTTCAGTTATTGTATTGTTCATCTCTGTTTCTTTGTTCTTTAATTCTTCTAGGTCTTTGTTAAACATTTCTTGCATCTTCTCAATCTTTGCCTCCATTCTCTTTCCGAGGTCCTGGATCATCTTCACTATCATTATTCTGAATTATTTTTCTGGAAAGGTGCCTATCTCCACTTCATTTGGTTGTTTTTCTGGTGTTTTATCTTGTTCCTTCATCTGGTACATAGCCCTCTGCCTTTTCATCTTGTCTATATTTCTGTGAATGTGACTTTTGTTCCACAGGCTGCAGGATTGTAGTTCTTCTTGCTTCTGCTGTCTGCCCTCTGGTGGATGAGGCTATCCAAGAGGCTTGTGCAAGTTTCCTGATGGGAGGGACTGGTGGTGGGTAGAGCTGGCTGTTGCTCTGATGGGCAGAGCTCAGTAAAACTTTAATCCACTTGTCTGCTGATGGGTGGGGCTGGGTCCCCTCCCTGTTGGTTGTTTGGCCTGAGGAAACCCAACACTGGAGCCTACCCGGGCTCTTTGGTGGGGCTAATGGTGGACTCTGAGGGGGCTCACGCCAAGGAGTACTTCCCAGAACTTCTGCTCCCAGTGGTCTTGTCCTCATGGTGAGACACAGCCACCCCCCGCCTCTGTAGGAGACCCTCCAACACTAGCAAGTTGGTCTGGTTCTGTCTCTATGGGGTCACTGATCCTTCCCCTGGGTCCCAATGCTCACAGTACTGTGTGTGTGCCCTCCAACAGTGGAATCTTTGTTTCCCCCAGTCCTGTCAAAGTCCTGCAATCAAATCCCACTAGCGTTCAAAGTCTGATTCTCTATTAATTCCTCCTCCCATTGCCGGACCTCCAGGTTCGGAAGCCTGATGTGGGGCTCAGAACCTTCACTCCAGTGGGTGGACTTCTGTGGTATAATTGTTCTCCAGTTTGTGAATCACCCACCCAGCAATTATGGGATTTGATTTTATTGTGATTGGGCCCCTCCTACTGTATCACTGTGGCTTCTCCTTTGTCTTTGGATGTGGGGTATCTTTTTTGGTGAGTTCCAGTGTCTTCCTGTCGATGATTGTTCAGCAGTTAGTTGTGATTCCAGTGTTCTCACAAGAGGGAGTGAGAGCACGTCCTTCTACTCCGCCATCTTGAACCAATCTCTTTTTTGTTGTTGTTGTTATTGGTTTTACAAAACTTCTGGCATTAGTTTGCTTATCTTTCTCTGTCTAGCTTCTGTGATTCTCTCTTTTTCTTGAACTTTCAAAGTTTGTCAACTTGGAGGGCCCTCTAATGAATCATCCAGGAGAGTAGTAGAAGGGAGAACACAGCACTTTACTAAACTATATATACGTATTTTAATACTTTGCCAGAAAATATGCCCTGGAAAGGAACCAGAGTGCCTTACAATGTGAATAAAAGGTAAAAGAAGAGTAGAGAACAAGGATTTGAGGTAATAAATCATGAGGGTTAAATAATGAATGAATTTCATACAGACTAGAATTACTAAATCCCCATCCTCTTAGAGGATGCTTTTTCAGTAGGTTAAAGGGAGAATACACATTTGAAGAATGACCTGAGCAGAACCAATATCTTTAGAGTTCCTTTCACCACCACCAAAATCCGTTTTGAACTTTTGGATATTTATGTGTAGCTGATATTTTAACTTTGGCATAAGGCTGATGTGTCCATATTTAAAAGGGTAATATGGCAAATGAATCGGGCTATGGTGTATGAATCTAAAACATGACAAATGCCACCACATTCCAGAAAATAACCCTTCTATTATTTGTGTAGTTATTCTTCCAAAATGCTATCCAAAGTGGTAAAAGACAGACCTCAAATGGGAGATGGAATGGATCCCCAAGGAGAATGTAATCAATAACTCCAAGAGATATCTGCTCCATTTAAAAACTTATCTCTGATAGGGCTTTATTTCAAGATGATTGTAATTCTATTTAGCTATAATGTTAAATGGAGTGTGAACAAATTTCAAATTCTGAAACTGCCTCCATCATCAAAGAAAGTCAAAACTGGAAGTCAGTCAGCACATGCTGAGTGGTCAATTCTTATAACTTTAGGACTATATTGATTCAGTATGAAATATTATTGCTGCTAAGTCATATGAAATATCAGAATACTTTTAGACTCATAATGCTAGAATTGTATTTTGGTGAATACCTTCAAAAAGCAAAACCATTGACTTTTTCAACTGACTCTTGGTGAAGGAAAAAACACTAAAAATAAAGCAAATCCTTATCAGATACCTCTAATATATTAGGCAATCAGAACAAACTCCAAGTGGTTTAGAGTTTAGGGCAGGATTTAGCATTTCTAGAGTAGAGTTAGATAAATGGCTCGGGTAGGTTTGAGGAACAATTCACAAACTAAATGATACCAATGGGAACATATAAAGATTGTTGCACTGGTGGGTTTCTTTTCAATAAGAAAGTTTTAAAAAATTATATTAGCATTCATACTTTTATCATGGTTCATAGTAAATGAAAATTCTTATAGGTTGATAATAGATAACAGTATGTCCAGATATCAACAGAAATTGTTAGATGACTGTTTGGCAAATGGCACCATTCGCGACTTTACTACGGCTTAAGATCTGACCCTTGTCAAACTAGCAGAGTCAGAGTCACATGAAAAGTATGTTTATAAAGCAGACTGTCAATTAATTTATAACAGTAGACAATCCTTTTCAATTGCTGTAATACTTGTGCCTCTACTAGGGTACCCCTTCCTGGAATTTCAGAAACCCCAGGAAATTAAATGAATAATTATAGGGTTACTTGGTGAACATGGAATCACAACCAAGGGAAGTGCATATAATGGAGGACTATTTTACATAGGCCACAACAAAGCCCAGTATATCATCCCTGCTCCAATACAGAATGAATTTCTCTATTGACTAGAAACTATGTTCTGCAAATTTAATCTCTGGACAATGCTAACTCAGTGACTCTTTAGGCTCCTCTGTTGACCAGCCCTCCTAGGTCAACATATCCAAAGGTGCATGCATTCTCCCTTTTTGTGAAGAAAAAAACAAAAAAACTCTGTAATAATGAGGAATTAGAAAGAAGAAAAATATCATTAAAACCATGACCAAAGAAGAAAATGATAAACAGATGTAAAACTAATGATAACAGCAATTGATCCACATTACCAAAATGAGAAAGCACTGATTGATGCAGAGAAATGAAGCATCCTTCTTAAAACTTTTAAGGACTCCCCTGAAGGCTTTGCACAATTGCCAAGCATTTCATAATGGCCATGTAATATTATAATTTTTATGTACTCTAAGAACTTATTAGTACAATCCTTAATTAAAATACTCAGTAACTCTAGTACTATGCTAATTTGTCCAGATATCCTAAATCTTACTATTGATTTCTAAAAAAGCATACTTTTATATATAAAAATAAAGCTTATGAAACTGTATGATACTGATCTATAAGAACTGAAAAGAAAAAGATTTAATTATGTATCAGCTCTTGGCCCATCAGGAATCCCTGGAAGCCAGAGAGGGGCTGTCAACCACTTTTGAGAATAACTTTTCTAGGATAATTCTTGCCCTTTTACATACACAGTCTTTTTCCAAACAGTATATAATAAAGTTGATTAGTTTTCTGTTGCCTAAATTATAATCACATTCAAGTTCTGGATTCTTGGAATTGTTCCCAGATTATCTTGATTAGGAGTTTTGGGGGTTTCCTTATTGCTTCAACCATATATATATACAACATTGTGATTTATCATCTACCAGATTGGTAGTCACATTAATTTCATGTGAGTTCAACTAGGTTAGCTATTAAATATCGTCATTATTTCTAAATCATTAGCAAAGAAATAGTATCTTTTTATTACCGTGATATACAACAATAAAAATGTTTGCATTTCATAGATATATTTTATTTTTGCAAGTTGTTTTAAATTTTCTACCCAAGACCCAGGTTAGCAAATATTTTTATGTGTTAATAGTTCAAGTCAAAGCAACAGATCTTTCTTAAGTAGCTACCACTGACAACATAAAACGAGCTCTATATAACGAATATGCTCATTGTTCCTCTCTGTTCTACTTATTAGGCTGCTAAAGATATACATCATGATTATACATACAATTATTTCACAGGAAGCAATCTCAAATGGTATAATGAAAAATAAAAGGGAAATAGTATGCTGTAACACAAATTATAGCTGATTTTTTTTATGAGCACGTCTATCCTGGAGAATCATGTGTTTCAAACTAAATTATGCATACTCTTAGAGTTCCTTGAATTATGCTAGGAGATACATGATACCACAGGACAAATTTACAACATTTTTGTGAAGAATAATTATTTATTTTAACTAATTGGAAACATTTCATATATAAACAAATATAAATGAGGAGTAGAATGCAAAACATGCTCACATTTTCTAAGATAAAACAGCAAGACTACTATACTTTCACAAGTGTCTTTTGGATATACCCTAGGTACCCTGAGTATATCTCAGGGTCTCAGTTTTTGAACTGAGAGGTGAGGAGGGATCCGGTAGATAGAGTAGCAGTGAATTCTACTACAGATTTTTTTTTATAAATTTATTTTATTTTTATTTATTTTTGGCTGTGTTGGGTCTTTGTTGCTGCACACGGGCTTCCTCTAGTTGTGGCGAGCGGGGGCTACTCTTTGTTATGCACGGGCTTCTCTTGTTGTGGAGCATGGGCTCTAGGCACACAGGCTTCTGTAGTTGCAGCACGCAGGCTTAGTTGCTCCGTGGCATGTGGGATATTCCCGGACCAGGGCTTGAACCCGTGTCCCCTGTATTAGTAGGCGGATTCTTAACCACTGCGCTACCAGGGAAGCCCTCTACTATAGTTTTTGAGTCTAGTACTAGATGCAATTAGATGTCACTTTAATACCATAATCAGTTTCCAAAAAGGACATGCTGGTTTTGGTTTATTTTTATTTTACATTTTAAAATCAGTATTAGATAATGTACTGTTTAGTACTCCTGCAGTATCTAGCTCATGTTTGCACTTCACAGATACTCAGAAAATATTTCTTGACTCTAAAGTATTCAGTTTACTAATAACTCTCAGCTCATTTTTTACAAATAAAAATCTGTCTGTAGGCAAAACTTCCCTGATACAGGCTAATTTCTGACCTCGGTGTCCTTCATGCTGACATTATTCCCATAGCACTTCACTGACTCTGCAAAATGCTCCACAATAATTTACATAATGCACTGTGCTTATCATCAAACTAAAAGACCGGATGTTCCAAGGAAGCTGAAAAGAGCTTTTAAATCTGGTCTAGGTCTTAGTACTTCTTCTTTGCTTTATTCTCCATTTTAAGTTTTCCTATGTCTATTATATTATTGATCAGAGGTACAGAACCCTCCTTAACTTCAATTTATTGTATAATTAACAATGGTTTTAAAGAATTTCATTGCAAACTCTCCACACAACTAAACAAAACACAACAGGTCACACATGCTGAGCACATAGGAGAGAAACAAATTCTTTACCTGTCTTTCCTTAGTGAAGAGAAAATAAGCTCTTGACAAATAAAATAATGTGTTTCTGACAATACGCAGAATTGTGATACAGTCCTTTAATGAAAATGCACCATCAAACTGCTCACATCACTTTAAGTAAACAAGACTTATGTCCTGGATTTTCAAAAAAGGAGAAAAATCTTTCAAAGATAGAAAAGGGACTAGAAACAAAGGGAAAAGATAGGAAGTGCAATTTGCTCAAATTTTAAATTTATATCTGTACCCCACCAGTGTATTTAGCTGTCTCAAAGTCACTTTAATAATATATCAAAAACTGAACTGATGAACTTTCTCCCACCAAGTTTCTTTTTATCCCAGTGTGTCTTATCTCAGTGAATGGCATCATCGTGTGTCCAGTCCTACAAGAGGAAAATGCAGGAAGCAACCTTGACACCATATACTCCCTCTTCCTCCATATCTAATATATGACCAAGCTCCTTTGATTTTCTCCTAAATATCTTTAAAATCTGTTCACTTTTCTCCATTACCACTTCCACCACAAAAGCTTAAGTTATCTAACTTACCATTATCTCCTTTCAGGATTACAGCAATAGCCACATAAATACTTTCCCTGTATCTATTCTCTGTACCCACTCCATCAATCTCTATACAGCAGTCAGATCAATCTTTTTTAAAATACGAATCTGATCATGTCACACATGAATATTTCCGACTCATAATCTTTCAATAATAACATTAGGATATTACACTAAAATCCTAAAAAATCCTCCACAGCCTGGTTCTTATCTACCTCTTCTCCTTCATCTCAACCAGATTCCAGTCAGCTGTCTGTGCCCCATTCAGGTTGACCTTTATTTCCCACCAGGCCTCAGCATGTGCTCTTCTTACAGTTGTGAACATTCTTTCCCCGCACCATCATCGTTCCGTTTTTACACAGTTAACCTCTGCTCATCATTCTCATCTATCACAGATGTCTCTTCTTTAGGAAGTCTTCTCTAAACCCCCAGGGTAAATCAGGTCTTCCTATTTTACAGTCTTTTGATGACACTTCCTAACAACAATATATATATCCCATCATAGTGTATGACATATGAAATCATCATTAGCCTCTATGGCTAAGTAACATATCTGGCTTTTGTATTTTCATTTTGTTTATAGCTTACTTTATCATAATGATTTCTCTCTTTTTATTTACTTTTATTATTAATTTTTATTGGAGTATAGTTGCTTTACATTATTGTGCTAGCTTCTGCTGCACAGAAAAGTGAATCAGCTATACACATACATATATCCCCTCTTTTGGATTTCCTTCCCATTTAGGTCACCACAGAGCATTGACTAGACTTCCCTGTGCTATACAGTAGCTTCTCATTAGTTATCTATTTTATACATAGTAGTGTATGTATATATCCCAATCTCCCAATTCATCCCACCCTCCTTTATCCCCTTCGTATCCATACATTTGTTCTCTATATCTGTGTTGCTTTCTCTCTTTTGAAACATTCTAAATAAAATTCACTGAGGTGTGATATACCCTCAAAATGCACCATTTTAAGTGTACAGTTTAAGAAGTTTTAACAAATAATAGCCCTGTAACCACTAGCACAATCAAATATAGAACATTTCTTTCAGCTTAAAAGTATCCCTTGCACTCTTTCCAAACTCCAGCCAAAGATAACTAGGTATTACCTTCTACCATTCTGGATTAGTTTTTCCTGCTTTATAATTTCTTATAAGTGAAATTATAAAGTAAGTAATGTCTTGTTTGAGGCTTCTTTTACTCAGCATAATGTTTTTATATACATACAGGTTGTCACGTATATCAGTAGCTTGTTCCTTTTTATTTGAAAGCAGTATACTATTTTATAGATATAAGACAATTTGTTCTACTGATGAACATTTGGATTAAGTCCAGTGTTGAGCTATTATGAATAAAGTTTTTATAAATATTTGTTTTTAAAAAAAGCTTGTGGGGGCTTCCCTGGTGGCGCAGTGGTTGAGAATCTGCCTGCCAATGCAGGGGACAAGGGTTCGAGCCCTGGTCTGGGAAGATCCCACATGCCGCGGAGCAACTGGGCCCGTGAGCCACAATTACTGAGCCTGCGCGTCTGGAGCCTGTGCTCTGCAACAAGAGAGGCCGCGATAATGAGAGGCCCGCGCACCGCGATGAAGAGTGGCCCCCGCTTGCCGCAACTGGAGAAAGCCCTCGCACAGAAACGAAGACCCAACACAGCCATAAATAAATAAATAAATTTTTTAAAAAAAGCACTTAAAATACATATCTTTAAAAAAAAAAAAAAGCTTGTGGGAATATATGTTTTTATTTCTCTGGGCAAGTATCTAAGAGTGGAATGGTCAGGTAAAATGATAACTGTTTCTCTTTGTAAGAAACTGCCAGATCACTTTCCAAAATGATAGTACCATTTTACATATCCATCGCCAGTGTATGAAGGCTCCAGTTGATCCACACCTTCCCCAATACTTAGTATTATGTCTTTTAGTCATTCTACTGAATACATTCTGGTATTACATTGTGATTTTAACTTGCATTTGCCTGATAACTAATAATTCAGAGCATGTTTTCATGTACTTTCTGAGCATTTGTATATCTTTGGTGAAGTATTTGTTCAAATCCTCTGCCCATTTAAAAAATTTTTTTCCTCTTCTTATTGAGTTTTAAGGGTTCTATATAAATTCTAAATAAAAGTTCTTTGTCAGGGACTTCCCTGGTGGTCCAGCTGTTAAGATTACACACTCCCAGTGCAGGGAGCCCAGGCTTCGATCCCTGGTCAGGGAACTAGATCCCACATTCCACAACCAAGAGCCTGTATGCTGCAACTTATCCTGCATGCCACAACTAAAAGATCCTCCACGCGGCAATGAAGAACCTGCGTGCCACAACCAAGACCCAGCTCAGCCAAATAAATAAATTAATTAATTAAAAAAAAGATCTTTGTCAGATATATGTTTTTCACAAGTCTTCGACTGGCCTTTTCATTTTCTTAATAAGTATGCTTCAAAGAGTAGAAGTTTTAAAGTTTGAAAAAGACCAATGTGTCAATCATTTTCTATGGTTTGTACTTTTTGCATCCTATATAAAAGTTATGAGAGCTTTTCTTACCCCAAAGTCACAACTATTTCTCCTATCTTTTCTTCTAAAAAGTTTATAGTCTCAAATTTGATCTAAGGTCTATGATCTAATTTAAGTTATTGAGTGAATATTGAAGAGTGAAATACATCCAGTTCTTCATGTACACTTTTATTTCTTCCAACAGCTTTCTTTAGCCATTTCTTAGAGAATTACCTTAACACCTTTTCAGAAATCAATTAACCATGTATGTTTGGGATTACTTATTGACTCTTCTGTTCCAATGAGCTATATCTATTCTTATGCCAATACCACATTGTCTTCTATACTGTAGCTTTATAAAAGTGTTTACTATCTCAATGAATGACAAGTAAGTCCAAAGTGCTTTCAAAATTGTTTTTGCTACTCTAGGTATTTTACCTTTCCATATGAAGCAGCAAAGCAGCAATGGAAAAAAGAAAACTCAACTGATTTTTGACTGATCTGCTTAAATCACTAGATCAATTTGCGGAGCATTATCACCTCAACTTTGTTGAGTTTTCTGATCTAATAAACATCTATTTCTCACTTTACTGATGTTTTCTTCCATCTATTTCATCAATGTCTTGTAATTTTCACTGTAAATGGCCCTTGGCAGTGACAGCGCAGAGTCCTAAACACTGGACCGCCAGGGAATTCCCACTGTACCTGTCTTTTTAATATTTTGTTGAATTCATCCCTATTCTGTTTTTTTTTTTTAATTTTTTTTGGCTATGTTGGGTCTTCGTTTCTGTGAGGGCTTTCTCTAGTTGCGGCAAGCGGGGGCCACTCTTCATCACGGTGCGTGGGCCTCTCACTATCGTGGCCTCTCTTGTTGTAGAGCACAGGCTCCAGATGCGCAGGCTCAGTAGTTGTGGCTCACGGGCCTAGTTGCTCCGTGGCATGTGGGATCTTCCCAGACCAGGGCTCGAACCCGTGTCCCCTGCATTAGCAGGCAGATTCTCAACCACTGCGCCACCAGGGAAGCCCCCCTATTCTGTTTTTGAGGCTGTTGAAAATGTATTCTTTGATTTTTATGCTCTAATTGTTTGTTAGTTTAGATAAATACAATTCCACTTTTCTAGATTTCTATCCTGCAACTATGATGTTAGATTCACTTTTTTTTGATTCCTCTTTTATATATAAATATCATTTATTTATTTATTTATTTTTAACATCTTTATTGGAATATAATTGCTTTACAATGGTGTGTTAATTTCTGCTTTATAACAAAGTGAATCAGCTATACATATACATATATCCCCATATCTCTTCCCTCTTGCGTCTCCCTCCCTCCCACCCTCCCTATCCCATCCCTTTAGGTGGTTACAAAGCACTGAGCTGATCTTCCTGTGCTATGCAGCTGCTTCCCACTAGCTATCTATTTTACATTTGGTAGTGTATATATGTCCATGCCACTCTCTCACTTTGTCCCAACTTACCCTTCCCCCTCCCCATGTCCTCAAGTCCATTCTCTAGTAGGTCTGCGTCTTTATTCCCATCCTGCCCCTAGGTTCTTAGGATTCTTCAATATATGCAATTCAATCAATGTGATACACCATATAAACAAATTGAAGAATAAAAACCATATGATTATCTCAATAGATGCAGAAAAAGCTTTCCACAAAATTCAACACCCATTTATGATAAAAACCCTCCAGAAAGTAGGCATAGAGGGAACTTGTCTCAACATAATAAAGGCCATAAATGACAAACCCACAGCCAACATCATTCTCAATGGTGGAAAACTAAAACCATTCCCATTAAGATCAGGAACAAGACAAGGTTGCCCACTCTCACCACTATTATTCAACATTGTTTTGGAAGTTTTAGCCACAGCAATCAGAGAAGAAAAAGAAATAAAAGGAATCCAAATCAGAAAAGAAGAAGTAAAGCTGTCACTGTTTGCAGATGACATGATACTATACATAGAGAATCCTAAATATACTACCAGAAAACTACTAGAGCTAATCAATGAATTTGGTAAAGTGGCAGGGTACAAAGTAATGCACGGAAATCTCTTGCATTCCTATACACTAATGATGAAAAATCTGAAAGAGAAATTCAGGAAACACTCCCATTTACCATTGCAACAAAAAGAATAAAATACCTAGGAATAAACCTACCTAAGGAGACAAAAGACCTGTATGCAGAAAACTATAAGACACTGATGAAAGAAATTAAAGATGATACAAACGGAGAGATATACCATGTTCTTGAATTGGAAGAATCAACATTGTGCAAATGACTGTACTACCCAAAACGATCTACAGATTCAGTGCAATCCCTATCAAACTACCAATGGCATTTTTCACAGAACTAGGAAAAATAATTTCACAATTTGTATGGAAACACAAAAGTTCCCGAATAGCCAAAGCAATCTTGAGAACGAAAAATGGAACTGGAGGAATCAGGCTACCTGACTTCAGACAATACTACAAAGCAACAGTAATCAAGACAGTATGGTTCTGGCACAAAAACAGAAATATAGATCAATGGAACAGGATAGAAAGCCCAGAGTTAAACCCACACACGTATGGTCAACTTATCTCTGATAAAGGAGGCAAGAATATACAATGGAGAAAAGACAACCTCTTCAATAAGTGGTGCTGGGAAAACTGGACAGCTACATGTAAAAGAATGAAATTAGAACACTCCCTAACACCATACACAAAAAAAATTCAAAATGGATTAAAGACCTAAATGTAAGGCCAGACACCATAAATTCACTTTTTAAAAAAAATTTATTAGAGTATAATTGATTTACAATGTTTTGTTAGCTTCTGCTGTACAGCAAAGTGAACTAGTTATACATATACATATATCCACTCTTTTTTAGATTTAACATGAGTAATAAATTAGGATTTTCTATGTAAATGATTATGACATCCATGAATAAATACAGACTTTTTCCATTCCTTTCCAAAATCTATGCCATATATTTCTTCTTCTTTGATTCACTGACTAGGACCTACAGTGAACTGGTGAATATAAGTAGTATGAACAAACAATATAATCTTATTTCTGAATCTTAGATTAGGTTAATAGTTGATTATTAAGTGTGAGGTTTTAGCTGTAGGCATTTTTAATAGACCTCCTTTATCATTTGGAAGAAGTTCTCTTCCTAGTTCTCTGTTTCTAGTCTGATTGGGTGATGACTATTGTCAAATGCTTTTTCCCTTATATTCTACAAATATGGTGAATCTCACTGATTGATTTTTTTTTCCTAGCTTTTTTGAGATGTTATTGACATGTAACATATGTAAGTTTAAAGTATACATGTGATGGTTTGGTATACATATATATTGCAAAATGATTACCACAATAAGGCTAGTAAACATCACTATCCCCTCATGTAGTTAGCATTTTCTTTTCATGTTGATAACATTTAAGATATATTCTCAACAATTTTCAGTTTATAATACAGTATTATTAATTATAGTCATAATGCTGCACTTTATATCCCCAGAACTTATCTTATAGTTGGAAGTTTATACTCTTTGACCAACATCTCCCCATTTACCCCACATCCCCCAGCTCCTGGTAACTATCATTCTACTTTGTTTCTGTGATTTTAGCATTTTTAGATTCTATATATAAGTAAGTACAGAATTTATCTTTCTCTGATTTGTTTCATTAGCATATTACCCTTAAGGTCCATCCATTTTGTCACAGAAGGTAGGATTTCCTTCTTTTTTATGGCTGAATAATATTCCTGTGTGTATGTATGTGTAAAATATGTATATATTTTCTTTAATATTGATTGATTTTTGAAGGTTAAAACCATCTTTCATTTCTGAGGAAAAAAATGCCCTTGATAACATACTATTTTCATATATTGCCAGATTCAATTTCCTAATCATTAAGAATTTTGTGTCAATAATCATGAGAGTTATTATAGTTTTCTGAACCTTTAATTTTTTTTCTCTTGTATCTCCAGTATCTGGGACTAGAGATATTTTTTCTGAGAAACTCTTTAATTTCAAACCCAACTTATTTTATGGCTAAAGGGACATTAAGATTTTATTGGTTGAGATTTGTTTTTTTGTGGATTTCATAGAATTTGTCCATTTCTCCTAAGTTATTGAATTTATTAACCTAAAGTTGTGTGTAGTATTCCATTATTACCCTTTGACTGGCTGCAGAATCTCCCATTTTGTTTCTGATATTATAAGCATTTAGGGCTATTATTTCCATCTCTGCACTATTTTGCCTCATCCCATATATTTTAAAATATTTTTAATCACTTTTTTTTGAGGTAGAGTTGATTTATAATATTATATTAGTTTCAGTTGTACAACATAGTGATTCAAAAATTTTAAGGTTATACTCAATTTATAGTTATTATAAAATATTGGCTATATTCCCTGTGCTGTACAATATATCTTTGGAGCTTATTTATTTTATACACAGTAGTTTGTATCTCTTAATCCCCTACCCTTATCTTCCCCCTCCTTCCCTCTCTCCACTGGTAACCACTAGTTTGTTCTCTATACCTGTGAGTCTGTTTCTTTTTTCTTATATTCACTAGTTTGCTTTATATTTTCGATTCCACATATAAGTGATATCATATAGTATTTAACTTTCTCTGTCTGACTTATTTCACCAAGCATAATACCCTACAAGTCCATCCATGTTTTTGCAAATGGCAAAATTTTATTCTTCTTTATCATCCCACATGTTTTGGTATGTTATATTTTCATTTTTATTCAGTTCTATGTACGCTTTTCAGACTTTATTTGAAACTTCTTTGATCCATGCATTATTTAGATACATATTGTTTAATTTAAGTGTTTAATGATTTACTGTCACCTTTCTGTTATTGACTTGTAGTTTGATTCCATTTTGGTCAGTTAATATACTTCATACGATTCTAATTCTTTTAAATTTGTTAGGGCTTGTTTTATGCCTTAGGGCATGGTCTATATTTTGGTGAATGTTCTATGGGTACTTGGAAAAAAATGTGTATTCTGCTGTTGTTGGGTAGAATGTTCTATACATGCCAAGTAGATCTTTTTGGTTGACTGACTATATCTATAGATATAGATCTATATCCTTGCTGATTTTCTTTCTAGTCATTATATTAGTTTCTGAAACTGAGGTTTTAAAGTCCTTAACTGTAATTTTGGATCAGTTTATGTCTCCTTTCAGCTCTATCAGGTTTTTCTTCATGTGAATTGAAGCTGGGTTGTTTGGTTCATGTTTAGGATCAGTATGTCTTCCTGTCAGATTGATCCTTTTATCATGATGTAAAGTCCCTCTTTGTCTCAAATAAGTTCCTATGCTCTTTTAAAAATTTGATTGTTTCCATGAAATATCGTTTTTCATTCTTTTGCTTACAACCTATGTTTTTGAATTTAAAATGAGTTCCTTGTAAACAGCATAGAATTGAATCATGATGTTTTATCCACATTTCTAATATCTGCCTTTTGATTGGTATTTTAAGATTATTTGAATTTAAGGTAATTATTGATATGTTAGAGTTTAAATCTGTCATTATCTGTTTCTATGTTTTCTCTGTTTCTCTCTCTCTTTTTTTTTTTTTTTTTTTTTTTGCCTTCCTGTGAGTTACTTGAACATTTTTCAGGGTTCCATTTCTTTGTATAGTGTTTTGAATGTATATTGTTGTATAGTTTAGTTTGTAGCTCTGGGTATTACCGTATATTAATACATATCTGATTTGCCATACAGTCTACTGGAATCAATATTTACCAGTTTTAATATAAAAATCTTGCTAATTAGGTCCCTTTGCCTTCCACAACTTTAAGTATCATTGTTTTGAATATTAGATGGTTTTATAAATTTTGTTTAAATCAGTAACTATGATTCATATAACTTAGGATGAGAAGGACAATCTATTGTTTGTACCCATATTTCTGATCTTTTCATTTGTCTTTCTCCCTTCCTGATGTTCCATGATTCCTTCTTTATCATTTCCTTTCTTTTCAAGTATTCTTTAAGGGTAGGTATGCTAGTAACAAATTGTTTTCATTTTCCTTCATCTAAAAACATCTTGATTTCTCCTTCTTCTCTAAAGGATAGTTTCACAGAATTCATGACTGACAGTTATTTTTTCTGTACTTGAAAAATGTTAATTTATTTTGGCCACCCTGGTTTCAGATGAAAATACTCTTGTCATTAGATTTGGTATTCCCCTATAAGTAATGTATCCTTTCTCTCTTATTTTAAGATTTTTGGTTTAGTTTTCAAAAGTTTATTACGTGTCTTGCTGTGGATTGTTTTGGATTTCCCTATTCAGAATTAGTTCAACTTTCAAATTTGTAAGATTATGCCTTTTGCCAAATTTTGCAAGTTTTCAGCTATTGTTTCTTTGGGACCCCCTTTTTTCTCCTCTCCTTCCTGGACTCTGATGATAGAATTGGTGGATATTTCAATACTGTCCCACACATAGGTCCCTGAGGCTCTGTTAATTTGTTTGATTCTATTTTTTCTATGTTGCTCAAATTGGGTAAATTCTATTAAACTGTACTGATTCTATCCTCTGTCATCAATACTCTGTGATTGAGTCCATCCAGCAAATATTTTGTTTATTGTAATTTTCAGCTTTATACTATTTTATGATTTCTACTTATTTACTGAAATTTTTCAATTTCATTCATTTATTTCAAGAGAATTTATAATTGCTCATTGAAGCATTTTCATAAGGAAGCTTTAAAATCTTTGTCAGGTAGTTCCAACATCTAATATATTTTGATATTGATATCAGTTGATAGTGTCTTCTCATTCAAGTTGTGATTTTTCTGATTCTTGTTATGATTAATGATTTTTATTGTATCAGACATTTTGGCTATTTTGTCTCTTTTGTTAGGGTACTCTGGGTCCTATTTAAACCTTTTAACATTCATTCACCTGCTTAAGTTTTGCATGGAGTTCCTGGCCTTTTTTAGTCTGTGATTTCAGTAGTAATTTTCAGAGGCATTATGGTGCCATTTTGATCTGCCCTGTTTATCTTACTCCTAGGGCTACCCCCTGGGGTTGTTATTGCTTGAAGAGTACTATCTAGGCTGTGCTGCCTGGTGCTGGTAAGTAGAAGGACATCTCCAGCCCAAAAGAATAAATTGGCTTCCTGTGCCATGCTCCTTGTTGAATTAGGATCCTCCTTACTTGTCTTATTTACCTACTCAGTGTCCCTTGATAGAGAGGAGACTCAGTCCCACAAAGATAAAGAGGCTTCCTGGACCAGCCATTAGTTGTAATAGAACATTTTTGCCCATGTCCCTAGATGCCTTCTGTCTTTCAATAAGGGAAGAGTCTCAGCTGCAGGCAGAAGAAGAGTATTTCCCAAGCTGAGTCCTTGTTCCAGAAGAATCTCTTTTGCTGGTGCCATCCAGTCCCTGATGCCTCTTGGTGGGAGAGGGTACCTAGGCTAGACATTTCTTGTGGGATCCCCCTTCCTGGTGCTGCTCAGGCATGTTGTATCTCTGGATTGGGGAAGGGAGTCTCAGGCCCTACATAGAAGGAGAGTGCTTTCCTTGGTCTCTTATTGTCAACCTGTCTCTCTGGTAATCCCCTTTGCTGTGTTACCATGCTCACCTGACCGGATTCCCATTAAATCCAGGGGATGATTGAACCTATTTGAGCTGCCTGTTATTGCTAGATTGGAGTTTGGAAAATACTGGTCCTGGGTTGCCTTCTGCTATGTGGGCTGCAATAAGACAACTTGCTGGTAAGTTGTGCCTTCAGTTCTGAGGTCCCTAACAGGAAGGTAACTGGTTTGTACCTTTCAGTGTTCTCCTTGTTATTTTGCATTATTTCCAGGGTTTATAGCTGTACTATGCCAGGAGGAGCTGGGAGAAATGAGTTTACGCCACCTGGTCTAAACTGGAAGTCTAGTTAACTTTTAGAACTCACAGAATATAGTCATAATAACTGTTTTAATGTCCTTGTTTACTAATTCTATCATCTTGTCAGTTTTGCTCAATTTCAGTTGGTTGATTTTTTTTCCTCATTATGGTCCGTATTATTCTGCTGTTCTTTGTATGGCTGTTAATCTTTGATGGGATGCCAGACACTGTTAATTACCTTGAGTGCTGTATATTTTTGTATTCAAAGTATCCTTGACCTTTATTTTGGGATAGAACAGATAGATAAACTATTTGAAAAGAGATTAATCCATTTGGATCTTTTTTTAAAGATTTTTTAGGTGGGACCAGAGGAATATTTGTTTTAAGTATAATTATCTTCCACTGATGAAGTAAGATCCTTCTGAGTACTCTAACCAATAGCCAATGAATTATGTGGTTTTCTAGTCTGGCTGATTGGGACAGGCACTATTTCCAGCTGTGTGTGAGAGCTGGGCCTTATTTCTTATAATCCTGTCAGATGACTCTTCCCCAACCTCATGTAGTTTCTCACATGCATGTAGTGATTAGTGAATACTGAATACTCCAGGGGAACCCTCCACATATCTCTAGAGTTTGCTTTCTGTGCAGCTCTATCTTCTCCAGAACTGTGTCCCACAAACTCTGGCCTCCTTGGTCTCGCAGTATTCTCAACGTTGTGTCATTAATTCAGGGAGTCTGCTGTAGTTTTCCTAGGTACTCCTCCCTGCCCTGTAGTCTGGAATATTTCTCAAGTCAGTAAGGAAAGGCAGCCATATGGCTCTCTTTGTTTCCTGTCACTCATGGATCACTGTCTTTTGTTGCCTGATAGCCAGTGTCTTAAAAAGCACTGTTTCATATATTTTGTAGTTTTTGATTATTTCAGTCAGGTGAGTTAATATGATCCCTCTTACTCCATCTTGTCTGGAAGTAGAAGTCTTTACATTCATTTTTGCAAGACATTTTCAAGTATTTTCCTTGGGTATAGATTTCTATTGATAAAATTGATAATTGTTTTTCTTTTTAGAATGATGCCTCATTGTTTTCTAGGTTGCATAGTTTTGGTAAGAATTGTTCTGACATTCATATCTTTCTTTGTAGGTAATGTCTTCCCCCCCTCCCCCAGCTGCTTTTAAGATTTTTCTTTTTATTCCTTATTTTTTAACAATTTGATTATAGAAGTCTTAGGTTCACACAGTAAAACTGAGAAGGTACAAAGATTTCCTACATACCCCCTGCCTCTACAATGCATAGCCTTTCCCATTATGAACATCCTCCAGAGTGATATATTTGTTACAATTGATGAACCTGCATTGACACATCACAGTCACCCAAAGTCCATAGTTTACATTACAGTCACCTCCTGGTGTTGTACATTCTGAGTTTGGACAAATGGATAATGATATGTATATATCATTGTAGTATTATACAGAGTATTTTCACTGCCCTAAAAATCCTCTGTGCCCTGCCTATTCATCCTTGCTCCCCTGACAACCTCTGGCAACTACTAATATTTTTACTGTCCCCATAGTTTTGCCTTTTCCAGAATGTCATATAGTTGGAATCATATAGTATGTAGCCTTTTTAGATTGGCTTCTTTCACTTAGTAACAAGCATTTAACCTTGGTGTCGTTATCTTCATATTTATTCTGGTTGAGATTCTTTGAGTTATATGCTCTCACATTTTTCTAATCCCACATGTATTTCCTTCTGCTCACTTCAACTTGTTGCCCATTCTCACAGAAGTGACTTAACCTCTTCCTGCTGTTGATGTCTATTTTGGAGATACCATCTCGCCAAAATAATATTATATACAAAAGAGCTTCAAGTAAAATGTAAAAACTTAACTTCCCTTGAAACATTTCATAAGGTAAAACTAGTGTTTGAAAAATGGGGAATGGGAAGAGGAATGTAACTAACATTAATTATATATTTATTTCATGCCAGATACTGTGTGTCACCTGTATTACAGACATTATATCATTTAATTCTCATGAAAATCTTATGAAATGTAAGTATAATTATTCTACATTTCATCAATGAGAAAACTGATGTTTGAAAACTTGTATAATAGTACCTAATTCATAAGTTTAAAGGCCAAGTTTTGAATCTAGACCTATCTGATTCCAAAGTCCATGTAATCCTTCTGAGTCATACTTACTAACAAACAAATTCCTATCTTCTGAAAGGGCATAGACCCTTGAGAAAAATTCTCCCAGACCGTATAATATCCTCTCATATCTAAGACTTTTAACATTTTCCTGTGATTGGTCTTGTCAAATCCGAACATTTTATTTTTTCAAAGTCTTTATGGAATCAATACTTACTTTGATTTGTATTTCAATGGTTTAGAAACATATATAAACATTTTTAAAGAACTCTGTTAAATAGAGTCTGTCATACAGAGTGAAGTAAGTCAGAAAGAGAAAAACAAATACAGTATGCTAACACATATATATGGAATTTAAGGAAAAAAACAAAAAAGGTCATGAAGAGCCTAGTGGCAAGATGGGAATAAAGACACAGACCTACTAGAGAATGGACTTGAGGATATGGGGAGGGGGAAGGGTAAGATGTGACAGGGTGAGAGAGTGACATGGACATATATACACTACCAAATGTAAAATAGATAGCTAGTGGGAAGCAGCCGCATAGCACAGGGAGATCAGCTCGGTGCTCTGTGACCACCTAGAGGGGTGGGATAGGGAGGGTGGGAGGGAGAGAGATGCAAGAGGGAAGAGATATGGGAACATATGTATATGTATAACTGATTCACTTTGTTATAAAGCAGAAACTAACACACCATTGTAAAGCAATTATACTCCAATAAAGATGTAAATATATATATATATATATATATATATATATAGCATCTGTTTTTTCCCCAGACAAGGTCAACCACAGTACAAAGTGTTTGAATAATCCATTCTAGGTATTTGCTTAAAAAATTGTTGGAAAGCCTAGAAAAAGAGGCTCTAGCTGAATCTACAGAAATAAATTCCAGAATATCCTAAAACTTACCACTTATGAATGTTGCTATCTCTGCTAAAATCAGAAAGGGAAAGAATCAGAATGTAGCCTCTGAGATTATTGAGTTCAAGGACACACTATTACAACTCTGATACAGGAAATAGGAAGCCATGGACACTACTGCCACAGCTGCATCTCAACACCCTGGAGTTTGCAGATAGATGCTGGCTGGAATGCTTAACTTGGTTATAGCATGTATTGAAAGTCAGCATAGCCTAGGGGTTAAGAGCCTATCTTAGAGCCGTGTGACTGAAGACAAATCTGGCTTCTACCACCTACTATCTCTCTAATCCTTCTTCCCTGTGCCTCAGTTTCCTCATCTGCAAATTAAGGATCATAATACTAGTTCCTAGGATTAACGAGTGTAGTATAAATGCCTGACACTAAGCTTTTGATTGCCAAGAAATCCACTTCAAAAGACATCCATCTTGAATTAACACATTGCCAGTTGTATGAGACACCTACTACTAGCAAAACAACCTGCTAAAGAATTATGTCACCCCAACCCATTAAAGTTCCTCTTTCCGAAAGCCCTGGGTAAGTAAATAACTGACCACTGTAATAATCCTGTTTCTCCTTTCTCCCACCTTAATTCCCACTCATGTTATAAATTAGCCAAATAAAGCATGAATTCCTGAATCCCTAGAGAACCCACCCTCAGACCATAATAAAGGCAGAGCCCTAGGCTTGTCCTCTCCCTCACCCTCTTTCTTCCTCTCCCCCTCTCTCCACAATCTCACAGTAGGGCCCTCAGGTGTGCCATGTATCCTCCAGGACCTGTGAGTAATAAATCTTGTTATTCAAAGTTCCCTAATGGATTTTGCTGAAGTGTGTCCTAAAATTATAATATGACCATGGAACTTGTGTACTGAGGACGCGACTGTCACTGTCACTGACCACCAAAGCTAGCATTGATGCTGGCACCACTCTTGCTACTGCCCCTGGAAACAGGTTGTTGCTATTGTTACCATCACCATTTATTTTCTCACTCTTTGTTGCTTTTTGTCACTAGTTCCTGACTCTAAATTCCAGGAATATGTATCAGGTTAGCTGAGCTTGTCTACCACCAAGATTCATAAGATGGACAATTCCTTAATCATTGAAAGGCGATCCAGGTGCTAGGGAGCAAAAAAAATGCCCACTACAACCAGGATCTTATTGTCATGATTTTACTAGGTATTACATCAATTTATTCATTAGATTCCAGCTAGTACTTAGGTTGTGGCCAAAGAATCTAATATACACTGTCTACCCCCACCTCTTCTAGTAAATGAAAGAATCAACATTGTGCTTGAAAGTCTGTTGGAGTAAGCTATTAAAATACCAGGAAAAACTGGAGGGCAAGCAGGAATATAGAGGCAGAAATCAATGTGTAACGATTTCACCGATACGACAAAGGGTAGGGGTACCCTGTGATATGGTGGAGAGGTGGTTGACTAGATCTTATTATAAGCCAATATATTCTAGTGTAACATTTTAATTCCTTTAATGATATTTCCTTTTTAAAAAACATTTTTGTAGTGGTTGCTCTAGTGCTTACTTAATATAAATCTTATTAAAATCTGCTTCAGATTTATACTAACTTAATTCCAGTCATACATAGAAATGTTACACCTGTATAACTCTATTCCTCCTTCCCTTTATATGTTATTATTTTACATATTACAATCTATATTTATTACAAACCCAATAATACATTGCTATAATTATTTATTTATAGTTTATATCTTTTAAAGAAGCTATATATTTATACAGTTTGTTATATTAATCATCTTATTTACCATTTCTTAACCAATGTTTTTTTGCACTGAATTAACATGTAGAAATCCAAAGAAATATTTTTTGTTCTGTTTGTAGTTTCAGACTACTGATTGAAAATTTGTCCATTGCAGACAAAAAATTGAGAAATGTCTCATAACGTGTTACAAACTTAGTGCTTTGTTGAATAAAATTGTTTTCTATTGCTTTGTTGTAAATATTCAGATTTCTCACAATCCTATTTTGACCAAACTTGGTGCTAAAAAATTTCCCATCTTAAATTTCTGACCTCCTATTCTGTAATTCATATACATCTTTCTGAGGAAATGAAAAACAAAGGCATCCTTCCCTGCAATTATAGACCCTTGAAAATGTTTAAGACTGTATGCTTCTATTTTTTGTTCATGTTAGGCTAACACTTCTAGTGAGCTTACTGAGTTTTTTATGAGTAGTCCAATAATTAAAAGGTAATTGGAGTCTCCACTACTCATGATCTGTAATGTCTTTCAGTTAGAATTCCTCACCCAGAAATTACCCTCTAATTCAAAAATGTCAGAATGGATGATGCAAAAATGTGCTCTCTACAGGGTTCTTTCTTTCAATTGGCTGTTTTTATGCTTCACATTCCTAGCTACAGCACTTCAAAACAGACATGGGGGAAGTGGCATGCAGAGTTCACATAGATCATTGATTCTGCCTGCTAAAATATGTCCCAGATTTATTTTCACAAACATTATATTGAACCAAAAAGGGTAGATGTCAAAGAGAGCATAGTGTATGATTTAATTTACATGATGTTCAAGAAAATGTGAAACTTATCCATGAAGTTAAAAGTCAAAATAATGGTTACCCTTAGGATGGGCTAGTAAATGAAAGTGTCATGAAAAGGAATTCTGCAGTGTTGGTAATATCTTATTTCTTCTTCTGTACGCTAGTTATTTGGGTATGTTCAGATTATGGCAAGTCACTTGTGATTTGTGCACTTTATGACTCTGTCCTATAATTCAATAAAACATACGAAAGAAACACTCTTTAATTTGAAAATATTTTCTTTTAGGTTGTGATATATAACATTAGATTCTACCTATCAATTACTAAAGAGGAAAATTTCTTCTAAGGGAAGAAAAAAGCATGATGTGATAGAAATATGTACATTTAAAAGTCAGCCTAGTGGAGAGGGGGGCAAGATGGCGGAAGAGTAAGATGCGGAGATCACCTTCCTTCCCACAGATACAGTAGAAATACATCTACACGTGGAACTGCTCCTACAGAACACCCACTGAACGTTGGCAGAAGACGTCAGACCTCCCAAAAGGCAAGAAAATCCCCATGTACTTGGGTAGGGCAAAAGAAAAAAGAAATAACAAAGACAAAAGAATAGGGACGGGACCTGCACCAGTGGGAGGGAGCTGTGAAGGAGGAAAGGTTTCCACACACTAGGAAGCCCCTTCGCGGGCAGAGACTGCGGGTGGCGGAGGTGGGGAGCTTCGGAGCCATGGAGGAGAGCACAGCCACAGGGGTGCGGAGGGCAAAGCGGAGAGATTCCCGCACAGAGGATCGGTGCCGACCAGCACTCACCAGCCTGAGAGGCTTGTCTGCTCACCCCCCGGGGCGGGCGGGGCTGGGAGCTGAGGCTCGGGCTTCAGTGCTAGCCGGGAGGGAGTCCAGGAAAAAGTCTGCAGCTGCCGAAGAGGCAAGAGACTTTTTCTTGCCTCTTTGTTTCGCAGCGCGCAAGGAGAGGGGATTCAGAGCGCTGCTTAAACGAACTCCAGAGACGGGCGCGAGCCGCGGCTATCAGCACGGACCCAAGAGACGGGCAGGAGACGCTAAGGCTGCTGCTGCCGCAACCAAAAAGCCTGTGTGCGAGCACAGGTCACTCTCCACACCACCCCTCCCGGGAGCCTGTGCAGCCCGCCACTGCCAGGCTCCCGTGATCCAGGGACAACTTCCCCGGGAGAACGTATGGCGCGCCTCAGGCTGCTGCAACGTCACGCCGGCCTCAGCCACTGCAGGCTCGCCCCGCATCCGTACCCCTCCCTCCCCCCGCCTGAGTGAGCCAGAGCCCCCGAATCAGCTGCTCCTTTAACCCCTTTCTGTCTGGGCGGGGAACACATGCCCTCAGGCAACCTACAGGCAGAGGCGTGTCCAAATCCAAAGCTGAACCCCAGGAGCTGTACAAACAAAGAAGAGAAAGGGAAATCTCTCCCAGAAGCCTCAGAAGAAGTGGATTAAAACTCCACAAACAACTTGATGTGCCTGCATCTGTTGAATACCTGAATAGACAACGAATCATCCCATATTCAAGAGATGGACTTTGGGAGCAGGATATGTTAATTTTTCCCCTTTTCCTTTTTTTGTGAGTGTATATGTGTATGCTTCTGGGTGAGATTTTGTCTGTATAGCTTTGCTTTCACCATTAGTCCTAGGGGTAGGTCCGTCCGTTTTTTTTTTTTTTTTTTTTACTTAAAAAAATTTTTTTTCCGAATAAATGTTTTCTTAATAATTTTTTCCTTATTTTCTATTTTTACAAATTAAAACATTTTTAATAAGTTTTTTCATATTTTTTATTTAAAAAAATTTTTTTCTTAATAAATTTTTTTCTTAATAATTTTTTTCTTATTTTTTATTATAAAAAATTAATAAATCTATTTTTAAAAATTAAAAAAAATTTTGTCTTAATAAATTTATTCTTAATAATTTTTTTCTTATTTTTTATTATAATAGCTTTATTTTATTTTATTTTATCCTCCTTCTTTCTTTCTTTCTATTTTTTTCTCCCTTTTATTCTGAGCTGTGTGGATGAAAGGCTCTTGGTGCTCCAGCCAGGCATCAGGGCTGTGCCTCTGAGGTGGGAGAGCCAACTTCAGGACACTGGTCCACAAGAGACCTCCCAGCTCCACGTAATACCAAATGGCAAAAATCTCTCAGACATCTCCATCTCAACATCAAGACCCAGCTTCACTCAACGACCAGCAAGCTACAGTGCTGGACATCCTATGCCAAACAACTAGCAAGACAGGAACACAGCCCCATCCTTTAGCAGAGAGGCTGCCTAAAATCATAATAAGGCCACAGACACCCCAAAACACACCACCAGACGTGGGCATGTCCACCAGAAAGATCCAACCTCATCCACCAGAACAAAGGCACTAGTCCCCTCCACCAGGAAGCCTACACAACCCACTGAACCAACCTTAGCCACTGGGGACACATACCAAAAACAACGGGAACTACGAACCTGCAGCCTGCGAAAAGGAGACCCCAAACACAGTAAGATAAGCAAAATGAGACGACAGAAAAACACACAGCAGATGAAGGAGCAGGGTCAAAACACACCAGACCTAACAAATGAAGAGGAAATAGGTAGTCTACCTGAAAAAGAATTCAGAATAATGATAGTAAAGATGATCCAAAATCTTGGAAATAGAATAGACAAAATGCAAGAAACATTTAACGAGGACATAGAAGAACTAAAGAGGAACCAAGCAACGATGAAAAACACAATAAATGAAATTAAAAATACTCTAGACGGGATCAATAGCAGAATAACTGAGGCAGAAGAACGGATAAGTGACCTGGAAGATAAAATAGTGAAAATAACTACTGCAGAGCAGGATAAAGAAAAAAGAATGAAAAGAACTGAGGACAGTCTCAGAGACCTCTGGGACAACATTAAAGGCACCAACATTCGAATTATAGGGGTCCCAGAAGAAGAAGAGAAAAAGAAAGGGACTGAGAAAATATTTGAAGAGATTATAGTTGAAAACTTCCCTAATATGGGAAAACAAATAGTTAACCAAGTCCTGGAAGCACAGAGAGTCCCATAAAGGATAAATCCAAGGAGAAACACGCCAAGATACATATTAATCAAACTGTCAAAAATTAAATATAAAGAAAACATATTAAAAGCAGCAAGGGAAAAACAACAAATAACACACAAGGGAATCCCCATAAGGTTAACAGCTGATCTTTCAGCAGAAACTCTGCAAGCCAGAAGGGAGTGGCAGGATATACTTAAAGTGATGAAGGAGAAAAACCTACAGCCAAGGTTACTCTACCCTGCAAGGATCTCATTCAGATTTGATGGAGAAATTAAAACCTTTACAGACAAACAAAAGCTGAGAGAGTTCAGCACCACCAAACCAGCTTTACAACAAATGCTAAAGGAAGTTCTCTAGGCAAGAAACACAAGAGAAGGAAAACACCTACAATAACAAACACAAAATATTTAAGAAAATGGGAATAGGAACATACATATCGATAATTACCTTAAATGTAAATGGATTAAATGCTCCGACCAAAAGACACAGACTGGCTGAATGGATACAAAAACAAGACCCATATATATGCTGTCTACAAGAGACCCACTTCAGACCTAGAAACACATACAGACTGAAAGCGAGGGGATGGAAAAAGATATTCCATGCAAATGGAAATCAAAAGAAAACTGGAGTAGCAATTCTCATATCAGACAAAATAGACTTTAAAATAAAGACTATTACAAGAGACAAAGAAGGACACTATATAATGATCAAGGGATCAATCCAAGAAGATATAACAATTGTAAATATTTATGCACCCAACATAGGAACACCTCAATACATAAGGCAAATACTAACAGCCATAAAAGGGGAAATCGACAGCAACACAATCATAGTAGGGGACTTTAACACCCCACTTTCACCAATGGACAGATCATCCAAAATGAAAATAAATAAGGAAACACAAGCTTTAAATGATACATTAAACAAGATGGACTTAATTGATATTTATAGGACATTCCACCCAAAAACAACAGAATACACATTTTTCTCAAGTGCTCATGGAACATTCTCCAGGATAGATCATATCTTGGGTCACAAATCAAGCCTTGGTAAATTTAAGAAAATTGAAATCGTATCAAGTATCTTTTCTGACCACAACGCTATGAGACTAGATATCAATTACAGGAAAAGATCTGTAAAAAATACAAACACATGGAGGCTACACAATACACTACTTAATAACAAAGTGATCACTGAAGAAATCAAAGGGGAAATCAAAAAATACCTAGAAACAAATGACAATGGAGACACGACGACCCAAAACCTATGGGATGCAGCAAAAACAGTTCTAAGAGGGAAGTTTATAGCAATACAAGCCTACCTCAAGAAACAGGAAACATCTCGAATAAACAACCTAACCTTGCACCTAAAGCAATTAGAGAAAGAAGAGCAAAAAACCCTCAAAGCTAGCAGAAGGAAAGAAATCATAAAGATCAGATCAGAAATAAATGAAAAAGAAATGAAGGAAACAATAGCAAAAATCAATGAAACTAAAAGCTGGTTCTTTGAGAAGATAAACAAAATTGACAAACCATTAGCCAGACTCATCAAGAGAAAAAGGGAGAAGACTCAAATCAACAGAATTAGAAATGAAAAAGGAGAAGTAACCGCTGACACCACAGAAATACAAACGATCATGAGAAATTACTACAGGCAACTCTATGCCAATAAAATGGTCAACCTGGAAGTAATGGACAAATTCTTAGAAATGCACAACCTGCCAAGACTGAACCAGGAAGAAATAGAAAATATGAACAGACCAATCACAAGCACTGAAATTGAAACTGTGATTAAAAATCTTCCAACAAACAAAAGCCCAGGACCAGATGGCTTCACGGGCGAATTCTATCAAACATTTAGAGAAGAGCTAACACCTATCCTTCTCAAACTCTTCCAAAATATTGCAGAGGGAGGAACACTCCCCAACTCATTCTACGAGGCCACCATCACCCTAATACCAAAACCAGACAAAGATGTCACAAAGAAAGAAAACTACAGGCCAATATCACTGATGAACATAGATGCAAAAATCCTCAACAAAATACTAGCAAACAGAATCCAACAGCACATTAAAAGAATCATACACCATGACCAAGTGGGGTTTATTCCAGGAATGCAAGGATTCTTCAATATACGCAAATCAATCAACGTGAAACATCATATTAACAAATTGAAGGAGAAAAACCATATGATCATCTCAATAGATGCAGAGAAAGCTTTGGACAAAATTCAACACCCATTTATGATAAAAGCCCTGCAGAAAGTAGGCATAGAGGGAACTTTCCTCAACATAATAAAGGCCATATATGACAAACCCACAGCCAACATCATCCTGAATGGTGAAAAACTGAAACCATTTCCACTAAGATCAGGAACAAGACAAGGTTGCCCACTCTCACCACTATTATTCAACATAGTTTTGGAAGTGTTAGCCACAGCAATCAGAGAAGACAAAGAAATAAAAGGAATCCAAATCGGAAAAGAAGAAGTAAAGCTGTCACTGTTTGCAGATGACATGATACTATACATAGAGAATCCTAAAGATGCTACCAGAAAACTATTAGAGCTAATCAATGAATTTGGTAAAGTAGCAGGATACAAAATTAATGCACAGAAATCTCTTGCATTCCTATACACTAATGATGAAATATCTGAAAGTGAAATTAAGAAAACACTCCTGTTTACCATTGCAACAAAAAGAATAAAATATCTAGGAATAAACCTACCTAAGGAGACAAAAGTTCTGTATGCAGAAAATTATAAGACACTGATGAAAGAAATTAAAGAGGATACAAATAGATGGAGAGATATACCATGTTCTTGGATTGGAAGAATCAACATTGTGAAAATGACTCTACTACTCAAAGCAATCTACAGATTCAATGCAATCCCTATCAAACTACCACTGGCATTTTTCACAGAACTAGAACAAAAAATTTCACAATTTGTATGGAGACACAAAAGACCCCGAATAGCCAAAGCAATCTTGGGAACGAAAAATGGAGCAGGAGGAATCAGGCTCCCTGACTTCAGACTATATTACAAAGCTACAGTAATCAAGACAGTTTGGTACTGGCACAAAAACAGAAATATAGATCAATGGAACAGGATAGAAAGCCCAGAGATAAACCCACGCACATATGGTCACCTTATCTTTGATAAAGGAGGCAAGCATATACAGTGGAGAAAAGACAGCCTCTTCAATAAGTGGTGCTGGGAAAATTGGACAGGTACATGTAAAAGTATGAAATTAGAACACTCCCTGACACCATACACAAAAATAAACTCAAAATGGATTAAAGACCTAAGTGTAAAGCCAGACACTATCAAACTCTTAGAGGAAAACATAGGCAGAACACTCTATCACATAAATCATAGCAAGATCCTTTTTGACCCAGCTCCTAGAGAAATGGAAATAAAAACACAAATAAACAAATGGGACCTAATGAAACTTAAAAGCTTTTGCACAGCAAAGGAAACCATAAACAAGACCAAAAGACAACCCTCAGAATGGGAGAAAATATTTGCAAATGAAGCAACTGACAAAGGATTAATCTCCAAAATTTACAAGCAGCTCATGCAGCTCAATAACAAAAAAACAAACAACCCAATCCAAAAATGGGCAGAAGACCTAAATAGACATTTCTCCAAAGAAGATATACAGATTGCCAACAAACACATGAAAGAGTGCTCAACATCATTAATCATTAGAGAAATGCAAATCAAAATTACAATGAGGTATCATCTCACACCGGTCAGAATGGCCATCATCAAAAAATCTAGAAACAATAAATGCTGGAGAGGGTGTGGAGAAAAGGGAACCCTCTTGCACTGTTGGTGGGAATGTAAATTGATACAGCCACTATGGAGAACAGTATGGAGGTTCCTTAAAAAACTACAAATATAACTACCATATGACCCAGCAATCCCACTACTGGGCATATACCCTGAGAAAACCATAGTTCAAAAAGTGTCATGTACCAAAATGTTCATTGCAGCTCTATTTACAATAGCCAGGACATGGAAGCAACCTAAGTGTCCATCAACAGATGAATGGATAAAGAAGATGTGGCACATATATACAATGGAATATTACTCAGCCATAAAAAGAAATGAAATGGAGGTATTTGTAATGAGGTGGATGGAGTTAGAGTCTGTCATACAGAGTGAAGTAAGTCAGAAAGAGAAAAACAAATACAGTATGCTAACACATATATATGGAATCTAAGGGGAAAAAAAAGGTCATGAAGAATCTAGTGGCAAGATGGGAATAAAGACACAGACCTACTAAAGAATGGACTTGAGGATATGGGGAGGGGGAGGTGTGAGATGTGACAGGGTGAGAGAGTGTCATGGACATATATACACTACCAAATGTAAAATAGATAGCTAGTGGGAAGCAGCCACATAGCACAGGGAGATCAGCTCGGTGCTCTGTGACCACCTAGAGGGGTGGGATAGGAAGGGTGTGAGGGAGGGAGATGCAAGAGGGAAGAGATATGTGAACATATGTATATGTATAACTGATTCACTTTGTTATAAAGCAGAAGCTAACACACCATTGTAAAGCAATTATACTTCAATAAAGATGTTTTAAAAAAAAAAGTCAGCCTAGTACCTGTTTCTTGCATCAAATTAAAACAGAACTGACTATAAAATAATTAAATGTATTTAAAGCATACTGGCAAATGAAAAAGAATACAGAAAATAACTTTGAAACTTTCAGGTCTTATGTTTAGGTCTTTAATTCATTTGTAGCTAATTTTTATACATGGTGTGAGATAAGGGTCCAATTTCATTCTTTTGCATGTGAATATCCAGTTTTCCCAATACCATTTGTTGAAGAGACTCTCCTTCACCCATTGTGTAGTCTTTGTTGAAGATGAGTCAACCATACATGTGAGAGTTTATTTCTGGGCTCTCTATTCTGTTCTAGTGGTGTATATGTCTGTCTCGATGCAATATCAGACCTTTTTGATTACTGTAGCTCTATAATATGCTTTGAAATCAGCAAGTGTGAGGCCTCCAGCTTTGCATTATTTCTAAAATTGTTTTGCTTATTCAGGATCCTTTGGAAAAAAATGCCAATTATGGCTGCCAGCATTTCTTGGCCTGTGGCCACACCATTCCTATCTCTGCCTCAGTGGTCACATTGCCTTTTCATCTTGTGACAATCATCAAATTTCTCTTTGCTTCCTTTTTATAAGGACATTTATTATTGCATTTAAATTCTTCCCAAATAATCCAGAATAATCTCCCCATATAAATGTCCAAAAGTTAATCATATTTGCAAAATGTTTGCCATATAATACAACATTCACAGATTCTAATGTTTATGTGAACATCATTAGGGACCATTATTCAGCCTACCATAATAATTTAACAGATTTTTCAATAAATCTGTTAAAAATAAATATGTCCATAGACATTCTAAAAAGATAAGGCAACACAATTTATTGTGCTTAGAGATGAGTGTTCTTTAAATTATTTTGATTTCTATTACATTATTTTCATAATAAATAATACAATTTCACTTTTTTGAAAAAATAGACTTTTTGAAAATGGTCTATTCATTTCTTGAGCTTACACTGTATATTGATATGATGTGCTAAAGACGAATTAGAAATGCATGGTTTACATTCCTTTTTGTATTTGATAAAAATGTAGTTTGCTGAACTGAAAATATTGGAAAATTAATCAAGATGAATTTTGCATAATTCAAAAAACTGCTGAATTATCATTGCATGCATTACCATGAAAATGATTTTTTGCTTAAATTTCAAATCTATATGCTATTCAGAAGATGCGTTATACAAGAACAAGTTCTTAAAAACAAAAATTATCCAAAGCAAATTTAAGTTATCACAAATACAAATAATACTACCAATAGCTCTCACTCAACTGCAAAAATGCATTTTTATTTACATAAAACAATGATTCAATTTGTTTGGACTCATCTGCATTGAAGAATTTTAATTAAAATCTTTTTCAACCAGTAATTTTTGGCTGGTCCAGGTAAAAATCACCGTTTCTCATTTGAATAGTTCTTTATATTTTTCAAATTGCTACAGTATACATGAATCTAGTTTGGACTTTAAAACATTTCCATAAAGTATGCAAATAAAGTATTATTACTATCGTTATGTAGAGGTTTTCAATGACTTTTCCAAACTAGCAAGCAATTTATAACAAACTCTGTACATAACCCAAGCCTAGTGGTTTCTTTTTTTTTTTTTTTTTAACCTTAACAAAACTTCTCTGCGAAACCTGATTTAGACTGGTAAGTTTCAGGAAACAGAGAAAGTTACAAAATTTAACATATGTTATTTAAATAATAAGGCCCCAAACATTTGAACTTTAAGGTATAGTTTACAGTTGGATATCTCACCACCAAAAAAAAAAAAAAAAATCATGTCTACTACAGAAATAATCCATACAGAGATAATTGTTGAAACCACGAGGGTAGGTAACTTCTCTAAGGAATATTGGAAAGAGGTCAAAAGTCAGGACAGAAACTTAGAAAATGCCCACCTTGTTTAACGTTGTTGACTTAATCTTCTCAAACCTAGATGAAATAGCTGGTGATATTAGAGCTTCTCCAGTTATTCAGAGATATTAGTGAATAATTTCATTTTTTTGGTATTTAAATCTGCCATTCATTTTATACTTCCTTTTCTCATTGAGCTCTATTCAGTCTTAGGCTTTTGGGTTTTGCAGAATTTTTAAGATGTTCCTACAAGATTCTTCTCCTCTGGCTATTCAATTAAACACAATTCAAAACAACTGATATGAAGGGACTTTGCTGATAGAATTAAGGTTGGTAATCAATTGACCTTAAGTAGAGAGAGTAACCTAGATTGTCCAGGTGGGCCCAATGGAATCACAGGGGCCCTTAAAAAACAGAAGAGGAAAATAAGATACTGGTAAGAGAGATGCCTTAGAAGAGATGAGATAAAAGAGTCAAAGATATTTCAGCCACGAGAAAGCTTCTCTCCTCTGTTGTTAGCACTGAAGAGAACAAAGAGCCAGGGGATGTCAAAGGCTTCAAGAAGCTGAGAACAACTGCCAGCCAACAACTAGAAAGGAAATGAGGCTCTTAGTCCCACAGCTGAATGGAAATGAACTCAGCCATCAACCTATATGAGCTTAGAGGATTCTCCCCTAGAGCCTTCAGAAAGGAATACAGCATGGCCGACACCCTTATTTCAGTCTTTTGAGCCCTTTAACAGAGAAACCACCTCAGCCATGTTGTACCTAGACTTCATATGTACAGAGTGTGAGATAACTTGTTTTAAGCCCTAAAGTCTGTGATACTATGGCAGGAATGGAAAACTAATAGAGCTGGGAATTCTGGAGCTGTGGCTAGCACCCTCTATATTTTCCCATGTTCTTACCTTCTCCTCATCTGCTAGCTCTGACCCCTCCAGGATTAGAAAGGTTCTTACTTGTTTCATGCAGTTATAATCTAGCATTGATGCCTGTATTAGTCAGGGTTCTCCTGAGAAACAGAACCAGTAGGATATATAAAGATATATGTAAGAGAAGATTTATTATAGGAATTGACTCACATGGTTATGGAGGCTGAGAAGTTCCGTGATCTGCAATCTACCAGCTGGAAAATCCGGAAAGCTGGTGGCGTAGTTCAGTCTGAATCCAAAGTCCTGGGAACTGAGGGGCTGATGGTGTAAGTCACAATCTGGGTCCAAAAGCGCAAGAACCAGGAGTGCTGATATGCTAGCGCAGGAGAAATTGGACGTCTCAGCTCAGAGAAAGCAAATGCTCCCTTCCTCCATCTTTTTGTTCTACTCAGGCCCTCAACCAATTGGATGACGCCCATACTCATTGGTGGGGGTGATTTTCTTTACTTGGTCTACTGCAAACACCTGAGATCTTTTAGCAAGCCTAAGTAGCATCCAGACCAATTAAATCAGAAACCCTGCCATCAGCATCTTTAAAGTACCCCAGGTAAGCCAATATGCTGCCAAATTTGAGAACTACTGGCTTAGCGTTGCTTCCCCATAGTTGTTAAAATCAAATTCAAATTCTTCCAGACCCTCATCAAACGCAACTTTTCCCATAAAGCCTGTCCTTCAAATTCTTACAAGAATATAGTATCTAACATGTCACTGTTTACACTTTTCTTTGGGGCATATTTTACTACTTACCACTTAACACAAATTTATTATCACACAGTTTCCATAGGTCTCTAATATTATCACCTGGTCGAAACCACTCTTACCCACTGCCTAGTCTGTTACAATGGTTTCCAAAGTAATTTAACTTTTTTGATTCTCCATCCCTTTCCCAACCCAATCTGAATTACTATTTCACCATTTAAATTTGATTAGGTTACTCCCTTGCTTTAAAAAAAAACTCTATTTTACCATGGTCTAAGGTCTCTGCATGATCCATTTTTCTCTCCTTGTCCACCATTCTGTAGCCATGCTGGCCTTTTAGGCCAAGTTCTCTGCTCAAGACCTCAAATGGCAAAAATTAAGGTGTCAGCTGGGGCTGCATTCTCATATGAGGCTCTGGGTTCGCTTCTAAGCTCATTCAGGTGGTTTTCATAATTCAATTCCTTGTGGGTGTAGGTCTAAGGTCCTGTTTTCTGGCTGGCTATAAATTAGGGATCACTCTCAGCAACTCTCTCAGGTCTTTCCCATGTGGATCCCTCCATCTTCAAGCAAGCAGCAGTGCTGTCAACTTCCATGTGCTTTAAATCTCTGATTTCTTCTTCTGCTGTTATGCAGAGAAAACTCTTTGCTTTTAAGGGACTCATGTAATTAGCTTAGGCCCTCATAGATAATATTCTATTTTATAATCAGCTGTATTGACTGACTGTAAAAGATGTAAACTTTATTACATCTTCAAAATCTCTTTTGCCATGTAACATAATCATGGGAGTAACACCAGGGGGAGTAGCTCATGGGGACCATTTTAGAACTCTTCCTACTTGGTTTTACGTATATTTATATATTTGTTTTGGGGTTGGAAGCAGTTTAGGAGCAAAACCAAATTATAGATTTCTATTTTCCCTACTCTTTCTTCCACAATCCACAACTCAGTACATTTCTAGAAACATAGAAGTTATTCAATAAATACTTGTTAACTAAACTAATGACAAATTATGGTCAACCTGCTAACTTGCAAAATTTACACATATGACTCACACTTGAAATAACCATTACCCCAAATCATATATTGTGGCAGATAAGTTATGGCAGCACATCTAAAAGTTGTAATTCAAATAATTCTGTTGCGAAGTATGATGGGTGAGGTGAAAATGGTGGTATGACTCCTTTAATGGTCTTATTTAGTAGGCATGTTCTCTGAGGAAAGCTATTTTTTAACTATTGTCTTATAAAAATAAATGACAAAAAAATCCTAGGCTACCATTCATTTTGTCAAAGTACATGCGATAAATCAATGTATTTATAAGGTTATCAGCTATCCATTTTCCCACAATGCATGACTTTTGTAATACTTGCATTGCACACTTAAAAGACACATGCTTTCATGATCATGTAGCATAAATTTATTTTATGCTTTAAACTACTACACTGGCAACATGAGCTTGCAATTTTAAAATCCAGAAACATCAAACTTCTAAAAGGGTCAACATTTGGCAAGGTGAATGCTTCAGAATAAGCTTACCCTTGTTGCTTTACTCTCTGCGGGGAAGTTTGTTCTGCTTGCTTTGAAATCGTATATATTTGAGAATTTTTATGGCACAATATTGCATGTAATGCTATCAGGGGGTAACATCAACACCTATTTATTCACAGTGGGATTTTTTTAAACTTTAAATAGTAGTTTCTCATAAGTAACCTGATCTTCCACAACTAGAAAATGAAATCAGCCAAGTGGAGGCATTTTCCCACAGTTGGTTTAATGCTACAAATTGAAATCATTGCTCCTGTCTACCCATGACATTGCTTTGCCATTTGGGGTACCTTCAAATGTAAGGCCATGTAAATTTATGCACTTTTTATTTAAACATTTAATTTAAAAACAGAACTGCTATTTGTACAATATATTATTTAACCTCAGTGCTCTCAGAACACACACATACATGGGAAAGAATTCTCTGCCAATTAGTATAAACCAGACATACTTATATCATGTATTAGAAAATGGTTTTGTTCAGTCATGGTAGTTTAAATAGAATTAATATTAACTTAGTTTGGCTATACTCACAAAACTTGCAATTCCCACAATCTAAATACTCTGGGGATCAGTTTTTAAGGGACTGTGAAAAACCTCAAAACCAGATTTTCCTCTTAGTGATTTTTTAAAAAATCCATATTATTATTCTCTTATAATTTGGCTTCATACTTTATCACCCTTCCTCACCTGCCCCCACTCGAGTATTATTTCTCTGCCTCCCTTCACCTCTTTTGAATTCAGAGCTCAACTTTTAACTCTGCCTGCTCCCACCCTGCAACCAAAAGAATATCTATTTCTAATTTTAAAAGGTTACAATGTCAAATCTTTTCATCCAAAAAGTGAATAAGGCTGCAGTAAAACACTGAATTTTCAATTAAAGTCACAGAAGTATTTATTTCATAAGTGTGATTATTTATAGCGTCTGCCTAAATTATTTCGTCTTACTAGAATTTTCTGCATTAAATTATGCACCAATAAGCAGACCAGTGGTACTGGTTTGGAAAGCATTTTGTTCTATAAAGAATTTTAACAGTGGGCTCAAGCCAATCGTAACACAATAGCATCTAAGTGCATTATAAACATTTATCTCATTTATTTCCAACAATCCCACTAGGTAGTTACTACAATGTCCATTTTACAGAGTGGAAAACTGAGAATAGGGGAGGGAGTGTGCAATTTGTGAAGCTCACATAGCCAGTAACAATGAAACTAAAATTCAAACCTAGACAGCCCACCATCAGAGCTAGTACCACTACTATACATTACCGCCTCCTGATTTTGTTGAGGTCAAATGTTTATGAACATGCAGACAACTGTTTTCCCATAATGAAGCATTGAAACCTTTTGGTTTACATAAATGTATATCTTGCCTCTGTAGCTTTTTTCATGTGTGCATGTTGCAAATACTAAAAGACAGAATCCTTATATAATTTAGTGATAGTTGGAATTAAGGAAATAATAATCCAATTACCAGCTAAAATTTAACAACTTGGAATTTTATTAATGATAGGAATGGCAACATTATACACCTTTATTGCAAGTAAGGGCAATGTCCCCTGGTAGTAATTTCCTTGAGTTTACAATTGATTTCAAAAACAGCTTTTTTAGAAGTTACACCATGCAGAGGTATCGCTCTATGAAAATGTAATTCCTCTCCCAGTGTGAGCATCTTAGTAGTGTGGATATAGGCTTTAAAGGTGTTATTTTTTTAATAATTTTTATAAAGGTTATATATAATTTTATATATGATATATATTAAATTATATATGTATATGTCCTATTCATTCATCACTGCATTTCCCGACATATCGTATATTCAGGCTTCTGCAGCGAATAGCTTAATCAGGCATCCTCATAATGCCTGAGATTTCTCAACAATTCTCTACATTAACCTCATTGCTAATCATAATTACAGCTGTGCCCCTGTCACAGGCAGCTGTGAGAGATTCAGAATGTTGAAAGCTAATCAGTTCACAGATATTCTAAACTTGCTTGCCAGATTCAGATAAAATTTATGGATTATACCAATCAAAAGCAATCTAAACAATTTATTATAAAGCCTAAACAAAAACAAAAGAAGAGCTAAGTGAATAAACATCAATCAAAAATCTAAAATGAAAAGACTTTCCTAGTGAATATATAAAACGTTAGTCATCATGTGACTTAGGTAAAACAGAAAAATAACTAAAATGTCTTGAAAGTGCCAGGGGATTAAATGAGATAAGCATAAGTGGAATGTGGGGTCTCAAAAATTCCAGAAGACTGGACATATAGGTGCCACAGAAGACTAAAAATTTCCAAGTCCTTAATTAAATTTAACTTTTTCGACTTTGTTTTCTTGACTTTGCCAACATAAAGATGGGAGCCTCTGTGTGTATAAATATGCAGAACTATAGAACCAAAAAGGAGTTAAATAATGAATCTCCCATTTTAATGGCAGCTATTGACTTGATTGAGGCAATAATGTCAGTGGCAGAACTAAAACTAAATCCCCTGACATTCAGTTAAATACTTATTTGAGGACCCAGTTCCATCTCTCATGTGCATTATGCCTTAAGTTTTTTAAATGCATAAAACTAACATCTTTAGGAAAAGAGTGCTTCATTCTCTGCTGTCAAGTTATTGGTTGCAAATTGGGCAACAAGTTCCCGTTGTTTTTGGTGTCTGCCCGCAGTGGCTAAGGTTGGTTCAGTGGGTTGTGTAGGCTTCCTGGTGGAGGGGACTAGTGCCTGTGTTCTGGTGGATGAGGCTGGATCTTGTCTTTCTGGTGGGCAGGACCGCGTCTGGTGGTGTGTTTTGGGGTGTCTGTGACCTTATTATGATTTTAGGCAGCCTCTCTGCTAATGAGTGGGGTTGTGTTCCTGTCTTGCTAGTTGTTTGACATAGGGTGTCCTGCACTGTAGCTTGCTGGTTGTTGAGTGGAGCTGGGTCTTAGCGTTGAGATGGAGATCTCTGGGAGAGCTCTTGCCGATTGTTATTACGTGGGGCCGGGAGGTCTCTGGTGGTCCAATGTCCTGAACTTGGCTCTCCCACCTCATAGGCTCAGGCCTGACACCTGGCTGGAGCACCAAGACCCTGTCAGCCACACAGCTCAGAAGAAAAGGGAGAAAAAAAGAAAGAAAAATAAATAAATAAAAAATATAAAATAAAATAATTAAAATAAAAGATTATTAAAGTAAAAAAATAAAAAAATAATAAAAATAAAAAAAGAGAGCAACCAAACCAATAAACAAATCCACCAATGATAACAAGAGCTAAAAACTATACTAAGATAAACATAATTATCAGAAACTAGTCAGTCACAGACAGCAAACCCCAAGTCTACAGTTGCTCCCAAAGTCCACCACCTCAATTTTGGGTTGATTCATTGTCTATTCAGGTATTCCACAGATGTAGGATACCTCAAGTTGATTGTGGGGATTTAATCCACTGCTCTTGAGGCTGCATGGAGAAATTTCCCTTTCTCTTCTTTTTTTGCACAGCTCCTGGAGTTCAGTTTTGGTTTTGGCTCCACCTCTACAGGTAGGTTGCCCTCAGGCTTCTGTTCCCACCCAGACAGGACAGTTTTAGTTCTGCCGCTGACATTAAATTTTAGTTTTAGTTCTGCCGCTGACATTAACCCACACAACCCACAACCCACTGAACTTTTTGAATTATGGTTTTCTCTGGGTATATGCCCAGTAGTGGGATTGCTGGGTCATATGGCAATTCTATTTTTAGTTTTTTAAGGAACCTCCATACTGTTCTCCATAGTGGCTGTATCAGTTTACATTCCCACCAACAGTGCAAGAGGGTTCCCTTTTCTCCACACCCTCTCCAGCATTTGTTGTTTGTAGATATTCTGATGATGCCCATTCTAACCAATGTTCATTGCAGCACTATTTACAATAGCCAGGTCATGGAAGCAACCTAAATGCCCATCGACAGGCGAATGGATAAAGAAGATGTTGTACATATATACAATGGAATATTACTCAGCCATAAAAAGAAACGAAGTTGAGTTATTTGTAGTGAGGTGGATGGACCTAGAGACTGTCATACAGAGTGAAGTAAGTCAGAAAGAGAAAAACAAATATTGCATATTAACGCATATATGTGGAACTTAGAAAAATGGTACAGACAAACTGGTTTGCAGGGCAGAAATAGAGATGTAGATCTGTAGATCTCCACAGACGTAGAGAACAAACGTATGGACACCAAGGGGGGAAAGTGGCAGGGGTGGTGGTGGTGGTGGTGGTGGTGGGATGAATTGGGAGATTGGGATTGACATGTATACACTAATATGTATAAAATGCATAACTAATAAGAACCTGCTGTATAAAAAAATAAACAAAATTCAAAAATTCAAATAAATAAATAAAAATAAAACAGCGGTTGATTAGGGGATTCTTGCTCACTCATGGGAGTGGGGGGTATTGTAATTATAATTGGAATGCGGGGCGAGCCTTGGGCAGCAGAGGCAGGAGTGACGTTGCAACAGCCTGAGGCATGCCGTGTGTTCTCCTGGGGAAGTTGTCCCTGGATCACGGGACCCTGGCAGTGGCGGGCTGCACAGGCTCCCTGGTGGGGGGGGGCATGTGGAGAGTGACCTGTGCTTCCACTCAGGCTTCTTGGTGGCTGCAGGAGCAGCGTTAGCGTTTCATGCCCGTCTCTGGGGTCCGCGCTGAGAGCCGCAGCTCGCTCCCCTCTCTGGAGCTCGTTTAGGCGGTGCTCTGCCCTCTGTGGGCAGACAGGGAAGGAATCCCCTCTCCTCGCGCACCCCGAAACAATGGTCTCTTGCTTCTTCGGCAGGTCCAGACTTCTTCCCGGACTCCCTCCCGGCTAGTTGTGGCGCACTAGCCCCTTCAGGCTGTGTTCACGCCGCCAACCCCAGTCCTCTCCCTGGGATCTGACCTCCGAAGCCTGAGCCTCAGCTCCCAGCCCCGCCCGCCCCGGCGGGTGAGCAGACAAGGATCTCGGGCTGGTGAGTGCTGGTCGGCGCCGATCCTCTCTGTGCGGGAATCTCTCCGCTTTGCCCTCCGCACCCCTGTGGCTGCGCTCTCCTCCGTGGCTCCGAAGCTTCCCCCTCCGCCACCCGCAGTCTCCGCCCGCGAAGGGGCTTCCTAGTGCGTGGAAACCTTTCCTCCTTCACAGCTCCCTCCCACTGGCGCGGGTCCCGTCCCTATTCTTTTGTCTCTGTTGTTTCTTTTTTCTTTTGCCCTACCCAGGTACGTGGGGAGTTTCTTGCCTTTGGGGAGGTCTGAGGTCTTCTGCCAGCATTCAGTGGGTGATCTGTAGGCGTTGTTCCACATGTAGATGTATTTCTGATGTATTTGTGGGGAGGAAGGTGATCTCCACGTCTCACTCCTCCGCCATCTTGAAGGTTCCCCCCCCCCCAAGATATACAAATTTTAAATAAGATATTTTAATAAGATACTAAGAATGTAAGAACATCAGTATATTTTAAAAGTGGCTTATGGTTAAACTGGATTTCTACTGGGAATTTAAGAATGGTTTATCATTTTAAAATATACTACTTTTAATTACTACATTAACAGGTTAAAGGAGAAAATGGTATGATTGTATCAAAAGATTTAAAACAATTGATTAAATTACACATCCTTTCATGATAAAAACTCTCACCAAACTACAGATTTAGGAAAGATTTTTTAACTTAATAGTGTGTCAATAAGTTTCTTACAACATTTTGTCTAATTGTGAAATATTAAAAACAACCCCTTAATTTCAAAGATGTATTCTATACTGCCTCTATTCACCACTGAAATGGAGGTACTAGAAAGTCTAATGAGAAAACTTCAGAATTAAATTAAACTTATAAGGAACAGAAGAAGCAAAACATCCATTATTCACTGTCCATATAATTGTTTACATATCAAATCGGAAGAACAGGAATACGAACGATGACTGTTATTAAAAGAGTTAATATTTCACAAAATCAACATAAAAGCAATTGCTCAAATTCAAAACACTGACAATACAAATTGCTGGTGAGGATACAGAACAATAGCTCTCATCCATTGCTGGCAAGAATGCAAAATGGTACAGCCACTTTGGAAGATAGTTTGTCAGTTCCTTAAAAAACTAAATATATTCTTATGATATGGTCCAGCAATAGTGTTCTTTGGAATTTACCCAAATGTGTAAAGGCACAAGCCTTTAGATGGGAGTAGCTTAGTGAAGTTAGAAACCAGCAATGAAGCCAAAATGGTTGGAGTGGAGTAAGAGTTATGAGATTTTCAATAATGCTTTTATCAGTGACACCTTATGTCACTGATATTAAAAAAAGTATTATACCATGTATATAATTTTAAAAGCCTCATAGACATCTTTATATATAAAGATACATAGTCATTACACTCACACATACACAAATACACACAATTTTTGGCTACATATATGTGTACTGAAAATAGAAAAAAAAGAGTGGCCATATTACTACAAAACCGCAGTAGTGGTTGATTTTTGAAAATGAAGGAGAGAATGGAGTTAAAGAGGCATATGTAGGCTTAAAATCAATCTCTTTGGTTTAGTTTCTAAAAAAAAATAAGAAGAGAAAAAGATTGATCAAATATGGCACAATATTAAGCTTTGACAAACTGTGTGGTAGATGTATGGTTATATACATTGTATTGTTTACTATAAGTTTCTGTGTACTTATTTCATAATAAATAATAAAACAAATTTATAGTGAAGAAATGGAGACCAAACATACCATTTTGCCATTAAAGGGAGCAGAGAATAGGATGATAGCTGAAGGAGGAAGAAGGGTCAAAAGAAATTTACTTATTTTGTTACTTTAAACCTGGAGTTAATAGAGCATATTAAGTTGAATGATCCAATAGTAAATGAGAGATTGATGATGCAATAGGAAGAGAAGGAATAATTGAAAAGCAAATTTCCCTAGAAGATGTAACAGAAGAGGATGTAGAGCACATTTGGAGGAGCTGGCCTTCGATGGAAGCATAGTTCATTTTCTCTGTCTTATAGCACTTTGTAAAAAATTATGACTCATTTTTCTTTGTTCCATAATGCCCAGCATTCTATAGCCTGCTTAAAGTTCTGAAATTGGCTTAAGTTTACAAAGTTCTGCCTTGTATCATTAGAGATGTAATGCAGCTTGAAAGTGCATTCTCCAAGGTTCCAGTTTGGTTCCCTCCACAGCTGTCTGGATCAACTGGAACGAAAGGTTGCAACCTGATTACTGTGCCAAATACTCAAGGCAGTTTGATTTTTTCTGATGGAAGTGATTTCCCACACTCTCTGGAAACACATGGCGTATTCTCAGTAGCCTGGCATTATGTTTAAATACCCACTGCATGATATTGTGTGACACATTCTCTTCTGCTCAGTCTTGAGAAGCAGAAGGCAAAAAGAGGATCATCAAAAACCAAGCACCGTTGAAGATGTCACTTTCTAAGACAAACACTGTATGATCTCGTTTATATGTAAAATCTAAAGCAAACAAACGAACAAACAAGCACTCTGGGCCAAGCCCTTGAAGAATAGCCACAGGGAATCCTTGTGAGCACATTAAGAACTGTTTCTTTGTTTGTAATAGTTTGTGATTATTATGGCTGCAAGCCCTGTTGGCTTTCAGAGCTATGTGTTTTGGGGATCTATCCCGCAGGTGGAATTCTTAAAAGTTGGGGCACTAGATGTTTGATCCAAGCTTTTTGCTCCTCAGGAAGAAGCTGGGAGTCATGAGTTCCCTACTGATTGTACGTAGCTGTGCTGGGAGTAGGGTTTATGGTGAGAGTGTGTCTCAGCTTTTCTTACCCATATCATTGTGGTATATTCTCATTTGCCTGGTGTGTAGAAGTCACTCAGCTGGTTTCTAGATTTCTTTCAGAAGGAATTGTTCTGTTTGTAGCTGGAGATTTGGTGTCTTTATAAAGGAGGTGAGTTCAAGAGCCTCCTACGTTGCCACTTGGACCAGAGCTCAATCTCTTATTGTCTTAACCATCTTTAAAGTATAAGACATTTCATATATAATAATACAGGGATTTTCATTTTGCAATGAAACATAAAAAATACACCCTTTGCCTACTGCTGCATTATCTTACCTAATGATTTGCGAAAAAAAACAAAAGAAGAAAAAGAAGAAGGAGGAGGAGAAAGAGAAGAAGGAGGAGGAGAAGGGAAAAAAAAAAAAAAAACCTGCACCACAATTTCCAGAGTAACATTAGAGAAAGGGGATATCTCCATTTTTCCTCGTATGTCTATCTCAAAAAATGATTCAACTGTCTTTTAAGTTAAGCATTTCTGTCTACAGCATGAATCACAAACTTTCGAAGTCTGCTCATTCTCTGTGTCAGAAAATCAATTTTTATAATATGATGCTCTGGGAATGAAATTAATTTCATTGTCTAAAATCACCCTTTTAAATTTACATAAGACAAGAGGTAAACTTCACTGGAAACTTTTTTTCCCCCTGAATGAGAAGATATGCTGTATTCCCAACTTTGCTAATGAGCTACTACTAGAAAGTAAGCACATTTATTCTCATTGCAAGTGGGAAATCAGTTCTTTTCTTCAGCTAATTAACTCATCTATCTCTAAAATTTTGATGGTTGATTTAGTAAACATGCTGTTGATTTTGTCCAAACATTATATTTTAAACTAAATGAACCAGTTTCGGCCTCAACATGATGCCGTTTGGTTGGAAAAATAACAATAACAACAAATACAATAGATTTATCTGTCCTTATTTTTGGTTACATGTTTTAGCAAAAATGAGAATGTTTAGGCCAAAGTGAGAATGCTAACATAGTTATAAATTTTAGGTGCTATATTTGAACGCCAGGATTTCATTTTTAAATTTCAAAGAGCCTCAAAACAAGATTCCTATTTTATTTTACAAACGATTGAATTTTTAAAAGGATTTCTCTGTAGAATTAAAAAGTGAATTTTTAATTGTGTTTAACCCTAAGTAAATTGTTCTTTAAGTTTTATATATGTTTAGATTTCTTTTTAAATTTCAGCTCTTTTAATATCCTGGATTAAAAGTCCATATATTTTAAAGAAAAAGTCGTATTGAAGTTTGTTTTTAATTAATGTGCAAATGTCCCAAATATCTGAAGCCATAAAAATCTGCTAATAATCAAAGTTAGAAAAAATACATTTATTTATAATTATGTTTACGTTTCTTTATATGCTGTCACATTTTGTCCTCACTCATGCATCCTTTCTGAAACCATATACCATATCTATTCGACAAATAAAATATGAGCGCTTTTAAGATTATGAAAGTTAGCATACCAGTTCCAATATTGAAGGTGAACACTATATTATCATTTATAATATTAACACTAGAAATGCCCCTTTTCATTATGCAAAGTTCTTACAGAAAGGAAATAATAACTCGGGATTTATCTAAGCTACAATATTTCATATAAAGTCTGATTTAAATGTACTCTATAGAAAATAAAATTCATGCAGGCTTATTCATTCTAGTGTACAGTTGACCCTTGGCCAATGTGGAGCTTAGGGACGCCGACCCTCATGCAGTCAAAAACCCAAGTATAACTTTACAATTGGCCCTCTATATCTACAGTTCTGCATCAGTGGATTCAACAAACTGTGGATTAGTGCAGTGCATATTCATTGAAAAAAATTCGCTTATAAGTGGATTGGCGCAGTTTAAACCATGTTGTTCAAAGGTCAACTGTAATGTTATCTCTACCCTGAGTTGTCAATAGTATAAAGGAATTATAGCAATCAATAATAGCTATCCATATGGACTTTCATGGATTTGATATTAACTAGCTGAGTGAACTTGAATAAGTCAGCCTTTCTGATGCTGAGTTTATCTATGCAGCACTAAGGTTCCATGATTCCATGAAAAAAAAACACAAAAATATAAGATAGCTATATCCTGCTTGAAGAAAACATAACAACATACAAATGAAAATTATAAAAGATTTAAATTACAGAGAAGTCGTATACATAAGCTTTTCATTTTATCAAAAAATGTACTGCTAGTTTCAAATTTAGTGATAGTTTAAACATGATCTCTTGTGGTGCAGCTCAATGTTTACACATCATTCATACAATATAGAGAGGATAGAATATAGTGGCTCTCTAGTTGAGCTTGCTTAGGAGAAGCCAGAGATATTTAAACCTGAAACAGTAGGAGATATTTGTCATAATATCCCCATTAGGTGTCATAGAACATCAAAGGTTATTAAAAACCTCCTATGTACCACAGACTGGTCAACCGAAGCACTTTTAAAAGCACACACACATACAAAAAAACAGTAAATGTAAATTCTGTTTAGGAGAAAGAGGAGATAATTAACACTAAATTGGGAAGTTGAAATATTATTTTTGAGAGAAACAATATTTTCTCCCTGAGTTCTTCTAGCAAAATTGTTGCATCCAGAATGTGTGCTATATTTAACATTTTGCTGCAAGTACTCATATAATACCACTATGTAGCATGGAATTTCCTTTTCAGATGTGGAAATGTAAATACAGAATTGCTAATGACAAAATGGCATACCAAGGTAACCCAGCAAAGGTCACTCATTTTCCCATTTTATGGATAAAAAACTGAGATTAGAAAATATTTTTAGATCACATATTTGATAAAGGATTTATATCCAGAATATATAAAGAACACTCACAATTTAATAAGATTACAAACAAACAAATTTTGAAAAATGGAAAAAGGATCTGAATAGACATTTCTCCAAAGAAGATGTGCTAATGGAAAATTAGCATATGAAAAGATAATCCATGTCCTTATCCTCAGGGAAATGCAAATCCAAACCACAATGAGATACCACTTCACAACCACTAGGATAGCTGTACAGTAATAAAAAAGACTGATAATAAAAAGTATTGATAAGGATGTGGAGAAACCAGAATCCTCACATTTCACTGGTGGGAAAGTACAGTGGTTCACCTGCTTTAGAAAACAGTCTGGCAGTTCCTCAAAATGTTAAACATAGAGTTGCCATATGATCCAGCAATTACACTTCTACTCCTAAGTATATACCTAAAATAAATGAAAGTGTCTGCACAAAGACTTGTGCATGACTGTTCATAGCAGCATTATTCATAATAGCCAAAAGTAGAAAGAATTCAAAAGTCCTTCAACTCGAAAATGGATAAATAAAATTTGGTATAGCCATACAATGGAACATTATTCATCCATACAAAGGAATGAAGTACTGCTACATACTACAATATGGTTAAACCTTGAAGACGTTACACTTAGTGAAATAATTCAGACATAAAAAAACACATAGTGTATAATTTCATTTGTATGAAATGTCCAGAAAAGACAAATCCATAGAAGCAGATACAAGATCAGTGATTTTCTAAAGGTGGGAGTAGGGATTAATGGCAAAATGGGATAACAAAAATATTCTAAAACAAATTGTATTGATGATTGAACAACTCTGTAAATTTACTCAAAATCTTTGAATTGAGCATTTACTATGGCTGAATATTATGGTGGGTAAATTAGACCTCAGTAGAGAGTTTTATATATAATATTTTTAAAATATTTTTAATATATTTTATATACACTATTTATATTTAAATTTTTTTACAGTATATATATATATATATATATATATATATATAATAATTTTTAAACAGCTGCAAAATTCTTTCACCCTCTGCTCAGTATGCTGCATAAACCAATGGTACATCAGAAATGCAAAGAACGATATTTTTGGCACTCTACAATAGAGTGAGTGTATTGCTTGAAACCTTGGTGAAATTTGACATTTTTCTTCTTCATAAAATTATGCACAGAATTTTGAAGCCTCAAAAGTACTGTTGGAAGTAAATTGAAGAAAATTTCTACTTGCCTATAGATCAGAGAAGCAATTTCTTATTGCTTCCAAAAGAATTTAGCTAAAACATGAACAATTACTGTCAAATACAAATAATCCACACTTGAAAGCTGTTGTTCTAAACAGTTCAAGCCTGGAGAAGATATTGACAATCACAATCTCCAAATAAAAGCTGTTGCTCAGTGATTCTATTATGAGGAATAAAGTTAAATAACTGAGAATAAATTACTTAAATGTTATTTCAAGTAATTTTGCATGACTCAAGTTGATTAGCTAATAAAAGGAATTGTGCCAATGAAAGGTTTCAGTCCAGTAGATTTCACAACTTCAGATCAGAGAATCTCTAAAAAACCTTTAACTTCATTATCAAAAAACAAATCCCACAGGAATTCATATATTTCCTTTTGGTAAGAGGCTTAAAACATATTAACATTAAATATTAAACATACTTCTCTTCCTTCCTATTACCTACAATGCTAAAGACATAATTCCTTTAAATTGCTTCCAGACTGAATTTTGGAACAACAGTATTTGTATCTCTTCCTGATGTATAAATTACATTTACATGCATACATCAATTAATATGACAATGTAGTGGTTAATAGCACTTTGGAATCTAACAGACCATCACTTATAACTGTACATCCTTTGTACAATTAATTTCACCTCTTTGAACTTCAACTTCCTTATATACAAAATGGAAATCATATTAAGATATAACACATAGAATATTATGATGGCATGTGCTAAGTGCAAGGCATATAAATATTAATTGCAAACTGTAGTCATACCTTATGTATATCTTACCAAACTGTATATCATACATTATATATAATATTACTTCCAATTACACTGTGAGTTATTTATGACAGACAGGAGTTTCAATCATTTATCTGTACCCAAAGGGAATTATTTCCTCTGAGTTCCATTTTACTTATCTAAAATATCCTCACATTTAAAAATATATGATAATATCTGCTTCACAGTGTTATTGTGAGTATTACTTGGAATTACATATGCAAAATGCTTAGGATAGTTCCTTTGATGGAGTAAACACATTGAATTCTTTACTTCTTTGTCTGAATGACTGAGGTAGTCCCTGAAGAACCTGCAAAGTATTGTAACAACCTAAGGCTAAAGCTTAAAGGCAGCAAAATTCCTTAGAATTTGCGGTCATTGTAGCAAGGAAATGACTTGCAAAGTTAACACTAAGAGATGACTGAGGGCTTCTGTTGCCTTTTTAAGCTGAGCACTGATTTAAGTCATTTTGTGTAGCTATTCCTACTAGTCTAAAAACTTGCTTATTTCCAACTGGGTCCTTCAGTTCTCCTTTTATCTCTTTCCAACAGGTTCCTTCAGTTCTCTAGATTAAGGTTTTGCAACAATGGCATTTTTGACATATTGGGCTGGACAGTTCTTTGCTGTGGGGCGCTGTCCTGTGAACTGCAGCATGTTGCTAGTAGCACTCCTCCTAAGTGATGTGACATTCATCCCTAGCCTCCTCTTTTGCCCCAACTCCTTCAACAAGAGTAGAATTTATTTTTGTCCAAAGCATTTTTAATTGGTCAACCCAACAAATATATTTGTTTGGTATTGCGTACTATTTTTCATTTCTTCTAATTATATTCTATACATTCTAATATGCATTAGAAATAAATAAAATTCTATTTGAAGTTGATAGCTCAGAGATGACCTCCGAATTTGGCACTTTTAGTCAAATTGTCATACTATTTGAACATACAGTAGCAATTGTTTGGAGAAGACATGTTATAATGTAGCTGACAGGTAAAGCTCATTCCTTTAACCTTTGTTGATGGTTATAAACAAAATAAAACAAAAGAAAACCAGATCAACAAAATTGGAAGATTTATACTTTTAGAAATCAAGGTCTATTATAAATTTATAATAAGTACGAAAATGTAATATTAGTAAAAGTGTATACAAACTAACAAATTGAACAAACTAAAGTCCAGAAACATACCCACACTGTTTCTATATATGGTCATTCGATTTATGCAAAAATGACACTAGAGTGCAGTGATCAAAGGAAGACCTTTTCAGTAAATGGTACTGGGTGAATTAGATTTTCATATAAGAAAAAGTATCTAGATCCCTACCTCACACTATACACAAAAATCAATTCCAAATGGATTGCACATCAAATTTAAAATAAATCCATCTTTGTAAACTTGGAGCAGCCAAAGATTGCTGAAACAGAATCCAAAAAGCATTCATCATGAATAAAACAAAGATAATTTAGACTATATTAAAATTAAGAACTCCTATTTGCCAAAAGTCACCACTAAAAGAGTGAAAAAAACCCTCACAGAAGAGAAGATAGTTACAATACTTATATCCAAGAAAAGACTTCTACCCAGAATATTTGTAGGATACCAATAATGAAAAAGAGAATCCAAGAGAAAAAAATCAACACTAAAACAGGAACTTCACTAAAGAAGATGCACAAATTACTAAGGACCTCAACTACATTACTCAATGAACTACTAATACACATCCATCAGAATCACAAAGTTTGCAAAGAATGATAATACCAAGTATCATGATGTGGAATTAGGACTCTCATATTGCTGGTAGGAGTGAAACTGATACAACCATTTAAGAAAATTTTTTGTCAGTAACTACTAAAATTGAATGGAGGCACACCCAAGACCTAGCAAACACACTCCTAAGTATATATCCAACAGAAATAAGCACATATATTGACCAAAAGACATGTATTAAAATGTTCATAGTAACTCTCTTCATAATAACTACAGACTATAAACAACCCAAATGCTCATTAACAGTAGAATGGAGTGTAGTCACACGGGAATTCTGTACAGCAATAAGAATAAATTACAAATGCATACAACAGTCTGTACGAATCACATATACAAAATTTTGAGTGAAAGCCAGAAACCAAAAAGCTCATTATATATGATTCCATCTATATCACATACAATAACATGCAAGCTGTTAGAAGTCAGGGTTTTTACCCTTGTTGGGGATGTGGGGATTGTGATTAAAAGGGATTATAAGGAGGGCTTCTGGGGTCCTGATAATGTTCTATGTGTTCATCTGTGTGCTCATTACACAGATATGTTCATTTTATGAAAACTTTCCAGTTCTTTTGTATGTTGAATAGACTCCATATAAAGATGGGTGAACATTTACCTCCCTTGCTTCCAATTTTATCTGCAACTCCCGAACCATAAGCCAATAATGCTTTCAGCCAATTATTTGTTTTATCTAGTGCCAAATCTAGTTACCTCCCTCTTAGGTTGCTCAGTTGCCTTGGCACATGGAAAAGATCCACTTTTCTTCTATATCTGCTCACTTGTTTGCTCTATCTCAGTGCTTTGCAAATTTTAATATCCTACCCACATTTCTGTTTACAGCTAAATTCTGTATGTATGATTGGTTTAACCATTTTTGACTGAATATATTAGTTACTATCCTCTTCTCTGAATGTGTCACCTGCCCTCTATATAGGTGATACTACAAATAATAAGGCTGAGTTGTTAAATACAAATAAACTCCAAGGCACAGTGTGTAGTCACCTTTCTTTTATTTATTAATGTAAATAGAAACTTGCATTTGCAGAGTATTTGGAGAAAAGGGTCATAACAAGACACTTTAAATTATATAAATGCAAATGAGTTTTCCAGAGGCTTGTTACATTGTTCTAAAAATATATAATTTTATCAAAGTTTGTCCGTGTGAGAGTCTATTTGTTTCCTATTAATTCTTGGCAGAAACAGAGATAGTCAAAGACTTGGCTTGAGATAATTCCCCATTATTAAATATTTTGTTATCTTTTAATTAGGTGAATTTAACAACATTAGTGAATATTAAGTCTGAATTGCAATATCGTTTTCTATTTGAAATTCACTGTGCCAAGAATAAAGTTGCGTTAATATAACTGAAACTTATAACTCTAATATTTCCCCTTAAACAAAGTAGAGACACAAAATTATCCTGATGTAATGGTCCAAAAAGTGTATCCATATCTAATGCTCTTCCACTTGGCTCTTGCATTTTATATGGTATAAAATTTGGACTGTGATCTCAGAATTAAATTTAATATGCAGCATGCTGCTCTATTCTCAGAAGAGTGACAAAGAATAAATGCATTTATATAATAGTTACTTCTAACATCCCTGTCTCCCAAAGCATAAACAATATATTCTTGGGCTCCCAGGCTTGGTACTTTTAGTCATTCACTCCAGATATTCCATCAGTCACCAAATTCTGCTCATTCCTCTTTAGGAATATTTCTTTCTAGAACAACTACCTCAATTCATGCCAAAACACATGCGGTTTCCTTCTCTTGATGTCATGACCATCATTCTATCCATGCTCTGGATCGTAGATGGCTCCTCCCTCTCTGAGTAGACATTTCACCATTTTTAACAATTTCTATTTAAGTTACTTGAGTTACAACACTCCCTCAGCTTCAGTTATTCTAGCTGCCCTTTCTGCTATTATCTTTCCCATTCTCTCCAAAAATCATTCTCATGATTTTGCTTTCCAGTTTCCTCAGATAAACTCTTCCCCTATTTAATAAGAATTTCCTCAATTTGCCTCCTCTATATTTTAAACTTTTTGTCTTCATCCTGCTGCTATTTTGCTCCTATCTCCAAGGATAAGCCTTCCATTTGTGTTCAGCTGGTATAGGGATTCAACATACATGCCAAAGAATTTGGTGCTGCTCCCAGCTCTCACTTAAAAGCTGCTTGACTTTGGGCAAGTCACTTACTCATTCTAACCTCAGTTTCTCTGTTCATAAAATGGGGACATGTGGATACTTAGGTCATTACTTGTTCACCTTACCTCACAGGATTGTCGTGGGAGTCACTTCATTCATTTATTCAATTATTTATTTAGCATCTACTATGTGCCAAGCAGGCACTATCACAAATTCTAGGGATCTATCAATAAGCAAACTGCTTTCATGGAGCTTACTTTCTGGTAAGCCCTGACATAAATACATAAACACACAATTTCAAATGTAATTTCAGATGGTAATATTTGCTCTGAATAAAAATGAACCAGGGTAAGGTGAGACAGTAACCAGGTGTGGCTAGGGAAGGCCTCATACAAGATGGCATTTGAGTACACACCTGAGGGAAGAGGACTTAAGCCATGAGTATACCTTGGAAATGAACATTCCAGGGAAATGAGCAGCGTGCGTAGTAGCACTGAAGTAGGAGATTACTTGGTGTGTTTGGGGAACAACCAGGAGGCCAATGTTGCTAGAATACAGTAAGTAAGGAGCAACAGAGGAAAAAATAGAGAATGAAATCAGAGAAGAAGTAGGTAGGGTAGAACAGGTCCTGTAGAAAGTCTTATAAAACACAACACATGCATAAAAATGTTATGGGTGCAAATGAGTTTAATTTATACAACTAATCACTATTACACCTCTATAGATTTCTATAGATGTGAGCTCTTCAGTTCTGCTGGCACTGCAGGCCTTTTCCCTACCTTTATTAATGTCGCTCTGGTCCAAATTCTCATGCTCGTAAATTGTGGAGATTAATTCTTTGTCAGTTGCTTCATTTGCAAGTATTTTCTCCTACTCTGAGGGTTGTCTTTTCATCCTGTTTATGGTTTCCTTTGCTGTGCAGAAGCTTTTAAGTTTCATTAGGTCCCATTTGTTTATTTTTGTTTTTATTTCCATTTCTCTAGGAGGGGGGTCAAAAAGGATCTTGCTGTGATTTATGTCATAGAGTGTTCTGCCTATGTTTTCCTCTAAGAGTTTTATTGTGTCTGGCCTTACATTTAGGTCTTTAATCCATTTTGACTTTATTTTTGTGTATGGTGTTAAGACGTGTTCTAATTTCATTCTTTTACATGTAGCTGTCCAGTTTTCCCAGAACCACTTTTTGAAGAGGCTGCCTTTTCTCCATTGTATACTCTTGCCTCCTTTATCAAAGATAAGGTGACCATATGTGCATGGGTTAATCTCTGGGCTTTCTATCCTGTTGCATTGATCTATATTTCTGTTTTTGTGCCAGTACCATCCTGTCTTGATTACTGTAGCTTTGTAGTATAGTCTGAAGTCAGGGAACCTGATTCCTCCAACTCCATTTTTCTTTCTCAAGATTGCTTTGATCTCTTGCATTCCTATACACTAATGATGAAAAATCTGAAAGAGAAAGTAAGGAAACACTCCCATGTACCACTGCAACAAAAAGAATAAAATATGTAGGAATAAACCTACCTAAGGAGATAAAAGACCTGTATGAAGAAAACTATAAGACACTGATGAAAGAAATTAAAGATGATACAAACAGATGGAGAGATATACCATGTTCTTGGATTGGAAGAATCAACATTGTGAAAATGACTGTACTACCCAAAGCAATCTACAGATTCAATGCAATCCCTATGAAACTACCAATGGCATTTTTCACAGAACTAGAACAAAAACTTTTACAATTTGTATGGAAACACAAAAGACCCCAAATAGGCAACATAATTCTAAAGAAACCATGGATCACAGAAGAAACCACAACAGAAATTAAAATATATTTTGGATAAATGACAATGTCATTACATAATTTCGAAACCTGTGGTATGTGTCTAATGCTATTCTTATAGAGAAATATATGTCCTTAAATCCATATATTAAAAGATAGGAAACATTGAAAATCTCTGATCAAGAAGTTAGTAATATACCTGGAGAAAGAAAAAAAATAAAATTAAAATTTCGGAAAAAATGAAAAAATTCAGCAGAAAGAGATGAAATTAAGCAAGAAGTTAATGAGGAAAAACTTAGCCAAAATTTGGTTATCTGAAAATAATTATGAAGTTAAAATCCTGGCAAGAATGAGTTAATAAAAGAGAGAGGAAGAGAGAGAAGTTGAGAGAGAGAGGGAGAGGAGGCATAAGTAGTCAATATCAAGAATGATAAATGGGATGCTATTGAAGCTGATAATAAATATTTACAGGATATGAAGGACAACTTTATTGGGAAAATTTACATGAAATGTACAGATTCATAGAAAATTACAACATTAAAACTAACACTGTTGGCCATCTGTATGTCTTCTTTGGAAAAATGCCTACTCAGGTCCTCCACTTTGGAAAAATGTCATTTTCCCATTTATAAACTGGGTTGTTTAATTTTTCTTTTTTGAGTTGTAAGGTTATTTATATATTCTGGATATTAATCCCTGATCAGATATGTAATTAGTAAATATTTTCCCCTTTTCATGAGTTGCCTTTTCTCTCTGTTGATAGTGTCCTTTGATGCCTGAAAGTTTTAAATTTTGATGAAGTTCAATTTATCTAGTTTCTCTTTTTTTGCCTGTGCTTTTGTTGTCATATCCAAATCTAATGTCCAATATCATTGCCAAATCCAATGCCATGAAACCTCCTCCTATGTTTTCTTCTAAGAGTTTTATAGTTTTAGCTCTTACATATAGTTCTTTCATCCATTTTGAGTTAATTTTCGTATGCTAATTTTTCCAACTTCATTATTTTGCGTGTTGCTATACAGTTTTCCCAAAATCATTTTTCAGAAACACTGATTTTTCCCCTATTGAATGATCTTGGCTCCTTGTCAAAAATAATTTGACCATAAACGTGAGGGTTTATTTTCTCCAAGGTAGAGAAATCAGCTGCTAATCTTACTGAGGATCCCTTATGTGTAACAAATTTTCTCTTGCTGCTTTCAAGATTCTCTCTCTTTGCATCTTGACAGTTTTATTATAATGTCTCATTATGGGTCCCTCAATTTATTCTTTTTATCTTCAGATTCTTGGATTTGTAGATCCATGTATTTTTTCAAATTTGGTAAGTTTGCAGTCATTATTTATTCAATTATCTCTCTGTCCCTTATTCTCTTCTCCTTCTAGGACTCCTATAATATGTATAATTTTCTGCTTGATGATTTCCTATAAGTTCCTCAAATTCTGTTTACTTTTCTTTTTTCACTGCTCAAACTCAATAATTTCAAATGCCCTCTTTTCAAGTTTGTTAATTCTCTCATCTTCCTCTTTGAGTCTGCTCTTAAACCCCTCTTGTGAATTTTTCAACTCAATTATTGTATTTTTCAGCTCCAGAATTTCTGTTTGGTTCTTTTTTATAATTTGTGTCCCTGTTGACATTCACATTTTGTTCATATATTTTTTCCCTGATTTCCTTTAGTTATTTGTCCTTGTTTTCCTTTAGCTCTTTGAGTATATTTAAGACAGTTGTTTTAAAGGCTTTACCTAGTAATTCCAGTGTCTGTGTTTCTTCAGGGATGGGTTCTGGTGATTTATTTTGTTCTTTTGAATGGGCCATCTGTTACTGTTCTTTCTAAGCCTTGTAATCTTTTGTTGAAAATTTGGCATTTGAAAAAACAACTACCTCTCCCAGTCTTTTCAGACTGGTGGAGAAGACCTTTACTAATTAGCAGGATGTGTTCTGAGTGTTGGGAATAGCCCAGGGTAAAAACATAAGGTTTTCTCCACTCTTTTCTGGTTATGCATACTGCCTAGGGGTGTGTGTGTGTGTGTGTGTGTGTGTGTGTGTGTGTGTGTGTGTGTCTGTCTGTCTGTCTGTATGTTTCAATTGCCCCTGTATATATGCCTTTAAATATCTTAATTTCCAAAACAGTCTTTCCCTGTCTTCTTCTTTGTACATTAAATGTTTTATTCTCTTACTCTGCTCATAACTTCCTGTCCCAAGCATCCACAGGTCAGCAATCCACTTACAATTTTTATACACCGTGACACCCACCATTGCTTTCTGCACCTTTCACCAGCTTGAGATCCAAACTATGCCATCTTTCCCCATCTGAACTCTGAGTCACACAAGACATAAACCGGTCCTTCAGACAGCCCACAGACAGGTTAGAACATTGCAAATAAGTTCTGCTATGCTCCTACTGGCTCAAGGGAAGAAACTAGGAATTAGTCCACTTTCTCCCAACCGTGTCACACTGCACGAAGGAGGGAGTGGGGACAGGGCAAGTAAGAGTGTCAAAAATTTCCTACTGCTTTGAATATGGCTCTTCTTGATGACTGTTTTCTTGGTTTCTGTAGAACTTTGACTGGTTTCCAGAGTTCCTACAAAGTTATTTTAGTCAGTCACTATTTTTTTGTTGTTGTTTCCATGGGGGAAAACGGGCCTAGAGCTTTTTAGTTCTCCATCTTGCTAACATCACTTACAAAACTTTTAGTAGAGCACTGATAGCAAACCTACACCAACCTCTCAGAGAATAATAAGGAAAGTCAAATTTCTGACTTGTTTTAGGAGGCTAGCTTAACCTTGACAGCAAGCAGACTAGGAATAAAAGGGAATATGCCTAACCTGATAAATTGCAACTACAAAAAATATCTAAAGCAAACAAATGACATCATACAAATGGTAGATTACTGAAAGATTTAACTCTGAGACTGCAAGCAATGCAACGATTCCCACTATATATCTTTTTTCACCATTGTACTGGATATCCTGGTCACTGCAATAGTATAAGAAAATAAAATAAAATGTTAAGTATTGAAAAGGGAAATATTTTTATCCACAGACCAATTATTTTTTATGTAGACAATCTAATAGAAATTCAGAAATATTGTTAGAATAAATAATTAATACAGCAAGGTTGCCAGTACAAGTCAGTATACAGAAATGAAGAAAATGAAATTTATAAAGCATACCACTTACGATTGCTATTACAAATATAAAAAACCTTGGAATAAATTAGAAAGAGATATGCAAGACCTTTAGAATAAAAACTTGCAACTTGATCCCTAGTTTACACCACTTATAAAATATAAAATAATTCAGGAAAATTATAGATATAAATGGTAAAGACAAATCAGTAACACTTATTGATGATAACATAGGAGAATGTGTTCATGACCTCCATATAGACAATTATTTCTTTAATGGTGTACAAGAGGTACTAACTGTTACGGAAAGATTCACAAGTCATTAGAATTAGGAACTTCTGTGAATTAAAAGGCACCATTAAAAATGTGAAAATGCCAAGCACTGAGTGGGAAAATATGTTTGTAACCAACAAAGGTGTTGTAACCAGAGTATACAAGAACTCCCACAAATCAATAAGAAAAAGACAAGCAATAAAAATGGGTCAAAGGCATACACAAACATTTCACAAAGGATGATATCTAAATAGCCAATAAGCACACAAAAAGATGCTCAACTTCTTTAGTCATCAGAGAAACACAAATTAAAATCATGGTTTGATAAAATAGCAGCCAACCAAAATGACAATTATTGGGCAGGATGTGAGCAAAGGGAACTGTAAAACACTGCTCAATGAGGTTGGAAATGGGTGCAACCAATTTTGAACTCTATTTGGTAGTATCTATTAAAACTGAATAGAGTATATCATATAATCCAGCTACTCTATTCTTATGTATGTACTCTACAGAATATAGGCCAAAAACATGTATAAGACGTCCATGATGTGGATCCTTTATTGGACTTGAAGCTTATACAATTTAGGGGATTGTGATCAAGAAAAAAATACAAAATTATTAACATAAGATTAAGTACAGAAATGAATATGTAATTAGAATGATCAAAGATATCACCACAATTACAGTAGGTTTTGGGGTTCAGGTCTATATATTCATAACATCTTTGGATATCTTACCAGAAATGCTTTCACAGAAATATTTCGTAGAATCTGGATTCCCCTCCCTCCATAGAATCCTTTACAAATTGTAATAATTCATAGTCCACACAGAGGCCTTTAAGCTTGAGCTTCATTAACTTCTTGGTAAATCTGCTGATGATTATCATAGCATTATTCAGAAAAGCCAAAGTTGGAAAAAATCCAACTATCCATCAATAGCAGAATGCATAAATTGTGGTATATCCATACAATGGAATACTACACAGCAGTGAAAAATGAACAAATCACTGCTATGTGCAACAACATGAGTATATCCCACAGCCATAATGTTGAGTGATGGAATCTAGACAAAAATGACTACATGCTATATAATTTCATTTCTATATAGTTTAAAAATAGACAAAACTAATGTATGGAAATAGAAATATGGACAGTGGTTTCCTCTGGGGAAGAGAAGAATGCAAAATGCTTGGTAGGTGGCAGAAAGGGAGTTTTTGAGTTGCTCATGATGTTCTATTTTTTGCTCTGGCTAGTGGTTACACAGGTGTGCTCACTTTCTGACAGTCCATCAAGCCATACACTTAGGATTTGTGTACTTTTCTCCTTGTACATTACATTTTAGTAAAAAAAGTATTAAAGATAGCAGATGAAGCCAACATATCATTAGCTTGTTAATGGGAGAATTGAACAATCTTAAAGAAGTGTCACCAAGTTATGAGAACCTCTCCTTACAATACTGATATTCTTGCAAAGGAAACTGGAACAATCCTGAGGACTGCTCAGAATACCATTGTTGCCTAAAGCATCTAAAGGATTCCTGATAAATTCTTGCACTTTTATCACCTTTTATATATGATTCCATTCAAAACCCTATTTGTATTTGAATACTATACTGCCACACATTAAGATTACACTATCTTAACATCATTGCCTGTTTTCTCAGCTTGTTTTCTTGGGTGAAAAAAGGCTTTTCTTTTTTAAAAACGTTTATTTTCATTGTCAGATTATAAAAAACATACATTATCATTTTAGAACAAAAAGTACAAAGACTCAACCCATTTGCAATCTGCTACAAGAACAGCATAATGGGGAAATCTCCTTTAGCCCAGGTTTCAGAATGAGAAGGTACATGGAGTTGAGCCACAGCAGACATACAATGGCCTACATGGAGTATGGAGTATGAGCAAAAGTAAATTTTTTGAAGTAAGAAATTTAGATTTGGGGATTTTTATGTTACATATATTATACAAAACAATTTGTGTTCCTTGTATATATTTGGGGATATATATATATAAAAGTAGAGAGAGTTTCTATAAACAGTGAGTTGGTCTTAACAAGTTGCTTTGAAATATTTTTATTGGAATTTAACTAATTTTGATAAGCTAATTTGAATGCATGGAAATTGTATCTCCCCAGGCTATAGAGGTTCCCTGAAATCCTATATATCATTTGCCATACAAGTAAGTACTGATGAAAGGAATTAACATTGAAAGCTAATAAAAACAAATACCCAAACATGGACTTTTCAAAGTCCATATTCAAGAATTTAAAATAGTATATGATATATTCAATCTGGCATAAAATTGCATATTTTCTACTAACAATATAATTAAGCTACTCCTTCTTCAGCCTAAAATACAGAGCCAATGGCTTCATTTTCTTGCATGAGGACATGCCTTTGAATGAACTTAATTGAAGTATAAGAGATTATCATTACTGATCTTCACAGCATCTTTAATCATGAAGCAATCTATAGAGAATTCATTGACCTTAATTCAAATCTAAGTAATTATATTGTTCCAATAAAATATATTTTAAAAGCATTTGAATTATTATGTAATCATTGTATAGTGGCTTACTCCAATGGATTTTTTAAAAAATTATTAAAATAAAAAATCTTCACTTTTCCCACCCATTATTTTAAAGTGTATGAATATTTAATGAAGAAAGTAAAAATTAAATATTATTACCAAGCTCTCTTCAACTTCCCTGTTGGCTTTCTGTATTGATGACTAACCATGGCCCTGGGTGAAATGCATTATTAAAGCTAAAAAACAAAAATCAGAATTCACTCTATTAGCTCAATTCTCCCAGCTTCCTAGTCAGGTCAGAGAGTAGACTTACTACACTCCAGGGAGAGATACCTCATATAGATTTTTGTGGCGAAATGGTGCTCCATTCTTACATTTCTTAGGAAAATAGACCTCTAAACTTAAAATCCATCAATTCTTTGTGGATCGTTTACAATATTTCCGGGGTTATGGACTGTGTAAGAAAGTATTTTCATGATCTCAGGGAGCTGGCATAGATATTTATTGTTGAGTCCTCTACTGGGGACCATTGTGACACAGAATTTGACACATTCTGAAATTAATAGGTCCCATCCTTTAGAATCATTCTTCGAAAGAATCATACTTCTTGAAGGAACCAGTTTTCCTAGTCCAGACCATTAGTACATGGTTTGGCATCCCTTATACAATGCTGCCAAATGGGCACTCTACCTCTGCATGAAGACTCCAAGATGTTAATTCATTCCATTATTGAAAACTTTTAATTATTAGACAACACTCCTTCAAGTTGAGCTGAAATCTATCTCCATGTAGTTTTTTTCCCCCCACTAAGCCTGATTATATCCACTGAGGAAAACAGAATAATTGTAATCCCTCTTACACATTACATCCTTCTAAATATGTGAAGAACTTTCCAGTTCCTTTATTCTTAATATACTATGATTTTAAGGTCGTTTTCAATCCTCATTGTTTGTTTCTAAACACATATTGGTTTGTTTTCTCTTCAAAAATAGACTGTAGCAATAAAGAGGGTTTTCGATGTGTGATCTGATCAAGACAGAGTAGAATGAGTACATGACATTGCTCATTCTAAAGTTTTTATTCTGTGAATGAAGTTTTACATCATGTTAGGTTTTCTGACCACCTATGTTCCTCTGTTGATGCATACTGAAGTTATATTACACTAAAACTAGTAAATCTGAATTTTTGGCCGGGGGTGGGGAGTGCTTGCATTTCTGCTCTTTTTTAAGTTCTGTATTGTACAGTTGTGTTTTGTTTTGTTCTGTTTTATATCCCCAAGCATAAACTTTTCATTTTTCCCTGGGAAACATTAACCTCTTAGTTTCCTGATTCTGTAATTTAACATATTAGTTACACTTCCTAGATTTCATTTCCCATTTTCTTCATCAACTACTGATATTATTATCTAATCTGTTGATAAAACAATGTTATATAACAAAATCCCTCTGTGCTCCAGCTAGAAAAAATAACCGTGTTTTGCTAGAAAAAATAACCGTTAGGTTACCAGTCAGAAAACATTGGATTTGACCTTTGTCTAAATCCAGCTAAATAACTATGGATACAATTTTATTTTTCTCTTTGAATTGATGATAGTATTACCTAGCTTGCCTTCTCATAAGATATTTTTAGAAGCAAAGGAGAGATTGTTTAAGAAAAGGCTTTAAAGAGAGTAAAATGCTACATACAGATAAGAGAGGCATTGTTATTAACGCTATATTTTTAACCTACAATAAAAGTCATATTGATTGTTTTTTCAATGAAGTGACCAGCTGTTTGGCATTATGTAGAGAGCTAGTTTATAACTTTATACCACATAACATTGCATACAAAAATTTATATGCCCTTCTAAATGAGAGCCTATCAAACCCAATAAAACACATGTATTAGAGCACTGAAATAGGATGACAGGAATGATTAATTCTTGCAAAGCAGAAGTACTATGTTGACAAGGTAATGGGAAATTTGCATTTTATTCTTCTTTCATATTTCTAATTTTGAGAATTCTGGTACCTATTCTAAAAGCTTTCCTTCATTCATATTTTTAAATACATGAGGTGTCATTGATCATTCTAATTCATGAAGTGATATTTATTCTGATTACATTTTTAAAAATCATAAATATTTTAAATTCCTAATTTTAACCCTTTCTTAGTTTATATTTGTTTACTCAGTATCACATAAAATGCATACATACACATGTAAGAGGCAGTAAAATGTCAAAAATTTAAAAAGCACTGAGGTGATATTTTTCCAGGTTGGAGATGTTTTAAAATGTGAGGATATCATATAGTGCTGTAAAATACATGTGTGTGTGGTGTTTGTATGTGTGTATCTATGCGGATTTCCACTTGAGAAGTGGTCACACCAATGGTTATATACAAGGAAACTAGTCCTTTTTCAAACAAACAGTGCAGAGTCATTCAAGGATGAACTGCAGAAGTAGATATGCTATGGCTATGTGTGGCACTGAGCAGGGATACTGGCTGCATGAAACGAGGGTAGAGCAAAACACAGAGGGATAGGGGAAGCTCAGTAAGAGCATAGCAAGATCAGCACTTCTAGGCTTAGAACAGACAAAAGCAGCAGAAGGCTGTGGTAAGACAAAAGTACCAGTGTTTTACTGCTGTCTGCTAGAAGGAAAAACTACACAGGAATTCATAGCAGCGCAAGAGTGAGGGGAAAAGGGAAAATATTTTTATAAAGATTTACAGAAAAGGCTAATAACATAATATATTATATTACATAATTAGGCTCATAACAGAATATGACATTGATTAAATTTCAGGGGAGTCTAAAAGCCCCTGTAACATACATACAAAACACATACAAAGCACATAAAAAGAAAAGGGAAAAAAGGCAAATGAGACAAGAATAGAACTATGATCCTTACCCAGTCATCTTCCTCTAAAGAACTGAGGCCCACAGTGATCTAAGAAAACTCCCACATGAATATTTATAATGAGTTGAAATAGTAAACTTACCCACTTACTAAATATGTTTATAATTTATCCATGCTAAGCTTAAAATAATCTCCATTCCCTTTTAGTATGAAATTTCAATTTAAAAGTCCTAATTAGACATTGTGTAGAATGAAAATACCTAAATTTAGTTTGAACTTGTGGACCATCTGTTCACTAGACAGGCTGTCACTGAAATACTTGTACTCCAGCAGACTCAGAAGAGAGAAGGAGGATTTATATATTTATCTCCCTCTTAGAGTATGATTATAGATCATAAATTTTCAAGCATTTTCTCTTCTACCATCCCCTTAAATTTTAGTAGTTTTCAGGAATCCATGTGTAGTTTACACCTCTTCTCACTCTACTCCCCCCGACCCGAGGTCCCCCTCTGGAACATTGAACTGACATTGTCAAAGATAACACATCTCCACTGGATATCCCACTGGCACCTAAATGTCAAAAGTCCAAGAACAGTTTCATCAAATTTCTCCACATCTCTCCTAAAGTGTTCACTTGCTCATGTTCTGTATTTGACTTGAGAACCTCCTCACTCGTTCTGTTTCCCAAGCTATCAACTTCAGTGTCATTCTTAACTTTTCTCTTTGCTTTATCCTACAATAAATAGGCCATCCTTTTTGTAGATTTCATCTACAAAATTTCATCTTCTAAATACCTCTCAAATTTGTTCCCTCCTCTTTATAGTTACTGTTACAATCATAATTTGGGCCTTCAACATCACTTGCTATTGTATAAATCTTTAATTGCAATCCCTACCTTCAGAGTCTCCCTTTCTAATACATTTTCTATACTAATGCCAGGGATCTATCTAAAATATGATTGTACTATTCCCTTGTATGAAGTATTTCAATGGAGCCAATCTCCCTAACATGACATACAAAGGTCTCTGCAGTTTAATCAATGCTTAACCTTTCAAGCCTCATCTCCTGCAATTTTTCTATAGGCATCCCATGCCTCCCAAATATGAAATAACTCAATTCTCATACCTCTGGAACATATAAAATTGCTGCTAAAAGGGGCAACAATTTATACCTCTATTATATATAAAGGTACTGCAAATAATAAATACACATTTGTAGACTTTTGGTATACAGAAATTTACAAATCTGTTTAAGGAAGAATATTCAGACTCCTCTCTATATGCTTTATGGTAGGACAGTTCAGTCTCTATTTCCCATAAATATTTCACATATATCTAAGCTATTATTTCTATGGATCCTATTGATTTGTAACTTGTGAGTTCCACACATCTTTTGAGTTTGGGTTCCTGGCCATAGAGCAACTTTTAGGTACATAAAATCGATGGCAGGAGCAGAGATAGTGAATTCTTCTCTCACCACCACTGAAGACCGGATGATTTAGCTGTCCATAGCTACTCTTTTCTGAACACACGTTTGTTCAGAGCTCTTACATGTTGTTCTTAAAAGGGAGACATTAGTTACGGTGCGTGTGAAAATGATTAGGATAAACAGAGACCGAGGTACAAGTTGGCTATCTTTCTAATTTAAAGTGAGAACTCTGCTCACTGTGCATGCACCTCACATGACTTGATGAGATCAGATAGAAGCTGGAAATACAAAGTGGAGGTCTACCAAACCCATCTTGATTAATTTTCATACAATTATCAATAATTATATTTTATTAAAAAAGGAAATTTGGGACAAGTGCTGAATGCACTACATGCTAGAACAATGGATATAAGCCAAGACTGCTTAATATGTATACACCATTGTTTTGTGCACTATGAAAGATAAAAAGCAAGTGTAAAATGACATCCCTACCTTCAAGGAAATAACAGTCTCATTAGACAATTAAAATATATTAATAAAAGACAGAGCTACAGAAGACTGAATATAAGAAAAAATGTAAATTGAGTGGTATAGATGGAGGGATTACAATAATTCAATTAAGAGGTTGGATTATTTAAAGAAGGCTTTATGGAAGAGCTAGAACTTGAGTTAATAGGAAACTATTGTCTGTGTGTAATTGAAAGCAATCAGAAAACAGCAACTGAGGTTATGTAGAATCATTATTATTACATGGCACCCATTTTTGTACTAGGGAACAACCTAAGCACATAATGATGAATAAAATGGGTATTACTATTATTTGACCCTTAGCCTTGCCTTACAGATCAAATAACACTGGGATTTCTGCCATGAACATGTATGTCAGCCTACAAAGATCTCACTTTTCTCTGCACCTCAGTTCCTAAATCTGGCCTTATGATTCTGCTCTTATGCTAACCCTGGCCTGACCACAAGAGTCATCTCTGGTTTTCCCAGAAGGAAATCAATAAACCACTCAGGGAGCCTCGCAGTGTCCTTAGGCCACACTGTGAATACTTCACTCACTGACTTCCTGTCTCCTTATATCACACATTAGTTAATGCCTAGACCTCATAAATGGAGCTGACAAGACATTTTTGAACTGGTATCCAAGTTAATCTTTCAAGAAGCATACCATAAACACATTTATACCTGGCCAAGGGAAAGACACCAAAACTACCTAAGGCATGATCTGAGTTAACATGATAGTGAGAAGAGCCCCTCAGACATTTTTATTGCTCTTATTATATTAAATTGATGAGACACCAAAAGGAAAAATAAGTGGGACTACATCAAAGTAAAAAGCTTCTGCACAACAAAAGAAACCATCAACACAATGAAAAGGCAACCTACCGAATGAGAGAAAATATTCACAAATCACATATCTGGTAAGGTATTAACATCCAAAATATATAAAGAACTCATATAACTCAACAGCAAAAAAAAAAAAAAAAAAAAACCTCAAACAATCTAATTAAAAAATGGCCCAAGGACCTGAATAGATATTTTTTCAAAGAACACATTACAGATAGCCAACAGGAACATGACAAGGTGATGAACATCACTAATTATCAAGGAAATGCAAACCAAAACCACAATGTCATATCACCTCACACTTGTCAGAATGGTTGTCATCAAAAAGACAACAAATAACAGATGTTGGTGAGGATATGGAGAAAAGAGAACCCTTGTGCACTGTTAGTGGGAAAGTAAATTGGTGCAGCCACTATGGAGAACAGTATGGAAGTTCCTCAAGATATTAAAAATAGGATACCATATAATACAACAATTCCGCTTCTGGGTATTTATCGGAAGAAAACAAAAACACTAACTTGAAAAGATATATGCAAACCCATGTTTATTGCAAAATTACTTGCAACAGCCAGGATATGGAAACAACCTAAATGTCTATCAGTGGATGAATGGATAAAAAAGATGCGAGGTGTGTGTGTGTGTGTATACACACACACACACACACACACACACACACAATGGAATATTATTCAGCTGTATAAAAAAGGAAAATTTACCATTTGTGACAACATGGATGGACCATGAGAGCACTGTGCTAAGTTAAATAAGACAGAGAAAGACAAATACTGTATGATCTCACTTATATGTGGAACTTAAAATAAAATTTTAAAAGCAAGCTCATAGATACAGAAACAGATTGGCGGTTGCCAGAGGTAGGGGGTGGATGGAGTGGGTGAAATGGGTAAAGGGGGTCAAAAGGTACAAACTTCTAGTTATAATATAAATAAGTCATGGAGATGTAAGGTAGAGCATAGTGACATCTTCATAATACCATGTTGCATATTTGAAAGTTGCTAAGAGAGAAGATCTTACAAGTTCTTGTTGTTAGAAAAAAAAATTGGTAACTATGGTGATGGATGTTAACTAAACTTTTTGTGATCATTTTGCAATATATACAAATATCAAATCATTATGTTGTGTACTTGAAACTAACATAATGTTATATGTCAATTATACCTCAATTTAAAAAAATAGGGAAAAAAAGAGAACAAATTTGATGAGTTTTATCAACAGCACCTATGTTAATAGTTTCTCTTGATTCTTCTTATCAGATCCTATCAAATGGCTCCATCAATAAAGCATCAGATAAATCTTTTAGATTTAATGATTTATATAAAATTGTACTCAAAATTAGTGATGCCTTGTCTCTGTCTTGACTTAATTACCATTCATAGATATCTTCTGGTACCAAATGGAGACAAGCGTTTTCCATCAATAAGGTACACTGTAGGTTTTGAATGCTCTGAGTTACATTTTGTAATTGTTTTTTGTGTTTTAAAATATGTTTTCAATCTCTCCATCAGCTCTATACTATAGGTATTTCGGCAGCTGTTTTTCTGGAATGATTCACTAGTCAGATTCCTCCTGAGGCTCAATCATGAATTTCCAAAATTTCGTCTTTCATTTGGAGAAACAAGGTAGCTGCATTCCAGGGAAAAATATTTTGAGTAATAAAAAGTTTATGAAAGAACAATGGAAAACAATCTTCTATACGAAAGAAATCTTTTATAGAAAAGAGCACTGAAGCTTTAATTCTGACGTCTGTACAGCAGAATCTTCTTTTGCATTTTTTTAATGAATACTTGAGCTCAACATTTTCAAATCGTATAGAGAAGAACTTTTCATCCTTTTATTTATTCTACTGTGGTGACAACTTTCAAGTAATTGACAATCATCTGAATTCTGAATTCAAAGCCTGGGAAAAGGCCACTTAGCACGGCTTCCTGGTGTCTTCAATAAGATCTATGTGTATGGTTTTTCTGGTAGTGATAGGGAAGAAAAACTAGTGTGACAGTATATTCTTAAAATGGGAAGCCTCTAACAGCTGTCCAGTTGAAAGGCCAAAAAACCAACTTACATTTGCAAAATGAAAATAATAATTATAACCAAAACGTCATATATGATAGATTATGAAAAGCATGAATTACAATTAAGCACTGTTGTAGTACATGCTAATTTACTGAAGCTACCCAGAAATTGCTTTTGGGTTTCATAGGGTATGCTCACCAGTCTCCCTCAAAAAAACCCACCCAGTCCCTAGTTGAAAATGAGTGCAAGGCATACAACACATGAATGTCTTGCTGCTCACACTGAAGCTCAGAACTTAGCAAAGTCTGAACAACCAACTAGTATAAAAGGTTACATGTTTTAGGAAAATGGGTTTCTAGCATGGGTTTAGTCAAAATTTCAGTCAAATTCCTGTATTTATGGCATAGAGATCAATTAAAAGAAAATGTCATGCTTTAATCACAAACCTTCTAAATTAAATTTTTCCAAATGATTTTTGTGAACACGTACTTTACCTGAAGCCATGCTCACCCAACAGAGTCAAGCAGTGTCCAGGGGACGTTGGTGTACCTGACCCTTCTCTTCTTTCTGTCCAGGTTTCCAAAATGTCCAAATAACTAGTGAGTCCAGTGCATTACATATATAAATTTGTTTAGTTCATATATAGCTGCATCCCCTAGCACAAATACTATGTGTTTAACACATAGTATATAACTAATAAAAAGATGTTCTGACTATCTGAGATGATCTCTAACCTTTCTGACTTTGCCTTAACAGCCTTACTTCCTAATCAAACTGTGAACTGCTTGAGGTCAGGGATCAGCCCTATTCATCTTTGAATATCCAGCACTTCACATAACACCTGACACATAATAAGTGATTGAGGAAAGGACGGATAGAAGGATGGATACTTTCACTTTGATTCTGACCTCCATATATTTAAAACTCAATTTAACAACCTGATTCCAAAATTCTAATTATTCCTTTAGTTCAATGGCTTTGTTTGAGATTCTTAATCCTTGTTTCTTTCAAAGATCTAATTAGTTTAGTGCAATGACTCTAAGATGAGCCCAAGTCTTTTTCCTTAAAATTGGTAAACAAAAAAGAGAACAAAATAAGTATAAAATAGAGAAATAATTGTCCTGAGTATAGCATCGTGGATATTCCAAATTAAAATAATTTGAGGATCAACTAACCTAGACAGGATTATTAATGTGTTAGCTATTTTTAAATAGGCAGTGTGGCATTTTAAGAAGAACTGGTAAAAAATAGATTTTTAGTTGATAAAATTTTCTAGATCACATAAAGGATAATCTAATCTAAATAAAATAACTTTTACTCCAAAGCCATTCAGATTGGTTGGAAGGAGGGAATAAATTGATTATCAAGGCAAGTTTTCCTGATCAGAAAAAAATAATAGGTTTCTGCTTAAAAATTACATAACTGGAGGAGATTGTTTCAAGATGGAGGAGTAGAAAGATGTGCGCTCACTCCCTCTTGTGAGAACACTGGAAGAGCAACTAACTGCTGAACAATCATCGACAAGAAGACACTGGAACTCACCAAAAAATATACCCCACATGCAAAGACAAAGGAGAAGCCACAATGAGATGGTTGGAGGGGCTCAATCACAATAAAATCAAATCCCATAACCACTGGGTGGGTTACTCACAAACTGGAGAACACTTATACCACAGAAGTCCACCCACTGGAGTGAAGGTTCTGAGCCCCATGTCAGGCTTCCCAACCTGGGGGTCCGGCAACGGGAAGTGGAATTCCTAGAGAATCAGACTTTGAAGGCTAGCAGGATTTGATTGCAGGACTTCGACAGGACTGGGGGAAACAGAGACTCCACACTTGGAGGGCACACACAGAGTAGCATGTGTATCAGGACCCAGGGAAAGGAGCAGTGACCCATAGGAGACTGAACCAGACCTACCTGCTAGTGTTGGAGGGTCTCCTGCAGAAGCAGGGGGTGGCTGTAGTTCACTGCAGGGACAAGGACACTGGCAGCAGAAGTTCTGGGAAGTACTCCTTGGTGTGAGCCTTCCCAGAGTCTGCCATTAGCCCCACCAAAGAGCCGGGTAGGCTACAGTGCTGGGTCGCCTCAAGCCAAACAAACAAGAGTGGGGGAACCCAGTCCCACCCATCAGCAGACAAGTGGATTAAACTTTTCTGAGCTCTGCCTACCAGAGCAACACCCAGCTCTACCCACCACCAGTCCCTCCTATCAGGAAACTTGCATAAGCCTCTTAGATAGCCTCATCCACCAGAGGGCAGACAGCAGAAGCAAGAAAAACTACAATTCTGCAGCCTGTGGAACGAAAACCACATTCACAGAAAGATAAACAACATGAAAAGGCAGAGGACTATGTACCAGATGAAGGAACAAGATAAAACCCCTGAAAAACAACTAAATGAAGTGGACAGAGGCAACCTTCCAGAAAAAGAATTCAGAATAATGATAGTGAAGATGACCCAGGACCTCAGAAAAAGAATGGAGGCAAAGATCGAGAAGATGCAAGAAATGTTTAACAAAGACCTAGAAGAATTAAAGAATAAACACCTAGAAGAATTAAAGAACACACAAACAGAGATGAACAATACAATAACTGAAATGAAAAATACACTAGAAGGAATCAATAGCAGAATAATTGAGGTAGAAGAATGGATAAGTGACTTGGAAGACAGAATGGTGGAATTCACTGCCACAGAACAGAATAAAGAAAAAAGAATGAAAAGAAATGAAGAGAGCCTAAGAGACTTCTGGGACAACATTAAACACACCAACATTTGCATTATAGGGGTCCCAGAAGGAGAAGAGAGAGAGAAAGGACCTGAGAAAATATTTGAAGAGATTAGAATTGAAAACTTCCCTAACATGGGAAAGGAAATAGCCACCCAAGTCCAGGAAGCACAGAGAGTCCCAGGCAGGATAAACACAAGGATAAACATGCTGAGACACATAGTAATCAAACTGACAAAAATTAAAGACAAAGAAAAATTATTGAAAGCAACAAGGGAAAAATGACAAATAACATACAAGGGAACTCCCATAAGGTTAACAGCTGATTTCTCAGCAGAATGTCTACAAGCCAGAAGGGAGTGGCACGATATATTTAAAGTGATGAAAGGGAAGAACCTACAACCAAGATTACCCAGCCAGGATCTCATTCAGATTCAATGGAGAAATCAAAAGCTTTACAGACAAGCAAAAGCTAAGAGAATTCAGCACCACCAAACCAGCTCTACAACAAATGCTAAAGGAACTTCTCTAAGTGGGAAACACAAGAGAAGAAAAGGACCTACAAAAACAAACCCATAACAACTAAGAAAATGGTAATAGGAACATACATATTGATAATTACCTTAAATGTGAATGGATTAAATGCTCCAACCAAAAGACACAGGCTAGCTGAATGGATACAAAAACAATACCCATATATATGCTGTCTACAAGAGACCCATTTCAGACCTGGGGACACATACAGACTGAAAGTGAGGGGATGGAAAAAGATATTCCATGCAAATGGAAATCAAAAGAAAGCTGGAGTAGCAATACTCATATCAGATAAAGTAGACTTTAAAATAAAGAATGTTACAAGAGACAAGGAAGGACACTACAGAATGATCAAGGGATCAATCCAAGAAGAAGATATAACAATTATAAATATATATGCACCCAACATAGGAGCACCACAATACATAACGCAACTGCTAACAGCTATAAAAGAGGAAATTGACAGTAACACAATAGTGGGGGACTTTAACACCTCACTTACACCAATAGACAGATCATCCAGAGAGAAAATTAATAAAGAAACACAAGCTTTAAATGACACAATAGACCAGGTAGATTGAATTGATATTTATAGGACATTCCATCCAAAAACAGCAGATTATACTTTCTTCTCAAGTGCACATGGAACATTCTCCAGAATAGATCACAGCTTGGGTCACAGATCAAGCCTCGGTAAATTTAAGAAAATTGAAATCATATCAAGCCTCTTTTCCGACTGCAAAGCTATGAGATTAGAAATCAATTACAGGGAAAAAAAAGTAAAAAAACACAAACATATGGAGGCTAAACAATACATTACTAAATAACCACTAGATCACTGAAGAAATCAAAGAGGAAATCAAAAAATACCTAGAGACAAATTACAATGAAAACATGACAATCCAAAACCTATGGGATGCAGCAAAACAGTTCTAAGAGGGAAGTTTATATCAATACAAGCCTACCTCAAGAAACAAGAAAAATCTCAAACAATCTAAACTTACACCTAAATAAACTAGAGAAAGAAGAACAAACAAAACCCAAAGTTAGTAGAAGGAAAGAAATCATAAAGATCAGAGCAGAAATAAATGAAATAGAAACAAAAATTACAAAACTGAAAATGTTCTTTATGTTAATTTGCATAGTTAAATACTAATATGGCTGCAAACACAAAACATCTTGTATTTTTTACAGTGGCATTTTGATAAAATGTTGGAAGGTAGGGCAGGAACATCACAATTTGCCAAAAAAAGATGGAAAAAGAAAGTTTATAGAGAAAGTGGCAAGCATATGGTGCGCCATAACATATCCTCAACCCAAGTCACCAGTAAGGACATCTAAAAATATGTTATTCAGCCAACATAATACTCAATGGTGAAACCCTGAAATCCTTCCTGCTAAATTCTGGAACAGTAGGTGGATGCCTACTCTCACCACTTCTATTCAACATAGTATTGGAAGTGCTAGCCACAGCAATCAGGGAAGAAAAATAAATAAAAGGTATCCAAATTGGAAGGGAAGAGGTAAAATTGTAATTATATGCAGATGACATGATACTATATATAGAAAACCCTAAAGACTCCATGCAAAAACTATTAGAATGAATAAATGCATTCAGCAAGGTAGCAGGATACAATATTAATATACAGAAATCTGTTTTATTTCTTTACACTAAAAATGAAATATCAGAAAGAGAAAGTGAAAAAAACAATCCCATTTAAAATTGTGTCAAAAAAAAAAAAAAGCCTAGGAATAAACCTAACCAAGGAGGTGAAAGTTCTATATGCTAAAAAGTGTAAAATATTGATAAAGGAAATTGAAGGTGATTCAAAGAAATAGAAAGATTGGAAGAATTAATACTATTAAAATGGTCATAGTACCCAAAGCAATCTACAGATTTAATGTGATCTCTATCAAGTTACCTATGATATTTTTCACAGAACGAGAACCAATAATCCTAAAGTTTATATAAACCTACAAAAGACCTAGAATTGCCAAAGCAATCCTGGGGAAAAAAAGCAAAGCTGGAGGCATAACCCTTCCACACTTCAGAATTACTACAAAGCTACAGTAATCAAAACAGTGTGGCCTTGGCACAAAAACAGACATATAGATCAATGGAACAGAATAGAGAGTCCAGAAATAAACGCATACACTTATGGTCAGTTTATTTTTGACAAAGGAGGCAAGAATATACAATGGAGAAGACGGTCTTTTCATCAAATGGTGTTGGGAAAGCTGGACAACCTCATGTAAATCAATGAGATTAGAACACTCCCTCACTTCATATGCAAAAATAAACTCAAAATGGTTTAAAGACCTAAATATAAGACATGACACCATGAAACTCCTAGAAGAGAACACAGGCTAAACATTATCTGACATAAATCATAGTAATTGTGTTCCATTGTGTGTGTGTGTGTGTGTGTGTGTGTGTGTATGGAATGGAACATTACTGAGCATTTAGCATTCAGAGATTGCTAAATAAGAAAGAGATGCCAACATCTATGAAAGCAGACTACTTTAGAACAATGGAGTATTGGAACATTGGAACAATGGAACATTATTCAGCCATAAAAAAGTATGAAATATTGCCATTTGCAGCAACATGAATGGATCTAGAGAATATCATACTAAATGAAGTAAGTCAGCCAAAGAAAGACAAATACTATATGATATCACTTATATGTGTAATCTAAAAAGTAATACAAAAGAAATTATTTTAAAAAACAGAAACAGACTCACAGACATAGAAGACAAACTTATGGCTACCAAAGGGGAAAGGGAGGGATAAATTAGGAGTATGAGATTAACAGATACACACTACTATATATAAAACAGATAATCAACAAGGATTTACTGTATAACCCAGAGAATATTCAATATCTTGTAATAACCTATAATGGAAAATAATCTGAAAAAATATATGTATTTGTGTGTGTGTGTGTGTATGAATCAATTTGCTGTATACCTGAAACTAACACAATATTGTAAATAAGCTATACTTCAATTAATAAAAGTTATTAAAAGCTATTAGGAATAACTGGAGAATCCCATAGCCTATTTCTTCTTTGACCATGAATTCTTGGTTTGCAATTGAAAAAAATATCACTCAGTAGGGTCCTGGAAATGCTGGAAGAATTAGGGAACACTTGGTAAAAGACACAATAATTCAGCAATAGTTTAGCATTACTCTGAGATTAGTGTACTTGGGAAACAGAATGAAATTTACATTATCCCAATTTTGATAGAAGAAAAACTGAAAAGAGAAATAGTAAATTGTTAACTAATTCTTTATAGTATTTTCTGTCTCTCAAAGACATTTCATACAGCGTATTTCCTTTGGTCCTCACAACAGGGCAAATAAATAGGGATTATTATCTCTAATTTAAAAAAGCAAATATAAAAGATTGTTCAGGTTTCCTACATTCATTAGTTTTGCTGTTACTTTTACCCAGTAACTGAACATAGTAAATTTTTAATCATAACAAAGTAAGCCTGAAAGTTTGTGCTATTTGCAATTCACTCAAAGCTTGCATTTGTCTTAAAATGGTATCAAAAAGACAGTCTAAATTAAGCAAATGGGATTTTTATTTTATTTCATTTTAACTGAATTCTATTTTCTTCCATGCCCACACCACCTCAATCGAGACCAATCCTCCCATAGCAATAGCAGAAAGCTCTTGCCTTACTTGGTTAGAAATAAGTTTAAAAGCTTATATCTGGGCAATATTTGAAGTAGTCTGCTTTCATAGATGTTGGCATCTCTTTCTTATTTAGCAGTCTCTGAATAGAGTTTAATTTTCTTTTCAGACCACTTTGGTCTAAGAGTTTGGAAACCTGTGTTTGGGTAAGGTACAGTGTTTCTTCTAGCATCCACAGATTTTTATGCCAAGAAGCTTGTTAAACCTAACTTCTCAATCTGAGGCATTCCTTCTAAGCAAGTGCAAAACTACACTTTGGCAAAGTATCTTGGGTCCGACAGCTGTAAGCTAGAGTGTGATTGCAGTAGCTTATACATAGCAGAAAGGAGGCAAAGAAAGGGCTGGAGCCAAGGCAAAACTGGAAATCCATAAATTTCATTTATGTCATTAAAGTTTAAAGCATCTATGTAAAGCATTTTATTAAGAAATTTTTTTTTCCATTTTCTACCAAACTTCAGTCATCTCCTTCATTCGTATACATAGTCTATTAGTCATCAAATTCTACTCATCTTACCTACTTTGTATGTCCCCAGTTCATTTGCTTCTCAGCATTTCCACTGTCATTACTCTTATCCAAGCCAATACCACCTCTGTCATAACTATTGCAATGGCCTCCAAACTGGCCTACTGATCTCTACTCTGACCCCTTCCTATTTACGCTCCACACTTCTGCAATACTGACCTTTTAAAAAAGACCTATGTTTTTCATGCCTCCACACCATCCCAGCTCCTGCCATACTTAAAACCTTTAAATAACATTTCACTGCTCTAACATAAAAATAATCTTTCTTAATATAACCTCCAGGCCATGCTTGGCCTCCTTTGTGCCTGCATCTGCAATACCTTCTTTGCACCAAGCTCCTCTGCAGTTCCTCTGCTCCAGCCAGAGTAACTCCATGTGTATTTATATGTGCATTTTCTATGCTTGTATCCCTACAATAATAATTTTGTGGATACCAACTAAATCACTCTTTTGTACCATCTTCCCCACTATTTTTAAGTTAACAATCATAGTGTCCTTTAAATCTCAAATATAATTTCCTCAGATAAGCCCTGTCTGACCCCTCAGACAATGCCAGTCACCTGTTACATATTCTCATAACACATATAACTTTTCTTCATAGTTCCTACTAGAGATCTGACTTTACATTTTGTATGTGTGATAATTTGATTTCTCTGTCTCTCTAGATTGCAAGTTTCATAAAGGCAAAAGCTATATCAATTTTGCTTGTCATTGTATCCCCAGATTCTAGCACATTACCTGACACATAGCTGATGACAAAGTGATGAATACCACTAACTGCTGTATGTGACCTATTACAAATCATGTAAGTTCTCTGTGCTACAGTTTCTTCATCTGTAGAAGGTAGATGTAGGAAATGACTAGTAAAATTAGCTTACTAATACATTAAAAGATGCAAAATACTTAATGGAACTGGTGTGATAAAGGGAGCCATACCAATTAGGGTGAGTGTGATACTTTTAGGATGGTGTTACCAGAAGAAAAGTTACTGGTTTTGTGGTCAAAAGCAGGAACATGCAGTTATTGATCAATTACTCTGTGTCAGGCTCTATGCTTGGCACTTTATATGCACTATCTTAGTGAATTTTCATAGTTTGAAGTTTGCAGAGCCAATCTGCTTGGGACATATAAAGAAAAGAATATGTTCCTCTCTCTTTCTGCCTCTCTGTCTAAATATGTTCTCAGACAGCAATGCAGTCTAAAATATTACCAAGCAGCCCCATCCACCAGAGGGCAGACAGCAGAAGCAAGAAGAACTACAATCCTGCAGCCTGCAGAACAAAAACCACAATCACAGAAAGGTAGACAAAATCAAAAGGCAGAGGATTATGTCCCAGATGAAGGAACAAGATAAAACACCAGAAAAACAACTAAATAAGTGGAGATAGGCAACCTTCCAGAAACAGAATTCAGAATAATGATAGTGAAGATGATCCAAGACCTTGGAAAAAGAATGGAGGCAGAGATCGAGAAGATGCAAGAAATGTTTAACAAAGACCTGGAAGAATTAAAGAACAAACAAACACAGATGAATAATATAATAACTGAAATGAAAACTACACTAGAAGGAATCAATAGCAGAATTACTGAGGCAGAAGAATGGATAAGTGACCTGGGAGACAGAATGGTAGAAATCACTGCCATGGAACAGAATAAAGAAAAAAGAATGAAAAGAAATGAAGACAGCCTAAGAGACCTCTGGGACATTAAATGCACCAACATTCACATTATAGGGGTCCCAGAAGGAGAAGAGAGAGAGAAAGGACCCAAGAAAATATTTGAAGAGATTATAGTCGAAAACTTCCCTAACATGGGAAAGGAAATGGTCACCGAAGTGCAGGAAGCACGGAGTCCCAGGCAGGATAAACCCAAGGATGAACACGCTAAGACAGATAGTAATCAAATTGACAAAAATTAAAGACAAAGAAAACATATTAAAAGCAACAAGGGAAAAATGACAAATAACATACAAGGGAACACCCATAAGGTTAACAGCCGATTTCTTTCTCAGCAGAAACTCTGCAAGCCAGAAGGGAGTGGCACGATATATTTAAAGCCATGAAAGGGAAGAACCTACAACCAAGAATACTCTACCCAGCAAGGCTCTCGTTCAGATTTGATGGAGAAATCAAAAGCTTTACAGACAAGCAGAAACTAAGAGAATTCAGCACCACCAGACCAGCTTTGCAACAAATGCTAAAGGAACTCCTCTAGGCAGGAAAGAGACTAGCAACTTAAAACAACCTTGTACATATATAGACTGCTATATCAAAACCTCATGGGAACAGCAAACCCCAAAACTACAATAGATACACAAACAAAAAAGAAAAAGTAACCCAAACACAACACTAAAGATGGTCATCAAACCACAAGAGAAGAGAACAAAACAGGATGGAAAGAAAAAAGACCTACAAAAACAAACCCAAAACAATTAAGAAAATGACAATAGGAACACACATATCGATATTTACCTTAAATGTAAATGGATTAAATGTGCCAACCAAAAGACATACACTGGCTAAATGGATATGAAAACAAGACCTGTATACATGCTGTCTACAAGAGACCCACCTCAGACCTAGGGACACATACAGACTGTAAATGAGGGGATGGAAGAAGGTATTCCATTCAAATGGAAATCAAAAGAAAGCTGGAGTAGCAATACTCATATCAGAAAAAATAGACTTAAAAATTAAGACTGTTAAAAAAGACAATGAAGGACACTACATAAAAATCAAGGGATCAATCCAAGAAGAAGATAAAACAATTGTAAACATATATGCATCCAACATAGGAGCACCTGAATATATAAAGCAAATACTAACAGCCATAAAGAGAGAAATTGACAGTAACACAATAATAGTGGGTGACTTTAACACCCCACTTTCATCAATGTACAGATCATACAGACAGAAAATCAATAAGGAAACACAGGCCTTAAATGACATATTAGATCAGATGGACTTAATTGATATTTATAGATCATTTCATCCAAAAGCAGAAGAATACACATTCTTCTCAAGGGCACACAGAACATTCTCCAGGATTGACCACATCCAGGCCACAAAGCGAGCCTCAGTTAATTTAAGAAAATTGAAATCATATCAAGCATCTTTTCTGAACACAGCGCTATGAGATTAGAAATAAACTACAAAAAAAAAAACCTATAAAAACACAAACACATGGAGGCTAAACAATATGCTACTAAATAACCAATGGATCACTGAAGAAATAAAAGAGGAAATCAAAAAAACCTAGAGACAAATGAAAATGAAAGCACAATGATCCAAAACCTATGGGATGCAGCAAAAGCAGTTCTAAGAGGGAAGTTTATAGCAATAAAATGTTACTTCAGGAAACAAGAAAAATCTCAAATAAACAACTTAACCTTACACCTAAAGCAACTAGAGAAAGAAGAACAAACAAAACAGAAAGTTAGTAAAAGGAAATAAATCATAAAGATCAGAACAGAAATAAATGAAATAATGACAAAGAAGACAATAGCAAAGATCAATGAAACTAAAAGCTGGTTCTTTGAAAAGATAAACAAAATTGATAAACCTTTAGCCAGACTCATCAAGAAAAAAAGGGAGAGTACTCAAATCAATAAAATTAGATATGAAAAAGGAGAAGTTACAACTGACACCACAGAAATTCAAAGGATCATAAGAGACTACTATATGCAACTGTATGCTAATAAAATGGACAACCTGGAAGAAATGGACAAATTCTTAGAAACGTACAGACTCCCAAGACTGAACCAGGAAGAATTAGAAAATATGAACAGACCAATCACAAGCACTGAAATTGAAACTGTAATTTAAAAACTCCCCACAAACAAAAGTCCAGGACCTGATGGGTTCACAGGTGAATTCTATCAAATATTTAGAGAAGAGCTAACACCTATCCTTCTCAAACTGTTCCAAAAAACTGCAGAGGAAGGAAAATCCCAAACTCATTCTATGAGGCCACCATCACCCTGAGAGAAAAACCAGACAAAGATGTCACAAAGAAGGAAAACTACAGGCCAATATGACTGACGAGCATAGATGCAAACATCCTCAACAAAATACTAGCAATTCAAATCCAACAGTACATTAAAAGGATCATACACCATGATCAAGTGGGATTTATCCCTGGGATGCAAGGATTTTTCAATATCTGTAAATCATTCAGGGTGATAAACCACATCAACAAACTGAAGAATAATAACCATATGATCATCTCAATAGATGCAGAAAAAGCTTTTGACAAAATTCAACACCCTTGTATGATAAAAACTCTCCAGAAAGTGGGCATAAAGGGATCCTACCTCAACATAATAAAGGCCATATACGACAAACCTACAGCTAGCATCATACTTAACAGTGAAAAGCTGAAAGCATTTCCTCTAAGATCAGGAAGAAGACAAGGATGCCCACTCTCACCACTTTTATTCAACATAGTTTTGGAAGTCCTAGCCACGACCATCAGAGAGGAAAAAGAAATAAAAGGAATCCTAATTGGAAAAGAAGGAGTAAAACTGTCACTGTTTGCAGATGACATGATACTATACATAGAGAATCCTAAAGATGCCACCAGAAAACTACTAGAGCTCATCAATGAATCTGGCAAAGTTGCAGGCTACAAAATTAATACACAGAAATGTATTGCATTTCTATACAAGAACAATGAAAGATCAGAAAGAGAAATTCAAGAAACAACCCCATTTACCATTGCATCAAAAAGAATAAAATACCTAGGAATAAACCACCTAAGGAGACAAAAGACCTGTACTCCGAAAATTATAAGACACTGATGAAAGAAATCGAAGAAGACACAAACAGATGGAAAGATATACCATGTTCTTGGATTGGAAGAATCACTACTGTGAAAATGACTATACTACGCAAGGCAATCTACAGATTCAATGCAATCCCTATCAAGTTACCAATGGCATTTTTCACAGAGCTAGAACAAAAAAATCTTAAAATCTATACGGAGACATAAAAGACTTTGAATAGCCAAAGCAATCTTGAGAAAGAAAAATGGAGCTGGAGGAATCAGGCCCCTTGACTTCAGACTATACTACAAAGCTATAGTCATCAAAACAGTATGGTACTGGCACAAAAATAGAATTAAGGATCAATGGAACAGAATAGAAAGCCCAGAAATAAACCCACGCACCTATGGTCAATTAATCTATGACGAAGGAGGCAAGACTATACAACGGTGGAAAGACAGTCTCTTCAACAAATGGTGCTGGGAAAACTGGACAGCTACATGTAAAAGATGAAACTAGATCATTCTTTAACACCATGCACAAAAATAAACTCAAAATAGATTAAAGACCTAAATGTGAGACCGGACACTATAAAAGTCCTAGAGGAAAACATAGGCAGAACACTCTCTGACAAAAATCGCAGCAATATCTTTTCCAATCCGTCTCCCAGAGCAATGGAAATAAAAACAAAAATAAATGAATGGGACCTCATTAAACTCAAAAGCTTTTGCACAGCAAAGGAAGCCATAAACAAAATTAAAAGACAACCCACAGATTGGGAGAAAATATTTGCAAACAAAGCAACTGGCAAGGGATTATTCTCCAAAATTTACAAACAGCTCATGCAGCTTAATATCATCAAAACAAACAACCCAATTTAAAAAATGGGCAGAAGACCTAAATAGACATTTTTTCCCAAAAAGACATACAGATGGCCAAGAGGCACATGAAAAGATGTTCAACATCGCTAATGATCAGAGAAATGCAAATCAAAACTATAATGAGATATCACCTCACACAAGTCAAAATGGCTATCATCAAAAATCCACAAACAATAAATGCTGGAGAGGGTGTGGAGAGAAGGGTACCCTCCTACACTGTTGGTGGGAATGTAAATTGGTACAGCCTCTATGGAGAACAGGATGGAGGTTCTTTATAAAAGAGCTACCATATTACCCAGCAATCCCACTCCTGGGCATATACCCAGAGAAAAACATTTTTTGAAAGGATACATGCACCCCAATGCTCATTGCAGCACTGTTTACAGTAGCCAAGACATGGAAGCAACCTAAATGTCCATTGACAGAGGAATGGATAAAGAGTATGTGGTACACATATACAATGGAATATTACTCAGCCATAAAAAAGAATGAAATAATGCCATTTGCAGTAACATGGATGGACCTAGAGATTGTCATACTGAGTGAAGTAAGTCAGACAGAGAAAGAGAAATATCGTATGATATTGCTTATATGCAGAATATAAAAAGGAATGTTACAAATGAACATATTTACAAAACAGAAAAGGACTTGCAGACTTAGAGAACAAACTTATGGTTACCAGGGGGGAAGGGTGGAGGGAAGGGATAGTTAAGGAGTTTGGGACTGACATGTACACACTGCTATATTTAAAAAGGATAACCAATAAGGACCTACTGTATAGCACAGGGAACTCTGCTCAATGTTATGTGGCAGCCTGGATGGGAGGGGAGTCTGGGGGAGAATAGATACATGTATATATATGGCTGAATCGCTTTGCTGTGCGAATTGCTTTCCTGAAACTATCACAACATTGTTAATCGGATACACTCCAATATAAAATAAAAAGTTAAAAAAAAGAACTCTCCTAGTTAATAAATACATGTCAGCATGTTGAAAAAAAATCACCAAGCACTACACTATGTTCTAGCTATTAAGGAAATAACTAATCAAACTTTATAGCAGTTATTTCTGCATGTAACTTATATAAGTAGACCTAATTATGTACCATTGTCAATGTACCATTTTCAGTGCTAAATTTAACTTCTGTGTAACTCTTCTTTTTGCAGTCACTTTAATTAATGAATTAATTCTTAAATGTTTTTCAGGTCAGCTATTTCTCTCCTCATTTTACAGGTGAAAGAACAAAAACAATGAGATTTTCTTAATGTCATAGCTGAGTCACAAACCCCTCAATATAATGCACCTTGGGGATGTCAACTTTTCTAAGTCCTTCCAGGACAGCTTCAGTCAGCTTAGTAGTTCAATGTTATGATTGCTGTGACCTCAGAAAGCAGATGTGGTAGCAACATAGATGAAGAAACTCAAGTTCAGACACTGTAGTCAGGCTGTAGAACTTTTACTTCTCTTGGAATTAGTTCTTGGTAGCTGTAACATTGTGGTAAAACCATCTAGCACGGTGTGTTTAAATGAAGGCACATTTATGTCTCCTCCATGATTTAACAGTATTCATAAACAACCTTTATTTTATTAGAATACCAGATTTCTCCATCAACCAGGATTAGAAGCATTAAGTAGATACACAATGGGTGGCAGAATGTGCCATTGTTTATATTTGATATAAAAAATATTCTTATGATTTTTTTTAATCTGTGGACGAACAAATTGAACAGGGACTTAAGCTGCACAATTTACATAGCTGATTTCTATCCTATTTCTGACAGTTAAAATTTCCCCCAACTGGTCAAATAGGATGTTTCCTTGCAGTGTTATGTTGAGATGTTTGTGGAATGGAGAGCATGGGGAATAGTGCCATTTTACTTTGGAAAGGATATTCAGGACCACAACTGTTAAACTTGCTGAAAGTTTTTGTTTGTCTGGCTCCACATTTAGGCTGGCAACATATATCAATAGAGAGTTTCAAATCAGGAATTGCATTTTTCATTTACAAAAAGCAAATGTTTTTTCAAGACTATGTACTCGGCAACTCCTACACCTACCTCCTTTCTAGTTTTCTGTCCTAGTCAATGACCATAGAAGGTCGTAAAGGTGCACTATCCTTAAGAATCAAAGAAACAATGTTGGTCCCAGTAAAAATGACTTCAGACACTTTCAGGAGATTTTTCAACCACACCTATAAACAAAAGGAAAATTAAGAAATAACTTCTATTCAGCCAAAATAAAAGGTATTGGAAATCATATTCTCTTTTCCAATTCATTTTGATTAGTTAAGGGTTTTGTTCTGTTTTGTTTTGGCTGACTGTTAAGTTATAAATCTTTTGTATTTCATGGTGGAAATAACACTTGACATTAGACCTACTCACTTAACAAATTTTTAAGTGTATATTATACTATTGCTGACTATAGGTACAGCAGATCCCTAGAGCTAATTCATCTTGCCTTAATGAAATTTTATGCCATTTGACTACGTATGTTACTCAGCTATAAAAAAAGAATGAAAGTCTGCCATTTTCAGCAATATGAACGGACCTAGAAATATTATGCTTAGTGAAATAAGACAGCTTCAACAACAAAACAATTTTCTTATATATTTATAATAATGGTGGATGACAAGTGTAAAGATGAGACAAAAAGCTACTTTTTCTGACCTTCTTAAATTCTCAAAGAATTAAAAGGAAATGTCTAAGAAGCTACTTCCAGAAGTGAATCTTTTCATTTCAATAGAAAAGCATGAAATTTCTTGATAATATGGCCTCTTCTATCTAGACTATGTTTTCTATTCCAAGTTACATGGTTACTCCCCCCCAAAATGAAAAAATAATCAAAAGAATAGGAATTGTAGTTTTTAAAATAAAAATATCATCCTTATTGCTGTCTGTCTTTATTGCCATCTTCTCCTCTTGTCCTTTTTCTAGTTGGTCCTCAAATTGATTCAAAAACTTCTAAAAGCCTTTATGCTGCATCAGTCTTCTAGAATTGAAATGTTGTTGTTGACTGAATAAATATAATAAAGTGCTTGTTCAGTGCAAGAGCATGTCATAACCTTCAATGAGCTAAAACATGCTTCACAATGTAGTGAGGCATCAATAATTACTCCAAAACACATTAACTCCATTAAATGACTAAAATCTGACTATATTATAACAGCTAGAACATAAATATTTTCTTTTTTTGACAGTTATTATTTATTATGAAAACAATGCCAACCCTAAACATATTTTCTACTCTAATTTAAAATTCTTCTTTCAATGACCCCATTGCTATGACATTGATTTGATGTGTTCGACAATAGAAAAGATGAAAACATTACTTTGAGAACTGAAAAAAGATACAGAGTATCTTTTTTCAGTGACATAAACCTCATGAATTTCGTCAGTTGAGATAGTGTTTTAAAGCATAATGTCTGATAACCCAGTAGTTACCATTAACCTCTTGCACCTTAGGGAAAATTATATGTCAAGTTCTGTCTCAAAGGAGGAAAAGTTAGCTACATTTAAAGCAATAAGCAATTAAAGATTGAAAACTTTTACAATTTGTGGGAGTTAAGTAAGCAACCACAAGTTTTTATTTTAGCATAATCTTCTACTTTATTGAAAATCAGAGTCTACCTGACTACAATACAAAAGAGACACATTTCACTTCCCCCATAAAGCCTTTATTGGCCTGCCCCAGTCAATTCACTGTTTATTGGCTGCACTCTCCCAAATTTTTCTCATGCACTCATGTAACAAAAATTATTACCTAGTAACAGAAATTGTCAGTTTCCCTCATTGCACTGTAAGCCCCCTCCACCCAAGGAAGGACCATGTTCACTTCATCAGTATATCCTTAGCACATAGCAGTGTCTGACACATAATTCTGTTTAATTAAAAATAAGTGCTCTAGAGCCAATAAGATAAAGGAAGACTCACAAACACATTTTTACCTCTACTTCTTTTCCGTCTTCTGTATCTTTGTATGTGTATTTGTGTAAGTGTGTATGTATCTTTCTTTTTTCCTAGTTTAGTTGTTTTGATGGGACATTATAGAGGGGTGGTTTGGCTACATAAGGTAGCAAAGGTGAAGGATAATTTTCAGTAGTAGAGAAACAACAAAGATCAGGATTTCATGAAAACACAAAGTAAAAAGCAAACCTTTGAATACTTTCATGAGATAGAGTGGATAAACTATTGCTATATTCTTACCTTCTTATTTCTTATTTCTAGAAAAGAGATGTGCATCCTCCATTTGAAGTATCAATAAAAATTTTACATTGGACTCGAATAAATTCTTTGTTGTCCCTCTGAGATCCTTCCCCTCAGTCTACAAACATGACTAAGGTCCCCATATTTTTGTTTTTAAAATTCTCTCTCCTAAGTTAAGCTATCCTTCAAGTCACTACCACATCCTTTTTCTTTATTCTTCACCACATCATATCCTATAAGAGCAGTTTACACTTTCCTGAACTCTAAAACTCTACAAAAGGCAATATTTTAATTTCACTAAAGATCTAAATGCAATAATATCAACTTTTATCTTACGGTCTTATTTTAATGTCTCCCAGGCATTTCAAACATAACATGGCCCAAATTCTAACATATCTAAATATCCAAATATGATCTGTCCCATCATTCCCTATCTATATTAGTGGCATCCCAATTTTTGTTTACCTAGGCTAGAAAAACTTCATTTGCAATGACAAATTCAATAATCGAGTATTACTCTTCTAATTTTATAAAGACATTTTCTCACAAAATGAATATTTTTCTGCCAAAAATACAACTTGAAATGATTTGTTTTGGCTGGATAATCCATTGTAGAGTGGCTACTCCACACATTTGAACTGGGCAGTTCAAAAATCCCCATGCTTCTTTCCCTATCATGGTGAGAAAATAACAAATCTGAATTGACCAATGGCATGGCAAATTTTCAAATATGATGGAAACAGAAAATATGAATGTGAAAAATACTTTTCAGAATGTTTTCTAAACAATTTACCACTATTAGTCATGTTTCTATCAACAGAAGAAAGGACAAACATGATATGGTTTATTCATGTAATACAATAATATTCATCAATAAAAAAAAACACATTACTAACACATGCACAACTATGGTTGATTCTCAAAAACATTATGCTGAGTGAAAGAAGACTTACACAAAAAAGTATAAATGTATGATTACATTTATGTGGCATTCAAGTAAATGCACACCAAATATATAGTGGACCAAAAAATCAGAACAGTGTTGCTTTTGGCAGGTGAGGGTATAGTTAAATTGGAAAGGCACAAGTGGAAAATTTAGGGGATCATGGTAATGCTCTATATCTTGACAAACATTTGATATACATAGCTATATGCATTTGCCAATACATACAATAGAATGGTACACTTTACCTTAAAAGGAAAAATAAGAGAAAAAATAAAACATTTACATCTAATTAACTATACACAATCTGAGGGATTTAGGCAAAAGTGTAGTAAATGTCTGCAACTTACTGTTTAATGCTTCAAAATATAAGATGAATTATGGATAGATAGAAGGATATTTAGAGAGACTGATGTGTAGATAAAACCTAATAGTAAAATGTAAATGATAGGATCCAGGAGGTGGAAACATGAGTGCTCACTCTATAGGTATTTCAACATTTTTACATGTTTTAAATTTTTCAGATTAAAACGTTGAAATACATAAAAGAAAAATCATCCTAAAAATTGATTTTGGACACATGCTTGGAACATTTAACCACCAATATATGTTTTATTGTGGTAAGAACACTTACCATAAGATCTACCCTCTTAAAACATTTTAAGTGTATACAGAATTGTTAACTATAGGCACTATGTTGTTCAGTAAATCTCCAGAATTTATTCATGGCACATAACTGAAGCTTTATAACTACTTGAACAATAACTTTCCATTTTTCCCTCTTCCCAGATCCTGGCAACCACTGTTCTACTCTCTTCTATGAGTTTGACTATTTCAGATATCTCATATAAGTGGAATCATGAAGTATTTTCTTTCTGTGACTGGCTTATTTCATTTAGTATAATGTCCTCCAGGTTCATCCATGCTGTTGCATATGGCAGGATTTCCTTTTTTCAAGGCTGAATAATATTTCATTGTATATACATACTACATTTTCTTTATCCATTCATCATTGATAGACACTTAGGTTGTTTCCATATCTTGGCTATTGTGAATAATGCTCCAATGAACATGGTAGTGCAGATATTTCTTCGAGAACCTGATTTCAATTCTTTTGAATATATATACAGAAGTAGGATTGCTGGATCATATGGTAGTTCTATTTTTAGTTTTTTGAGGAAACTCCAAACTGTTTTCATAGTGGCTGCACCAATTTACATTCCACAGTCAATAGAGGTTCCAATTTCTCCACATTCTTGCCAACACTTATCTTTTATTTTTTTATTTATTTTTTTTTATCTTTTATTTTTTTTATAATAGTCATCCAACAAGACATACAAATGGCCAACAGATTTATGAAAAGGTACTCAACATTACTAACCTCAGTGAAATGAAAATCAAAACTTCAATAAATCATCACCAATATTAATAGGATAACTTAATATATATTTGGTAGTGGCATCATTTTGCAGTATTTTGTCCTCAAAAAATTTCCCTCCATTTAAAGATACAGTACACTAGGATCAGTGTCATATGCTATATAATAAATATAAAGACTTCTATACTTCATTGTGCCAATTTAATATGTGTATTTTTTCACTGTGTAAACTTGGTCCCTTTTTCACTGTTATGGAAAACCAAATACCTTTTCAGGAATGTGATTAGTTCTTCACTACCATCTTTCCACAAGCTTAGGACCAAAAACAAAGTGAGCTGGATTCCTGCTGCTATCTTAGTAAGTTTCATTGACATCATCCATGGGATTTTGACTTCAAGTACTTCATCTCCTTATGTGACTAGATTTATTCCTTTGCCTTTCTCTCTGATTAGCAGTACACATGTGTGTTTGTATGAACACACAAGACATGAGCACACATAGTTAAATATACATACACCTTTGTGACAACATACATGACTATACACATAGTTAGCCACTTTCAAATACAGTATAGCTCTCTAATAAAGCTGAAGCTTCTAAGTATATTAGCTAAGATGAAATACCAGGAATAAAATTTACCCTTTTGCTTAAAAAAAAGTAAAAACCAGAGAAGACCAGCAGTTTTCAGAGAATGACTATCAAATAAAGATAGTCACCCACTAAGGTATGGGAAAAAACTAAATTAGCTCTACTATTTCTGCCTGGAGAGAATTTGCAGGTCATAGTACAGGGACAATAACCCCAAGAAGAGCCCAGGGATCCCCCTGAGTTGAGGAGAGAAATGTGAGGGTCCAAATACACAAAGGGGCCTAGAGTTTGCAAGAAAGAATAACGTAGAGAAGAGAGAGAGCTTGGAACATCTATAGAGTGTTAGCCTTGAGTCTTCAACCTGAGTGCTTATTAGTGCATGCATGTGAAGAAACTACCCAAAACCAGGGAAAGAACCACCTGAAAGAACCACCAGGGAAAACCACCATCATAGTTAAAAATCCTTGGAGCTCAAAATGGGCGAGATACAGTTTGTTTTCAAACCAACCAAAGTAGAAAACTCAGTATGTCCTGGGACATTGGGTAGAGTATTCAAAAGTGTACTACCTCTGTAATGGGGAAAATTAGCCCTAGATTAAAAGCTGTTATGTCCCCATGCAACAAAGTCTGAAAACAGACTTTTAAAAAATCACACTGTTTCCAAGTAAGTTAACTGCATCCCAGAACAAAGCTTATAAAGATGGGAATACAAAAATATCCAGCAACCAATAAGGTAAAATCACAGCATCTGGCAAAGAAGCAGGAAAATAGGACCCATCATGAGAAAAAAAAAATCAATTAAGAAAAAACTCAACCTAAAGTGACACAGATGATAGACTTATAGGAAAGGGCATTAAATGAGTTTTTATAAGTTCTTTTCACATATTGAAGAGGTGGGGTAAAGATTAAGCATATTAAATAAGGATATGAAAGATATTTTAAATGATATATCTGGAAGATATTTAAAAATACTTATTGAAATTATAGACATGAAAAATACTATAAATGATTTGAAAACTTACATGGAATAGAATAAACAGCAGATTAGACACTACAGAAGAAATGACTTGTGAATTTGAAGACACTCCCAACAATGTTGAAGAATCTGCCCACAATGAAATAGAGAAAAAAGATGAAACAAAAAGAAAAACAACATCAATGAGCTGAGATAAAAGTTCAAATGGCCTAAACATATGTGTAATTGGATTCTCCAAAGTGGGAAAGAGAAAGGGAATGGGAAAGATATTAGAAGAAGTAATAGGCAAATATATTCCAAATTTAGTAAAAAAATATAAAGGCATGAATCTAAGATGTTCAACAAATCTCAAATACAAGAAACATGAAGTAAACTACCAGCAAGGTATATGGTTACCAATTTGTTTAAAACCAGTGATAAAGAAAATATCTCAAACATAGCCAGAGAAAAAATATGAACAATGTATAAAAAAACAAAGTTAAGAATTAAAGCCAGCTTCTCAGCAGAATCAAAGCACAATAGAAGAAAATGGAGTGATATCTCTAAAGTACTGAAAGAAAAAAATTCAAAATAAAATTCTATACCAATAAAAATATCTCAAAAATGAAGGCAAAAGAAAGATTTTTTAAGATAGAAAGGTGAAAGAATTAATCTCCAGCAGCACTACAAAGAATGCTAAACGAAGTCCTTCTGGCAGAAGGAAACTAATAACAGATGGAAATATAGATCTATCTTCCTCCTAGGATAGTAAGGATTAAATGAGATAAAATATGCAAACTACTTGGACATTGCCTGGCATATTGGCAGCCCTTAATGTATGTTATCTATACTGATAATAACAATTATTATTATTCAAGGGAATACAAATTATGTACAGAAATTATCTCTTTGGTCACATAGCCCACTGACTCCACCCATATCTCCCAGACTTTTCACAAGTATTTCTTGATGGGTTCCCTTTTGTTCTGGACGCCCTAATTGAAACAATCAATGAATGTATCCCCATTTGTAAAGCACTTGGGTCTCTAAAACCCCCAAATTTTCCTCTCAAATAAACACTGAACTGTCACCATCCCTACAATATGGTACAAAAATACCTTAATTAAGATCATAAATTCTATTCAAGTACTCTGTTTTTCTTTGAATATGTATGTGCCTTAATTCTAAGTTTATAGGTGACTATCAGGTTTAATGTTAATAATAAGCATATGATTGTCCATTTATTCACAGATTAGTATTTACCAGGTATTTCACACCCAATTTCTCATTCAATCTCCAGCTCAATCCTGTGGGTGGAAAGTATTATTACAACCACTTTACAGGTAAGGAAACTGAGGTTTAGAGAAGTTAAATAATTTGCCTATGGTCACATAGTTATTGAATGATGGAACCCAGATTCACACTCAAATCTATGTGGCTTTAAAGTTCAGGTCTTAACTAATCCACGATGCTGCCTGAAAGAAAATGGAATGAAGAGACAAGGTACCTATGCAGAGAAGCAAATGCAGGCTAGAGAACATATACAGGCTAGAGAGGGATACAAAAAGGAGCAATGTCCTTCTCTACAATCCATAAAAAAGGAAAGAAATATTGGCTATGTGGATTGGAAAATTATAGTGATAATAGTCTAATCTCCCTCTTTGTCACATAAAGGGAAATAGGAGTTGAAAGAGTGGACATGGATTGGCCAAGGTAACATGTCTATATAATAACGGAACAGGGTATGGAGCCTAAGTGTCTTAGATTCCAGACCAGCTCCTACAACCATATGTAGGGAAGTGTGTGAAAATCTTCATTTCATACCCTTCATTCAAGCTAAAAGCAGAAATTAGCAATCTAGCATAATTTATGTGACATAGACAGATGTATTTTTGTAGCTGATACACCCTTGTTTAAAATCAAATGAATTATTGTAAAAAAGATAAAACAGTTTTGTCAATATAGATGCAAATATTAAAGGAAAATGATTTATGGAGGGGAATTCAATCAGTTATTGGAAAACTCTTGAGACTCTGGTCACCGAAGCTCTCTGAACTACTCTAAAATACACTAAACATATATCTGAAAGTAATATAAACGTATATCTTCAAAAGTGGTTACTAGCTTCAGCTAAATGAATGAATCTCTAATTGATGGATTTCAGGCACTAGAAGGGGATGGTAGGAAATATTTAAGGGTATAGGGCAATGCTGTTCAACAGAAATAAAATACAAATCAATAAGTAATTTTAAGTTTTCTGCTAGTCACATTTAAAAAGTAAAAATGAACAAGCTAAGATTAAATTGAGTAACGTAATTTATTTATCCCAACCTACATAAAATATATCAACATGTATGAATAATTAATATATAATATTATTAAATGAGATATTTCATATTGCTTTTCTGCACTAAGACCTTACACATTACAATTTGGGTCCTACATTTAAATGAGAAATACACAATATGTACTTAGATTTCATAAAATTTACAGTTGAAAAAGTAGCTGCACATATGCAAATTGTTCCAAATTTAATTCAGTTTTCCAATAACTGAATCAAATCCCCCGCAGGTCCTTTAATATTGGTATACACGTTAACAAAATAATTTAATCTTTTTTGGAAGAATTTTATTTTAAACAGCAGCATATCAGTTTCAAAATTATTTTCTGTCAATGTTAAGTAAATTCATTAATTCGTGGGTCAATTCAGCATTAACATCAAAGTCAAAAGGATATTGCATTCTTCAAAATTTTCTTGTAGATTTTAAGCCTAACTTATGTAATACTAATAATTAAAATCTTCATATTCATCCATGTTAGAAAAAATTATATAAAATAATTATATTAATTTTTGAGAGGGCAGACAGCAGAAGCAAGAAGAAATACAATCCTGCAGCCTGTGGAAAGAAAACCACATTCACAGAAAGACAGACAAGATGGAAAGGCAGAGGGCTATGTATCAGATGAAGGAACAAGATAAAACCCCAGAAAAACAACTAAATGAAGTGGAGATAGGAAACCTTCCAGAAAAAGAATTCAGAATAATGATAGTGAAGATGCTCCAGGACCTTGGAAAAAGAATGGAGGCAAAGATCGAGAAGATGCAAGAAATGTTTAACAAAGACCTAGAAGAATTAAAGAACAAACAAACAGAGATGAACAATAATACAACTGAAATGAAAACTACACTAGAAGGAATCAATAGCAGAATAACTGAGGCAGAAGGACGGATAAGTGACCTGGAAGACAGAATGGTGGAATTCACTGCTGCGGAACAGAATAAAGAAAAAAGAATGAAAAGAAATGAAGACAGCCTAAGAGACCTCTGGGACAACATTAAACGTAACAACATTCGCATTATATGGGTCTCAGAAGGAGAAGAGAGAGAGAAAGGACCCGAGAAAATATTTGAAGAGATTATAGTTGAAAACTTCCCTAACATGGGAAAGGAAAGAGCCACCCAGTCCAGGAAGTGCAGAGAGTCCCATACAGGATAAACCCAAGGAGAAACACGCCGAGACACATAGTAATCAAACTGGCAAAATTTAAAGACAAAGATAAATTATTGAAAGCAGCAAGGGAAAACCGACAAATAATATACAAGGGAACTCCCATAAGGTTAATGCAGATTTCTCAGCAGAAACTCTACAAGCCAGAAGGGAGTGGCATGACATATTTAAAGTGATGAAAGGGAAGAACCTACAACCAAGATTACTCTACCCGGCAAGGATCTCATTTAGATTTGATGGAGAAATCAAAAGCTTTACAGACAAGCAAAAGCTAAGAGAATTCAGCACCACAAAACCAGCTCTACAACAAATGCTAAAGGAACTTCTCTAAGTGGGAAACACAAGAGAAGAAAAGGACCTACAAAAACAAACCCAAAACAATTAAGAAAATGGTCATAGAAATATACATATCAATAATTACCTTAAACGTGAATGGATTAAATGCTCCAACCAAAAGACACAGGCGCTCTGAATGAATACAAAAACCAGACCCACATATATGCTGTCTACAAGAGACCCACTTCAGGCCTAAGGACACATACAGATTGAAAGTGAGGGGATGGAAAAAGATATTCCATGCAAATGGAAATCAAAAGAAAGCTGGAGTAGCAATACTCATATCAGATAAAATAGACTTTAAAATAAAGAATGTTACAAGAGACAAGGAAGGACACTACATAATGGTCAAGGAATCAATCCAAAAAGAAGATATAACAATTATAAACATATATTCACCCAACATAGGAGCACCTCAATACATAAGGCAACTGCTAACAGCCATCAAAAAGGAAATCGACAGTAACACAAGAAGAGTAGGGGACTTTAACACCTCACTTATACCAATGGACAGATCATCCAAACAAAAAATTAAAAAGGAAACACAAGCTTTAAATGACACAATACACCAGATAGATTTAATTTATATCTACAGGACATTCCAACCAAAAACAGCAGATTAAACTTTCTTCTCAAGAGCACACGGAACATTCTCTAGGATAGATCACACCTTGGGTCACAAATCAATCCTCAGTAAACTTAAGAAAATTGAAATCATATCAAGCATCTCTTCTGACCACAACGCTATGAGATTAGAAATCAGTTACAAGGAAAAAAATGTAAAAAACACAAACACATTGGAGGCTAAACAATACGTTACTAAATAACCAAGAGATCACTGAAAAAATCAAAGGAAATCAAAAAATACCTAGAGACAAATGACAATGAAAACACGATGATCCAAAACCTATGGGATGCAGCAAAAGCAGTTCCAAGAGGGAAGTTTAGAGCAATACAAGCCTACCTCAAGAAACAAGAAAAATCTCAAATAAACACTCTAACATTACGCCTAAAGGAACTAGAGAAAGAAGAACAAACAAAACCCAAACTTAGTAGAAGGAAAAAAATCATAAAAATCAGAGCAGATATAAATTAAATAGAAAAAAGAAAACAATAGCAAAGATCAATAAAACTAAAAGCTGGTTCTTTGAGAAGATGAACAAAATTGATAAACCATTAGCTAGACTCATCAAGAAAAAGAGGGAGAAGCCTCAAATCAATAAAAGTAGAAATGAAAAAGGAGAAGTTACAACAGACAAAGCAGAAATACAAAGCATCCTAAGAGACTACTGCAAGCAACTCTATGCCAATGAAATGGACAACAACCTGGTAGAAATGGACAAATTCTTAGAAAGGTATAGCCTTCCAAGACTGAACCAGGAAGAAACAGAAAATATGAACAGACCAATCACAAGTAATTAAATTGAAATTGTGATTAAAAATCTTCCAACAAACAAAAGTCAAGGCCCAGATGGCTTCACAGGTGAATTCTATCAAACATTTAGAGAAGAGCTAACACCCATCCTTCTCAAACTCTTCCAAAAAATTGCAGAGGAAGGAACACTCCCAAACTCATTCTATGAGGCCACCATCACCTTGATACCAAAACCAGACAAAGATACTACAAAAAAAGAAAATTACAGACCAATATCACTGATGAATATACATGCAAAAATCCTCAACAAAATACTAGCAAACAGAATCTGACAACACATTAAAAGGATCATACACCATGACCAAGTGGGATTTACCCCAGGGATGCAAGGATTCTTCAATATACGCAAATCAATCAATGTGATACACCGTATTAACAAATTGAAGAATAAAATCCATATGATCATCTCAATAGATACAGAAAAAGCTTTTGACAAAATTCAACACTGATTTATGATAAACACTCTCCAGAAAGTGAGCATAGAGGGAAATTACCTCAACATAATATAGGCCATATACAACAAACCCACAGCAAACATCATTCTCAATGGTGAAAAACTGAAAGCATTTCCTCTAAGATCAGGAATAAGACAAGCATGTCCACTCTCACCACCATTATTCAACATAGTTTTGGAAGTCCTAGCCACGGCAATCAGAGAAGAAAAAGAAATAAAAGGAATACAAATTGGAAAAGAAGAAGTAAAACTGTCACTGTTTGCCGATGACATGATACTATACATAGAGAATCCTAAAGATGCCATCAGAAAACTAGTAGAGCTAATCAATGAATTTGGTAAAGTTGCAGGATATAAAATTAATGCACAGAAATCTCTTGCATTCCTATACACTAATGATGAAAAAGCTGAAAGAGAAATTAAGGAAACACTCCCATTTACCATTGCCCCAGAAAGAATAAAATACTTAGGAATAAACCTACCTAGGGAGAGAAAAAGACCTGTATGCAGAAAACTATGAGACACTGATGAAATAAATTAAAGATGACACAAACAGATGGAGAGATATACCATGTTCTTGGATTGGAAGAATAAATATTGTGAAAATGACTATACTACCCAAAGCAATCTACAGATTCAATGCAATCCGTATCAAATTACCAATGGCATTTTTTACAGAACTAGAACCAAAAATCTTAAAATTTGTATGGTGACACAAAAGACCCCGAATAGCCAAAGCAGTCTGAGGGAAAAAAACGGAGCTGGAGGAATCAGACTCCTGACTTCAGATTATACCACAAAGCTACAGTAATCAAGACAATATGGTACTGGCACAAAAACAGAAATATAGATCAATAGAACGGGATAGAAAGCCCAGAGATAAACTCACGCACCTATGGTCAACTAATCTATGACAAAGGAGGCAAGGATATACAATGGAGAAGACAGTCTCTTCAATAAGCGGTGCTGGGAAAACTGGACAGCTACATGTAAAGAATGAAAGTAGAACACTCCCTAACACCATACACAAAAATAAACTCAAAATGGATTAGAGAACTAAATGTAAGACTGGACACCGTAAAACTCTTAGAGGAAAACATAGGAAGAACACTCTGACATAAATCACAGCAAGGTCTTTTTTGATCCACCTCCTAGAGTAATGGAAATAAAAACAAAAATAAACAAATGGGCCTACTGAAACTGAAAAGCTTTTCAAAGCAAAGGAAACTACAAACAAGACTAAAAGACAACCCTCAGAATGGGAAAAAATATTTTCAAACGAATCAATGGACAAAGGATTAATATCCAAATATATAAAGAGCTCATGCAGCTCAATATTAAAAAACAAACAACCCAATCCAAAAATGGTCAGAAGACCTAAATAGACATTTCTCCAAAGAAGACATACAGATGGCCAAGAAGCACATGAAAAGCTGCTCAACATCACTAATTATTAGAGAAATGCAAATCAAAACTACAATGAGGTATCACCTCACACCAGTTAGAATGGGCATCATCAGAAAATCTACAAACAAAAAATCTGGAAAGGGTGTGGAGAAAAGGGAACCCTCTTGCACTGTTGGTGAGAATGTAAATTGATACAGCCACTATGGAGAACAGTATGGAGTTTCCTTAAAAAATGAAAAATAGGATTACCATATGACCCAGCAATCCGAGTACCAGTCATATACCCAGAGAAAACCATAATTCAAAAAGACACATGCATCCCAGTGTTCATTGCAGCACTATTTACAATAGCCAGGTCATGGAAGCAACTTAAATGCCCATCGACAGATGAATGGATAAAGAAGTTGTGGTACATATGTACAATGGAATATTACTCAGCCCTACAAAAGAACGAAGTTGGGTCTTATGTAGAGACATGGATGAATCTAGAGACTGTCATACAGAGTGAAGGAAGTCAGAAAGAGAAAACATATATTGTATATTAACACATATATGTGGAACCTAGAAAAATGATAGAGATGAACTGGCTTGCAGGCTAGAAATTGAGACACAGATGTAGAGAACTAACCTATAGGCACCAAGGGGGGAAAGTGTTGGCAGGGGTGGTGGTGGTGGTGCTGTGATGAATTGGGAGCTTGGGATTGACATATATACACTAATATGTATAAAATGGATAACTAATAAGAACCTGCTGTTTAAAAAAATAGCTAAAATAAAATTCAAAAGAAAAAGAAATAATAATAATAATTATATTGATTTTTATTATAAAAAGTCAATTTTAGCAGAAATTCTCATATTTGTCTTGTGATGTATAAATGAACTTATCCATTCTGTAGAGCTTCAAATTTAACTTGGTCATATGCAGTGTGATATCAGTGAGAAAACAGAAATCTCACTGCAATTTGTTTTGTTTTCCATTACTTAATATTTGACAATCATTCATTTTGTAGAACTCTGCCATGACTCAACTAATGACAACTGGCAATAAAACACGAGATGATTAAACTCACTTTTTCTATTTCTTGTAACAGTTCCCTTAATAAATGAATTTTAACAACTGTATCCATGTATTTCATAGAGCCAGCTTCAGAAAACTGAACACAAATATTGCAATATGTACCACATAGCTCAGCAAAGCAACAAAGGAAATACCAGTCTTTTGTTTTCTGATTCTAATATAACTGGATTTTTGAACTAACAGCTGCAGCACAGTTTGTTGTGTTAGAAACTATATTTTTCATAGCTATATGAAAGCTTTCTGTGAATAATCAAAGCTATACGTATAGCTGATTCACTTTGTTGCACAGCAGAAACTAACACAACATTGTAAAGCAATTATACTCCAATAAAGATATTTTAAAAAAACAATATATGCCACAATTTTTATTTTTAAGCTGAAAATTGACAATATTTCTTCCTAAGTTTGGAAGTCCTTTGACACAAGGCATATGTAAAATATTATTTGTATGGTATTACTTATATTACATAACATATACAGTTAAAGAAAAGTACTTGTACTTTTCAAATTTTGAACCAACTGATCTATAAGATTGTTAGAAGGGACTTGTATTCTATGGGCATTGGTTTGGTAAATGTTTTAAAAATTCTTTCCCTGATATACTTCCAACAAAATTTATATAACTAAAATAATTGTTTTACCATTTCTTCATCCAAATATGGTTTTTGTTTTTGAGGAAAAAATCAAGTTGTTTTAAAGCTGGCCAAAGTTACAAGCTCAGGTTCTATTAAAAATCATTTGTGTAGTTTTGTTGGCCATTTAATTCTTATTTCAGGTGACAAAATTTATTGATTCTTCTTGATTGTTAAGAAGAAACTTCTAACCAAATCCACTGTTTTTGCTGAAAATGTCACTCAATATTATACACTTTGTTATTTTTTACACTATAAATGGCTTTTCTGATTTTCTCACAGCAAATAGCAATCAACATTTATTATGAAATTTTCAACATACTTTTTTCCAGTTTCTTTTTCTCTTTAATATTTTGGTTGTACTATTAGCTTCTGCATCTCCACTCAATTCTGCATCAGGAGTATGTCTTTATTTTAACTTTCAAACTTATCCATGCATTTTTTTAAACTAGAAAATGATTCAATTATATTACATTTAAAATAATAAGTATTTCGATTTAATAACCAATTATGATTTATATAGGAATCATAAATCATACGGTCTGCATAAAATATGCAAATAAATACATTAGAATCTTATAATAGTACCTAGAATAAATCAGTGGAACTGGATCATTCTCTTGATACTGACTAGATAGATTATGTGATTATGTGTAATACTAGAAATGACACAAACACATGACATGCACACTACCATATGAGAATTATCTCTAATACAAAGCAATGAATGGTAAAAGTGAAACATAGTCTTACCAAAACAGTAAAGTTGTGTTTAATAAAAAAGATAGCTTACACTGCTTCAGTTTTCCTGCTGTACACCTGAAACTAACACAACATTGTTAATCAACTACACTCCAATATAAAATAAAAATTTAAAAAGAAATAAAGAAATTAAAAATATTAAATTTAATTAAATTTTAAAATTCAGTTCTTCAGTTGCACTAAATCCATTGCAAGTGTTTAGTATCCACACGTGACTGGTAGTTACCATAATGGATAAGATAGGTATTAGGTTTAGGACAGCATATTAATGTTGCATAATGTGGTTCTTCTTCCATGTACAAGATTTTTCCTGTCAATTTATTTAAATATCTGGTCAATCTAAGGGGAAAAGTTTATCAATCTGGCCACTGCAGATTGGAACTGCATCTAGTTACTCATATCTACTACCACTCTTTTGCATTGCTTATGTATCAAGCAAACATGGACAACAATTAACCTGTGAATTTAATGTCAATAAAAATGTTAGCATGATAGGATAACTACAAATTCATATGGAAGAGAAAAATCCATCCAAATAGTCAACATGTGGTAAAAGAAGAAGAATGAAGAGGAAGTTTCCATATTAGACATCAAAACACTATAGACATTTTAATACACTTCTCTGTGTCCCAGGAGGGTTGATAAGATGAACTGACTGCTTCATATTTTAAGAGCCTTCTGAAGGCCAGAGTGAGGGACTTGCAGTCCAGGTCTTGTGTGTCAGCTACAGTCATGTGGCTGCCAGGGTCTTGGTGCTCTGGTTGGGTGTCAGGTCTGTGCCTCTGAGGTGGGAGAGCCGAGTTCAGGACATTGGTCCACCAGAGACCTCGCAGCTCCATGTAATATAAAATAGTGAAAGCTCTCCCAGAGATCTCCATCTCAAGGCTAAGACCCAGCTCCACTCAATGATCAGCAAGCTACAGTGCTGGACATCCTATGCCAAACACCTAGCAAGACAGGAACACAACCCCACCCATTAGCAGAGAGGCTGCCTAAAATCATAATAAGGTCACAGACACACCAAACACACACCACTGGATGGGGTCCTGCCCACCAGAAAGACAAGATCCAGTATCATCCACTAGACACACGCACTAGTCCCCTCCACCAGAAAGCCTACACAACCCACTGAACCAACCTTAACCACTGGGGACAGACACCAAAAACAATGGGAACTATGAACTGGCAGCCTGCGAAAAGGAGACCCCAAGCACAATAAGTAAAGCAAAATGAGAAGACAGAGAAACACACAGCAGATGAAGGAGCAAGGTAAAAACCAACCAGACCTAACAAATGAAGAGGAAATAGGCAGTCTACCTGAAAAAGAACTTAAAATAATGATAGTAAAGATGATCCAAAATCTTGGATAGAATGGAGAAAATACAAGAAACACTTTACAAAGACCTAGAAGAAATAAAGAGCAAACAAACAGTGATGAACAACACAATAAATGAAATCAAAAATTCTCTAGAGGGAATCAATAGCAGAATAACTGAGGCAGAAGAATGGATAAGTGACCTGGGAGATAAAATAGTAGAAATAACTACTGCAGAGCAGAATAAAGAAAAAATAATGAAAAGAATTGAGGACAGTCTTAGAGACCTCTGCGACAACATTAAGTGCACCAACATTAGAATTATAGGGGTCACAGTAGAAGAAGAGAAAAAGAAAGGGACTGAGAAAATATTTGAAGAGATTATAGATGAAAACTTCCCTAATATGGGAAAGGAAAGAGTCAGTCAAGTCCAGGAAGCTCAGAGAGTCCCATACAGGATAAATCCAAGGAGAAACACACCAAGACACATATTAATCAAACTACCAAATATTAAATACAAAGAAAAAATATTAAAAGCAGCAAGGGAGAAACAACAAATAATACACAAGGGAATCCCCATAAGGTTAAAGGCTGATCTTCCAGCAGAAATTCTGCAAACCAGAAAGTTGTGGCAAGACATATTTAAAGTGATGAAAGGGAAAAAACTACACCTAAGATTACTCTACCCAGCAAGGATCTCATTCAGATTTGATGGAGAAATTAAAAACGTTACAGATAAGCAAATGTTAAGAGAATTCAGCAGCACCAAACCCGCTTCACAAGAAATGCTAAAGGAATTTCTCTAGGCAGGAAACACAAGAGAAGGAAAAGACCAACAATAACAAACACAAAACAATTAAGAAAATGTTAATAGGAACATAAATATCGATAATTACCTTAAATGTAAATGGATTAAATGCTCCAAAAAAAAAGACATGGACTGGCTGAATGGATACAAAAACAAGACCCATATATATGCTGTCTACAAGAGACCCACTTCAGACTTAGGGACCCATACAGACTGAAAGTGAGGGGATGGAAAAAGATATTCCATGCAAATGGAAATCAAAGGAAAGCTGGAGTAGCAATTCTCATATCAGATAAAATAGACTTTAAAATAAAGACTATTACAAGAGAAAAAGAAGGACACTATATAATGATCAAGGGATCAATCCAAGAAGATATAACAATTGTAAATATTTATGCACCCAACATAGGAGCACCTCAATATATAAGGCAAATGCTAACAGCCATAAAAGGGGAAATTGACAGTAACACAATCATAGTAGGGGACTTTAACACCCCACTTTCACCAACGGACAGATCATACAAAATGAAAATAAATAAGAAAACACAAGCTTTAAATGATACAGTAAACAAGATGGACTTAATTGATATTTATAGGACAGTCCATCCAAAAACAACAGAATTCCCTTTCTTCTCAAGTGCTCATGGAACATTCTCCAGGATAGATCATAGTTTGGGTCACAAATCAAGCCTTGGTAAATTTAAGAAAATTGAAATCTTATCAAGTATCTTTTCCAACCACAACGCTATGAGACTAGACATCAATTGCAGGAAAAAATCGGTAAAAAATACAAACACATGGAGGCTACACAATACACTACTTAAAAACCAAGAGATCACTGAAGAAATCAAAAAATACCTAGAAACAAATGACAATGAAAACACGACAACCCAAAACCTATGGGATACAGCAAAAGCAGTTCTAAGAGGGAAGTTTATAGCAATACTATCCTACCTCAAGAAACAAGAAACCTCTCAAATAAACAACCTAACCTTGCACCTAAAGCAGTTAGAGAAAGAAGGACAAAAAATCTCAAAGTTACCAGAAGGAATGAAATCATAAAGATCAGATAAGAAATAAATGAAAAAGAAATGAAGGAAACAATAGCAAAGATCAATAAAACTAAAAGCTGGTTCTTTGTGAAGATAAACAAAATCGATAAACCATTATCCAGATCATCAAGAAAAAAAGAGAGAAGACTCAAATCAACAGAATTAGAATTGAAAAAGGAGAAGTAACAATTGACACTGCAGAAATACAAAGGATCATGAGAGATTACTACAAGCAACTATATGCCAATAAAATGGACAACCTGGAAGAAATGGACAAATTCTTAGAAAAGCACAACCTTCCGAGACTGAACCAGGAAGAAATAGAAAATATAAACAGACCATTCACAAGCACTGAAATTGAGGCTGTGATTAAAAATCTTCCAGCAAACAAAAGCCCAGGACCAGATGGATTCACAGGCAAAGGACCAGATGGCTTCACAGGCGAATGCTATCAAACATTTAGAGAAGAGCTAACACCTATCCTTCTCAAACTCTTCCAAAATATAGCAGAGGGAGAAACACTCCTGAACTCATTCTACGAGGCCACCATCACCCTGATACCAAAACCAGACAAAGATGTCACATAGAAAGAAAACTACAGGCCAATAACACTGATGAACATAGATGCAAAAATACTCACAAAATACTAGCAAACAGAATCCAACAGCACATTAAAAGGATCATACACCATGATCAAGTGGGGTTTATCCCAGGAATGCAATGATTCTTCAATATACGCCAATCAATCAATGTGATAAATCATATTAACAAATTGAAGGAGGAAAATCATATGATCATCTCAATAGATGCAGAAGAAGCTTTTGACAAAATTCCACAATCATTTATGGTAAAAAAAAAAAAAAACCCTTCAGAAAGTAGGCATAGGGGGAACTTACCTCAACATAATAAAGGCCATATATGACAAATCTACAGCCAACATCATTCTCAATGGTGAAAAACTAAAGCCATTTCCCCTAAAATCAGGAACAAAACAAAGTTGTCCAATCTCACCACTATTATTCAACTTAGTTTTGGAAGTTTTAGCTACAGCAATCAGAGAAGAAAAAGAAATAATGGGAATCCAAATCAGAAAAGAAGTAGTAAAGCTGTCAGTTTGCAGATGACATGATACCATACATAGAGAAACCTAAGGATGCTACCAGAAAACTACTAAAGTTAATCAATGAATTTGGTAAAGTTGCAGGATACAAAATTAATGCACAGAAATCTCTTGCATTCCTATACACGAATGATGAAAAATCTGACAGAGAAACTAAGGAAACACTCCCATTTACCACTGCAACAAAAAGAATAAAATACCTAGGAATAATCCTACCTAAGGAGACAAAAGTGTCCATCGACAGATGAATGGATAAAGAAGATGTGGCACATATATACAATGGAATATTACTCAGCCATAAAAAGAAACAAAATTGAGTTATTTGTACTGAGGTGGATGGACCTAGAGACTGTCATACAGAATGAAGTAAGTCAGAAAGAGAAAAATAAATACCATATGCTAACACATATATATGGAATCTAAAAAAAAAAATGGTTCTGAAGAACCTAGGGGCAGGACAGGAATAGAGATGCAGAGGTAGAGAATGGACTTGAGGACATGGGGAAGGGGAAGTGTACCTGGGACAAGGTGAGAGCATGGCATGGACTTATATATACTACCAAATGTTTAGTAGATAGCTAGTGGGAAGCAGTCGCATAGCACAGGGAGATCAGCTTGGTGCTTTGTGACCACCTAGAGAGGTGGGATAGGTAGGGTGGGAGGGAGACGTGAGAGGGAGGCAATATGGGGATGTATGTATACATATAGCTGATTCAATTTGTTATGAAGCAGAAACTAACACACCATTGTAAAGCAATTATACTCCAATAAAGATGTTAAAAAAAAAAACAAAAACAACCCCAAAGCCTAGGTCTCAGGTGACGGAGGACATGAGAGAGAAAGTGGGACTTCTGAGCACAGTGCCTGGGGAAATCTGCTGGGTTGCTGAGCCAGGAGGTTACAGGGATAGCATGTTTGTCCAGATGTCACCAAGCATCAAGCAAAGGGGCCTTTCTGCCCCATAGACCCAAAGGGCCAAGTAGTGATCAGACCTGGAAACAAATCAGAGGGCGCTGCCTGCAGGAAGCCAGGAACCAAGATGAAGTTTTAAGTGCCTCAAATTTGAGTTGAGACAAGATCCTCACATCTCCCTCAGCGGGCTCTCTTGTTCCCCTGAGACTTCATCCACAGAAACAACTCTTTGCCCTGGACTGTATATAATCCAGAGGATATTTTGTGAAAGTTCCTTTTAAAGTGACATTGCTGGAACAGGGAAAATAATAATGTGAGAAAGTGTAAGGTTGAGGGTCCTTGTCTTCAGAGGCATCTCCTACTTTCCATCCTTGGGCAGGAGACACAGAGAACTAAGTAGCTTTCCCAGCAGCTCTGGCCTGGTGGCATCAGAACCCACTCCTCCCAGTGCTCTGTGGATGTGTGGGAAGGTGGGAGATAAAAACGGCTCTAAGAAGGGGCATCTGGTGAACGTTAGGTGCACTAAGGGAAGAGAAAGCCGAGAGTGTTTACAGAGCCTTCCTGTGCCCCTAACTCTCCAATCTAGTACCAACACCGTGGCTGTGAGAAGCAGCATTCACTCAGCACAGAAAATCTCAGGAGTCTACTGTGATGCGGGGAAAGGCATCTCTCCCAGCAGACTTGGGAGGAGAAAAGATGTGGGGGTGCTGGGATGCAGTCTGTGGGCACATTGTATTCTGTCCTTTTTTTTATCAAAACATCTTACCTTTGCTTCTTAAGGGACAATAAAAATGCAGCCAAGGGCTTGAAGAAAAAAAAAAAAACACTATAGAGCTACATGGTATATAAACGAATGTAGTATTGGCACAGGAATAGACTATTCAACATACAGAATCAGTACAATTACTATCCACTTAGAAAAAAATAATAGGCCTTCTTTTATTTCAACCCATATGCAAAAAAATATCCAGATGGATTAAAGGGTTAAACGTATAATTACAAGACTGTAAATTTTTAGACATTATCTTAGAGGAAGGAAAAGAACAAAGTTCAGAATCCATAAGTAAATACTAACAGATCTTTCTTCCCCCAAATTAAAATAATTTACATAATGAAAGTGACTATTATAAAATAGAGAAAACATGATATAATTGGAGAATGTATCTGCTGAATAAATAATAGGCAAAGGGTCAGCATCCAAAATATATAGCTACTACAATCAATAAAGAAAAATAGAAAATTTGGCAAAGGAACAGAAAATTTACAGAAATATCACAAATGGTCAAGAAACATAAAATGTTAAACCTCACAAAAAGAGAAATACATATTAAAATAAAAATAACTTTTCATCCTATGACTGCCAACATTTTAAAATATGTATAATATCTAATTTGGCTAGGATATTATGTTTTTTCATACAAAATTGGTGACAATATACATTTGGTATAGGCTTTTGATTTGGAATGGCAACTTGGCAATACCTGTAAAATTTTTAAATTGCATACATTCTGACACAGTAATTCTTCTACTAAGAATCTATTCTAAATATATATATAATATATATGTTTATATTTATATATAGTGAACCCCCTATGGGAGGGCATTCAGATTATTTTCAGTTGTTCACTATTTAACATAATACCTGTATATGTATATATAGGTACTTGAACATATACCAAGTAGATGAAATCTAACAAGGATATTGATTCAGGAATTGTTTTAAATAGTGAATATATATGTATATATATGCATATATGTGTATATATGTATAACCATGAATATATATTTAAATATTGAATATAGAAATATACAATAGTAAAATATACCTACTTAGATAGTGAATATATACATTCACTATTTAAAAGAATACTTGAATCAATATCCTAGCTAATTTTATATACCTGCTACATATGTATGTATATAATATACATATATATGCATTATGTTAAATAGCAAACGACTGAAAGAATCTGAATGGTCACCCATAGAGGATTGCTTAAATAAATGAGTATATGTCTATATATGAAATTTATGAAGTACTGTGTAAGATTTAGAAGAATAAAGTAACACTATAAATTATTGACATTCAAATATCTCCAAGATATATTGTTAAATAGAAAGCAAATTACAGAGTATTTCATATAGTATAATTAAACTTTGTAAAGTACATATTTGTATATCTTCTATATGTACAAAAAAGCATAGAAAAAGAACTGGAAAATACCTACCGAATTGTTATTAGTGGTTACCTTTGGGGATGTTGATGGGAGTTAAGTGGCAAGAAAGAAAGGTTTTTCACAGTTTACTCTGTATTGCTTGAACAAAGAGAAAGGATTCATATTCTACCACTGTAATAAAAGATAAATGCTAGAAGCATTCCCATTCATATTAGAAGGAACACAGTAGATAGTCACTGGAGATGATGGTGAGGAGGAAGTATCAGCAAAAAAAAGAATGTTCTGTGCATGCACTTTAGAAATCTTAGTCATCATTATTATAGTTTTAAAGTAATAGTAATAATGGCTAACACTTTTATCATAAATCAATATTTTCAGTCTCACATGGTGAGCAGGGAAGATAATATTGTGCAGAGTTCACATCTGAGAGTTCTCACAGAAAGTCAACATTCAGTGGAAGATCTAGGAAAAAACTCATCTACTGACTTCAAAGCCAGGTTCTTTCAACTAGGCCTTTATGTTTCTTTCAAAGCCTATTTAGAAAATAAACAAATGACTTTAATATAAAATTTAGTGCAATAAATGCAATTAAATTTTTCCTTGAAATAATACTTCATTAACATTAAATCCCTGTATCTTTTGTAACAAACACATTTTACTTCAGAATCATTTATGATATTTATCAGGTAACCAGCTGGATCTATCATGCTCCCTTTAAATTGCTATGTAGTTTTTCAATAATTGTTGATATCCAGGTCTTGCATAATTAACAGTGAATGTCAAATGGTGCATTTGTTGAATGGTTCTTTATATGTTTTGTGATAGGCAACTTAACCAAAGACAAAAGTAAACATATTTATTTTCTCAATATTGATAGTTCCTGGACAAAATGAAAACTTAATGGTAATTTTTAAAACATAATTAGTAACAAAAACAATTTATTGTTGAACACCAGTAAAAAAATAGACATTTGTTTCATGTACACTGCAGACTTGCACCTTAGCACAGCTCTTAGCAATGGCTATCACTACCTCCATACCTACCGAGCTTATCTCTAATGGCTAGGTTTGCTTCCAGTCAGACCAATTCTACACATATACCACAAACACACACACACATCACCCTTGTTTTTCCATTTCCATGCCTTATTTCACACTCTTCCCTACCTGAAGTGCCTTTCTTCCTTCTTTCATCAATTTCTATATATTATTTCCTCCATTACCTTCTTCCTCTAAGGAATTTCTCTTACTCTACCAATAGTAATCATAATTTGTGGCCCTTTGTGTACATTCAGGATTTATAATAAAATCAATTTATACTCATAGAATAGCAAACATAGAGGGAGGTCTTAGAGAAAACTTAGTCCAATGGCTTTAAAATTTTTATTATCCATTGTATTAGAGTTCTCCAGAGAAACAGAACACGATGTGTATGTGTATGTGTGTATATATATATATATATATATATATAAATTTATTATAAGGAATTGGCTCATATGATTATGGAGACTAATGGACTAATGAGTCCAAATCTGCAGTGTAAGCCAGCAGGCTGGAGACCCAGGAGGGCCAATGGAGCAGATGAAATCTGAAAGCAATCTGCTGGGGAATTCCCTCTTGCTGGGGAGGCTGGTCTTTTTGTTCCATTCAGGCCTTCAACTGATTAGATGAGGACTATCCACATTATAGAGGGCAATCTGCTTACTCACAGGTCACTGATTATAATGTTAATTTCAACTCTAAACACCCTTCAATTTGACACATAAAATTAACTATCACAGCCATAAAAGCTTCTTCAAATAAAATTTTTAATCAATATCATTGTTGTTGTCATTGTCATTACTATCACTATAGCAATTGCTATTTAAGTGCTTATTGAGTTCTTGGCACTATTATAATTGCTTTCGTTTTTTAATCCTCACAATGACACTGTGGCACAAGTACTGTTATTATCATTTTTTTTTTTTTTTACAGATGAAGAAACTGAAGTATAGAGAGGTTATATAACTTGCCCAGGATTACACAGCTAAATAACAAGTGACAGGGCTAGAATTTGAACCTAGACAATCTGAATTCAGGTTTCTCTATGCTATATGGCCTCTCACAGAGATACGGCCAAAACTTACTGCTGATTGGGTCTAACTTCCTTGTGGAACAGACAATTATACATACACTACTGAATTCTTATCTGTGTTTCTCTAACCAAACTTTACTCTGGACAAGTAGCTAACAATTTATTTTCTCTATACTCAAACTCTAGGCTGGAGGAAGAGAGAATCAGGAGAAAAGACATAAGTTGCAACCACTTCTAGATAATTGGTTTTAAAAAATGGTGCATTGCTTCTCTATGGGATAAAAATTGGAAATTGACAGTTATGCCATATGGTAATACTTTAAAAATATTCTTTAATTTTCATATTCATTTTACGTAGCCTTGCCACCATAATTAGGCAGCGGCTCTTGGAGAAGGAAGATTATACCTTTGTTTTTTATGGGACTCTCTTATAAAGCTTATCCAGAATTATGGATTTTTCAGAAATGAAAACTAAATAAATGTAAGCATAAGGCAGGACTTTGGAAAAAAAAAAGTAGCTTCCTTTTCAGTAAATGTCAACTTCTAAGCCATTTCCAGAAGAACTCTGTGGAGGGAGAGTATAATATAGTAGCTAAGTATATAATCTATGAAGCCAGACAGATCTGACCTTGAATTCTGCCTTCACTACGTACTAAACAGTTCACCATTTCTGTGTCTCAGCATCCTCATCTGTTAAGAGACATTGTTAGTAACCACATCACAGAGCTGTAGTGAGAATTAAACATGGGAATTCACAAACATTTTCAACACAGTGCCTGGCACAAAGTGTTCAAAAATATAATCAAATTAGGTAATATTATTTATCTAGGCAATTGCACATGAATCCTCACCAAGTCTTTGAGATAAGTGTTACTATCATCACCATTTTACAAAAGAGAAAACTGAGACAGATAGGCAAAGTGATTTGCCTAAGGTCACACAACTAGTTAAGGTACAGAACAGGGATTCGAACCCATGGTGTCTGTCTCCAGAAACCATGTACTTAGCAATGAAACTATACTCTTCCTCAGGACTTAGATGAGTTTCTGTTTCTATAATTCCTCCCACAGGAAATGAGAATTATCCTCTCTGAAAATGGAAATTGTCACTTTTTAAAGGGACTCCAGACTTCAACAAATGGATGGAGGTTGTATTTAGGGGAAACAGAGGTCTTCACTGAATCTTAAAAGTCACTGATGGCTATCTGCTCCCTTTTTCAGAAGGCCCTCCTATTTTGCTGGCCAAAGTTAGTGAACTTGCCTTAACTACTTTCCCTTCCCCAGCAAGAAATTTATACATAGCAGATGAAGAACTGTCACCACACAAATGAACCTCCTCTAGTCCTGACATGATGCATTAAAATATTCTTTAAATGTTTTCAGAGACATCAGCCCACTGAAGCAATCGTGTTACAGCAGTTATTTCACCTGACGGGTGCTACAGCTTTCAAATGGGAAGACAAAATGTTTCAATTCTTCAGTAATGACCACATTCTTGCTTCAAAATTAACTTGACTTCTGTATGGGATACAATTTTGGCATGGATATACTCATTTTAAAATTTAGCAATTAACCAAAACAATACTAAAATATCATCAGTGATTCATCGGTGCACAGGCAATTCAAAAAACATTGCTTTGTAAAGCAAAATGTCTTCAGCCTTCATCAGCATGACTGCACTTAAGAAATATTGGTATACATGCAGCTGTGGTTCAGAGCTGCTACTGGAGATGCAGTACTCTATTTCTGGAGTGATCTCACTTTGTTAATAGATGGGACAGACCATAGACTTCTATTGAGTGCCTGAGTGTAAAAGTCCATTCCGCAGTACAGGCATTATCAAACCCTGACCTATAGAGCTCTAGTCACCTTGGGAGCCTTTAGTGTATCTTATGTAACAAGATTGACTGTTCAGGGCCTGCTTGCCTTCCCACCTCTGCTTCAATCAGAGCAGCTCTTCATTTATCCTTTAATGTATTGAGATTCCTCATAAGATTTCCTTTAAAATAAAAACTAATATTTTGATAAGACAAAATTTGGAAATGATCCTTGGGAACAGAAAAAGAAGTATATGTTGACTGTTTTCAGTAAGACTTACTATCTTTGGGGGATACAAGATACACAGAGTACAAAGCAATATAGTATAAGTATCTAGGGAGGAATGAATAGTTTTGAGCCCATGCAGAGTTGTACAATCAGAAAAGGAAGCCCAGTTGGTCCCAGGCGTTTTACATTCATTATCACAATAAATATTTACAACAATCATGGTAATGTTATCATTGTCCCAAGTTTATGGGGCAGTAAACTGCATTTCAGAGAGTTTAAGTAAACTGCATAAAACCACATAACTATAATCTGCAGAGAAGGGACTCAAACCATGTCTGCCTGTTCCCAAAGTCCATGATCTGTGACTGCTGTCTCGAACACATGTCATTGTCACAGGATTTTAGAAAAGGATGACATCATTGTAGGTCATGTAGTCCAAAGGGACTCACCAAAAGAAGTCTAGCACACAAGGGTCCAATTCCAAGTATCACCTTAGCCATTGTCCACTACAGAGCTTCAAAAGAATTAAATTGAAGAGGTTGCAAATAGGCAGGCCCTCAGGCCACATTTAGCTCACAGAAGTGCTTTGTTTTGTCTGCACGGAGTTTTAAAAATCAGGACATCCTACTAAAGATCCAGATTTCCAGTTTCCTCTTTAAAAGAGTCGAATATTTGAACACCCTGGCTCTACATGACTAAACTTCAATTGTAACTAAGCAGCAGCAGTTCTATTTAAATCAAAAAAGTGTATATTCTCTAGCTTCCCACAGTCCTCACCATTCCCTATTGTTTTTATTGACTGCTGTACTCATTTATGCCACCTGCCTGGTTTCTGTGGAAAACTGCATTTGTAATCCCTTATTTAAGAACTAGGAACAGAAAGAGAGAGAATCTTCCTGCAACTGGCTACTCTGAGATCATCCATGTGAAAAAGATATTAGATGGAGTTTGAATTAAGGAGCACATTAATAATATGGGGAAAGATCACAATCTTGAATATACTACAGAAGAAGTGGTAAATTCAATAATTTAAGTGAACAATACTAAGGAGGTAGTATGGGAAGAAACACTGTATAAAGCTGATAATAAGATGAAAAAATCCATTTATACAACATATATTAATTGATTATGTATCATGTTTCTCAAAGCAACAGGGAGACAGAAACATAAAACATGGTCCCTGCTTTCAAGTTGCTCAGTCTAGTGGGGCAAAAAGACAAGAAAATGAACAATTAAAACATAATGTGAAAACATAAAAGCACTACATAATCAAAATAAGAAAGTTATGGCAGCACAGAGGCAGTGTATAAAACTAGGGGTTCAGGGAAAGTTATCAATGAAAACTGAGTTACTAGATAAGGAATAGATGAGAGAGAAAGAAAGGATAATCCAAGTAAAGGAATGACATTTATGAAAACAGAAAATTTGAATCATGACTCTTCAGAGAAATATGTTTTCTTCCTATGACTGAGCAAAGGGAGCATTTGGGGGGAAATGGCTGAAGATGAGGCTAGAAGATTAGGCATACATTCATACATACATACATGCACATATTCATTCAACAGAAGGTTAAAGGTACCAATTTAGGCATTGGGAATATAGCAGAGAACAAGGCAGAGGAGGACACTACCTTCATGAAATTTACATTCTTAAAGATAGAGTCATATTAACAATGTAAATGATTAACTACATTAGTTCCCGGATGGAAGGTTTTTTTTTAAGTACTATAATAGAAACTAATAAGAGAGCTGGCTTTAGATAAGATGATCTAGAAAAACCAACGGTTCATAAACTTACATATCATAATTTTTAATTTAAAGAAAAAGAGCCACAGAGAGCCACAGAAGGGTTTTATAAGGAGGCGGAGTTGTGATTTAATCAGACATGTATTTTAGAAAGATAACTGTGGCAACAGTGGGAAGGACAGACTAGATGAGGGAAACATTGGAAGTAAGTAGACTAGTTAAGAGAATTGCTGGCAGTTTAGGTAAGAGAGGTGACAGCCTCAACTATGCTATTTTTGGCAGAGATGAAGAGAAATAGATAAAGAGTTAAGCACTTGCAAAATGACCACTGTGAATGAGGGAGAGGAACTTGTAGTAGTTCCAGGTTTCTAATGCTAGTACATCAATATCAAGATACGATTCAAAGTTATGGACAAGTTGGAGTGAAGGTCAGGGAAGGTCAATTTAATTCAGAAATCTATAAGGAGAGTAGAACAAGTAAGTCAAGTCATAGATTCCATCAGTTCAGCTGGTTATAGTTCTAGTCTTATTACCTAAGCAGTACCAGTCCCTTTTTGAAGCTATGCTGTATCCCATAGGCAGGTAAAAATGGCATCTGGCATTTGAGTAACAGACCAGGTTGTGACAAACGATTTATGGAGAAGCTGACTCAAGCTTATTAATAAGAAACCTTCAAGGATGGGAAAATTCAAGCAACTAGAGACATGGAAGGCAATGTGAATTAACAGCACGATGAGAAAGCAGTGCAGAGATGAAAATGACCAATGTATTTTGATGGGATAGCAACTGTGGCAGAATATTCATGTTGGTACAAATGGGAAAAGTGGCTTATTCCCAATATTATCCACAAGTACTAAGAAGAAGAAGATTAAGTACTCTACTTTCAGAAGTTTTGCAGAATTCTCTATTTCCAAAAGCTCTGCCTACCAAAACTTATTCAGCCTGTTCTAACCCATTTTAAGTCTCTATACATATACAATGAACAGGTTAATTTTCTTGTGAAAATATAGGTAATTGAGAAATTACTAACAGAATATTACCTAACAAGATCCAAGTTCTGCCAAATGAAGTACAAACTGGCTAATATGGGAAATCCCTTAATTATAAATTAATAAACTCAGGAGAGAGTTAAGATTTTAGTGGAGATGAACATTCTAGACAAGATAGGATAAAGTCATCCTATTGAAACTGTGTAATGGAGGATTACTTTTTCTTTCTATCTGTTTAGGTTTCATTAAAAAGTACCATCTATAAAAAGAAATTGTATATTAGAAAAACTACTTCATTTTTATTACTTTGCCATTCTACATCGAATCTTTCTTGTGTTGGTAGAGAAATGTATAGATGATCTAACTTTTGGCAATAACTCTGAAATTTGAAAATCATCACTAAAATATCTGAATCTCTTTATACCAAGTCCAGAGGCTTCAGTTTACCAAGTAAACTTAAGAGGAAAAGACAAAATCCCATCAAGTACATAGAGGTGCTTAATGAAGCCACAGGATAGCCAAAATATGTGCCAGATTTTTCAAAGCTATTGAAGCTCTCAGCTGAGGTTCCCGTTTCTCAAGCACTCTCTTTGGTTGCTCTCTTTTCATTTCTTATCTGACCTCCCAGATCATGGTGACATTCCTTACACCATTATGGTTTGAAGTTGAGTCTACAACTCATATTGACTAACTCTGAAAAAGAAAATTTACTTTAGATGGGGCTTAATTAAGATCAGTGTTCTCAGTCTTTCTTATTCTGCATTTTAGATTCTACTTTTGTATACTTAATGTACTTCTACATTTTAGTGATCAAAGATTGGTTTGGAATTCAGACAGTGTTCTTAAGTAACAGAATGAGAGCCATTTAGCTACTCTCAGAAAAGGCTTCAGAGTCTTCTTACATACACTCACTTAGCACAAATTCACTTCTTCATTAAATGAGAATAGTGTTATAAAACACCTTATATATGGCTTCTTGAGTGTTAAAAGTGTATTTCAAAAAATCTGAAAAGACATTTTTCTAGCTAAAGATTTAATAAGAAATAAGATGTATTAACATTTAACTCAAACTGGCTTTCATTGAAGCTGAACTAAGCATAGTGGTGCATCCAAAAGAAAACAAATCGCCAGCTCCAAAAGCCAAAAATAGCACAAGCAATTATTTATCATCAGAGACAGGTAAGTGTCATAGAAAAAGTAACGCTGGAGCACGGTCTTAAAGAATGAGCATGTTTTCACAAGGCAAATGGTGTATGGGTGGTAATACCAAGGGGATTCCAGACAGATGAAATAGCATAAGCAAATACCAAGGGATATACAAGTTTATTAAAGATTCAGAGAATAGGAATTAGTGTAGTAGAGCTAGAACATAGGTTTCATGATAAGGAAGCAGGAGCAGATTGAATGCCAGGAATCAAATGTGAGCTGGAGCCAAATGATGACAGTCTTTAATACCAAACAAAGGAACATATAATTTATATTGTAGACAATTAGGATACCCTAAAAATGTTTAGTCAAGGGAATTGCATGCTGAGAGTTAAGTTTTAGAAAGATTATTCTGGCAGAAATGTGGAGAATGGATTTGGAATGAAAAACAATGGTAACGTGGAAACCAATTAGGAAGCTGGCAAGGAGAGGTTAGGAATCTGAAATGGGAAGAAGGAGTGTGAATGGAAATAAGGAACACAAGAGTCTACAAGTATAAACAAGACTTGAGAATAATTTTATATTGGGAGTAAGAGAAAGGAATCAAGCAGCTATAAGTCCTAGGTTACTAGCTTGATTTACTTAGTAGAGAGCACCATGTCTTTAATCAGAAAAATTAATGTAAATAGCAGGAAGTATGAGGCCAGGCTTACAGAGGTAATGAATTCAGTTTGGGACAATTTGTGTGACATCCAGCTAGATATACAAGTCTGGAAATATGATTAGAGAAATAGCATTTAGGAGTCAAGGGTGGAAGTGTAAGACCATCTGCAGAAAAATTACAGGGAGAGAAGAGAAGAAGGTTGAAAAACTTTAGAGGACATAAATATCTAGAGAGTGATTAGAGAAAGAGAAATCAGAGGGAGATACTAAAACAAAGCTGGTAGATTGCAGGAGAACCTAGAAAGAGAAGTAGATCTATAGCTAAGAGGAGAGAGAGTTCCAGGAAGAAAGGGGTAGTGGTCCCTCTTCATATTTTAGGATGAAAGAGATCTTTGCAATCCCACTCCTGGGCATATATCCAGATAAAACTCTAATTTGAAAAGATACATGCACACCAATGTTCATAGCAGCACTATTTACAATAGCCAAGGCATGGAAGCAACCTAAATGTCCATCAACAGAGGAATGGATAAAGAAGATGTGGTACATATATATACAATGGAATATTACTCAGCCATAAAAAAGGACGAAATATTGCCATTTGCAGCAATATGGATGGACCTAGATATTATCATACTAAGTGAAGTAAGTCAGACAGAGAAAGACAAATATCATATGATATATTTTTTTTCACTTATATGTGAAATCTTAAAAAATGATATAAATGAACATATTTACAAAACAGAAATAGAGTCACAGACATAGAAAACAAATTTAGGGTTACCAAAGGGGATAGTAGAGTGGGGCGGAGAGATAAATTAGGAGTTTGGGATTAATATATATACACTACTATATATAAAATAGATAAACAACAAGGACCTACTGTATAGCACAGGGAACTATACTCAATATCTTGTAATAACCTATAATGGAGAAGAATCTGAAAAAGAATATATATATATATTTATAACTGAATCACTTTGCTCTACACTTGAAACTAACACAACATTGTAAATATTAACTATGCTGAAATTAAAAATAATAATAATAAAAATAGTGATTATTTATAAGTAAAAAAAAAGATGTTTGATCAGACCTTACCTTCTTGAATCCTCAACTAGCTGTCTATTGCCATAGATATTTACAAGCTACATACAAATACACAGTACCAAGAAAACTCCAGGGTATTCAAACTCTTTATTATTAGCAAACACCTTAATCAATACCACCTGCTGGTCCACCTGCCCACTGAGCTGGGCTAAACCTGTAAGAGCTGAAGGAAATACTTTTGGCACTGAGCTCAGGAAGGAATTAGAGGAAAAAGAAGATGTGGCACATATATACAATGGAATTTTACTCAGCCATAAAAAGAAACAAAATTGAGTTATTTGTAGTGAGGTGGATGGACCTAGAGACTGTCATACAGAGTGAAGTAAGTCAGAAAGAGAAAAATACTTTATGCTAACACATATATATGGAATCTAAAAAAAAAAAATGGTTCTGAAGAACCTAGGGGCAGGACAGGAATAAAAACGCAGACGTAGAGAATTTACTTGAGGACACGGGGAGGGGGAAGGGTAAGCTGGGATAAAGTGAGAGAGTGGCATGGACATATATATACTACCAAATGTAAAATAGATAGCTAGTGGGAAGCAGCCGCATAGCACAGGGAGATCAGCTCGGTTCTTTGTGACCACCTAGAGGGGTGGGATAGGGAGGGTGGGAGGGAGGGAGATGCAAGAGGGAAGAGATATGGGAACATATGTATATGTATAACTGATTCACTTTGTTAAAAAGCAGAAACTAACACACCATTGTAAAGCAATTATACTCCAATAAAGATGTTAAAGAAACACTCTATATATTTTTTAAGTTTTTTTCATTGCATAAAACCTCATACCAGTTATATCTTAGTAGCTTGACCCTGTTCTTATGATGTGATGTTCCTTCTTACCCTTGTTAATGCTTTATGCCTTAAATTATATCAAAGGAAACATCACCCATCCTTCCCCTCTCCTCTGTCATGTGGCTTTAATCCTGAAATTTTTGTTTTAACTTATTTGACCATATTTGAATCCTAAAGTAATACATTATTTAACTTTGTATGTTTTTTATTTTTTAAATTATTTTATTTTTAAAATTTTAAAAAGTTTTTAAAGAGAGTTTTAATAATTATGCGTGCTTATATATACAAAGTGAGCACACACAGAGATTTATTAGAAAGAGGGCCCACTTGTGTGTTAATTGGTCATGTTCAATGATCTATGAAGTCATCTTCCTTTTTTGCATTAACTTGGGAGCCAGAGAGGGTGAGATTCAGTGGGGTTATGCCACCCATGAAATCCTTACCTAATCGTATGGGAATTTCCCAAGTCTCTTTTCCTAACTAGTAGAAACTCACCAAGCAGGTGATATGACAACCAAATTTCTCTTTTCCTTTTGGATCACTCATATCCTTTACTCAACAATCCCCGGAAACATTCCTATAATGTCAGATAAAGGAAATCATATTATTTTGTAACTTTCTTCTATCACTCAACATTATGACTAAGAGATTCATCCACATTGCTGCTTAGTTTAGTTTGTTCATTTTCATTGCTGTATAAGAGCCCATTGTATGAAAATACAACAGTTTATCTATTCAACAATGGATAAACATTTGTATTGTTTCCAAATTGTGGCCATTAACAAATAATGTAATTAGGAACATTTTTATAAACATCTCGATCCGCATACATTAGAGTTTCTCTCAGGGGCTGGCAAATTTCTTTAACAGCCCAGATAGTAAATATTTTAGGCTTTGTGGATCATATACGGTCTCAGTCACGTATTCTTCTTTTTTAGATTTTTAATACATCTCTTTAAATATGTAAAAAACATTCTTAGTTTGCAGGGCCATACCAAAAGAGGCTGCAGGATATACTCGTCTGTGGCCCATAGTTTACCAACCCCTGCTGAGTAAATAGCCAGGAATGAAATAGCTGTCAAACTCTTATATTTTTGCCAACATGGGAAATGTAAAATGGTATTTCATTGTCATTTTAATTTCATGAGGCTGCACATTGTTTCATATGTTTATTGGCCACTTGGGTTTCCTCTTCTGTGCAATGACTATTCAAGAATTTTCCTCATTTTTCAAGTGGATTGCTTTTTCTTATGACCTGTACATTAGTCCCTCCTGAGTTATCTGTGTAGCAGTTTGTAGCTTGGTTGCTGAACAGAAACTCCTAAACTTATTTTAATCTAATTTACCTACCTTTTCTTTATATTGTATACTTCTTGTCCCTTATATTGCCTTCTAAAAGTTTTTATAATATTAGCCTGAAGTCTTGACTACACCTGGAATCTATTTTTATATATAATGGGATATGGGAGTACAATTTCATTTCTTTCTATTGCAAAGTCCCTTCTTTCTCTCTTGAACTAGAATGCTGATTCTGTGGTGCATTAGGTTCTCATAAAATTAATGCTGCAATAACAAAAAGCCCTGACATGTCAGTGGCTTATACAGTTCATTTCTTGCTCACATTACATATTGACAGCCTGTCAGCATTAGGTCTCATCCATTTTTTTTTAAATTCAGGATTCAAACTGAAGGAGAAGTCCTTATTTGGAACATGACATTTTTTTTTTTTGGCAGAAGAAAAAGAATTGTCAAACCATGCAATGAAATTTCTGTCATTATAGTTATACAGTTAGCATGGTTAAAGCTGCTGTCTGGTGTGGTGTATGACTGCTCATATTTCATTGGCTAAAACAAGTCACATGGTCAGGCCCAACATCAATTGGGTGGGTGGTGGGGAGGATACACTCCTCTCACATAAAGGCACTCCAAGTTGTGTGGCAATGAGTGAACACATAAAATCCTCTTGTAGAGAGGAGAGTAATTTGGGGGAATAATAATACAGTTTATCACAACGTATGTGTGAATCTTTTTCTGGGCTACCTGTACTATTCCTCTGGTCAGGTTATCTATCCCTGTGCAAACACCACACTATCTTAATTAGTATAGTTTCATAATAATAACTGATATGTGGTAAGGCAAGTCACTGCACCTTGTTCTTTTCCTTTATAGTGTTTTGACTCTCCTTGGACCTTGCCCTTCCATACGTATTTAAAATTCACTAGTAATATTTAAATATTCTAAAAGATTTTATGCTACTAAACATAGTATCTTTTATTACATATTTCAGTGGTTTCTGGTGAATATAAATGTACTTGATGGATTTTTATGTCCAACAAACTTGCCAACCTGCCTAATTAATTCATTAAGTCTGTAAATGAATTAATTCTATAGATTCTTTCAGTTTGTAAAGAATTAATAAACAGACACTTCAATTAAATAGAGTTGGGATTTCTCAGAGCGGTAGTCACCACATTCCCTAATATTTAGCCCTTGCCCTCTGCCAAGCCAAGCACTTGCACACATAGTATCTCATTTAATCTTCATGAGGTCACACTGAGGTCACTGTTATTAACTCCCTGGCAACATAATAATAGTATCAACCTCATAGGGTGGTTGCAACTTAAACAAGTTAATATAGTAAATCACACCTGGCTCCTAGCAAGAGCCCTGTGTGAGTCATTATCATTGCTGCTGCTGCCACTACTGTCTTCTGGTTGTTAAGGAGACTAAATGGTCTGTCCAAGTTCACACAGCTTGTCAGGCAAAGCCAGGCCCATCTGACACCAAAGTCCATGACTTTCTGTCCACTCACCACACATGGAGGCACCACACATAGCAGCCAACAGTACAGGCGCTGGGGCTTAGAAAGACAGATCTGGGTGTGAATTCCAGCTCTGCCAGTTACTTAGCTGGACACTGCCTGGCCAGATCAGACGCAGACCATAAACATCCAGCCCAGGCCTAGGAGGGAACCTTCACAGTCAAATCGCTTCCAGTGTGATTTTCTGGCTGTTCAGTGCATGCGTATTATCTTTCCCTACCACCCCCAGCAGAGCTTTTAAAGAACCTTGTCATAAGAGATGATATTTTAAACATTTATCTCAAAAAGAAACAATTAGTCACGTTGACTGATGGCTTGGTTAATGAACTAAGAGAACTAGCTGGAGGGTGCTATGTGACTCATCGTCTCCACTCACCCGCTGCCCCCGAACACGAGCAGGAGAGTCTGCGAGGGAGGAGGACGAGAATTAGGCCTCTGAGCACTAGCTCTGAGCCAGACCCATTGTCCATTAATCAGCCCAATTGATCCGCATGACACCCTTGAGGAGGAGCTATTGCAGTTAGAAGGGAGAAAGCGGAGTTCTGATGTTCCCAGAGAGGCCTTTTTGGGGTGCTTGGGTCACCCTGGCCAATTCACCATGCCTCAGGCTCGGGCATCCTTGGCCTTGCAGCCTCAGAAAACTCACCAAGTCAGAACAAAGAGCGGTGCCCATTTCTTGGAGACAGACTCACGGGAACCAAGTTCAAGAGCGGACACTAACACAGCCATGGCAATGAGAAATGCCCCTATCACAAGGACCCGAACAGCGCATTGTCTGTCTATGGATACTGGAAGCCAAATTAGTTACGAACAGCCACGCGGTGAGTGTGGAATCAGAAGGGGGTGACCAATGGGGGGAATCTGCAGTGGTGCTCAGAGGATTCTAATTCTAGTTTGTCTATTGAGCCTCAGTTCATGTGTCACCTTCTATGGGAAGCCTCCCTGTCCCCACCTCCACCCCCACACCAAGACTGGGCCCGGGACGCCCCCTCCATGCTCCCAGAACAGCCCCACCACGGCACAGACCACACTGCGCTGCCTCACATCTTCACACTGATCAGCCTGCCTGCCCTGCTACATCCTCTGAGGCACAGAGGGTGCCTTACTCCTAGGTGTCCCCTTCGCCTGCCATATAGAGGGGGCTCAGGAAAGGTTTACCCAAGGTGTAAAAAATATAAATCTTTGGGCCAGGACTCCTCCTCACTAGGGAAGGCCAGCACGAGTCTGTCAGCTTCGGGTTCTTTCTTTTCCAAGCTACTTGCTGGGGGCACCCTTCTGCTTGTTCTCCAAAGAGGATATGCGCTGCTGTGAGTTTGCGTCCTACTAGCAAAATTATAATCACACACCAGTCTCATCTTCCCAAGAGTACATGCAGCTACCTTGCCTGAAGGTTTGTGTAACCCTGGTCACATGGTCAGTCCCACGGGATCTCCTGGGTCCCTCCACCCATGACTCTTGTTGTGTATGCTGAGTTTAGTGTTTAGCTTTCAGAGGGCAATGAAAGTGTCAACTGATAAGGGCGTAGTTAGATAAACCATACCTCCTTACAATGGAGTATTGTGCAGCTAACACAATGATGTTTACAAAGCAGTTTTAATAAACCAGAGGAATGCTGATTCTATGATATTACAGGAAAAAGCAGGTTAAAAATTTGTGTACATCATATGGTTTTAGCTATGTGAATAAAGGGCAAAGATAAAACACTGGAAAAGATATAGTAAACTGTTAAAAGTAGCTACTTCTGTATGGTGGACTAATCGATCACTTTCCCCCTCTTTCTTTATGCTTTTCTGTGCTTCCCAATCTATATATAATAAGTAGGTTGCTTTTATGGTTAAGTAATACAATGAACTTTAAGGAAAAAATTCATGAGTAGAACATTTCTCAATAAATAAATAAATAAATAAATAAATAAATAAATAAATAAATAAATAAATAAATAAATAAATAAATAAATAAATAAATAAATAAATAAATAAATAAATAAATAAATAAATAAATAAATAAATAAATAAATAAATAAATAAATAAATAAATAAATAAATAAATAAATAAATAAATAAATAAATAAATAAATAAATAAATAAATAAATAAATAAATAAATAAATAAATAAATAAATAAATAAATAAATAAATAAATAAATAAATAAATAAATAAATAAATAAATAAATAAATAAATAAATAAATAAATAAATAAATAAATAAATAAATAAATAAATAAATAAATAAATAAATAAATAAATAAATAAATAAATAAATAAATAAATAAATAAATAAATAAATAAATAAATAAATAAATAAATAAATAAATAAATAAATAAATAAATAAATAAAGAGTTGGGAGACCAGAAGGGGGAGCTCTCATACCCTGCAACAATAGCACAGCCCAACAGGAAAAAGAGACACCTCTTCTTTCCCGGCAAGGACTCAGCCAATGAAAAGCCAAGGACTCTTTGTTTACTATAGCCCTCCCAACTTCTTTTTCCTCTCTGTAAAAGCCGTCTCTCTCACTTGCCATGCGGGGTCTTGCAGGTGGCTCGCCATGGTTGCAGACACTGAATTGCAATTCTCTGCTGATCCTGAATAAATCTATCTTTGCTGGAGAAATATCTGGCAGTCTATTTGTTTCAGGTCAACACGTTTTTATGTAAGTAATCATATCAAGTACAATAATAATGACAGTTAAATATACCTTTTCTAATAGCTCCATTTTCCAATTTTATATTTAATTTTGTTTTAGGTTTTTCTCTTATATGCGTAATATAACTGATTTTTCTCAAATCCAATTTGATACTCTTGTTTACTTCTTTTTTTGATTATGATATACTTTAGTGTATTTCACCCATTGCCTTTCATGTTTTCTTTACTATACCTTATTAATAATTCATTTCCACCCTTTAATGATTTTTTTAATTCATGAGGTTACCTATAAACCTTTTTCTTTCCTCTATTATACTAAAATCTATGGATTGCATTTCTATTTTATGAATAGTTATACTTTATATTTTTGCATATATCCTTACCTCAAAATGTTTCTAATGATATCTAACATTATTCAGTACATCCTTTCTCCTCTTGACACACACACACACACACACACAAATAGTCTTGACTTGCTTTAAGTCACCACATAACATATTGAAGAGCACCAACTCAAACCCCATTGTTGTTATTGCTGTCTAAAATTTCAGTTTCATCTTTTAATTGCAAAAAGCTATTTTCTATTCAATGGTAAATTTAATTTACTAATATATTATCAAAAATCTGCGCTTACCATTATTTCTTGTATTCTGCACTTTTACATTATCTTTTCTTCTTGATGAAAGACATCCTTTAGAGTGTCTTTCAACAAGAGTCTTTGTGTGGTTACGCATCTTAATCTTTGTATTTTTGAAAATGTCTTCATTTATCTTTGCTTTTTGGATGGTAGTTGGACTGAATTTATTATACCATGGATTTCTGCCATCTCTTAGTACTGAAGATAAATCCAGTTTTTAAATTATTGTTCTTTTATTGATCATCTGTCTTCTATGTATGGTAGCTTTAACATTTTTCCCTGTATCTTAATATTTGACAGTAACATTCTGCAGTTTCATTAAGTTCTATCTATCTAAGAATTTAATTTAATTTATCTTGCTATTTAAAGCTTAATTTTGAGAGGAGGACTCATGCCTTTCTTGAATTCTTAAAATTGTTTTCAATATCTCTTCAAATGTTTCTATGCCTTTCCCTCTTTTTTCTTATTTTGTAAGTCTTATTATACTTATAATGGAACTTGTCAATCTATTTCTATTAACTCATCTTTCATCATTTTTATATCTTTATGTGCTGCATTCTGAGTAAATTCCTTGGCCTCATGACCCATTATATGAATTCCCTCTTCACTTATGTCCAGTTTAGAGTTTATCATGTCTACTAAATTGCTAGTTCAATAATGATATTTTTCATTTCTAAGATTTCTAATAGGATATTTCTGTCTTATTCTTTTCCTCTTAGTTTCATTGAGATATAATTGACATATTGTGTAAGTTTAAAGTGCACAACATAAGGATTTGATATATGTATATACTGTGAAATGACTACAGCAATAAGTTTAGTTAACATCCATCACCTTACATAATTACAAAAGTTTTGGGTGTGAAGAGAACTTTTAAAATTTTCTCTTTTAGCAACTTTCAAATATGCAATACAGTATTGTTAACTATAATCACCATGCTGTTCATTACATCCCCAGAACTTATTTATCTTATAACTGGAAGTTAGTACCTTTGAATCACCTTCACCCAATTCTCCCACCTCCCATCCCCTGCCTCTGGCAACCACAAAGCTGATCTCTGCTTCTATGAGATTTTTATTCTAGATTCTACACATAAGAGAAATCATACAGTATTTATCTTTCTCTGACTGACTTATTTCACTTAGCATAATGCCACCAAGGTCCATCCATGTTGTTGCAAATGGCAGGATTTCTGTCTCTTTTATGGTTGAATAATATTCCATTATATAGATACAGATACAGATATAGATATATTTATCTCACATATTCTTGATCCATTCATCCATCAATGGACACTTAGGATGTTTCCATGCTTTGGCTATTGTAAATAATGCTGCAGTGAATGTGGGAGTACAGATATCTTTCTGGGATAGTGATTTTGTTTCCTCCAGATGTATACCCAGAAGTGGAATTGATTCAGTATATGGTATCTTATTTTTAATTTTTTTGAGGAACCTCCATACTGTTTTCCATACTGCTGCACCAATTTACATTCCCCCCAACAGTGCACAAGGGTTCCCTTTTCTCTACATCCTCACCAACACTTGTTATCTCTTGTCTTTTTGATGAAAGCCATTCTAACAGATGTGACTGATATCTCATTGTGGTTTTGATTTGCATTTCCCTAATGATTAGTAATGTTGACCACCTTTTCATGTACCTACCTGTTGACCGTTTGAATATCTCCTTTGGAAAAAGTATCTATTCAGGTCCTTTGCGAATTTTTTTTAAATTATTTTATTTTATTTTTTTTGGTCACACTGCACAGCATGCAGGATCTTAGTTCCCCAACCAGGGATCCAACCCGTGCCCCCTGCAATGGAAGCACAGAGTCTTAACCACCGGACTGCCAGGGAAGTAACCTTTGCACATTTTTAAATTAGATTATTGGTTTTGGTTTTTTGTTGATTTTGTTTTTTGCTATTGAGTTGTGTGAGTCCCTTACATATTTTGGATATTAACCCCTTTTCAGATGTGCATTTTGCAAATATTTCTCCCATTCCTTAGATTGCCTTTTCATTTTGTTGATTGTATCTTTTGTTGTAAAGAAGCTTTTTAGTTTGATGCAGTCCTACTTATTTATGTTTTATTTTGTTGCTTGTGCTTTAGGTGTCATATCCAAAATATCACTGCCAAGACCCAATGTCAAGAAGCTTTTCCCCTCTGTTTTCTTCTAGGAGTTTTATGGTTTCAGATCTTACATTTAAGGCTTTAATCCATTTCAAGTCAATTTTTGTTAGTGGTGTAAGATAGCTGCCTAGTTTCATCCTTTTGCATGGGACTATCCAATTTTTCCAGTCTTATTTATTGAAGAGGTTCTTTTCTCCATGGTGTATTCTTGACTCCCTTGTCAAATGTTAGTTGACCATATATACATGGGTTTATTTCTGGGCTCTTGACTCTATCTTATTCTATTTATATTTTATTCTCCCTATGTTTTATATATATATTTGAATTTTCCTTTATGGATATTATTTCTTTATTTACCTCTTTCTGGATACTAACTATACTTAATATAAATCTTTTTCCAAATTTTTTTTTAATTTTCTATTTTACATGAAACAAATTCATCCATTAACTGTGGTTATTTTGGCTACTATTCGAAGCATTAAGTTTTGCCATGTGTGATTTGTAGATTCTTTTTCTGTAGAATATTTATCTATCTAGAGCTCTCTCTCTAGCCTTGACTTGACTTGAAGCCCTAACTGACATTATATAAATAATATCCAAGATCCAGTCTGTGCTAGTGTTGGTTTGCTTCACATCATAAACATGATGTGGATCCTTCAGTACAGTCATAGTTTCTTCAACTACAAGTCACTTCCTGGATCCTGAATAACCAAAGTCACAGGGGTATATTAGGCTAAAAAATAACATTGCATCAACTGAACTGGACTTTTGTGATTCAAGAATGATCAGAGGAAAAGGAGCTTCAAAATGGCTGAAGAGTAAGACGTGGAGATCACCTTCCTCCCCACAAATACATCAGAAATAGATCTACATGTGGAACAACTCCTACAGAACACCTACTGAACGCTGGCAGAAGAACTCAGACTTCCCAAAAGGCAGGAAACTCCCCACGTACATGGGTAGGGCAAAAGGAAAAAGAAAAAACAGAGATAAAAGAATAGGGACAGGACCTGCACCAGTGGGAGGGAGCTGTGAAGGAGGAAAGGTCTCCACACATTAGGAAGCCCCTTCGCGGGCGGAGACTTTGGGTGGCAGAGGGGGGAAGCTTCGGAGCCACGGAGGAGAGCGCAGCCACAGGGTTGCGGAGGGCAAAGCAGAGAGATTCCCGCACGGAGGCTCGGTGCCGACCAGCACTCACCAGCCCGAGAGGCTTGTCTGCTCAGCCACCGGGGCGGGCGGGGCTGGGAGCTGAGGCTCGGGCTTCGGTCAGATCCCAAGGAGAGGACTGGGGTTGGTGGCGTGAACACAGCCTGAAAGGGGCTAGTGCACCACAGCTAGCCGGGAGGGAGTCCGGGAAAAAGTCTGGAGCTGCCAAAGAGGCAAGAGACTTTTTCTTGCCTCTTTGTTTCCTGGTGTGCGAGGAGAGGGGATTCAGAGCGCCGCTTAAAGGAGCTCCAAAGACGGGCACGAGCCGCGGCTATCAGCGTGGACACCAGAGACGGGCATGAGATGCTAAGGCTGCTGCTGCTGCCACCAAGAAGCCTGTGTGCAAGCACAGGTCACTCTCCACACCTCCCCTCCCAGGAGCCTGTGCAGCCCGCCACTGCCAGGGTCCCGTGATCCAGGGACAACTTCCCCGGGAGAACGCACGGCGTGCCTCAGGCTGCTGCAACGTCATGCCGGCCTCTGCCGCCACAGGCTCACCCCACATCCGTACCCCTCCCTCCCCGCGGCCTGAGTGAGCCAGAGCCCCCGAAGCAGCTGCTCCTTTAACCCCGTCCTGTCTGAGCGAAGAACAGACGCCTTCATGGGACCTACACGCAGAGGCGGGTCCAAATCCAAAACTGAATCCCAGGAGCTGTGCGAACAAAGAAGAAAAAGGGAAATCTCTCCCAGCAGCCTCAGGAGCAGTGGATTAAATTTCCACAAACAACTTGATGTACTCTGCAGCTGTGGAATACCTGAATAGACAACAAATCATCCCAAATTGAGGAGGTGGACTCTGGGAGCAACGATATATTTTTTTTCCCCTTTTTCTCTTTTTGTGATTGTGTATGTGTATGCTTCTGTGTGTGATTTTGTCTGTATACCTGTCCTTTTACCATTTGTCCTAGGGTTCTGACTGTCCGTTTTTTGGGTTGTTTTGTTTTGTTTTGTTTTTATTAGTATAGTTTTTAGCCCTTGTTATCATTGGTGGATTTGTTTTTTTGGTTTGGTTGCTCTCTTCTTTCTTTCTTTCTTTTTTTTTTTTTTTACTTAAAAATTATTTTTTAATAATTATTGTTTATTTTTTACGTTAATAATTTTATTTTATCTTCTTCTTTCGTTCTTTCTTTCTTTCTTTTTTCTCCCTTTTATTCTGAGCCATGTGGATGACAGGTTCTTGGTGCTCCAGCCAGGCATCAGGGCTGTGCCTCTGAGGTGGGAAAGCCAAGTTCAGGAAATTGGTCCACAAGAGACCTCCCAGCTCCACGTAATATCAAACGGCGAAAATCTCCCAAAGATCTCCATCTCAATGCCAAGATCCAGCTCCACTCAAGGACCAGCAAGCTCCAGTGCTGGACACCCTATGCCAAACAACTAGCAACACAGGAACACAATGCCAACCATTAGCAGAGAGGATGCCTAAAATCATAATAAGGCCATAGACACCCCAAAACACACCACCAGACGTGGACCTGCCCACAAGAAAAACAAGATCCAGCTTCATCCACCAGAACACAGGCACGAGTCCCCTCCACCAGGAAGCCTACACAACCCACTGAACCAACCTTAGCCACTGGGGGCAGTTCCAGTTCGGGAACTACAAACCGGCAGCCTGGGAAAAGGAGACCCCAAACACAGTAAGTTAAGCAAAATGAGAAGACAGAGGAACACACAGCAGATGAAGGAGCAAGGTAAAAACAAACCAGACCTAACAAATGAAGAGGAAATAGGCAGTCTACATGAAAAGGAATTCAGAATAATGATAGTAAAGATGATCCAAAATCATGGAAATAGAATGGAGAAAATACAAGAAACGTTTAACAAGGACCTAGAAGAACTAAAGAGCAAACAAACAGTGATGAACAACACAATTAATGAAATTAAAAACTCTCTAGAAGGGATCAATAGCAGAATCACTGATGTAGAAGAACGGATAAATGACCTGGAAGATAAAAGAGCGGAAATAACTACTGCAGAAGAGAATAAAGAAAAAAAATGAAAAGAATTGAGGACAGTCTCAGAGACGTCTAGGACAACATTAAGCACACCAACATTCAAATTAAAGGGGTCCCAGAAGAAGAATAGAAAAAGAAAGGGACTGAGAAAATATTTGAAGAGATTATAGTTGAAAACTTCCCTAATATGGGAAAGGAAATAATTAATCAAGTCCAGGAAGCACAGAGAGTCCCATACAGGATAAATCTAAGGAGAAACACGCCAACACAAATATTGATCAAACTATCAAAAATTAAATACAAGGAACAAATATTAAAAGCAGCAAGGGAAAAACAACAAATAACATACAAAGGAATCCCCATAAGGTTAACAGCTGATCTTTCAGCAGAAACTCTGCAAGCCAGAAGGGAGTGGCAGGACATATTTTAAGTGATGAAGGGGAAAAACCTACAACCAAGATTACTCTACCAAGCAAGGAACTCATTCAGATTTGATGGAGAAATTAAAACTTTTACAGACAAGCAAAAGCTAAGAGAATTCAGCACCACAAAACCAGCTTTACAACAAAAGCTAAAGGAATTTCTCTAGGGAGGAAACACAAGAGAAGGAAAAGACCTACAATAACAAAACCCAAAACAATTAAGAAAATGGTAATAGGAACATACATATCAATAATTACCTTAAATGTAAATGGATTAAATGCTCCAACCAAAAGACATAGACTGGCTGAATGGATACAAAAACAAGATGCATATATATGCTGTCTACAAGAGACCCACTTCAGACTTAGGGACCCATACAGACTGAAAGTGAGGGGATGGAAAAAGATATTCCATGCAAATGGAAATCAAAAGAAAGCTGGAGTAGCAATTCTCATATCAGAAAAAATAGACTTGAAAACAAAGACTATTAAAAGACACAAAGAAGGACACTACATAATGATCAAGGGATCAATCCAAGAAGAAGATATAACAATTGTAAATATTTATGCACCCAACATAGGAGCACCTCAATACATAAAGCAAATACTAACAGCCATAAAAGGGGAAATTGACAGTAACACAATCATAGTAGGGGACTTTAACACCCCACTTTCACCAATGGACAGATCATACAAAATGAAAATAAATGAGGAAACAAAAGCTTTAAATGATACATTAAACAAGATGGACTTAATTGATATTTATAGGACATACCATCCAAAAACAACAGAATACACTTTCTTCTCAAGTGCTCATGGAACATTCTCCAGGATAGATCATATCTTGGGTCACAAATCATGCCTTAGTAAATTTAAGAAAATTGAAATTGTATCAAATATCTTTTCCGAACACAACGCTATGAGACTAGATATCAATTACAGGAAAAAAATCTGTAAAAATTATACACACATGGAAGCTAAACAATACGCTACTTAGTAACCAAGAGATCACTGAAGAAATCAAAGAGGAAATAAAAAAATACCTAGAAACAAATGACAATGAAAACACGACAACCCAAAACCTATGGGATACAGCAAAAGCAGTTCTAAGAGGGAAGTTTATAGTAATACAATCCTACCTCAAGAAACAAGAAACATCTCAAATAAACAACCTAACCTTACACCTAAAGCAATTAGAGAAAGAAGAACAAAAAATTCCCAAAGTTAGCAGAAGGAAAGAAATCATAAAGATCAGATCAGAAAGAAATGAAAAAGAAATGAAGGAAACAATAGCAAAGATCAATAAAACTAAAAGCTGGTTCTTTGAGAAGATAAACAAAACGGATAAACCATTAGCCAGACTCATCAAGAAAAAAAAGGGAGAGGACTCAAATCAATAGAATTAGAAATGAAAAAGGAGAAGTAACAACTGACACTGCAGAAATACAAAGGAGCATGAGAGATTACTACAAGCAACTATATGCCAATAAAATAAAATGGACAACTTGGAAGAAATGGACAAATTCTTAGAAAAGCACAACTTCTGAGACTGAACCAGGAAGAAATAAAAAATATAAACAGACCAGTCACAAGCACTGAAATTGAAACTGTGATTAAAAATCTTCCAACAAACAAGAGCCCCGGACCACATGGCTTCAGAGGCGAATTTTATCAAACATTTAGAGAGGAGCTAACACCTATCCTTCTCAAACTCTTCCAAAATAGAGCCGAAAGAGGAACACTCCCAAACTCATTCTACGAGGCCAACATCACCCTGATACCAAAACCAGACAAAGATACTACAAAAATTACAGACCAATATCACTGATGAATATAGATGCAAAAATCCTCAACAAAATACTAGCAAACAGAATACAACAACACATTAAAAGGATCAGACACCATGATCAAGTGGGATTTATCCCAGGGATGCAAGGATTCTTCAATATATGCAAATCAATCAGTGTGATACACCATATTAACAAAGTGAAGAAGAAAAACCATATGATCATCTCAATAGATGCAGAAAAAGCTTTCAACAAAATTCAACACCCAGTTATGACAAAAACCCTCCAGAAAGTAGGCATAGAGGGAATTTACCTCAACATAATAAAGGCCATATATGATAAACCCACAGCCAACATCGTTCTCAATGGTGAAAAACTGAAACCATTTCCACTAAGATCAGGAACAAGACAAGGTTGCCCACTCTCACCACTATTATTCAACATAGTTTTGGAAGTTTTAGCCACAGCAATCAGAGAAGAAAAAGAATTAAGAGGAATCCAAATTGGAAAAGAAGAAGTAAAGCTGTCACTGTTTGAAGATGACATGATACCATACATAGATAATCCTAAAGACGCTTCCAGAAAACTACTAGAGGAAATCAATGAATTTGGTAAAGTAGCAGGATACAAAATTAATTCAAAAAAATATCTTGCATTCGTATACACTAATGATGAAATACCTGAAAGAGAAATTAAGGAAACACTCCCATTTACCACTGCAACAAAAAGAATAAAATACCTAGGGGCTTCCTTGGTGGCGCAGTGGTTAAGAATCTGCCTGCCAATGCAAGGGACATGGATTCGATCCCTGGCCTGGGAAGATCCCACATGCCATGGAGCAACTAAGCCTGTGCACCACAACTACTGAGCCTGAGCTCCTGAGCCTGCAAGCCACAACTACTGAGCCCACGTGCCACAGTTACTGAAGCCTGCGTGCCTAGAGCCCGTGTTCAGCAACAAAAGGAGCCAGACAATGAGAAGCCCATGCACCACAACAAAGAGTAGCCTCTGCTAACTGCAACTAAAGGAAGCTCGTGCACAGCAACGAAGACCCAACACAGACAAAAATAAATAAATAAATAAATTAATTAATTAATTTTAAAAAATACATAGGAATAAACCTACCTAAGGAGGTAAAACACCTGTACTCAGGAAACTATAAGACACTGATGAAAGCAATCAAACATGACACAAACAGATGGAGAGATATACCATGTTCTTGGATTGGAAGGATCAACATCGTGAAAATGACTATACTACCCAAAGCAATCTACAGATTCAATGCAATCCCTATCAAACTACCAATGGCATTTTTACAGAAATAGAACAAAATATTTCACAGTTTGTAAGGAAACACAAAAGACCCTGACTAGCCAAAGTAATCTTGAGAAAGAAAAACGGAGCTGGAGGAATCAGGCTACCTGATTTCAGACTATTCTACAAAGCTACAGTAATCAAGACAGTATGGTGCTGACACAAACAGAAACATAGATCAATGGAACAGGATAGAAATCCCAGAGCTAAACTCACGCACATATGGTCACCTTATTTTTGATAAAGGAGGCAAGAATATACAATGGAGAAAAGACAGCCTCTTCAATAAGTGGTGCTGGGAAAACTGGACAGCTGCATGGAAAAGAATGAAATTAGAACACTCCCTAACACCATACACAAAAATAAACTCAAAATGGATTAAAAACCTAAATGTAAGGTCAGACACTATAAAACTCTTAGAGGAAAACATAGGCACAACACTCTATGACATAAATCACAGCAAGATCCTTTTTGACCCACCTCCTAGAGAAAGAGAAATAAATGGGACCTAATGAAACTTAAAAGTTTTTGCACAGCAAAGGAATCCATAAACAAGACAAAAAGACAACCCTCAGAATGGGAGAAAATATTTGCAAATGAAGCAACTGACAAAGGATTAATCTCCGTGATTTACAAGCAGCTCATGCAGCTCAATATCAAAAAAACAAACTACCCAATCCGAAAATGGGCAGAAGACCTAAATAGACATTTCTCCAAAGAAGATATACAGATTGCCGACAAACACATGAAAGGATGCTCAACATCAGTAATCATTAGAGAAATGCAAATCAAAACTACAATGAGGTATCACCTCACACCGGTCAGAATGGCCATCATCAAAAAGTCTACAAACAATAAATGCTGGAGAGGGTGTGGAGAAAAGGGAACCCTCTTGCACTGTGGGTGGGAATGTAAATTGATACAGCCACTATGGAGAACAGTATGGAGGTTCCTTAAAAAACTAAAAATAGAACTATCATATGACCCAGCAATCCCACTCCTGGCATATACCCTGAGAAAACCATAATTTAAAAAGAGTCATGTACCACAATGTTCATTGCAGCTCTATTTACAATAGCCAGGACATGAAAGCAACCCAAGTGTCCATCGACAGATGAAAGGATAAAGAAGATGTGGCACATATATACAATGGAATATTACTCAGCCATAAAAAGAAAAGAAATTGAGTTATTTGTAGTGACGTGGATGGACCTAGAGTCTGTCATAGAGTGATGTCAGTCAGAAAGAGAAAAACAAATACTTTATGCTAACACGTATATATGGAATATAAAAAAGAAAAAACTGGTTATGAAGAACCTAGGGGCAGCACCAGAATAAAGACGCAGATGTAGAGAATGGACTTGAGGACCCGGGGAGGGGGAAGGGTAAGCTGGACGAAGTGAGAGAGTGGCATGGACATATATACACTACCAAATGTAATATAGATAGCTAGTGGGAAGCAGCCGCAGAGCACAGGGAGATAGCTTGGTGCTTTGTGATCGCCTAGAGGGGTGGGATAGGGAGGGTGGGAGGGAGATGCAAGAGGGAGGAGATATGGGGATATATGTATATGTATAGTTGATTCACTTTGTTATAAAGCAGAAACTAACACACCACTGTAAAGCAATTATACTCCAATAAAGATTTTTTTTAAAAAAAGAATGATCAGAAAAGCTATAAAATCTGCCTGAAATGTCATACAAGGTACACGAAAGAACCGTTTAACAGACTTGGGTTTTTGGGGCATTGCTGCATACTAGGAGAAGAGTGCTTCTTTCTCCATCTGATGTTTTCTTCCATGTAGTGGGACATCGATTTTAAAAAGACTCCTGGAGTCTCTGCACCCTTCTCACATACTCCACTCCTGTAGATCAGTGTTGTGCCTTATGTGAGTGGTAAATTTGGGATAAGGAACTAGATGTATCTATGGGTCTCTGCCTCTCCTTTTTCACTTAAGATCCTGCTGTCTGCAAGGAGTATATATTCTGATTCCCTTCTATATGTACTCATATGAGGTGGCCTTAGTACTACCTGTGCCTGGGTAGATAATTCTGTCTACTTCTGCTATATGGTGTAATAAAGGCTTCTTGCCCATGGATATAAGACATATTATCCATTATCAGCTTTACCACTTATAGAGATGATTTTTTTGTATCTCCTTCTTATTTGTATCTATAAATATTTAAGTGAATCCCAAACTCAGGTGGGGAAAATGGGAGTAGCCTTATAATTCCAACAATAAGAAAGAATTAAATTGTTTTCTTCTTGTAATTTATATAATTCAGCTTTTTACATAAGTAAATTATATTTCAAAAAATTGATTTACACACAAGTCTCCCCAAAGTTTCATGCCCAACCACTCTTATCTCCCTTCTCACATAAATTACTCTTATCATCTGTCCCTCTTTTCAGTTTCCCTTGCTCTATTCCTACCCTCGCCTTTCACTTTCTGGATCTCTTGTCTTTTTCCTGGTATCTCTTTGCTTTATCTATAAACCAAGCCAATTAATCTTCTTTTGGATTCTTCAGTTCTCCTCTGCATTGATTGCCTGGATCCACACCATAAAGCCCAATGGCTATAAAATAAAATATAGGTAAGGAATGTAAGAAAATATCTGGAAATCATATATTGATAAGGCATTAAAAATCCAGAATATATAAAGAACTCCTATGACTCAACAACAAAAAATCCCATTAAAAAACGTGCAGGCATTTCTTCAAAGATAATGGAGATGTAGATGAAATATTTCTCCAAAGAAGATATAAAAAGGACCAAAGAGCATATGGCAAAATGCTCAGTAGCTCAGTATCATTAGTCATCATGCAAATGCAACGAGATATTACTTTACACACATGAGGATGCCTAGCATCAAAAAAAGTGATGGATGTTAACTAAACTTGCTGTGGTAATCATTTTGCAATATATACATATATCAAATAATATATTGTACACTGTAAACAAATACAATGTTATATGTCAATTATATCTCAATAAAACTGGAAACAAATTTTAAAAATAACTAAATCATGTTAAAAAAGCACTAATTAACAAGTGTTGGCGAGGATGTAGAGAAATTGAAACCCTCATGCAATGCTGATAGGAATGTAAAATGGTTCCGCTTCTGTAGAAAACAGTTGGGTGGTTCTGCAAAAAATTAAATACAGAATTATCATATGATCCAGCAGTTCTAGTCCTGCGAATATACCCAAAAAAGTTGAATAAAGGGAATCAAACAGGTAATTGTGCACCGATGTTCATAGCAGCATTATCCATAAGAGCAAAAAGTGGAAAGAATAGTTTCTATCAACAATGAATTGATACAAAACCTGTGATATCTATATCTATATTTGGAAGATAGATATAGGTAGATATAGATAGGTGCGTGCACACACGTGCGCACACACACGCAATGACATATTATTCAGCCATAAAAAGGAAAGAAATTCTGATACATGTTACAACATAGGTAAACATTGAAAACATTACTGTAAGTGAAATAAGCCAGATACAACAAGACACATATTGCCTGATTCCACATATACGAAATATCTAAATAGGCAAATTCATAGAAGACAGAAAGTAGGTTACATGTTACCAGAGATGAGGGGCAGGGTAGGAGGGGAAGAATAGGAGTTATGTCAATTGGTACAAAGATTCTGTTTGGAATGATCAACAAGTTCTGAAAATGGGTAGTGGTCATGGTTGTATAACATTGTAAACGTACTTAATGCCACTGTACTGTGTAGTTAAAAATCAGGACTTCCCTGGTGGTGCAGTGGTTAAGAATCCGCCTGCCAATGCAGGGGACACAGGTTTGAGCCCTGGTCTGGGAAGATCCCACGTGCCACGGAGCAACTAAGCCCGTGTGCCACAACTACAGAGCCTGTGTTCCAGAGCCCACGAGCCACAACTACTGAAGTCCACACACCTAGATCCCATGCTCCACAACAAGAGAAGCCACCACAATGAGAAGCCTGCGCACCGCAATGAAGAGTAGCCCCTGCTCGCCGCAACTGGAGAAAGCCCACGCACAGTAACGAAGACCCAACGCAGCCAAAAAAATAAATATTTTAAAAAATGGTTAAAATCAGAAACCTTATATTATGCATAATTTACCACAATAAAAAACTTTTTTAAAAGGTAAGGCAGAAAAACTGTGGATAATAATACTTTAATACTTTTATCCCTTTCAAACACGTCACACTCATATACTAGATGTATAAACTTGGGCAAACTGTTTCACTTCTATGAATTTCACCTTTGACATCTCTTAAACGAGGATTACATAGCACTGCAAGCCCCACAGGGTTGGTCTGAAGTTCAGTTGCAATCTAATGTCTCCGAAATGCCTAACAGTATATAGTATGTGCTCGGAGTACATATCTCTTTACATTTTACAATAAGCATGTGATGTAAATGTAGTTTTGCCATTACTAATCAAAGTCACATTGCCTGAGATGGCTGTGAAAATAAATCATCTGGGGAAGGGATTTTTGTTATATAACTGCAACTATAGTCTGAGTAATTACTTAAATCACTGAGTCTCATGCAGGAAATCAGAATTTCAAGTGATTTGGGTGTTGCATAGGCATCTTAAATTTAAGATCTCCTAAACAAATTCTTTAACATTTCTCCTAAACATACTGGTCACCCAAATACTCTACATCACTGTAAATAACACCACAATTTGCCCAGTTGCTCGAGTCCGAGACACTTCCATCTTTCTCCTCCTGCCCATCCCACACTCATTCTACCAAATTCAGTCTATTTTAGTTCCAAAATATATCTCAATTCTGCTTTCTCTTCATTCTCGCTGACACTGTTATCACCTGGAATGCAAAAAACCTTACAAATTGGTCTCCCTACTTCTCTAGAATCTCTTTGATTCTACACAGAATAACCAGAGTGACCCTCATTATATAGAATGGATTATGTAACATTGTTTAAAACCCTTCAATGGTTTTTAATTCATTTTGAATAAAACCCACACTTTTTTTTCATCTTTTTTTTAACATCTTTATTGGAGTATAATTGCTTTACAATGGTGTGTTAATTTCTGCTTTATAACAAAGTGAATCAGCTATACGTATACATATATCCCCATATCTCCTCCCTCTCACGCCTCCCTCCCACCCTCCCTATCCCACCCCTCTAGGTGGACACAAAGCACCGAGCTGATCTCCCTGTGCCATGCAGCTGCTTCCCACGAGCTATCTATTTTACGTTTGGTAGTGTATATATATCCATGCCACTCTCTCACTTCATCCCAGCTTACCCTTCCCCCTCCCTGTGTCCTCAAGTCCATTCTCTACATCTGCGTCTTTATTCCTGTCCTGCCCCTAGGTTCTTCATACCATTTTTTTTTTTAGATTCCGTATATATGTGTTAGCATACGGTATTTGTTTTTCTCTTTCTGACTTACTTCACTCTGTATGACAGACTCTAGGTCCATCCACCTCACTACAAATAACTCAAATTCATTTCTTTTTATGACCGAGTGCTATTCCATTGTATATATGTGCCAGATCCAATCAAGGGAGTTACTCCCAAAAAGGCTCTTAAAGTTTAATGCTGTGATGGTCTGGTTACATTGTATCATCTATTAAATTGCTTTTTATTTTAATTTTTTTCAATAGCCAGTACATTATTTGAGTTAACTGTCTACTTACATCCAAATGCACACACTCAAACACAGAGGTTTTCATTTCTATCCACAGTCTTATTTTATTTTAAAAAATAGATTTTTCTTTACACTTTACAATTGCATGTCCATCATTAAAAGTATAGAAAGTACATTGGGGACAGAGGTCATGCTCAGCAGTGGCATTCAGGAAGTTGGGAAGTAGGGGGATGGCACAGATGAGTCTTAGAGGGGATTTCTGAGGCACCTATTTTATGACATTTCTTAATGCTCCACTAGCTGTTTGTTGCTGTCCAAATCAAGATTTTCATTATCTGATGCTCTATAACCCTTTTACCCTGGTAAAATTGACAACAGATAGCTAGCCAGCCAAGTTAATTAGGTTTTTCATTAACTTTTTAGCCCTGGTTATCATTTCGCTTTCAATATGATGGAGTGTTTTCAAGTAACAAGTTTAAGTAAGGATCATATAAACTTAATTTGGGAGGCTGCAGATATCCTTTGGCTAACTTTCATTAGATTGGGCTGCAATCAATCAATGGAGAAGGCACAGTTAGAGCAGGATATGTTCTCCACTTGAAAGTAGTTTAAAATGTGCTATCAGGGCAATGAGAAGTTGATTTGGTTTATATAATGTAATTAAAAGACAACAAACTTTTAGGACTCATTCTTTCATATTAACACTCTTGTGCTTGAAAGCTGTTCACAGCAAATCACATCGTCTTGATATAATTATCACCTCACCATGGAAGAAAATTGTGGCTTAAATTAAGATAAGGCCATGGAATGTTAGTCCAAGAAGAGCCTTCGGCCATCACCTAGTCCAAGGGTTTTCAAAGACTTGTAACAGAGAAATTCTTTCCCCAAACATTGTTTAAAATGGAAGCCATAAATGTAAAATATATGTTAATGGTAATGAGTATAATAGCTAATACCTGAATAGTGTTAGCTATATGCTGGGCATTGTTTTAAATTCTGTACATGTACTAACTCATTTAATCTTCACAAAAACTCTATATCAACATCCTTATCTTACAGATGAAGAAAAAACTCAAGTGTTAATAAAATGGTAGTAAGTGGTAAAGTCAGGTTTGGAAGTTTGGCAGGCTGGCAGTTTGCTCCAGTGTCCACTAGCCACCATTGTCTCTCTAGGATAAAGGACAACTTGTTAAGGTAGGAGGGAAAGAACAGAGTCCCTGTTTTGATGAACCCTGTAGGATGTTTCCAAAGCACCTCCTTCTCCATAATCTCCCCACCACCTGCCAGGAATTTACCACACAGCTAAGTGACCAACATCAAACATAAAAGATCAAAATGCACCGATACTCGTACTATCCAGAACTCCCAGAGGAATAAGGGCTATACCAGCCAGAGGTTGGTAAGTGACAGGGTAATCAGAGAAGAGGCAGGCTTATGGGATGAAAGTATTTCTGCATTAATTATGGAGGCACTACATTTCTAAGGAGTCATCCATCCGTCGGTTGGATTTGAATTCTACCTAGCACTCACGAGTGCTGCCAGAAAAAGGGAATATGTATTACTAAATTCATCACAGCACGTCATAAGAGCCACATATCAGCCTAACACCCATGAGGTATCTGGATGTCAGTTAAGCAGCTGGGGAACTGCAGAGTAGTGAGTGGGAAGACCTTAGGTTGACATCCCTTGGGTGAAAGGGGATTAACACCAGGTAGACAACACAAGCTGATGGGCCCTTCTCATTAAAGCCCCTCATCCACACCTTTTTTCCCTCCAAAGAAATAGTAAGTTTCTTTACAGATGATGAGATGCTGGAGTCTAGAAAGGTGAAGCTGCTTGTTCAAGGTTTACATTCAAGTTAAACCTAAATCCAAGTTAAACCTAAATCCCAAATGTGAGTTTAGTTTGTTGTTGTTGTTTTTACTGTTGTTAACTTGAAAATACCTTCTGAAAAAAACTCACTGGGAGTAGGTTGAAAGGTTCACACAGTTGGTAGGCATTATTTTATTTTAATGAGATTTTTTTTTCCATATCAGTGATTTGCATTTGTTTAAATCATGGTTCTGTCCATATCTAATGATGTAAATGACAATATTTAGATCACTTCTGGTACACCTGAAATTAAACTTCACTTACAAAAGATTAACCATTATTGAATAACTACAGCAATTATCTTTCTTACCACTGATTAACTGATCTCATTTACACTGTTACGGGCTTTTTGGAAAATATAACAAAATTAATTTAAAAAATATGTCACATTAGCAAAAGCACTTTCAGGCAAAAGTCATTCTAGTATTACTGAAGAATATATTTGCTCATTGAAAAATCTTTTAAAAGAGAAAGACCTTGATTTCTTCACTGACTGAAAAGCAACAAACTTATGGGATAATTAGATCACATCTCCCTCTAGCATACCAGGGTGAGACCAAAGTTCCAGTGCAGTTTTGCAAGTTAGAAATTTTGTATCTGTCGTATCCATCTTGGAAATACCAGTAAATTCGTTATATGCTTGTTTAACAAAAGTAGAACTTGGGCCATAAGCATTTGTACAAGTGGAGCCATATATAAATATATATGTATATATATATATATGTATATATATTATATACATAACATTTTTTTACTTTTTAAACTGTGAGAAATATGCATATGAGTGTGTAAAACATATATGTAAAGTTCAAAAATAATTATAAAGCAAACATCTGCATAACCCAGATGAAGAAATAAAACATTGTCAGCGCCCCAGAAACCCCTTTTGTTTCTCTCTCCAATCACATCTCCCTGCCGCTCCCCTGGAGGTAACCATTATGCTTACTTTTATGATAATTATTCCTTTGTTTTTCTTTATAATTTTACTATTTATGTATGCATTCCTAAGCAGTATAGTTTACTTTTGCCTGGCTTTGAACTTTTATAAATGGAATATTCTCTACGTCTTCTTCTCAACTTGCTTATTTCACTCAATATCATATTTGTTAAATTATTCCAATTGTCGGCTGTACCATTAGTTCAACTGTTTTCATTGCCATATAATATTGCATGGTCTGAACATATCACAGTCATATTAGTCAGCTTTAACAAACAACCCAGATCTTAGGATCTTTCAGAAACAAAGCTTTGTTTCTCATATTGTATTTTCTTTCCAGTTTGTTTGCCCTTCTGCTTTATGTCTTCTTCAATATAAGACCCACGCTAAAAAAGCAGACCCTATATGCACCATTATTGGTCTCACTGAAAGGTAAAAGGGGAAGATGGAAGTCTGCACAATGACTGCCTGGTAAGTATCACTTCCACTCACATTTCTTTGGCAATTCACATAGCCAAGACTGATAGAAATAGGATGAGAAGTAGTATCCACCCATAGGGACAGGCTCAGGAGGGAGCAATAGATATCTTGACTATAATGCCATACATGAAAACAACCTATTTACCTCTTCTATTGTGGATGGATTTGGGTTGCTTCCCCTTTGGGACTATCATGAGCAATGCTGCCATAAACCTTCTTGTATATAAAGTTTCTCTAGTGTATACACTTAAGGGTGTATTTGCTAAATCACAGCACCTGTATAACTAGAACTTTTCTAAATATTGCCAAACCATTTTCCAAAGAGAATATACCAACTTATTCTTCCACATCATTGTCTGAGTTCCTATTTCTCCACATTCTAACACTTGATAGTCTTTATCAGTAATAGCATCTCATTTTTGTTTTAATTTGCATTTCCATTATTATTAATGAGCTTGGGAATATTTTCTTATGTTGTATAGTATTTGCAGCATTTGTATATCCCTATTTTGTGAAGCTACATATATTTTTAACTTTTTATTTCAAAATAATTTTAGATTTATAGAAAATTTGCAAAAATAGCACAGAGTTTTCATATAACCTTCATGTTTTTACTCAACATAAAAAATGAATAATCATCATGTTAGCTGTTGTCAGCATAGGTGCTACAGAGGCCCCAGTCACCGTGAAACATAAGATTCATTTGGGCAAGAATAAGGTAGGACTTTAAGTTGGCAAACATGACACCACAGAAATGGTTCTCCCTGCCAATTTGCAGATAACAATTTGGCAACCTGTATGGTTGTAGGAAAAGGCATTCAACTGGAATTCAGGCAGGAACTCAGGTAGAAAATGACTATAAGCCAGCTATAAACAGCTTCTGACCCCAGCATTTGTTCCATGTATGGCAATCACTTTTGACGTTTAAATTATATTGCATATACTTAAGTTCACCCTTTCCAAAATGATCATTCTGATTGGCCCTACAATAGGATGTAAATTATCCCTATTATTCTTTTTAAAATGTAAGAGCATCCTAAATTTTCATTTTATAATGAGCACTTACCTTGTGCCAGGTGTGTTTTTTTACATACATCATCTAATTTAATCCATGATTAATAATTGGACAGCCAGGATTTTATCCCAGGCAGTCAGTCTTCAGAATCCAAGCTCAATATAACTCCATGACAGGACCTTTTAGTAACTCTTATATTAATTTATATTCTCATAGATAATATGATTCTAAGTAGAGGACACTTGCCCCCAGACCATACTGCTTTGTTTAAAGGAATCCTATTCTTAGGTAGGATTTTCATGGGACAATTACTATTTTGATGTTTTTACATTTTTTTTTTACAACAGATTATTCAGTTTATCAAAACAGACAGCTAACTCACTGCAGTTTAAATGCATAGACTAAATACAAAAATATTTATAAATGTAATCTTATTTTGATTATTAATGAAAAAGACAAAAAAACTTCTTCAATTTCTCAAGAAATTGAATATATTTTTAAGAGCAAGATGTAAAAAATCTTGAATATTCCCTTCTAAACTTATTTCAGATTCTGCTTGTGCCTACAAACCCCAATACCCATGTTACTTCTCCCTGTAATCATCTGACTATACACCAGCACGTGTATCTGAGCCTCAGCTATGTGTCCCACACTTTTTTTTTAATTTAATTTTATTTACTTTTTTATACAGTAGGTTCTTATTAGTCATCAATTTTATACACATCAGTGTATACATGTCAATCCCAATCGCCCAATTCATCACACCACCATCCCACCCCCCCCCCCCCGGGGCTTTCCCCCCTTGGTGTCCATACATTTGTTCTCTACATCAGTGTCTCAACTTCTGCCCTGCAAACCAGTTCATCTGTACCATTTTTCTAGGTTCCACATACATGTGTTAATATACGGTATTTGTTTTTCTCTTTATGACTTACTTCACTCTGTATGACAGTCTCTAGATCCATCCACGTCTGAACAAATGACCCAATTTCCTTCCTTTTATGGTTGAGTAATATTCCATTGTATATATGTACCACATCTTCTTTATCCATTCGTCTGTCGATGGGCATTTAGGTTGCTTCCATGACCTGGCTATCGTAAATAGTGCTGCAATGAACATTGGGGTGCATGTGTCTTTTTGAATTATGGTTTTCTCTGGGTATATGTCCAGTAGTGGGAATTCTGGATCATATGGTAATTCTATTTTTAGTTTTTTAAGGAACCTCCATACTGTTCTCCATAGTGGCTGTGTCAATTTACATTCCCACCAACAGTGCAAGAGGGTTCCCTTTTCTCCACACCCTCTCCAGCATTTGTTGTTTGTAGATTTTCTGATGATTCCCATTCTAACTGGTGTGAGGTGGTACCTCATTGTAGTTTTGATTTGCATTTCTCTAATAATTAGTGATGTTGAGCAGCTTTTCATGGGCTTCTTGGCCATCTGTATGTCTTCTTTGGAGAAATGTCTATTTAGGTCATCAGTCTATTTTTGGATTGGGTTGTTTGTTTCTTTAATATTGAGCTGCATGAGCTGTTTATATATTTTGGAGATGAATCCTTTGTCCGTTGATTTGTTTGCAAATATTTTCTCCCATTCTGAGGGTTGTCATTTTGTCTTGTTTATGGTTTCCTTTGCTGTGCAAAAGCTTTGAAGTTTCATTAGATCCCATTTGTTTATTTTTGTTTTTATTTCCATTACTCTAGGAGGTGGATAAAAAAGATCTTGCTGTGATTGATGTCAAAGAGTGTTCTTCCTATGTTTTCCTCTAAGAGTTTTACAGTGTCCGGCCTTACATTTAGGTCTCTAATCCATTTTGAATTTATTTTTGTGTTTGGTGTTAGAGAGTGTTTAATTTCATTCTTTTACATGTAGCTGTCCAGTTTTCCCAGCATCACTTACTGAAGAGACTGTCTTTTGTCCATGAATATCCTTGCCTCCTTTGTCATAGATTAGTTGACCATAGGTGCCTGGGTTTATCTCTGGGTTTTCTATCTTGTTCCATTGATCTATGCTTCTGTTTTTGTGCCAGTACCATATTGTCTTGATTATTGTAGCTTTGTAGCATAGTCTGAAGTCAGGGAGTGTGATTCCTCCAGCTCCATTTTCTTCCCTCAAGACTGCATTGGCTATTTGGGGTCTTTTGTGTCACCATACAAATTTTAAGATTTTTTGTTCTAGTTCTGAAAAAAATGCCATTGGTAATTTGATAAGGATTGCATTGAATCTGTAGATTGCTTTGGGTAGTATAGTCATTTTCACAATATTGATTCTTCCAATCCAAGACCATGGTATATCTCTACATCTGTTGGTATCATCTTTAATTTCTTTCATCAGTGTCTTATAGTTTTCTGCATACAGGTCTTTTGTCTCCCTAGGTAGGTTTATTCCTAGGTATTTTATTCTTTTTGTTGCAATGGTAAATGAGAGTGGTTCCTTAATTTTACTTTCAGATTTTTCATCATTAGTGTGTAGGAATGCAAGAGATTTCTGTGCATTAATTTTGTATCCTGCAACTTTACCAAATTCATTGATTAGCACTAGTAGTTTTCTGGTGGCATTTTTAGGATTCTCTATGTATAGTATCATGTCATCTGCAAACAGTGACAGTTTTCTTTTCCAGTTTGTATTCCTTTTATTTCTTTTTCTTCTCTGATTGCCATGGCTAGGACTTCCAAAACTATGTTGAATACTAGTGGTGAGAGTGGACATCCTTGTCTTGTTCCTGATCTTAGAGGAAATGCTTTCAGTTTTTCACCATTGAGAATGATGTTTGCTGTGGGTTTGTCATATATGGCCTTTATGATGTTGAGGTAGGTTCCCTCTATGCCCACTTTCTGGAGAGGTTTTATCATAAATGGGTGTTGAATTTTGTCAAAAGTTTTTCTGCATGTATTGACATGATCATATGGTTTTTATTCTTCAATATGTTAATGTGGTGTATCACATTGATTGATTTGCATATATTGAAGAATCCTTGCATCCCTGGGATAAATCCCACTTGATCATGGTGTATCATCCTTTTAATGTGTTGTTGGATTCTGTTTGCTAGTATTTTGTTGAGGATTTTTGCATGTATATTCATCAGTGATATTGGTCTGTAATTTTCTTTTTTTGTAGTATCTTTGTCTGGTTTTGGTATCAGGGTGATGGTCGCCTCATAAAATGAGTTTGGGAGTGTTCCTTCCTCTGCAATTTATTGGAAGAGTTTGAGAAGGATGGGTGTTAGCTCTTCTCTAAATGTTTGACAGAATTCACCTGTGAAGCCATCTGGTCCTGGACTTTTGTTTGTTGGAAGATTTTTAGTCACAGTTTCAATTTCATTACTTGAGATTGGTCTGTTCATATTTTCTGCTTCTTCCTGGTTCAGTCTTGGAAGGTTATACCTTTCTAAGAATTTGTCCATTTCTTCCAGGTTGTCCATTTTATTGACATAGAGTTGCTTGTAGTAGTCTCTTAGGATGCTTTGTATTTCTGCTTTGTCTGTTGTAACTTCTCCTTTCATTTCTAATTTTACTGATTTGAGTCCTCTCCCTCTTTTTCTTAATGAGTCTGGCTAATGGTTTATCAATTTTGTTTATCTTCAAAGAGAACCAGCTTTTAGTTTTCTTGATCTTTGTTACTGTTCACTTTGTTTCTATTTCATTTATTTCTGCTCTGATCTTTATGATTTCTTTCCTTCTGCTAACTTTGGGTTTTGTTTGTTCTTCTTTCTCTAGTCCCTTTAGGTGTAAGGTTAGATTGTTTATTTGAGTTTTTTCTTGTTTTTGAGGTAGGCTTCAATAGCTATAAACTTCCCTCTTATAACTGCTTTTGCTGCTTCCCATAGGTTTTGGATCATCATGTTTTCATTGTCATTTCTCTCTAGTTATTTTTTGATTTCCTCTTTTATTTCTTCAGTGATCTCTTGGTTATTTAGTAGTGTATTGTTTAGCCTCCATGTCTTTCTGTTTTTTACATTTTTTTACCTGTAATTCATTTCTAATCTCATAGCATTGTGGTCAGAAAAGATGCTTGATATGATTTTAATTTTCATAAATTTACTTAGGCTTGATTTGTGACCCAAGATGTGATCTATCCTGGAGAATGTTCCATGCACACTTGAGAAGAAAGTGTAATCTGCTGTTTTTGGATGGAATGTCCTATAAATATCAATTAAATCTATCTGGTCTATTGTGTCATTTAAAGCTTGTGTTTCCTTATTTATTTTCATTTTGTATGATCTGTCCATTGGTGAAAGTGGGGTGTTAAAATCCCCTACTATTATTGTGTTACTGTCGATTTTCCCTTTATGGCTGTTAGCATTTGCCTTATGTATTGAGGTGCTCCTATGTTGGGTGCATATATAATTGTTATATCTTCTTCTTGGATTGATCCCTTGATCATTATGTAGTGCCGTTGCTTGTCTCTTGTAACATTCTCTATTTAAAGTCTATTTTATCTGATATGAGTATTGCTACTCCAGCTTTCTTTTGATTTCCATTTGCATGGAATATCTGTTTCCATCCCTCACTTTCAGTCTGTATGTGTCCCAAGTCTGAAGTGGGTCTCTTGTAGACAGCATATATATGGGTCTTGTTTTTGTGTCCATTCAGCAATCCTGTGTCTTTTGGTTGGAGCATTTAATCCATTCACGTTTAAGGTAATTATTGATATGTATGTTCCTATGACCATTTTCTTAATTCTTTTGGATTTGTTTTTGTAGGTCCTTTTCTTCTCTTGTATTTCCCACTTAGAGAAGTTACTTTAGCATTTGTTGTAGTGCTGTTTTGGTGGTGCTGAATTCTCTTAGTTTTTGCTTGTCTGTAAAGCTTTTGATTTCTCCATCTCCAAATGGAGAAAAGCATCTCCATTTCTCAAGCTTTTGATATCTCGAATCTGAATGAGATACTTGCCGGGTAGAGTAATCTTGGTTGTAGGTTCTTCCCTTTCATCACTTTAAGTATATCATGCCACTCCCTTCTGGCTTGTAGAGTTTCTGCTGAGAAATCAGCTGTTAACCTTATGGGAGCTCCCCTGTATGTTACTTGTCATTTTTCCCTTGTTGCTTTCAATAATTTTTCTTTGTCTTTAATTTTTGCCAATTTGACTACTATGTGTCTCGGCGTGTTTCTCCTTGGGTTTATCCTGTATGGGACTCTCTGCACTTCCTGGACTTGGGTGGCTACTTCCTTTCCCAAGTTAGGGACGTTTTCAACTATAACCTCTTCAAATAATTTCTCTGATCCTTTCTCTCTCTCTTCTCCTTCTGGGACCCTTATAATGCAAATGTTGTTGTGTTTAATGTTGTCCCAGAGGTCTCTTAGGCTGTCTTCATTTCTTTTCATTCTTTTTTCTTTATTCGGTTCCACAGCAGTGAATTCCACCATTCTGTCTTCCAGGTCACTTATCCGTTCTTCTGCCTCAGTTATTCTGCTATTGATTCCTTCTAGTGTAGTTTTCATTTAAGTTATTGTATTGTTCATCTCTGTTTGTTTGTTTTTTAATTCTTCTAGGTCTTTGTTAAACATTTCTTTCATCGTCTCGATCTTTGCCTCCATTCTTTTTCCGAGGTCCTGGATCATCTTCTCTATCATTATTCTGCATTCTTTTTCTGGAAGGTTGCCTATATCCACTTCATTTAGTTGTTTTTCTGAGGTTTCATCTTGTTCCTTCATCTGGTACATAGCTCTCTGCCTTTTCATCTTGTCTATCTTTCTGTGAATGTGGTTTTTGTTCCAAGGCTGCAGGATTGTAGTTCTTCTTGCTTCTGCTGTCTTCCTTCTGGTGGATGAGGCTATCTAACTTACATTTTTAATAAGTGATTCTTTCATGAGGTTCAAAATAAATTTGAGAATTCTGTCTCCCACCTCTGCCCCAGTTTAGTCATTTCCCCCTGCTGCCCCTATTCCTTGCTTATTTATCTTCAAGGTGGTTCTTTATACAAATATAAGAAAATATGAATACATACTCTCATTTCACCTCTTTCTTACAAACAAAAATGGAATACAGTAAACACTGTACTGACCCTTGTGTTTTTCATATTATAAGGTATGTTGGTGATGTTTCAGTATTAGTACACAGAGTGTTTATCATTCTCTTTTATGACTGCTTTGTGTATATACCATAATTTATGTACCTAGTCCTTTTTGAAGGGCATAGGTTGTTTCCATATTTGGTATTATTACAAATAATGCTGTAAATAATTATTAACTGAATGAATGAAGAAACCTTTTACATAACTTTATGAGAGAAATGTAGGCTATTGTTTGATGACTTTGTTGTTTTGCAATATAAATCAACCCTAAGAAGTATTTGAAAACAGGCAAAATGTACAAGATCTAAAGTTACACTGTCATCTTCTAGCTGCCACCATGATAGCAGCCATTGCCTCTGAGCCTTTTTCTCGAAAAAGAGAGTCATCTAATAGTTTCACATACTTTAAGATGCTAAAATAGTACTTGCTTAATGTCTGGAAATGGTAATGCTTTTTTCCAAAGGGATGATTACTAAAAATGTGATCACAGGCAAGTTGATAATAGGTGGAGAAAGTGATTTGGGATGAGATATGGAGCTTTCCTGCTATCTTTTTAATTACATCTACCCAAAGCACACTCCACCTAATTATCAAAGATTGTTCTAATCTTTAGTGGTCAAGGTTTGCTTATGTTATAGAAATTCAATTTCAGGTTTTGAAATCACCTCAACACAAATGTGGCCTGGGTTTTTATCTTTGTAAGACCACAGCATAAATGATACAAACTGCATCCCAAGTAATTATTCTGTTTCAATTTATCAATAAGATGCTATTACCTGAGACTGATAATTTTGGGGGTTTTGTTTGCATATTTTCTTATTTGTTTCAGTTGGGGATGAGATTTTGAGGCATGAAAGGAAAAAGGCAAGGGGAAAAAATAGTTTGAGGAGTTTCTCTCACAAAATATAATTAACATCCTTCCCCTTCTTCAGGCCCTTTGAGTCCTACCAGACATTTTCCTAAGCAGCTAGATATCACAAGCTCAGGATGGTGATCCAAGATAAAGAAGAGCACCATAATGAAGAGCATGGCTTTGGGCACCCAATGCCTGAATTCAAAGACCAGCTATATCACTGACTATCTGACCTTGAACAAGGCACTCTCTGGGCCCTTCTTTCCTTCTATTTTAAAAATATACTTAGTAACTACATAATGAGGTTGTGTCAGTGAAATGATATGATATCTGGAAAGCACTTAGCTCAGATTATGAGCTCAGTAAGTGTTATCCATTTTATTTTATTACATCGTCACTAGACTGTGAAGTCCTTGAAGGAAGGCAGGGAATTATAAATTTATCTCTGTATTCCCACTTTTTCGCTGGGTACTGGATACATAGTAAGTGACAAATTAATGTTGACTAAATTTATGAAAGAACAAAGAAATGAATGAACTAAAGGGTACCAAATTCTCCCTCAGGTAGGTGGAAGTCTTGTTGGTATACCACCCATCACACTGATAAGCAAGAACAAGGAAATTAATATTTAGGTAGAGCCATCTTAGGAAACACTGTTCCTTTGCTCCCATTTTGCCAATAAATATCATACTTTATGACAGCCAGTCCTGGGGAGGATATATATGCCTCAGGTAGCAGTATGAGTTAAAATAGTCTTAACTCTAAAGAAGACATTTATCATATCCCTTTAATTATTTATTTTCTGCTATGAAACAGATATAATTTTTCCTGAATCCTATGGGCTATTGAGTATACTTTAAGGAAAATACTCTATTCACTTTCAAATCCCAAGTATATCCAAGATCCAATTAACTACTTCATCCACTGACCCAGGCTTTCCCTTCTCTGAACTTCTACCACATTTTCAATCAGGCCCATATACTTGTTCTCTTTAGGCATCTTCCCAACGGCATCTTATGCTTCCTCAGCCAGGAACACGTGATATAGAAATGATCTGTGACTTTACAAATACAGTCATGACTTCATGTAAGTTTATTCTTAAAAAAATCTATAACTATAGATTTTTATCTATATCTATATTTATATAGATAAATATATAGATAGATAGATGTATGTACACATATATACATGTTATTTTCTACGTTTGTAAAACTCAATGTAAATACATTCACAGATTTAGGAAGAAAAATGTGCCATTGTCAGATTCTGTGTCAAGTCACAATTTCCAGTTCAGAAAATACAGTCATTTTAGGGATCGTACTTAACTGTTACCCTGTCAACTTCTCCCCTCTCCTCCATAGGACCCTGATAATTTAGCTTAGCAACACTTTTGTATATGTGTCTTTTAACATAAGCCACTTCAAATTAATTTTAGTAGCAGGTGGATATGACTACTAGATGATAACTAAATAGCCAGAAAGACATAAAATATAGATGATAGATATAGATAGATAGATAGGCAGACAGACAAGCGATTCTTATGTCTAACATACTTGTGGAGGCCGACGGTTGACTAATCAGTATTTTAAAAGGTAAACAAATGTTATTTATATATTATTCATCCTTCTATGGAGCTAATTTAAAAAGTCAAGTGTGTTCATTGTTTCCTAGAAATAAAGCATCAGAATAGACTTAATCTTTTCAAATCAAATGCCTGCTTGAATTTTCCACTTGAATGTTTCACAGACATCAAAAATTTAACATCGTATAGTATATGGATCTCTTAATTGTTCCCTGTCTCATACTGGTCTTCTTCACCTAAGTAAATGGCATCACATTCCTCCAAGCTAGAAACCTAAGAGTTATCATCAATTCTGGCAAGTCTCCTACCTTTACATCCAATCCATTAATACAACCTATGATTTTACCATCAAAATCTGTAGAATTTGAACCACCAATTTCTCTCTATGTCCATTGACACTGCTCTCATACATACTACTATCATTTCTCTTTGCCATAGCATCCCTGTCTCCCTGTTTTCCAATCTTGTGTTTCCCAAAATCCATTCTACTCACAGAAACAAAAATTATCTCAAAATATGTCAATTCACCTCATTCCACTGATTTAAACCCTTCAGTGGCTCCCCATTAGACTTAGATTAAAAGTCAAATTCTTTACTAAGGCTTAGAATTCTCTGTAGCAGGTAGCCCCTGCCAACTTTGCAACCTCATCTCCTGCCCCTTTCCCCTTGCTCACTCTATTCCATCTACTTTCATGACACTTTCTCTAGTATTTACCCATATATTTATAAATAAACATCCTTCTACTTCTGTTCGTTCACTTTTAGATATTATCTATCAACTTCCTCTTATAAAAGATGAGACCACAGCTCTCTTACATTCCTTTCACTTCTTGTAAAGCACCAAACACTTTCCTGCTCCCTGTCCTTTATAGGTTCTGCTTCTTCTGTTAGGAATGCTCTTTCTACTACTACCATGCCAGTTTTCATATAGCCAGCTCCTTAATTTTTAAGTTCAAGTTTAAATGTCATGTCCTCAAACAGATCTTCTCTAATGACCAATCTAAAAGATATTTGTTCCTTATTTTTATCTTAGCTCCTTGTGTGTCTCCTCCATTGTATTCAACACAATTTGCAATTCTTTTATTTGTATAGTCATTTTACATTTTCTTCTGTCTCCTTGACTGGAATGTAAGGTTAATGAAGAAGGGATCATGTTGTTCTCATTTTCCATCACATGTTCACCATTTACCACAGTGCCTGACACACATTGCAAGTGGTCAAATATTTTTCAATAAGTGAATAACTGAAAGCAATATACCAAAATGTGAAAAGTCTGATTTGACATCTCCCATTACAAATGAAAAACAAACAAAAAACCGTTTAAAAATCTATATAGTCTTTGTATTTGTGAAAAGCCACAGGTATACCAATATTTCATAACACTCATCCTAATTCTGATCAAACCTATATTTGTTTTAGTGTATTTAATAATGTTCATAAAAAGAAAAACAAAAGTTTTCCAGAATCTAATTAAATATAATTGGACACAGGCACTAAACAAGGGTCACAGAGAAATAAGTAATTCAAAGGATCTAAGAGAAAACTTTTATTTTATAGGTAAGAGCAATTCTTCAAAAACTTGAAAACTATATTTATTTAAAGGTAAATTTTTGGAGGTGGAGGTGCACACCAAAAAATAAACTCCTTAAGGTATAGGTTTTATTTTAGTTATGAACAAATGTAATTTTCCTAAACAATGAAAAAAAAGTAGTTTTCCTTGAAGAGAGCAAGCCTATTTTATGCCAGAAAATAAGTTTATGCTGGGTCCCTAAATGTCAATAACAAAAAATATAATAGTGCCATCAACATGATCAAGAGGCATTTGTTAACATGACCAGTTGAACGTTATGATGTTCTATAAATGAAATTTCTGGCTAATGGTCCATTACTTACCACAACAACTTCGGAAGAGTGCTTGCTTTCTGAAGAAAGAGCATCCATACTTGACATCTTATTGCTTTCTATTCAGGAGTCAGATTCTGGAGGTCAGGCAACACTCCCATGCAGAACTTTTAAGTAAGAACCTCCCACTGACCAAAGTCACCTTCACACAAAGAAAAATTCCATACAGCATAGGAAAAAGAACTATGCAAAAGGGGCAAAATATAAATCTGTATCTACTAATTATCCCTTTATTGATCTATCTAAGAAGCAAAGGAAACGTGACCTTTACTTTTCTCTGTATTTTTACCTTTCTTTTTAAATATTGTGCTTTTAATTAAATTCATGTATTCATATTATTTAAAAATCCAATAGTTCTATAAGGCTTATAACAGAAAACAGTCATCCCCTACTCCTCTGCTCTACATTCCAGATTCCTCTCCCAATAGGAAATATTTATTTTAACTATTTCTTTTGGTATTTACCTCCATGATTGCTGATAACATGCTTATGGTTTTTTTGATTTTCAGTTTTATTATACTTTCTATCATCTTTCTGCTGTAAAAAACAAAGACTCATCACTCTTACACACACACACACACACACACACACACACACACTCCTTGTCCCATCCTCACCATAAATTTATATAATTATTTTGGGTTAAATCAAAATTCAATGTTTGAATTATATAACTACCAGGGCTATATAACTACTATTAACATCTGAGAGATGCAGGGTGCTATAATTACATTTTTTCTTCAGAATTTTTAGTTTTGTCCCCCTCTGCCATGACTTCCCATTTGTTTATCTGCTTTTCACCTTCCAAAATTGTGTTAACATTTCATCTGCTCTGCTGTTCCTTTTTTCCTGTAGATTTATGTCCTTTTATCCTATTAGTGGAGTTAAGGAGGGACCAGAGATTAATGTATGTTTACTCTGCCACGTTTAACTGGAAGTTGGCAGTGATTTTCTTGATAGACCAAAATGAACTGTACACAAAATCATTTCAGGCCCTGCTTACCATTCTGAAATGAATTTGTCAATTATTGCCTGAACTCAACTGGTTCTAATAATGGCAAAGTTCTAAGTTAAAAATCCTTGTAAGGGTCAGTTATGTCTATCTTGTTCTTGAGTCATAGCTGTAACTTAACCTTCATCCCCAAGAGAGCTTACAAGTATGTTCTAGAGTCTATAGCAGGACCAGGTGAAGGATTATTTATAGTCCTTTTTACTTCCATCCTGAAGACTAAGAAAAGTTACAAATATCTTTATAAAAAATAGTTATAGTACCAATTACTAAGCAGGTAGCTTGTTCTTAAACAAAAGCCCGAGTTTTCCATATCTTATCACCATTTTCAAGAGCTCCATTTCCCAGAACATGTGAAGTCCTATGACCAACCCAAGAATACATCCAAACCTCCAAATACTTGACAGTTTCTCTTTTTTGAGTGTTTTGGGAGATGTGATTAAATACTCAGCAATGACAGCAAGACAGAAATTGAGGTAGTGTTAGTGTGCTTAAGGGCAGTACTGCCTGCTTCCTATTGTCTTGCTGAGTCAGAAAGGCAATGTAGAAACAATATAGGGCCAGAGACCTTCAAGATGACAGAGGAGTAAGAAGTGGATATCACCTTCCTCCCCACAAACACATCGGAAATACATCTACATGTGGAACAACTACTACTGAACACCTACTGAACGCTGGCAGAAGACCTCAGACTTCCCAAAAGACAGGAAACTCCCCACGTACCTGGGTAGGGCAAAAGAAAAAACATAGACAAAAGAATAGGGACAGGACCTGCACCTCTGGGAGGGAGCTGTGAAGGAGGAAAAGTTTCCACACACTAGGGAGCCCCTTCACTGGCAGAGATGGGGGCTGGTGGTGGGGAAGCTTCAGAGCCACAAGGAGAGCACAGCAATAGGGGTGCAGAGGATAAAGTGGAGAGACTCCCTCACAGAGGATCAGTGCAGACCAGCACTCACCAGCCTGAGAGGCTTGTCTACTCAACCACCGGGGTGGGTGGGGCCTGGGAGCTGAGGCTCCAGCTTCAGAGGTCAGATCCCAGAGAGAGGACCGGGGTTGGCTGCGTGAACACAGCCTGAAGGGGGCTAATGTACCACAGCTAGCCGGGAGGGAGTCCAGGACAAAGTCTGGAACTGCCTAAAAGGCAAGGGGCCATTTTTTCCAGGTGCACGAGGAGAGGGGATTCAGAGCACCACCTAAACAAGTTCCAGAGACGGGCGCCAGCTATGGATATCAGTGCGGACACCAGAGACGGGCATGAAATGCTAAGGCTGCTGCTGCAGCCACCAAGAAACCTGTGTGCAAGCACAGGTCACTATCCACACCTTCCCTCACGGGAGGCTAAGCAGCCTGCCACTGCCAGGGTCCCATGATCCAGGGACAACTTCCCCGGGAGAACACAGGGCACACCTCAGGCTGGTGCAACATCACAATGGCCTCTGCAGCCACAGGCTAGCCTCGCATTCTATAACCCTCCCTCTCCCAGGCCTGAGTGAGACAGAGCCCACTAACCAGCTGCTCCTCTAGCCCCCTCCTGTCTGGGCAAAGAACAGATGCCCTCAGGCGACCTACATGCAGAGGTGTGGCCAAGTCCAAAGCTGAACTCCAGGAGCTGTGCAAACAAAGAAGAGAAAGGGAAATTTCTCCCAGCAGCCTCAGGAGCAGCAGATTAAATCTCCACAGTCAACTTGATGTACCCTGCATCTCTGGAATACCTGAATGGCCAACAAATCATCCCACAATTGAGGTGGTGGACTTTGGGAGTAACTGTAGACATGGGGTTTGCTTTCTGCATGTAATTTGTTTCTGATTTTATGTTTATCTTAGTTTAGTATTTAGAGTTTATTATCATTGGTAGATTTGTTTATTGATTTGGTTGCTCTCTTCCTTTATATATATATATATTTTTTTTCCCATTTTCTCTTTTTGTCAGTGTGTATGTGTATACTTCTTTGTGGGATTATGTCTGTAGAGCTTTGTTTTTATCATTTGTACTAGGGTTCTGTCTGTCCATTTTTTAAAATTTTTTTAGTACAGTTTTAGCACTTGCTATCATTGGTAGATATGTTTTTTGGTTTGGTTGCTCTCTTCTTTCCTTCTTTTTTTATTACTTTTTAGTTTTTTTTATTTTTAATAACTTTAAAAAATTTTATATTTTAATAATTTTATTTTATTATATTTTTCTTTCTTCTTTTTTTCCTGCCTTTTCTTCAGAGCCGTGTGGCTGACAGGGTCTTGGTGCTCCGGTTGGGGGCAGGCCTGCTTCCCTCTGAGAGAGGAGAGCCGAGTTCAGGAAATTGGTCCACCAGAGACAACCCGGCTCCACATAATATCAAATGGCAAAAGCTCTGCCAGAGATCTCCATCTCAACACTAAGACCAGCTCCAATCAAGGACCAGCAAAATACAGTGCTGGACACCCTATGCCAAAGAACTAGAAAGACAGGAACACAACCCTACCCATTAGCAGAGAGGCTGCCTAAAATCATAATAGGGTCACAGGAACCACAAAACACACCACCGGACATGGTCCTGCCCACCAGAAGACAATATCCAGCCTCATCCACCAGAACACAGGCACCAGTCCCCTCGACAAGGAAGCCTACACAACCCACTGAACCAACCTTAGCCACTGGGGGCAGACACCAAAAACAACAGAAACTACGAAACTGCAGCCTGTGAAAAGCAGACCCCCAAACACAGTAAGTTAAGCAAAATGAGAAGACAGAGAAACATATAGCAGATGAAGGAGCAAGGTAAAAACTGACTAGACCAAACAAATGAAGAGGAAGTAGGCAGTCTACCTGAAAAAGAATTCAGAGTAATGATAGTAAAGATGATCCAAAACCTTGGAAATAGAATGGAGAAAATACAAAAACGTTTTAGAAGGACCTAGAAGAAGAGCAAACAAACAATGAAGAACAACACAATAAATGAAATTAAAAATTCTCTAGAAGGAATCAATAGCAGAATAACTGAGGCAGAAGAACGGATAAGTGTCCTGGACCATAAAATAGTGGAAATAACTACCAAAGAGGAGAAAAAGATAAAAGAATGAAAAGAATTGAGGACAGACTCAGAGGACTCTGGGCCAACATTAAACGCACCAACATAGGAATTATAGGGGTCCTAGAAGAAGAAGAGAAAAAGAAAGGGACTCAGAAAATATTTGAGGAGATTATAGTTGAAAACTTCTCTAATATGGGAAAGGAAATAGTCAATCAAGTCCAGGAAGCGCAGAGTCCCATACAGGATAAATCCAAGGAGAAACACGCCAAGACACATATTAATCAAACTATCAAAAATTAAATACAAGGAACAAATATTAAAAGCAGCAAGGGAAAAAAAATCAAATAACATACAAGGGAATCCCCATAAGGTTAACAGCTGATCTTTCAGCAGAAACTCTGCAAACCAGAAGGGAGTAGCAAAACATATTTAAAGTGATAAAAGGGAAAAACCTACAACCAAGATTACTCTACCCAGCAAGGATCTCATTCAGATTCAATGGAGAAATTAAAACCTTTACAGACAAGCTAAGAGAATTCAGCACCACCAAGCACCAGGCACCAGGCATTTACAACAAATGCTAAAGGAACTTCTTTAGGCAGGAAACACAAGAGAGAGAAAAATCCTACAATAACAAACCCAAAACAATTAAGAAAATGGTAATAGGAACATACATATCGATAACTACGATAAATGTAAATGGATTAAATGCTCCAACCAAAATGCATAAAGTGGCTGAATGGATACAAAAACAAGACCCACATATATGCTGTCTACAAGATACCCACTTCAGACTTAGGGACACGTACAGACTGAAAGTGAGGGGTTGGAAAAAGATATTCCATGCAAATGGGAATCAAAAGAAAGCTGGCATAGCAATTCTCATATCAGACAGAATAGACTTTAAAATAAAGACTATTACAAGAGACAAAGAAGGACACTACATAATGATCAAGGGATCAATCCAAGAAGAAGATATAACAATTGTAAATATTTAGGCAACCAACATAGGAGCACCTCAATACATAAGGCAAATGCTAATAGCCATAAAAGGGGAAATCGACAGTAACACAATCATAGTAGGGGACTTTAACACGCCACTTTCAGCAAGGGACAGATTGTCCAAAAGGAAAATAAATAAGGAAACACAAGCTTTAAATGATACATTAAACAAGATGGACTTAACTGTTATTTATAGGGCATTCCATCCAAAGACAATAGAATACTTTCTTCTCAAGGGCTCATGGAAGATTCTCCAGGATAGGTCATATCTTGGGTCACAAATCAAGTCTTGGTAAATTTAAGAAAATTGAAATCATGTCAAATACCTTTTCCGACAACGATGTTATGAGACTAGATATCAGTTACAGGAAAAAATCTGTAAAAAATACAAACACATGGAGGCTAAACAATACACTACTAAATAACCAAGAGATCACTGTACAAAACAAGAAGAAATCAAAAAATACCTAGAAAATTATGACAATGAAAACACCATGACCCAAAACGTATGGGAGGCAGCAAAAGCAGTTCTAAGAGGGAAGTTTACAACAATACAATCCTACTTCAAGAAACAAGAAACATCTCAAATGAACAACCTAACCTTACACCTAAAGTAATTAGAGAAAGAAGAACAAAAACCCCCCAAAGTTAGCAAGAGGAAAGAACTCATAAAGATCACTTCAGAAATAACTGAAAAACAAATGAAGGAAAAAATAGCAAAGATCAACAAGACTAAAAGCTGCTTCTTTGAGAAGATAAAAAAAACGGATAAACCATTAGCCAGACTCATCAAGAAAAAAATGGAGAAGACTCAAACCAATAAAATTAGAAATGAAAAAGGAGAAGTAACAATTAAAGCTGCAGAAATACAAAGCATCCTAAGAGACTACTACAAGCAACTCTATGCCAAGAATATGGACAATCTGGAAGAAATGGACAAATTCTTAGAAAGGTATTACCTTCCAAGACTGAATCAGGAAGATATAGAAAATATGAACCAACCAAACACAGTAATGAAATTGAAACTATGATTAACAATCTGCCAACAAACAAAAGGCCAGGACCAGATGGCTTCACAGGAGAATTGTATCAAACATTTAGAGAAGAACACCCATCCTTCTCAAACTCTTCCAATAAATTACAGAGGAAGGAACACTCCCAAACTCATTCTATGAGGCCACCATCACCCTGATACCAAAACCAGACAAAGATACTACAAAAAAAGAAAATTACAGACCAATATCATTGATGAATATAGATGTAAAAATCCTCAACAAAATACTAGCAAACAGAATCCAACAACACATTGAAAGGATCATACACCATGATTAAGTGGGATTTATCCCAAGGATGCACGGATTCTTCAGTATACGCAAATAAATCAGTGTGATACACCATATTAACAAACTGAAGAATAAAAACCATATTATCATCTCAATAGATGCAGAAAAACTTTTGACAAAATTCAACACCCATTTATGATAAAAACTCTCCAGAAAGTAGTCATAGAGGGAACCTACGTCAACATAATAAAGGCCATATATGACAAACCCACAGCAAACATTATTCTCAATGCTGAAAAACTGAAAGCATTTCCTGTAAGATCAGGAACAAGACAAGGATGTCCACTCTTGCCACTATATTTCAACATAGTTTTGGAAGTACTAGCCTCGGCAATCAGAGAAGAAAAAGAAATAAAAGGAATACAAATTGGAAAAGAAGAAGTAAAACTGTCACGGTTTGCAGATGACATGATACTATACATAGAGAATCCTAAAGATGCCACCAGAAAACTACTAGGGCTAATCAATTAATTTGGTAAAGTTGCAGGATACAAAATTAATGCACAGAAATCTCTTGCATTCCTATACACTAGTGATGAAATATCTGAAAGAGAAATTAAGGAAACACTCCCATTTACCATTGCAAGAAAAAGAATAAAATACTTAGGAATAAACCTACCTAGGGAGACCAAAGACCTGTATGCAGAAAACTATAAGAAACTGATGAAAGAAATTAAAGTTGATACAAACAGATGGAGAGATATACCATGTTCTTGGATTGGAAGACTCAATATTGTGAAAATGACTATACTACCCAAAGCAATCTACAGATTCAATGCAATCCTTATCAAATTACCAATGGCATTTTTCACAGAACTAGAACAAAAAATTTCACAATTTGTATGGAAACACAAAAGACTGAGACTAGCCAAAGCAATCTTGAGAAAGGAAAACAACGCTGGAGGAATCAGGCTCCCAGACTTCAGACTATACTACAAAGCTACAGTAATCAAGACAATATGGTACTGGCACGAAAACAGAAATATAGATCAATGGACCAGGATAGAAAGCCCATTGATAAACCCACGCACATATGGTCACCTTATTTTTGATAAAGGAGGCAAGAATATACAATGGAGAAAAGACAGCCTCGTCAATAAGTGGTGCTGGGAAAACTGGACAGCTACATTTAAAAGAATGAAATTAGAACACTCCCTAACACCATACACAAAACTAAACTCAAAATGGATTAAAGACCTAAATGTAAGACCAGACACTATAAAACTCTTAGAGGAAAACATAGGCACAACACTCTATGACATAAATCACAGCCCTTTTTGACCCACCTCCTAGAGAAATGGAAATAAAACAAAAATAAAACAACGGGACCTAATGAAACTTAAAAGTTTTTGCACAGCAAAGGAAACCATAAACAAGGTGAAAAGACAACCCTCAGAATTGGAGAAAATATTTGCAAATGAAGCAACTGACAAAGGATTAATCTCCAAAATTTACAAGCAGCTCATGCAGCTCAATATCAAAAAAACAAACAACCCAATCCAAAAATGGGCAGAAGAACTAAATAGACATTTCTCCAAAGAAGATACACAGATTGCCATCAAACACATTAAAGTATGCTCAACATCACTAGTCATTAGAGAAATGCAAATCAAAACTACAATGAGGTACCACCTCACACCAGTTAGAATGGGAATCATCAGAAAATCTACAAACAACAAATGCTGGAGAGGGTGTGGAGAAAAGGGAACCCTCTTGCACTGTTGGTGGGAATGTAAGTTGATACAGCCACTATGGAGAACAGTATGGAGGTTCCTTAAAAACCTAAAAATAGAACTATCATATGACCCAGCAATCCCACCACTGGGCATACACCCTGAGAAAACCATAATTCTGAAAGAGACGTGTACCACAGTGTTCATTGCAGCACTATTTACAATAGCCAGGACATGGAAGCAACCTATATGTCCATTGACATATGAATGGATAAAGAAGATGTGGCACATATATATAATAGAATATTACTCGGCCATTGTAAGAAACGAAATTGAATTATTTGTAGTGAGGTGGATGGACCTAGAGTCTGTCATACAGAGTGAAGTCATAAAGAGAAAAACAAATACCATATGCTAAGACATATATATGGAATCTAAAAAAAAAAGGTTCTGAAGAACATAGGGGCAGGACAGGAATAAAGATGCAGATGTAGAGAATGGACTTGAGGACACGGGGAGGGGGAAGGATAAGCTGGGATGAAGTGAGAGAGTGGTATGGACATATATACACTACCAAATATAATGTAGATAGCTAGTTGGAAGCAGCTGCACAGCACAGGGAGCTCAGCTCTGTGCTTTGTGACCTCCTAGAGGTGTGGGATAGCAAGGGTGTGAGGGAAACACTGGAGGGAGGATATATGGAGATATATGTATATGTATAGCTGATTCACTTTGTTATAAAGCAGAAACTAGCACACCATTGTAAAGTAATTATACTCCAATAAAGATGTTAAAAAGAAGAAAGCCTTAGTTCCCTAAAAGCTCAAAAAAAAAAAAGAAGAAACAATATAGGACTGGAAGAGAGCTGGGACCCATTTAAAGCTTTGACTTAATACTGGAGATATAGCCTATCTTCTATACACACTAATGTTTTCAGTTGTTCTGCCCAGAAATGGGATGCATAGAGTCATCCAACTAGTGTTGACTTTTCTGAGAGTGAAGATGCTGTGCCTTAACACTCCACACCTTCCTTAGAGCTTTTTTCCACATTTGTCTTCATTGCTTAAGTAAGTTTGACATAATTAAAAAGCAATAATGTTTAATTCTTCTATGTTGAATATACTTCAGAAATGCTTCTCTGCAAATCAGCCATTGTATGATTAAAAGACAACAAATGCCTCATCAGATCTATTAAAATGCTTTTTGAAAGCAGGTATTTTATGTTGTATTTATCTCTCTAGTAATAGCTTGACAATAATCTACATTAGCATGAAGGTTCTACAAACACAAGACATAGGATAGACAAGCGAGTTTTTAAATTGTTTTTAAAGATAGGTTTAGAGTTCTGCTTTGATTTCCCCTTAGCCCTTCATTAAAATAGTGGTCAAAAGTCATTTTTGACTTCCAAATCCCCAAATTTGATAGCATTGCCTTGGTCCTTATGTTGACATTGATGACCATTTTCATTCTTTATTTTATTGAGATATAGTTGCTGTACAATATTATATCTTCCAGGTGTACAACACAGTGATTCACAATTTTCAGATTATATTCTATTTATAGTTATTATAAAATTTTGGCTATATTCCCCATGTTGTATAATATATCCTTGTAGCTTACTTATTTTATACATAGTAGTTTGTACCTCTTAATCCCCTACTCCTATCTTGCCCCTCCCCCCTTCCTCTCCCCACTGGAAACCACTAGTATGTTATCTACATCTGTAAGTCTATTTCTTTTTTGTTATATTCACTAGTTTGTTTCTTTTTTTAGGTTCCACGTATAGGTGATATCATACAGTATTTGTCTTTCTGTCTGGTTTATTTCACTTAGCATAATACCCTCCAAGTCCATCCATGTTGCTACAGATGACAGAATTTCATTATTTTTTATGACTGAGTAGTATTCCATTGTGTATATATATATATATATATATATATATATATATATATATACACACCACATCCACTTTATCCATTCATCCATCGATGGACACTTAGGTTGCTTCCATATCTTGGCAATTGAAAATAATGCTGCTGTGAACACTGGGGTGCATGTATTTTTCAAATTCGTGTTTTCAGTTTGTTTGTTTTTTTTCCGGATAAATACCCAGGATTGGAATTGCTAGGTCACACTGTAATTCTATTTTTAGTTTTTTGAGAAACCGCCATACTGTTTTCCATAGTGGCTGCACCAATTTACATTCCCACCTACAGTGTACAAGAGTTCCCTTTTCTCCACATTCTCACCAACATTTGTTTTTTGTGGTCTTTTTGATGATAGCCATTCTGACAGGTGTGAGGTGATAGCTCATTGTGGTTTTGATTTGCATTTCTCTGATGATTAACGGTGTTGAGCATCTTTTCATGTGCCTGTTGTCCATCTGTATGTCTTCTTTGGAGAAATGTCTATTCAGGTCTTCTGTCCATTTTTTAATCAGGTTTTTTTATTGATATTGAGTTGTATGAGCTGTTTATATATTTTGGACATTAATTCTTGATTCTCTCTCTTCCATCATATTCCCATGATTTTCTACTCTTCTTGTTTTACCCCTATCAGTCTAATCACAACTGTTCAGTATGTCGGCACCTCACCATGGGGATCCTCTTTTTCCATATACCTCTTCTATGTAAATTTCCCTAGTGTTGTCCTTTGTTCTCTCATAGTTTAAGCTCAAGACCATATTATCTCACATCTAGAATATTACATTAGAGCCCTATCTGGTTTCCCACTACCAGTTCCTCCCTATATTTTATCATAATTATATTTCTAAAATATAAACCTGCTCATATCACGTCTTTCCTCAGAAACACTTAACAGGTTCTCCAACACTTATAAAGTCCATATTTCTCAGTATTCTATAAAATGATCCCTGTATACACTCTGTTTTATCTAAAATTGATCTGCCCTATCAATCCCAGCCACCCAACTCAAGGAGCTGTTACCCAAACATATACCAGTAAATTACTCTCTTAACTATGTTTTTCCTCACAGTGTCTCTTTTCATCCAAAATGCCATTTGTCTCCCTTTGCTCACACACTTCTATCCTTTAAAGATCTTATTCAAAATCAACCCAGTTAAGGAGGATCTCCAAAAGCAAAATCCATCTCCATCTGTCCTTGTGCTCACCCTTCATATTTTATGATGTGATACCACAGAGAAAACTATCATGAGCCTTATATTTCATCATGCACTTAAGTTTAAATAAAGTATAAGCTCATGAATTGAAAAAAAATCTAGGTTTTTTCTTCTTTACCCTTACTTATTTAACACATGATTGTTGCCCTTTCATTAATAGAGATATTCAGTTCTAGAAGATCTCTTTGGCACAAAAATGGAATTATTACAAATAAAGCAAAACAAACAAAAAATCCAAAAATAAAATCAAGGAAAATTCCATTTAAAATAATATAAAAAAGAATACCTCAGAATAAACTTAACAAAAGAAGTGCAAAACTTATACTTTGAAAAAATGCATTGTTGAAAGAATGTAAAGACCCGATTAAACAGACAGATATCTTGTATTCATGGAGCAGAAGACAATATTTTTAAGATGACAATACTTCCCAAATCTACAAATTCAATATAATTTATGTAAAAATTCTAGCTTCCTTTTTTCAGAAATTGACAATTTGTTCCTAAATTTTATATGAAAATGCCAGAAGCATAGATAAAACAACACTGAAAAAGAATAAAGTTGGAGGACTCACATTTCCTGATTTTAAAACTTACTACAAAGCTACAGTAATCAAAACAGTGTATTACTGGCATAAGGATAGATCAATGGAATAAAGAGTCCAGAAATAAACCTACACCTTTATGGACAATTGATTTTTGACAAGGCTACCAAGACAAGTCAATGAAGGAAAGGATAGTCTTTTCTAAAAATGGTGTTAGATATCCACATACAAAAGCATAAAGTTGGACCCCTATCTTAAACCATACACTAAAATTAACTCCAAATGGATCATAAACCTGAATGTATGAGGTAAAATTATAAAACCGTTAGAATAAAATATACTACTAAATCTTTGTGTCCTTTGATTAGTCAAAGCCTTCTTAAATACAACACTGAAAGTAAAAGAAAATATAGATAAATTGGACTTCATCAAATTAACAGAAATATTTAGAGAAACTTTCTTCACTGTGCTCTTTGTGAAAAGACAACCTCCTGAATGAGAGAAAATATTTGCATAATGTTTGTTAGATAAGGAACTTTTTTAAAAACCATTTTTTAAATTGAAGTATAGTTGATTTACAAAGTTGTGTTAGTTTCAGGTATACAGCAAAGTGATTCAGATACATATATATATATATATATATATATATATATATACACATACATACATATATATATATATATATATATTCTTTTTCAGATTGTTTTCCATTATAGGTTATTACAAGATATTGAATATAGTTCCCTGTGTCATACAGTAGGCCCTTGTTGTTAGATAAGGAACTTTTACCCAGAATATATATGAAGAATTTTTATAACCTAAAAATAAAAAGACATATAACCCAATTAATAAATGGGCAAAGGATTTCAATAGGCATTTCTCCAAAGAATATATAAAAATTGTCAAGAAGCACATGAAAAGATGTTCAACATCACTAGTCATTAGGGAAATGCAAATCAAAACCACAAGGAGATATCATATTATAGCCTCTAGGGTAGATAAAATAAAAAACAAAGACAATAAGAAAGGTTAACAGGTATGTAGACAAACTGGAACACTTGTACACTGCTACTGGGAATATAAAATGGTACAGTGTTCTGCAAAAAAGTATGGCAGCTCCTCAAAAGATTAAACATAGAGTTACATTATGACTTAGGAATTCCACTCCTAGTTAAATAACTAAAATAATTGAAAACATATATCCACACAAAATTTGCACAAAAACTTCATAGCAGCATTATTCATAATAGCCAAAATGTGGAAACAACACAAATTTTTCTAAATTAATGAATGGGTAAATAAAATGTGATATACCTATAGAATGGAACATTATTTGGCCATTAAAATAATGGAGTTACAATACATGTTACAACCCAGGTGAACTTTGTAAACATTATTCTCAGTAAAGGCAGTGAGACAAAAATGGTCACATATTTTATGATTTCAATTACATGAAATGTCCAGAGAAGTGAAATCTAGACATAAATTAGATTATTAGTTGACTAGGACAGTGGGAGTTGGGGGCAAATGAGGAGTGACTGTTAACTGATATGTTGTTTCTTTTTGGGGTGATGAAAATGTGATGGTGTTGATAGTTGCACAACTCATTGAATATACTAAAATATTAAATTGTATATCCATCTCTTTCCTCAAATATGGAACATTTTTAGCCATAATTTCTTTAAATAAGCTCACTGCCCCTTTCTATCTTCTCCTTCTGGGATTCCCATAATGCATATACAAGCATACTTCATTTTACTGTGCTTCACTTTATTGGGCTTCGCAGATGCTGCAGTTTTTACAAATTGAAATTTTGTGGCAACCCTGCATCAAGCAAGTCTGTTGGTGTCATTTTTCCAACAGCATTATTTTTTAATTAAAGTACATACATTGTTTTTATAGGCATAATAGCATTGTACACTTAATAGACTACAATATAGTGTAAACCTAACTTTTATATGCACTTGGAAACAAAAAAAATCATGTGACTTACTTTATTATACATTCACTTTGTTGCAGTGGCCTGGAACAAAATCTGCAACATCTCTGTGGTATGCCTGTGCTGGTGCACTTGATGACGTCTCATAAATCTCTTAGCCTCTGTTCACTATTCTTCATTCTTTTTTCTTTTCGCACCTCAGACTTGATAATTGCAAATGAAACTATCATCAAGTTTGTTGATTCTTTCTTCTGCCTAAGTCCTCTTTTTGAACCCCTCTAGTGAATTTTTCTATTCAATTATTGTATTTTTCAGCTCTAAATTTTCTGTTTTATTCTTTTTCATAATTTTCATCCCTTTGTTGATATTATTTTGTTCATATATCATTTTCCTGATTTCCTTTAGTTCTTTGTGTTTTCCTTTAGCTCTTTGAATGTATTTAAAACAGTTGTTTTAAAGTCTTTAGTTATAAGCCTAAATCATATGTTGTCTTTAGGGTCAGTTTCTGGAGATTAATTTTCTTCCACTGAATGGACCATGGAAACATGGTCCACTCAATGAAAGACTATTTCTTTGTCTGCATCATGATCTTTTGTTGAAAATTGGACATTTGAAAAGACAGCCTCCTTTCCCAGTCTTTGCAGACTGGCTCTGGGTGGAGGAAAATATTCATTAACCAGCCCAGCATGAAGGCTAAAATTCGTCTCATGCCTCTTCCAGCTGTGTGTCTTCTCTGGTCCTCGGTGTGTGCATTTTTTTTCAATTCTCCCATATACAAGGTTGTTTTTAAATGATTTAATTTCCCTAAGCATCTCACCTCTGTTTCTTCTTGGGGCCTAATATGTTATATTGTATTCCTCTGTTCCTAATATCTTGCCCACAGGTGTCCATAGGTGTGCAGACTTCCTGCAATTTTCCTGTGCCACAGCATCCATCGCTGCCTTCTGCAGCTTCAAACTTGAGATCCAAACTATGCCACCATCCTTCCTATCTGAGCCTCGAGTCAGGTGATTCAGAAATCAGTTCCTCAGGCAGCCCACAGACAGGTCAGAATGTTGCAAACAGGTTTCGCTCCTTTCCTTCTATCCTGAGAGAGAGGCAACCAGAAATTGAACCACGTCCTTCTGACCATGCCACATGGGGAAGGAGTGAGACAAGGGCAGGCAAAAATGCCACAAATTTTCCTACTGTTTTGCATGTGGCTTTTTCTTGATTGGGTGTTTGCTTGGTTATCACAGAGCTCCCACAAAGCTATCTTAGTTAGTCTGTAGTTGTTTACTTGATGATTCCATGGGGAAACAACGGCCTGGATCTTCTTAGTCTGACATCTTACTGACATTGTTGTCTATGTCTGAGCTTTAGGTTTCTTGTGTATAAAACAGGTATAATAATACCTAGTATACAGATTTACATGAGGTAATAATACTTCATATTTATTATTTACAATATGTTACAGTGCTATTGTATATGCATAATACCAATTATTCTATGCTACAACTACATGAGCTAGGTTCTCTTATTGTTCCTTTTAACAGATGGAGGAAAACTGGGCCTTTAAGAATTTGCATAATTGCCCAGGGTTACACAGATTTTGGAGCCAAGATTTGAATCTGGGTCTACCAGACTTGACAAAATCCATAATCTTAACCATTATGTCACTACAATGTATAATGATGGAATGCTAGTTTCCTTCCTTCCTCCATTCACTTTCTACCCTAGGGAATGGCCTCAAGGTTGTCAAAATACTCCACAATTTTTGCAACTGAGAAGGCACACACACACACTCACAGATATATATATATATATATATATATATATATATATATATATAGTTTGTTTAATATGTTCTCAATGATGAGAGCTGTCAGAAGATAAGAATGTTTTAGAGAAAGACTGTAATTATTTACTGCCTAGCCTAACATGAAATGTCCCAACAAAATCAGAAGCAAAAGCAGGTTAAGAAAACATGGAAAGCAGCTTCTAAATAGAGAATCTGTGTCAATAAAGGAGACCACCAGGGAGCCAATCAGATAGTATGCCTGGGAGCCTGTGGTTGCAGTAAAGCTGCAACTGATGTTTTCATCTGCCAAGCCTGTTTGAGGGGGAAGAATGTGAAATGGATCAATTTTAAAGCCACAGAAATCATAAGGGCAATTTAGAACACAAATGCCCTTTTACCAATTTTACTAATTGTTTCACTTTTCAACCAGAGTCTCTTTTTATTTCCAAACATTTGAAAGTTCTTGCCTGTAAAGAGGTACTTCAAAGCAATTATTAGACACAAAATATATATAACACATTAGGAGTTAACTGTTGCTTTTTATTTGCCAAGGAGACATCTGATACATGTACACACAGACAAACTATGTCATCACTCATATTGCTAAAATACTTTCATATCAAGCCCTCAGTATGGTACAGGGAAATTTATGACAACTACCCATTTTCAGATGTCCCTTTTGGCTTTTCAATTCTGCACCAGTAGCTTTTTCTTTACTAATGATACATGACAGTAGTAGCACTGGCTGTTTCAAATTCGCAGAGGAGAAAATAAAAGGATACTCTATGCCCTTTGTGAAACATCAAAAAGATTTAAAATACTCTTATTTTTATTGGTGACAACACTCTTAAATTCTTATTAATTCTCAAGGATGATTAAAATCAGGTATGTCCTATTTTGTTGCTTTTTCAAAATGTGATTTATGGACTATAAACATTAGAATCAACTCAAGTGCTTGGTAAATAAGTCACATCCTAGGCCTATGGAATCAGATAGTCCAGGGGTGAGGCCATGGAGTTTGTATATTTGCAAAGCTCCCCCAGGTGAATCTCAGGCACTAAAGTTTAAGAAATACCACATGAGACCCTTTGAAGAAACCACTCTGTGATGTAGAAAAACCATAGTTTTCTTCCTAGCCCCACCCTCAAAAGGAATATGTTTAACAGTAAGTAGAGTTACCACTTACTGAGTACTTCGTTCATGCCAGGCACTATTTTATGATCTCTATATGCATTATCTCACTTAATCCTCAACAACCTTACTTGGTAAAGACTACTATTATCTTCAAGTGAGGAGATTGAGGCTCAAAGGATTTAAGTACATTTCCTAAGGTTGTAGCATCAGTAAGAGGTAGAAACAGTATGTGAACATAACTGGATGAATGAACCCACTCTCTTCACCGAAGGATACATGAAAATTAGAATTTCCAAGAAGTTAAGATGTTCAAAGGAAGTACTCAGTAAATTGTAACTCTTAGTTGCTTTATATGATTTGAAACAGAATCCCACTCAGTAGCTAGGGGTACCGGAGATAAAGAGCTTACACATAGTTCATCTGCATTATCAAAAATACACCTGTCTTGGAAAAAATATTACTCAAGATTTTGTTGACAGGACTGGCAACGCAGGGACTGATAGGTACAAATTAAAGCACAGTAGACCCTTCTCATACATGGACTTAATATTTTATTTTTGTCTCTTCACATGCAGGCCCGTGACACATAACAATTTGTAATGGAGATCATGCAAAATTATCATAGGTTTGTGAATATGAAATAATAATGTATATAAAGTATCATTCACTGAGAGGCAGGTATGTGGGAGCAAATCACACAGCTAGTGAGTAAATATAACTAACAACCTAAGGTTGATATCACATTTAGTAGTATCCAAGAATTTAGGGAAACCCAAGTTCTTATAACCCATCTCTTGTGGCTATAAATGCTATTTTATGGAAATCATGAAAAGAAAGACTACATTGAAGACTAGCTCAACAAGAGACACTTTGCTATGTCTATATTTTCACTTATGTCTTAAACACAGTATAAGAGTTGAACATGTAAAAAGGAAAATGGAGGGCATATCAAGACACATCACCACCACTGGAAAATTTTCCATTGGCCTTGACTATAGCATGAGGAAATGAGATTAAGTTAGCACATGAGAACCAAAACCAGATGTTTAAAAATGAAACGTATCAACACCTTGGGGAAAGGACAGTTGAGCATCAACTATGTAATAGTCCCTATACTGAGACACTAGCCATATCTAATCTTGACACTGAAAATTTTGCTGTAAGTCTCATTTTTTATTTTTTTTACTCTGTTATTGGTCAAATCAGTCAAACAATCAACTGGGTCATTCCATCATTGGATGACTTGAATAATATATATATATTTTTTTATACAGCAGGTTCTTATTAGTCATCAAATTTATACACATCACTGTATACATGTCAATCGCAATCGCCCAATTCATCACACCACCATCCCAACCCCCCCCTCCCGGGGCTTTCCCCCCTTGGTGTCCATACATTTGTTCTCTACATCAGTGTCTCAACTTCTGCCCTGCAAACCAGTTCATCTGTACCATTTTTCTAGGTTCCACATACATGTGTTAATATACGATATTTGTTTTTCTCTTTATGACTTACTTCACTCTGTATGACAGTCTCTAGATCCATCCACGTCTGAACAAATGACCCAATTTCCTTCCTTTTATGGCTGAGTAATATTCCATTGTATATATGTACCACACCGTCTTTATCCATTCGTCTGTCGATGGGCATTTAGGTTGCTTCCATGACCTGGCTATTGTAAATAGTGCTGCAATGAACATTGGGGTGCATGTGTCTTTTTGAATTATGGTTTTCTCTGGGTATATGTCCAGTAGTGGGAATTCTGGATCATATGGTAATTCTATTTTTAGTTTTTTAAGGAACCTCCATACTGATCTCCATAGTGGCTGTGTCAATTTACATTCCCACCAACAGTGCAAGAGGGTTCCCTTTTCTCCACACCCTCTCCAGCATTTGTTGTTTGTAGATTTTCTGATGATGACCATTCTAACTGGTGTGAGGCGATACCTCATTGTAGTTTTGATTTGCATTTCTCTAATAATTAGTGATGTTGAGCAGCTTTTCATGGGCTTCTTGTCCATCTGTATGTCTTCTTTGGAGAAATGTCTATTTAGGTCTTCTGCCCATTTTTGGATTGGGTTGTTTGTTTTTTTTAATATTGAGCTGCATGAGCTGTTTATATATTTTGGAGATTAATCCTTTGTCTGTTGATTCATTTGCAAATATTTTCTCCCATTCTGAGGGTTGTCTTTCGTCTTGTTTATGGTTCCCTTTGCTGTGCAAAAGCTTTGAAGTTTCATTAGGTCCCATTTGGGGTTTTTTTGTTTTTATTTCCATTACTCTAGGAGGTGGATCCAAAAAGATCTTGCTGTGATTTTGTCAAAGAGTGTTCTTCCTAAGTTTTCCACTAAGAGTTTTATAGTGTCTGGTCTTACATTTAGGTCTCTAATCCATTTTGAGTTTATTTTTGTGTATGGTGTTAGAGAGTGTTTAATTTCATTCTTTTACATGTAGCTGTCCAGTTTTCCCAGCACCACTTATTGAAGAGAGTGTCTTTTCTCCATTGTATATCCTGGCCTCCTTTGTCATAGATTAGTTGACCACAGGTGCGAGGGTTTATCTCTGGGCTTTCTATCCTGTTCCATTGATCTATATTTCTGTTTTTGTGCGAGTACCATATTGTCTTGATTACTGTAGCTTTGTAGGATAGTCTGGTGTCAGGGAGCCTGATTCCTCCAGCTCCGGTTTTTTCTCTCAAGACTGCTTTTGCTCTTCGGGGTCTTTTGTGTCTCCATACAAACTTTAAGAGTTTTTGTTCTAGTTCTGTAAAAAATGCCATTGGTAATTTGATAGGGATTGCATTGAATCTGTAGATTGCTTCGGGTAGTATAGTCATTTTCACAATATTGATTCTTCCAATCCAAGAACATGGTATATCTCTCCATCTGATGGTATCATCTTTAATTTCTTTCATCAGTGTCTTATAGTTTTCTGCATACAGGTGTTTTGTCTCCCTAGGTAGGTTTATTCCTAGGTATTTTATTCTTTTTGTTGCAATGGTAAATGGAAGTGTTTCCTTAAGTTCTCTTTCAGATTTTTCATCATTAGTGTGTACAAATGCAAGAGATTTCTGTGCATTAATTTTGTAACCTGCAACTTTACCAAATTCATTGATTAGCTCTAGTAGTTTTCTAGTGGCATCTTTAGGATTCACTATGTATAGTATCATGTCATCTGCAAATAGTGACAGTTTTACTTCTTCTTTTCCAATTTGTATTCCTTTTATTTCTTTTTCTTCTCTGATTGCTGTGGCTATGACTTCCAAAACTATGTTGAATAATAGTGGTGAGAGTGGACATCCTTGTCTCGTTCCTGATTTTGGAGGAAATGCTTTCAGTTTTTCACCATTGGGAATGACGTTTGCTGTGGGTTTGTCATATATGGCCTTTATTATGTTGAGGTAGGTTCCCTCTATGCCCACTTTCTGGAGAGTTTTTATCATAAATTGGTGTTGAATTTTGTCAAAAGCTTTTACTGCATCTATTGAGATGATCATATGGCTTTTATTCTTCAATTTGTTAATATGGTGTATCACATTGATTGATTTGCGTATATTGAAGAATCCTTGCCTCCCTGGGATAAATCCCACTTGGTCATGGCATATGATCCTTTTAATGTGTCGTTGGATTCTGTTTGCCAGTATTTTGTTGAGGATTTTTGCATCTATATTCATCAGTGATATTGGTCTGTAATTTTCTTTTTTTGTAGTATCTTTGTCTGGTTTTGGTATCAGGGTGATGATGACCTCATAGAATGAGTTTGGGAGTGTTCCTTCCTCTGCAATTTTTTGGAAGTTTTTGAAAAGGATGGGTGTTAGCTCTTCCCTAAATGTTTGATAGAATTCACCTGTGAAGCCATCTTGTCCTGGACTTTTGTTTGTTGGAAGATTTTTAATCACAGTTTCAATTTCATTACTTGTGATTGGTCTGTTCATATTTTCTATTTCTTCCTGGTTCAGTCTTTGAAGGTTATACCTTTCTAAGAATTTGCCCATTTCTTTCAGGCTGTCCATTTTATTGGCATAGAGTTGCTTGTAGTATTCTCTTAGGATGCTTTGTATTTCTGCAGTGTCTGTTGTAACTTCTCCTTTTTCATTTCTAATTTTATTGATTTGAGTCCTCTCCCTCGTTTTCTTGATGAGTCTGACTAATGGTTTATCAATTTTGTTTATCTTCTCAAAGAACCAGCTTTCAGTTTTATTGATCTTTGCTGGTGTTTTCTTTGTTTCTATTTCATTTATTTCCGCTCTGATCATTATGATTTCTTTCCTTCAGCTAACTTTGGGGGTTATTTTGTTCTTCTTTCTCTAGTTCCTTTAGGTGTAATGTTAGATTGTTTATTTGAGATTTTCCTTGTTTCTTGAGGTAGGCTTGTATAGGTATAAACTTCCCTCTTAGAACTGCTTTTGCTGCATCTCATAGGTTTTGGATCATCGTGTTTTTATTGTCATTTGTATCTAGGTATTTTTTTAATTCGTCTTTGATTTTTTCAGTGATCTCTTGGTTATTTAGTAACGTATTGTTTAGCCTCCGTGTGTTTGTGTTTTTTACATTTTTTTCCCTGTAATTCATCTCTAATCTCATAGTGTTGTGGTCAGAAAAGATGCTTGATATCGTTTTAATTTTCTTAAATTTACTGAGGCTTGATTTGTGATCCAAGATGTGATCTATCCTGGAGAATGTTCCATGAACACTTGAGAAGAAAGTGTAATCTGCTGTTTTTGGATGGAATGTCCTATAAATATCAATTAAATCTATCTGATCTATTCTGTCAGTTAAAGCTCCTGTTTCCTTATTTATTTTCATTTTGGATGATCTGTCCATTGGTGTAAGTGAGGTGTTGAAGTCCCCCAGTATTATTGTGTTACTGTCAATTTCCTCTTTTATAGCTGTTTGCAGTTGCCTTATGTATTGAGGTGTTCCTATGTTGGGTGCATATATATTTATAATATATCTTCTTGGATTGATCCCCTGATCATTATGTAGTGTCCTTCCTTGTCTCTTGTAACATTCTTTATTTTACAGTCTATTTTATCTGATATGAGTATTGCTACTCCAGCTTTCTTTTGATTTCCATTTGCATGGAATATCTTTTTCCATCCCCTCACTTTCAGTCTGAATGTGTCTCTAGGTCTGAAGTGCGTCTCTTGTAGACAGCATATATATGGGTCTTGTGTTTGTATCCATACAGCAAGCCTGTGTCTTTTGGTTGGAGCATTTAATCCATTCACGTTTAGGGTAATTATTGATATGTATGTTCCTATGACCATTTTCTTAATTGTTTTGGGTTTGTTTTTGTAGGTCCTTTTCTTCTCTTGTTTCCCACTTAGAGAAGTTCCTTTAGCATTTGTTGTAGAGCTGGTTTGGTTGTGCTGAATTCTCTTAGCTTTTGCTTGTCTGTAAAGCTTTTGATTTCCCCATCAAATCTGAATGTGATCCTTGCCGGGTAGACTAATCTTGGTTGTAGGTTCTTCCCTTTCATCACTTTAAGTATATCATGCCACTCCCTTCTGGCTTGTAGAGTTTCTGCTGAGAAATCAGCTGTTAACCTTATGGGAGTTCCCTTGTATGTTATTTGTCATTTTTCCCTTGCTGCTTTCAATAATTTTTCTTTGTCTTTAATTTTTGCCAATTTGATTACTATGTGTCTTGGCGTGTTTCTCCTTGGGTTTATCCTGTATGGGACTTGCTGCACTTCCTGGATTTGGGTGGCTCTTTCCTTTCCCATGTTATGGAAGTTTTCGACTATAATCTCTTCAAATATTTTCTCTGGTCCTTCCTCTCTCTCTTCTCCTTCTGGGCCCCCTATAATGTGAATGTTGTTTCGTTTAATGTTGTCCCAGAGGTCTCTTGGGCTGTCTTCATTTCTTTTCATTCTTTTTTCTTTATTCTGTTCCGCAGCAGTGAATTCCACCATTCTGTCTTCCAGGTCACTTATCCATTCTTCTGCCTCAGCTATTCTGCTATTGATTCCTTCTAGTGTATTTTTCATTTCAGTTATTGTATTGGTCATCTCTGTTAGTTTGTTCTTTAATTCTTCTAGGTCTTTGTTAAACATTTCTTGCATCTTCTCGATCTTTGCCTCCATCTTTTTCCGAGGTCCTGGATCATCTTCACTATCATTATTCTGAATTCTTTTTCTGGAAGGTTTCCTATCTCCACTTCATTTAGTTGTTTTTCTGGGGTTTTATCTTGTTCCTTCATCTGGTACATAGCCCTCTGCCTTTTCATCTTGTCTATCTTTCTGTGAATGTGTCTTTTGTTCCACAGGCTACATGATTGTAGTTCTTCTTGCTTCTCCTGTCTGTCCTCTGGTGGATGAGGCTATCTAAGAGGCTTGTGCAAGTTTCCTGATGGGATGGACTGGTCCAAAGATATAATCTTGACAGAAGCAAAAAAGAACAACTCATCACATACAAGGGAACTCCAGTTAGATTATCAGTGAATTTTTCAACAAAAACCTTGCAGGCCAGAAGAGAGTGGGATGATGTATTCAAATTGCTGAATTAAAAAAAAGTAGCAAAACCCCCGTTAACCAAGTATACTATATCCAGCAAAACTGTCCTTCAACAATGAAGGAATAATCAAGACTTCCCCAGATAAGCAAAAGCTGTGTGAGTTCATTATCACTAGACTTGCCTTTTTAGGAAAGCTAAAGGGAATCCTATAAGTTAAAATAAAATTATACTATATAGCCACATGAAACCATATGAAAATATAAAGCTCAATGTTAAAGGTAGATATGTAGACAAGTACAGAATACTGTGATACTATAATGGTGGAGCACAAATCACTTCTAATTCTGCTATAGAAATTAGAGGACAAGAGCATACAAATAACTATAATTATTAAACTATGATAATGGATACAGAATATATAAAGATATAATTTGTGACATTCATAACAAAAAGTAGAATGGAGATGTGAAAAGAGTAGTTTTTTAATACAATAGCAATTAATTTGTTATCAGCTTGAGAAAGATTGTTATAACTCTTAAGTTGTTTTATGTAATCCCCATAGAAACTATCCACAAAGAAACTATCAAAAAGATATACAAAAGAAAATGGAAAGGAATCAAAGCATGTCAATACAAAAAATCAACAAAACACAAAGTAGGTACTTCCCTGGTGTTGCAGTGGCTGGGAATCTGCCTTCCAATGCAGGGGACACGGGTTCAAGCCCTGGTCCGGGAGGTTCCCACATGCCGCAGAGCAACGAGGCCCGTGCGCCACAACTGCTGAGCCTGCACTCTGGAGCCCATGAGCCACAACTACTGAGCCCGTAAGCCACAACTACTGAAGCCCACGTGCCTAAAGTCCGTGCTCCGCAACAAGAGAAGCCAATGTGGTGAGAGGCCCGCACACCACAGTGAAGAGTAGCCCCCACTCACCGCAACTAGAGAAAGCCCATGTGCAGCAATGAAGACCCAATGCAGCCAAAAATAAATAAATAAACAAACAAACAAACAAAAAACCACAAAGTAAAGCAGCAAAAGAAGAAAATAGAGACAAATAGCTATAACAGGAACAACAAAATGCAATAGTAACGCCTTCCCTATAAGGAATAATTTTAAATATAAATGGATTAAGTTCCCCAATCTAAAGATACAGAGTAACTGAATGGATTAAAAAAACAAGATGCCACTAAATACTATCTACAAGAAACTCACTTCAGATATGAAGATCCACATAGGCTGAAAGTGAAATTGTGTAAAATGATATTTCATGCAAATAGTAACTAAAAGAGAACAGGGTGGCCACACTTATATCTGACAAAATTGACATTAAGCCAGAAATTGTCATAATAAAAAAGAAGATCATTACATAATGATAAAGGGTCAATTCACCAGGAAGATATAAAAATTATAAATATATATATGCACCTAAGAGCAGAACACCCAAATATATGAAGCAAGCAGTGACAGAACTGAGGGGAGAAATAGAATGAAACTCCATGACAGCAGGAGACTTCAGTATCTCACTTTCCATGTGGATAAAACAGCCAGAAAGAAGATCAATAAGGAAACAGAACTTGAAAACAACTATAGACCAATTGGACCTAATAGCCATATATAGACCATTTTACCAAACAGCAACAGAATATATATTTCCTCATATGCAAATGGAATGTTCTCCAACATAGATCACATGTTAGAATAGAAAAACCATAGGAAAAAAAAAAGTCAATGAAACTGAGTTGGTTTTTTGAAAAGATAAACAAAATTGATAAACCCTTAGCTAAACTAAGGAAAAAGAAGACTCAAAAAACCAAAAAAAACACAAGGGAACATTACAATGTATGTCATAGAAATAAAAAGGATTATAAAAGGCTATTATGAGCAATCATATGCCAACAAATAGGTAACTTAGAAGAAATGGATAAATTCCTAGAAATATACAAGTTATCAAGACTGAATCACAAAGAAATAAAAAATCTGAACAGATCTTTAACTATTAAAGAGATTGACTCAGTCATCAGAAGCCTCCTAACAAAGAAAAGCCGAGAAACAGATGGTTCACAGGAGAATTCTACCAAACGTTTAAAGAATAATTAACACCAATACTTCTCAAACTCTTCAGGAAAATAGAAAAGGAGTAAACACTTCCAAACTCATTTCATGAGGACAGGATTACTCTGATACCAAAGCCAGACAATGACACAAGAAAAAAAGAAAAAAAAACCCAAACTACAACCTCATATCTCTGGTGGATAGTGATGCAAAAATCCTAAAGAAAATACTAGCAAACCAAATTCAACAGCACATTAAGAGACCATGTGGGATTTATCCATGGGATGCAAGGATGCTTTAACATATGAAAATCAATGTATTGATAATACACCACATCAATGGAATGAAAGATAGAAATCTCATGATCATCTCAATTGATAAAAAATGCACTTGACAAAATTTAATACCTTTTTATGATTAAAAATGCTCACCAAACTAGGAACAGAAGGAAATTTTTTTCAATATAATAAAGTCCATATATGAGAAATCCACACCATACTCAGCAGTTAAAGACTGAAATCTTTTCCTCTAAGATCAGGAAAAAGGCAGGGGTGCCCACTCTTGCCACTTCCATTTAACATAGTACTGGCAGTTATAGAGCAATTAGGCAAGAAAAAGAAAAAAATGCATCCAAATGGCAAAGGAAGAAGTAAACTCTCAGTTTTTGTAGATAACATGATCTTATATGTAGAAATCCCTAAAGATTAAAAAAAAAACTGTTAGAACTAATAAATGAATGAAGCAAAATGCACTATACAAAATCAATACTCAAAAATCAGCTGCATTTTTATATATTGACAATGAACAATCCAAAAAGCATTTTAAGAAAATAATCCCATTTACAATAGCATCAAAAAGAATAAAATATTTTGAAATAAACTTAACCAAGGAGGCAAAAGATTGCACACTGAAAAATTAAACTATTGCTGAAAGAAATTAAAGATAGAAATAAATGAAAAGATATCCCGTGTTCATGGATTGGAAGACTTAATATTATTAAAATGTGCACAGTACACAAAGCAATCTACAGGTTCAATGCAATCCTTATCAAAACCCCAGTGGCATTTTTGTAGAAATAGAAAAAATCCTAAAATTCATGTGGAATCTCAAAGGACCCCAAATATCCAAAACAATCTTGAAAAATTACAACAAATTTGGAGATCTTACACATCATGATTTCAAAACATATTACAAAGCTATAGTAATCAAAACAGTATGATAATATTCCATTTGGAATATTATTCAGCCATAAAAATTAGGAAATCCTGCCAGTTGCAACAACATGAATGGACCTTGAAGGCATTATGCTAAGTGAGATAAGGTAGAGAAAGACAAATACTATGTGATCTCACTTATATGTGGAATCTTAAAAAGTACCAAATTAATAGAAAAAGATATCAGATTTGTGGTTAACAGAGATGTGGGATGGGGTGAAGGGGAATTGGATGAAGGTAATCAAAAGGTACAAGCTTCCAGTTATAAGATAAATAAGTACTAGGGATGTAATGTACAATATGATGACTATAGTTAACACGGCTGTATAATATGCATGTAAGTTGTTGAGAAAGAAAATACTAAGTTCTAATAACAGGGATTTTTTTTCCTTTTTCTTCTTTTTTGTATCTATATGAGATGATGGATGTTAACTACATTTATTGTGGTAATCATTTCACGATATATTTAAGTTAAATCATTATGCTGTACAACTTATACAGTACTGTATGTCAATTATATCTTAATAAAAATGGGAGGGAAAAAAAAGAATGGTACTGGAATAAAGACAGATATATATATCGATGGAACAGAATAGAGAGCTCAGAAATAAGCCCTCATGTATATGGTCAAATGATCTTTGACAAGGGTGCTAAGTCTATATATACAGTGAGGAAAGGATTGTCTCTCCGACAAATGGTGTTGGGAAAACTGGATATTTCTATGCCAAAGAATGAAGATGGACCCTTATTTTTTACACCACACAAAAAATAAGCTCAAAATGGATTAGCCTGAGCATAAGACCTGAAATTATAAAACTCCTAGAAGAAAATATAGGGGAAAAGCTTCATAAAATTGGCCTTGGCTATGATTTCTTGGGTATGACACCATAAACACAGGTAACAAAATCAAAAATAGAAAAATAAGATTATGTCAAACTTTAAAACTTCTGCACAGCAAAGAAACAATAAACAGAGTGGAAAAGCAACATATAGAAAGGAAAAAAATGTTTATGAAACATATATCAGATGAGGGCTAATATCCAGAATATATAAGAACTCCTACAGCTCAATAACAACAACAAACAAACAAATAAATAATCCAATTAAAAAATGGACAAAAGACTCGAACAACATTTCTTCAAAGATATACAAATGACCAAAATCATGTGAAAAAATGTTCAACATCACTACTCATCAGGGAAATGCAAACCACAACCACAGTGAAATATTACCCCAAACCCATTAGGATGACCATTTTCAAAACAACAAAAACAGGAAATAACAATTGTTGGGGAGGATATGGAGTAACAGGAACACTTGCATACTGTTAGTGAGATTGCAAAATAGTGCAGCCTCTACAGAAAACAGTATGGAGTTTCTTCAAAAAATTAAAAATAGAACTACCATATGACCTAGCAAGACCACTTCTAGGTATATACTCAAAGGAATTGAAATCAGGATCTTGAATAGTATTGTTTTGCACACCCATGATCATTTGCAGCATTATTCATAATAGCAAGATGTGGAAACAATCTAAATGTCCATCAATGGATAACTGAATAAAGGAAATGTGGAATATACAGACAATGGAATGTTATTTAGCCTTAAAAAAGAAGAAAATCCTGTCATATGCTACAACATGGATGAAACTTGAAGACATTATTCTAAGTGAAAAAAGCCAAATACAAAAGACAAATACTTCATAATACCACTTATATGAGATATCTAAAATAATCAAACTCATAGAAACAGGAAGTAGGTTGGTGGTTGCCAGGGGCTGGAGGGAGGTGAAAATGGGGAGTTGTTGTTCAATGGGTTTCAGTCATGCAAGAAAAAAATGTTCTAGAGATCTGCTGTACAACAATGTGCATATAGTTAGCAATACTGTAATGTACATTTAAAAATTGTTGAGGGTAAAAAAAGTATCAGTAATGTTGGAAAAAAATATAAACTTTCTGATACCCACAGGGGAAGAAAGAGAGAGAGAGAGAGAGAGAGAGAGGAACACTGTTGTCAATAATAGCTTTGTAAACCCTTAAGTAAAATTTATCTTTTCCTTAAAAAATCCATAAAGATATTTATCAATTAATTTTATGAGAAATGCTTGGCTTAGTTGCTTCAGAATCCTTCCTAAATCCCATTTTTAAGTGTTACAAATTAATTGATTATAATAAACAAAGCTCAGACCAATTTTTCCAACATATGGGCTCCATGTGTGTGTTCCTAAGACAGAAGGCTTTAATTTTCTAGGCATTTGTAACTGTTTAGCTGGCTTTTCAGGATAAGTGCCAGAGCTGTGTGGACACTTTGTAGGCTCTGATGAAGCATAATTAGATATCAATAACTTTACAAAATCCTTCTTTATTACATTCACCACAATGGGCACACTATAGAATTGTTGCACCCTGTAATACACTGCTTACTGTCTCTTATCAATGAAAGAATTTTCAATCCAGGCATTCTTAAAAATGCACTATATATTCTGGAGAAGCAACATGCAAAGAAAATGTCACCAGATCTAAAGTATGATATTTACCAGCCAAAGCAATGAAATAGAGGTATTATAGGGATAAACTCACATGTATTCCATGGCGTAAAATGGTGATTATTTTCTATGTCCTTATATTATTACAATACAAGGTCAGGTATGATGTCCAAACGACAATGAGAATAAAATATTTGATGGCCTCAGTTCTGTCCCCGAGTTCAAGAAGAACAGATTGCTTCAGGGCTGCCTAACAAATGTCCTTAAAAGATCTTTTCAAGGGTGTGTTCGGCAAGATACATGTTTACCCTCTATCCTGAGAAAAAGCAATTATCGCAAAATTTGTTTTCTGAGATCCTAAGGTCAGGAGAGAGAAGATGCTGTGTACTTACTTTTGGTAAAATTACATATATTTGATACCACTTGGAAAGAATGTAACCCTTCAAACACACAGAGAAAAACAAATTTTGAATCATGTATCTACTGCAAAACCATAGATGTTTGACTTTAATATGATAATTTCTGCAATTTTACCCTAGTTCCTAGTTGCCCTCCTTCTCATTACCAAGTGGTTTCATGATGCCTTTTAGCCACTCCCAATTAGCACTCTATGATTTGACAATATTGTTCAAAGATCCCACCACTATAGCCCTGTAAACTGCTTTATCCCTCTTGACGTTGCTTCCCACTCAAAATTTTTCTCTTTCTTCCATTCCATCCCATTTAAATTCCCATTCCCCTAGGTTTTATTCCCATCTAATAATGAGGAGAAAAACATCCCATTGTGCTAGTTCACCTAAAGTTGACCTTTCAGGATTTGGGGATGTCAAAAGTATTTGGGAGGCCTTTTGGTGGTGACCTGAATTCAAATCATGCCATATCAGAGAGGCCTGCCACTATGATGAGTCTTGATAGTAAAATTAAAGACTGATTCATAGCATCTATCAATTCAAGTCGCAGTGGTTTTGAGCTGTCCCAGTCTCAAAGCTCTGGCTTTCACTGGCCCTCAAATAGGTCTAGAACATCACCAAATTAACAAGACATTAGCAGTTCAACCATGATTTGACCTTTACAAAGTGCCATTTTAACCAGTACCATAGGTTTACTAACCCTGTCTTTTTGCCCTCAGTATTATGCATCTCATCTAGAATGCTTCTGATTCCAAAGTTAAGAACTCAAACATACATCAGTAGATTGTTTAAGAAACCCCACTTTACTGTTTCAATCATTATGTTTTGCTTTGCACCAAATAATCATACTCTAGAGTTGAAAGCCCAAGAGGAGCTAAATCACTTACCTATTAATAATATTCACACTTTTAGTTTGGGAGATAGTATAGCCTCCTTTTACTGATAGTTCTTATCTATTCTCTTAAGCACATCAACCATTACCTGTAAAAACTCAGGATTAGGTGATAACAGCCTAAGGAGCACAGTTCTTTCCTTACTTCTACTTTCTATTCCTTGCCAATAGGCATTGATAGCAACAGAGTCTATATTTTCTCCAAAAAAAGAGGCTGCACTACATGGTGAGGTAGTTTTAGAGATGCTTCTGTTTTAATAGGAAAGAGGAATGGATGGATGCATGTGTCAACAAATTTATATTTTTAGTAGTGAAGAAGATGTTACACACACATAGGCAATAAACAGGCAAGCCATTTACTGCCTAGCTGTTGATATGTGTACATCTTTTTAATTCTAGAACTCTCCTCATACACAAGAGGTTTCTATGATAGCGTGCTATATTCCAAGCTCTATAAGGATGAGAACCATGCCTGTCTTACTCATCACTGTACCTATATCCTTGTGGAATAACATGGTGCCTGGCATATAGTAGGTGTTCAATAAATATTTTTTCATGAGGTAACTGAGGCATACAATTATTTTCTTGACATATTCATCTCTCTTTCTAGACTCCTTGTGCCCAAAGACAATGCCTATATTCCCAGAATCCACAAAAGTGTCTTTCACATGCTTAATTTTGGCCTGATCAGTGAACAAAAGTATTTTAAACACATATACCTTGTATCTATTCCAGATCCAGCTCTAACTGGCTAACCAAAATGTCTGTCATCCTGAATTCTATTCTGTAGACTCAATGGCAGTGGTTGAGTGAATGAAGGAGATGGAAAGAGTATACAGCTTTATAAAGAGCTTACAAATGCCTTAGAAGACCAAGAATTGTAAATGGAATATATGACGTGACATGACTGGTTTCCTCATTCGATCTCCCCATGTCAAGTCTGCCAGGACTTCCCCAAACCCACTCCTGCTAAAATAGATAACTAATGAAAAGTTGAGATTATTGAGTGAAAGGATCTAGAAGGTTAGGTTGTCCATCAGACTATAATCATGTCCATACATTTTAATCAGCTAGGAGAAGAGGAGGTGTGACAAGATTTCCCAGGACAAGCAGAAGAAAGTGAGGATACCATTTAGAGGCCAACATGTTGCACTCTTCTTCAGGAGAGACTTCACCCATGGCCTTTGTTTTGGCCTCTTCCCCACAACCCAGAGTTCATGTGGCCCTGCCTCCTCATTTGTTTATGATGTGTATTTGAACTTTAAGCTCTCTGAGGAACATGTTTTTATTCAGTGGTTTCCCACTGTGGTCCTGATGCCCCATGCACCGAGGAGTATTAGTAAGCTGAATAAATATGTAAGCCATTTCTGTGTACTAACTCTGTATTCAAAAGTATATGATTTTGTGGTGAATAAAATATAAATTTCCTTAAAATGTTTACTAAGGTCATTATAGTTATTTATCATTATGTATTTTCTCTGTGAAAAATGCCGTTGGTAATTTGATAGAGATTGCATTGAAACTATAGATTGCCTTAGGTAGTATTGTCATTTAAAACTTTTTAAATTTGTATGGAAACACAAAAGACCCCGAATAGCCAAAGCAATCTTGAGAAAGAAGAACAGAGCTGGAGGAATCAGGCTCCCTGACTTGACAATACTACAAAGCTACAGTAATCAAAACAGTATGGTACTGGCACAAAAACAGACATATAGATCAATGGAACAGGATAGAAAGCCCAGAAGTAAACCCACACACTTATGGTAAATTAGTCTACAACAAAGGAGGCAAGAATATACAATGGAGAAAAGACAGTCTCTTCAACAAGTGGTGCTGGGAAAACAGGACACCTACATGTAAAAGAATGAAATTAGAACATTCTCTAATACCATATACAAAAATAAACTCCAAATGGATTAAAGACCTACATGTAAGACTGGATACTATAAAAGTCTTAGAGGAAAACATACGCAGAAAATTCTTTGACATAAATCACAACAATTTGTTTGGATTTGTCTCCTAGAGTGATGGAAATAAAAACAAACCAAAAAAAAAACCACAAATGGGACCTAATTAAACTTATAAGCTTTTGCACAGCAAAGGAAACCATAAACAAAATGAAAAGACAACCAATGGAATGGGAGGAAATATTTGCAAATGAGGCAAGAGACAAGGGATTGATCCCCCAAATACACAAACAGCTCATACAGCTCAATATAAAAGAAAACCAAAAACCCAATCGAAAAATTGGCAGATCTAAATAGACATTTCTCCAAAGAAGACATACAGATGGCCAAAAGGCACATGAAAAGATGTTCAACATCGTTAATTATTAGAGAACTGCAAATCAAAACTACAATGAGGTATCGCCTCACACCAGTCAGAATGGCCATCATCAAAAAGTCTACAAATAATAAATGCTGGAGTGGGTGTGGAGGAAAAGGAACCCCCCTCCAATGTTGTTGGGAATGTAACTTAGTACAGCCACAATGGAGAACAGTATGGAGGTTCCTTTAATAACTAAAAATAGAGCTACCATATGATCCAGCAATCCCAATACTGGGCATATACCCAGAGAAAACTCTAATTCAAGAAATACATGCACCTCAATGTTCATAGCAGCACTATTTAAAATAGCCAAGACATGGAAGCAACCTAAGTGTCCATCGACAGATGAATGGATAAAGAAGATGTGGTATATATACACAATGGAATCTTACTCAGCCACAAAAAAAGAATGAAATAATGTCATTTGTAGCAACATAGATGGATCTAGAGAATATCATACTAAGTGAAATAAGTCAGACAGAAAAAGACAAACGACATATAATATTGCTTATATGTGGAATCTAAAAAAATGATACAAATGAACTTATTTACAAAAGAAGTAGACTCACAGACATAGAAAAGAAACTTTTTGGTTACCAAAGGGGAAAGGGGGGAGGGATAAATTAGGACTTTAGGATTAAAATATACACACTACTATATAAAATATACAACCAACAAGGACCTACTGTATAACACAGGGGACTATACTTAATATCTTGTAATAACCTATAATGGAAAAGAATCTAAAAAAAGTATATATTATATATGATATATAATATATATATATGAATTACTTTGCTGTACACATGAAAATAATACAACATTGTAAATCAACTATATTTCAATAAAAATATTTTAAAATGTATATACTGGTCTTATTTTTTACTGCACTATCACTCTCTGATATTATAGGATGTACCTATTTATTGCCTGGTTGTCTACCCATTCAAATACAACCTCCCTGAGAGCAAAAAAATAAATTAAATTAAATTAAAAAATAAAGAGAGTAAAAACTGTTGAAATTTTTCTACCTATGGAAAAAATTATTATTACTCAAAATTTTGTCTCTAGAACAAATCTCTTCTCTGTGCTCAAAGCCAGTATATCTAGCTATTTAGTTTATAGCTTGTTTAGATGTCTCAATGGCACCTCAAAAATAAAAACAAATTCATGATATACTCCCTTTTTTTCTCCTCAATCTAGTTCTATTCATGTGTCTGTTATACCCCCAAATGATATCACTATCCATTCAGTTTAGCACTCTCTCTCTCCCTCACCCCGTATATCGAGTCCATCATTGAGTTCACTTAAATATCTCTACAATACATCTACTTATTTCTGTCTCTTCCACTACCTCTGTAGTCTGTGGTTCCATCTTCTCTTGCCCGGAAAAGCAATACCTTATTAATTGGTCTAATCCTCATCCATTCTGCTCTCCCTCCAGCCTACTCAGAATGAGGTGTTTGAAAGAAAATCTAATGATGCATTTCCCTTGCTGAAAAATCTTTAGTGTTTTCCTTAACACTTATGGTAAAGGCAAAATTCCTTAAAGTGCTTATCAAGACTTCCCATGACCCATCCCTAATCTACATTCTTATTTGAATCATGTTCTCTGTTATTCTTTCTTTCCTAACAACACTGGCCTTCTCTCAGACCTTCATATTCACCACACTCCCTCCCAATACAGGTGGTAACACATGCTAGTTCTCCTTTTACCTAGTTAACTTCTAATCATCCACCATAGCTCAAATGTCATTTTTGAACCATTCAGACTGTGTTTTCATCATATGATTCCAAAGCAACATATAGTTCTTAGCATTCATCTCAATTGTAATTCATCTCAAGAAGGAATTCTGCCAGCAGAATTCTGCTTTTGGACTCATATTACAACTCTTCCCTGAGTCTCCAGCCCGCCAACCTACCCTGCGGATTTTGAACTTGTACCACTACAATTACTTGAGCCAATTCTTTAAAATAAACCATATGTTTTATGGCTCTGTTTTCTCTGGAGAACCCTGACTAATACAGAAGACAAGGTAAAATCAACAATAACTAATGCCTCTTTTAAGACGAGGAGGATGCAATAGAATCTTTTTTCTCAGAATTACATGAGCCTGATACTTGTTTTCATTTTTTAGCAGACATCAGTTGCTTACATAATAAAATCCCATATCTGATGAGATTTAATGTTCCAATCAAGGAACACAAACTTTATTAATATATGTTATATACTTCTCACATAATAAAAATGACCATATTTTCTGACATTCGTTAAGCTTGGTGTGGTTCCCTCAAACTTCTGAGTCTTATGCCAGTCTTTCTGTCAACCCCAGTGTGGAAATAACCGGGAGAGAGAAAAGATAGCAGAAAGAAGCAGAGTTAGTCTTCATCCATTTGTAACATTATGCAGTGGAAAGGTAACCCTACTACACTATTCCCCTAAGTGTTCCTGGACTTTAAGGAACTCTGATGTTCTTAGGTTCTTCATATTAGCTCTCTTAACCTACCTCATTACTCAGTATCTATAGTCAGTTCAAACACCCAGACCTTTTCATGCTAGCTACGCTTTAGCTATGTCATACTCATCCTATACTTAAACAGCTATGACTGAGAAACAAATTGAAGATCTTTTCCAAATTTCATTTTTATAGTTTCAGCCAGTTTTTCTAGATGCTCATGACCTCTAGAGATCCTGAATTTGAGTTATCTCTCCACATATTTTATTATCATGTCATGAATATCCCCATCCAAATCACTAATAAAAACTGCATGGGACAGAACCAATAATAAAGTTATCTTAAAAGAAACCTCTTTCTCCAAGTTAATACCAATTCTTTAATTGGCTTTCTTTAGATCTAGAATTCAACCAGTTATAGACCCACTTAAGTTGTATTTTCATCTAGTATCTAGGTAGTCCAGCAAATACTTTGCAATATTACATTACTTACTTGTCTATGGAATTATATGTATTGTATAGAAACTGACATGATACACTAGTCTCTAGTAATTAATTCCCCTCTCTCAGTCAATAATTGCCATATTACCAACACATTAGTAAAAGAAGGAAAATCTTCACTTTAAACTCCTAAGAATAAAATAGCAACAATACTACCACTTAAAATTTGGAAAAAAAAAACCTTTCTATTATTATTATCAACTCCATTTGACACACAAATTGACACTTTTTAATTATTATTCCAATTTAATAAATGAGTAAACTGAAGCTATGAACAGTTAGTTGACTTATCCAGAATCACAATGCTAATAGGTGGGGGGATATAAAAACAGAACACAGACCACCTGGCTCAGTTTTATTTTTATAGTATACTAAACTGCCTCAGTAGACAAAAAATTTTCAGATGAATAAATAAGAAGATTAAAAGTCTAAAAATGACAGATTAAGGTGACATTAAGTCATTCAAAACTCATATACCTTTGCCTCAACTTTTACCAAACAAGATTCGTATGTATCCATTAACCCCAAAAGTTATATTAATAAAATACTGGTTTAACCCTCAATAGAAGGAAAACACATCACCATTTATTTATGTATATACTGGCATTCTTGTGATAAAAAGAAAAACACACTTATTTAAAATTTTTAGAAATACTAAGCCTCTGAATATCTTAATCTTTCTTTGGAAGTTAAATTCCTTTTTAAAGACAAAAGTCAATATTTAGCAAAAAGATTATGTATCTTTAAGGTTCAAGTGTCAACATGTATCCTTTGGGTGTGAATCTTTAATGAACTGATTGACTGAATTTTCCTTTTTAACATTTCTGATATCAACTTAGAAAGGGCCTAAGTATCACCTCTCTGAATACTGATAGAAACATTTTCAATTCTCAGTACTCTTATATGTTAAATTGCATTTGATTTACCGATTATAGGCCTCAGGATACAATTCAGGTACCTAGATGACATAATCCCCAAAATAAGGATAGTTAGAAGAACTCCCAGGGATTAATTCACTTCAAATAATTATTCTCCTTCTGTTTGACATAGCATAGAAATAGACTTGGTTATGTCTAGATACCAGTGCCAAATCATACTAAACTTTATATTTCACCAAATTGGGTCATTGCAAACGTATATGTGTCACATGGTTTAGCTTGCCAATTCTTTGATCAGGCAAGCAGGAGGTTTTGCCACTTTGGACTCTGCCTGAATTCTGAAGGGAAGATGGCTAGTATGCTGAGGTTAATCTGAAATGCAAGGTCAAGATAGAGGAACTAACGCTGCCTTCATCAAAACCACCACTACCTGCACATTTTCAGACCTCATTTTCTGTTGACAATCTGCTTCTCTAATTCTTTTTCCTCCCAGCTTAAGATTCTTACCTGTCTTAACTTCAATTTGGGAATGTGCATCTAATATCCTTACTTCCTGCTTACTATACCTTGATTTCTAACTTCTCTTTTCAATAACCTGGTATTTTGGCCCAGTTCCTGATTACACTTTTTGCTTTGTGGTTTGATCTTGGTGTTCTTTACCCTGCACTAGATAAATGTGATTATGATGACTCTGCTATAGTGGCTTGGCAGAAGAATCTTACTGAGTTGCTGCTGTTTCAGCATGAACTCTTGATGCTAACTGATGGTTATTAAGTAAAAAGTACATTGACCCCAGCTTGTTCAGGGAGAAGGTTGAATCTCTTTACAGTTGCGAACTCTAAAATCATCTTCGACAATGGGGAAATGCTGCCTGTTAGCACTCTACTTCATCCCATTTACTTAAACACATACCATTACAATATGAGAGAAAAACATTTGGGGTTGCATGTTTTACTTAGTTATATAATTGATGAAGTCAGCAACAAATGTTAGGCAAATATAATAAAAGGGAATTGTAGGAAATTTTTTATTGAATAACCTTAAAATGGTTAGAGATTTATCCATTTTTTGAATAGGTATGGACTGTAGCTCAAGTAAATTAATAACATTTCGAATTTCCTTCTAGCATTCTGGTTCTATTGTCCTATTTGTTTTGTCACTAGAAATAGTCTAGTGTATATAAATCAGATTGCCAATGCTGTCCATTTTGGTACAACATAAGCATTATGATTCATTACAAATGGAAGGTGTGTAGAAAAACAAAATCAATGAAAAAACATTTAAGCAGATCTTTTTGCTTACAGCAAGGTGAACAACCATTATTACAAAGAGCAAAGTATTTGTACCTAAGAGATTCATGCAACAAAACATAGTCAGAGTAAACTTTGAATTTTTATGGAAAATCATATAAAGCACTCTATCTTCCACAGAGATAGGAAAAGTAATATGACTTTTTGAAATACAGAGTTTCCAAGATAACTATCTGACAAAAGTGTCAAAGGCAACTTCCTGATTATTTTTAACTTAGTCATCTTGGTTTTTTCTTTATCTATTTTCAAAGATAAAATGTCTCATAAGTGAATTTCAATTTTATATGTGTATATAAAATTATGTGTATATGGCTGAAAAGTTCAATGGCAAGTGACTGTGTCATATTCATCTGTATTTTTATATTATATCAAATATATGACTCAGTAAATATAATATGTGTGTTGAATAAATAAATGATCACCCAGCTGATAAGAAATAAAAGAAAATCAGAATCAAGTAATTGATGAACTACCACATCTTCATTGCCATAGGTACACTGGCATATATAAAAATACCATTTGGTAATGTTACCACCACAAAGAACTTTTCCTAGTCAGAAGGACGCTTTTTGCAGATGAGAAACTTCTGCTTACCTCTGTACATCACCAGCGTAATTTCCCTGCATTTATAGTTAGTCCTAATTTTTTAAGAGTAGTCCTCAATGACACTTAATATATTTCTTTCAGCCCCCACTTGACTCTACTCATTCCTTACTTTTAATTGTCCTTCTTCACTTCATTCTAACATAGCTATTGCTATACTGCAGCTATTGAAGCCTACGAAGTTTTGCAGCCACTGAAACTGAGGAAGTTTTGTTGGGATAAGAATTGTTTTGATGTCCAGTTATGTTTCAGAAATGCATTCCTAGAGGTTAAAGCCTGTTGCGTTATATTTCAATGGGATTTTTCTTTCTTAAATTAGTAGGTTGTAGTTGTATCATTGCCTTTCCAAACAGGTCTTTACTTAGTTCCCCTTAATACTTCATGTGAACCCCAGTTCCTTTGTTCTCTTCCTGCTTCCAGATTCTGTATATCCATGGGAGATACAACTTTTCTGTTTTTCTCTAGTGTACCTGTGCAAACCCTAACACTGACCAGCTGGCCACTTTTCCTATCCCTTGGCAATCTCTGCCAATAATTCTCCACTCCATTTTCTTCTACTGATTCTTCTTCTTCCACAAAGGACACAGGATGGACTGTTATAAATGAATTGTGTCAGGACTTCTTTTCTCTCACCTGAAAGCGAAGGACTGATCTTTCCAACTCAAAAATTTATAAGACTGTGATTCCCTCAATCATCCTTTCGGTCTCTGTGAGAGTTGAAAACTGTCATATTTCTCAGGAAAACTGCAAAAGGAATGACAAAATGAAGGTTACTAGGAGATGTGAATGACTGCTTTTTCAACTCTCATGCTTCGGGAGCTTTTATCTTGAGCCTAAAAGCCATAAATACAAAGAGTATAATAATTGCACATAAAATGAAAGACATAAAAGCCAGGTTGAATTGTAGCTTCTAGTTCCCTACGACCTTAGTTATGCAACAACACTTGATGTAACTGGGCTTTGTGAGCCAGAAATTAAGACGAATGTCCTGTCAAAGTGTTAGAATATTTGAAATTGTAACTGTCTCTGAAAATCCAAGTCCATGAAAAATATAAGATAGGTATTATTTTCTCCATCTGTCAGATGAGAAAATGGCAGCCTAGAAAGATTTAGTGGAGGAAGCCTAGGAAAAACAGACCCCAGGTGATAGAGCCCACATGACCTTTCTCCAAGACTAGTGTTCTTTCAACTATATGTTCAGTCTCTACCTCCTCTGAACAGGCCTTGAAAACCACATAGCTAATGAACTCCCAAGTCACATCTCTCCTTCAAATATTCATTAAAATTCCTAAATCAAAATGCATAATTATATTATAGAAATAATTAACATTATGTGGGAAAAATCATTACTCTAAACATTTCAATCAGCAATAATTGTGCCTCAGATAAACTTCATGAGCTGTGATATTTCCACTGCACAAAGATACATTAAAAGTTGATTCAGAAGAAAAAGTTGATGTACAAACCACTGGAATCAGAAAAAAAATGTGAATCGACGTTTTAATATAGCAGTTTATTATTTTCATCACTTTTGTACAACCTTTGATGACCTGAATTAACTGTGTAGCTTCCAACATTTAAGAAATCTGACCTGCCTAGTTTCACTTGATGAAATACCTTGCGCCATGACAAACATCTCTACTAACCTTATTCTGACATTTGAAGAAACAAATTCTGACTATGTACAAACAACAAGCAACTGTAATATAATCCTTGAAAATTACCTTGTTACCTAGACAAGAGGGTGAACAGTCACATTATTAAATAAAAAAACAAAAAGGATGGCGTGTTCTTGAGTAGAAGCAGTGCTAATCAATCCAACATGTTTAACACGACTGAACTTCTAAGAGTTGACAGGGACTCAAATGGTCAACAAATCCTGCTGATGGTCATTTATTAATACTTTGAGCATGTGTATGCCTTTTCTGCAATTTGTCTCTGATAGTCCAGCAGTACACTCATGCCCAGCCTCCTTTGGGACAGTCACAGATGTCTCCAAGGCAGCTGTACTGGAGTCTAGAGTGTCACTTACGGCAGTACCACAAGAAAAAGCTGACTAAGTGAAGCACATGTATGAGCTATCAGCATCTTGTGCTTGTGCTTACATGTTATAGATCCATGGTAATCATTGTCAGTAAAGAAGAAGGAAAATGAAGTCAGTTCTTCATATTTTTGTATCACACTTCAGATAGCAAATGGTAGATGAAGTCATTGCCATGGTTACAAAGATAAACAAGAATTGAATGACTGACCTCTGAGAGATATATATAGACATATGTATATATAACATAAACCAGACCTTTCAGTTACCATTCATCCAATTATAGACTAAAAAAAATTGAGGTGAAAATCATAACTAGGAATAGGCTTGTAATAAAATCTCTCCATGTGTTTAATTCCAGAAAAATCACTATATTTTCCTATACCTTTTTATTAGACTGTATATAAATATATAATATCTATCTATATAGGTACAGAGCTCTACATGCATCATATATTTCATATTATTTAATATTCATAAAAATTCTGTGAAATGGGCATGATCATTTTACCATTTTACAGATGAGGAAACTGGGAAATAGACAAATTAAAGGATAAATAACGAAGTCACACAGCTATTGTGTTTTAAAGCTGAGATCTGAGCTCAGGCTCTTCTCACTACATCACATTTCAAGGTCAGCTGGACCTAGAGCAAGTACCTGAGGATAGATGAGGTTGAAATATTCAGAAGCATCTCTGAATACACAGTTTTTGTAGAAGTTCATGAGGGTCCCCTGGAGCTCAACTGATGTTGAGTCGAATGCCATTCTGAGTCACTTAAAAAGAAATGAGTTTGCTTTTCCAGAAAAGACAACTAGTGTGCCCTTTATCTTTCATGTTTGGCACCTCCAGGAAAAGCTCAAAAGTGGCACCTTTTTTTAAAGAGCTGCAGAGTTCCCACTAGACCAGCATTCTACATTGCCTTTAGGCTATGAAGCAAGTACAGGGGTGAAGGAGGAAGGGCGAAGTACAGAAATCTTATTTGCTCATATAAGAAGGCATAACTGGGTTTTATGCTGAATGTACCCTTGCCTTTTTACAGCAAATTATCCGAAGGCTTTTGGTTTAAGGCAAAACTTGCCTAGCTACAGCTGGGGCCAAATCTCACCACAGCCAGTTTTTGTAAATAAAGTTGTATTGGAACACAGCCACATCCACTTGGTTATGTATTGTCTATGGCCGCTTTCATGCTACAAGAGGAGAGTTGAATAGTTGGGGCAGAGAATATACGTCTCACAAAGTCTAAAATATTTTCTACCTGGACTTCTACAGAAAAAGGTTGCCAATCCCTGGTTTAAGGAACAAAACCTCTCTGTTTATGAATCTCTGTGGGACTGCCTCCTGAGGCCCTCAGCCTGTAAGTCAGATCTTTTAGGCGTTTCTTCTTGGCTATAAAACAAGACATGTGCTTTGTATTTGGTTAGCAAGCTTCTTAATTGTCTTAATTTGCCTAGAGAGCCTTTGCTAAAGGGTGCTTAGTGATATTTTTACGGCACTGAAAAAAAAACATACTCTTTTATTTATTTTGCCTCTTTAAAATTTTATTTGAGCCTTTAGAATCCAACTTTCCTTTTCTCTTATTTTTATTACTTCAAATGAGGAATGACAATGGTTCTGCACAGATTCCTTTAGCTGGCCTCCTCCTCCCCACCCCCAAAGACAAATGAAACAATGTTGTCATTACATTCAAGTTTAAATGGGAGATGATTTTCCCAAGATTCAGAGAGAAAAGTTGCTCTAACAAATAGTTTTTTATATTTGTTTAAACTATGCATACCCATCCACATGTCTAGCACACTCATGCAGATCCACTGGGCACTTCTTCCTCAAGGAAGTTCCACCCTCCCTGGCCTTTATGTTACATGTTCTTACCTTATGATAGCACCAGTAAAATACCCTCTGTACAGAATTGGTTCAGGCTTGTCAAGCACCAAAGCCAACCAAGTCAGCTACAAGAATTAAGAATTGGTCTATGTCTTCTTAATTCTGCAGGAGCCCAAGCCCACTGTTATCTCCATAAAATACTTCTTTTCATTCCCCTAGTAAATATATTTCATATAGATACTACATTTGCAGGCCTTTCCTGGTCATTTTCAGCAGCTGCAGGCATTTGCATATCATTCTGCACAATCATTTCAGATGGTTCCCTTTCCTTAGTCACCCTTTTTAGGAAGGCTGGAGCCTCTACACCTAAAATTACTGCTCCCAGCTTCTTCAAGGACGTCCAAGTTAAAGTTCTAGCTCTAGAAATCAATAAGGTCAGGGAAGTGATTTAATTTTAGACCATTCAGATACTGTAGGAGAAAATATGTATACTCAAAGCTAGAGTTTCCAGTGTTGATAACATTTAAAACTCAGTCAAGTTACCACTCAACTAATTATGGAGTAAAAAAGCAGGAGGGTGAAAATCATATCTAGGAATAGAGCTGTAATATAATCCCTCCATGTGTTTAATTCTAGAAAATAACTAGATTTTTCTATACCTTTTTATAAGACTAAATGAAAGGAAGTCCAGTGGGGGAATAAAAGAATCTGAAACAAAGCTAACTTAATTGATCTACTTTATATCAAGGGAGGGTTTCCAAAGGCTTCTCTCAATACTCTGTTATTCCTAAATTGCTTCTCATATCATAAAAATATAAGAAGTTAGCTAAGGTTGGTGTCTTTTCTAATAAATTCTAATAATCTTTTTGATAGAGGTGGTTGGCCTTGTCAAATTATTTCTCTTTATAAAAGATAAAGCTAATTCCCACACTAACCCCTAGTCTACAGAAATTCCCAGAGACACTCAAGAAATAGTGAACTCACCTTGCCTGTATTGAGCTAAAACAAACCTCATGGGTACCAGGAGCCAAATGAATCTTGAGACTGAGCTTATCTATAGCTAGATAAATTCCATCCAACAACTGGCCATTTTGAAAACAACCCACAACTAACTGGCTACCAGAATTAATTCAAATAATTACAACCATATTGGCCAGTTTAATACAATTTACCTTTCATTTTCCTCCCAACCAGTTTCTGTAAAAAAAACTTATTGCTCTTCAGGGAAGCAAAAAGTCTCCTGATTTTCACAGTCTAAACTGTTAAGCAACTACCGATCCATTCTTCTCTGCTTAGAGCAACCAGAGTCCCATTATTAGCAGCAGCCACCATGTACTTTTCATTTATGGAAGCACAACCAATGTCTGGGGTGACTGTGTTAAAGTGATGTACAAACCTAACATCTTGTCCTAACACATCCAGAAGAACTGCTTTCAGCCCTTTTCTTTCAAACCAAATGCATAAATAAACACGAGTTTGAGTATACTTTCTACTTCTATACCAACCAAGCAGAACACAAGCCATGAAAGATCAAAATGTCAAAATAAGAAAGAAAAATGTATAAAGAACTTGTGAAAGCAAATATTAATTCTGAAAATGATTAAAAGAAAACTGTAACCACATCTCATCATTTTGTCTATATCTGTTTGTTTAAAATCTAAAATATGCAAAACAAAAGCCCACTTCAATATTCAAGTTAATAAAAGACAAGACAATTTTATATATTTATACTGAGAATCTATCTAATGGTTATTTAAACTATAACAGTTGTAGCTTAGAGAAATTTATAAATAAAACAGATGAAATTTCTAACATAATCTTGATGTTTTACTATTAAGGATATGTCTAGTTAATGTGAATGATAAACTTAAAGAATTTCATATTATCATTACTATAATGAATGCATACTAAGTTCATGGAGTCTCATAATTTTTTTTTTCCGTCTATCTGGGAGTCTTTATTTTGCATTTTTTAAAACATCTTTATTGGACTATAATTGCTTTACAATGGTGTGTTAGTTTCTGCTTTATAACAAAATGAATCAGTTATACATATACATATATCCCCAAATCTCTTCCCTCTTGCATCTCCCTCCCACCCTCCCTATCCCACCTCTCTAGGTGGTCACAAAGCACCGAGCTGATCCCCCTGTGCTATGTGGCTGCTTCCCACTACCTATCTATTTTACGTTTGGTACTGTATATATGTCCATGCCACTCTCTCACTTTGTCCCAGCTTACCCTTCCCCCTTCACGTATCCTCAAGTCCATTCTCTAGTAGGTCTGTGTCTTTATTCCCGTCTTGCCCCTAGGTTCTTCTGAACTTTTTTTTTTTCCATATATGTGTGTTAGCATACGGTATTTGTTTTTCTCTTTCTGACTTACTTCACTCTGTATGACAGACGCTAGATCCATCCACCTCACTACAAATAACTCGATTTCGTTTCTTTTTATGGCTGAGTAATATTCCATTGTATATATGTGCCACATCTTTTTTTTAACATCTTTATTAGAGTATAATTGCTTTACAATGGTGTCTTAGTTTCTGCTTTATAACAAAGTGAATCAGTTATACATATATATATGTTCCCATATCTCTTCCCTTTTGCGTCTCCCTCCCTCCCACCCTCCCTATCCAAACCCTCTAGGTGGATCACAAACCACCGAGCTGATCTCCGTGTGCTATGCGGCTGCTTCCCACTAGCTATCTGTTTTACGTTTGGTACTGTATATATGTCCATGCCACTCTCTCACTTTGTCACAGCTTACCCTTCCCCCTCCCCATATCCTCAAGTCCATTCTCTAGTAGGTCTGTGTCTTTATTCCCGTCTTACCCCTAGGTTCTTCATGACCTTTTTCTTTTTTCTTAGATTCCATATATATTTGTTAGCATGCGGGATTTGTTTTTCTCTTTCTGACTTACTTCACTCTGTATGACAGACTCTAGGTCCATCCGCCTCACTACAAATAACTCAATTTCGTTTCTTTTTATGGCTGAGTAATATTCCATTGTATATATGTGCCACATCTTCTTTATCCATTCAACTGTTGATGGACACTTTGGTTTCTTCTATGTCCTGGCTATTGTAAATAGAGCTGCAATGAACATTGTGGTACATGACTCTTTTTGAATTATGGTTTTCTCAGGGTATATGCCCAGTAGTGGGATTGCTGGGTCGTATGGTAGTTCTGTTTTTAGTTTTTTAAAGAACCTCCATACTGTTCTCCATAGTGGCTGTATCAATTTACATTCCAACCAACAGTGCAAGAGGGTTATCTTTTCCCCACACCCTCTCCAGCATTTATTGTTTGTACATTTTTTGATGATGGCCATTCTGATCGGTGTGAGAGGATATCTCATTGTAGTTTTGATTTGCATTTCTCTAATGATTAATGATGTTGAGCATCCTTTCCTGTGTTTATTGGCAATCTGTATATCTTCTTTGGAGAAATATCTATTTAGGTCTTCTGCTCATTTTTGGTTTGGGTTGTTTGTTGTTTTGATATTGAGCTACATGACTGCTTATAAATTTTGGAGATTAATCCTTTATCAGTTGCTTCATTTGCAAATATCTTCCCCCATTCTGAGGGTTGTCTTTGTGTCTTGTTTACAGTTTCCTTTGCTGTGCAAAAGCTTTTAAGTTTCATTAGGTCCCGTTTGTTTATTTTTGTTTTTATTTCCATTTCTCCAGGAGGTGGGTCAAAAAGGATCTTGTTGTGATTTATGTCACAGAGTGTTCTGCCAATGTTTTCCTCTAAGAGTTTGATAGTGTCTGGCCTTATATTTAGGTTTTTTATCTATTTTGAGTTTATTTTTTTGTGTGGTGTTAGGGAGTGTTCTAATTTCATTCTTCTACATGTAGCTGTCCAGTTTTCCCAACACCACTTATTGAAGAGGCTGCCTTTACTCCACTGTATATTCTTGCCTCCTTTATCAAAGATAAGGTAACCATACGTGTGTGGGTTTATCTCTGCAATTTCTGTCCTGTTCCATTGATCTATATTTCTCTTTTTGTGCCAGTACCATACTGTCTTTATTACTGTAGCTTTGTAGTATAGTCTGAAGTCAGGTAGCCTGATTCCTCCAGCTCCGTTTTTCTTTCTTAAGATTGTTTTGGCTATTCGGGGTCTTTTGTATTTCCATACAAATTGTGAAATTTTTTGTTCTAATTCTGTGAAAAATGTCAGTGGTAGTTTGATAGGGATTGCATTGAATCTGTAGATTGCTTTGGGTAGTATAGTCATTTGCACAATATTGATTATTCCAATCCAAGAGCATGGTATATCTCTCCATCTGTTTGTATCATCTTTAATTACTTTCATCAGTGTCTTATAATTTTCTGCATAGAGGTCTTTTGTCTCCTTAGGTAGGTTTATTCCTAGATATTTTATTCTTTTTGTTGCAGTGGTAAATGGGAGTGTTTTCTTAATTTCTCTTTCAGATTTTTCATCATTGGTGTATAGGAATGCAAGAGATTTCTGTGCATTACTTTTGTATCCTGCTACTTTACTAAATTCATTGATTAGCTCTAGTAGTTTTCTGGTAGCATCTTTGCGATACTCTATGTACAGTATCATGTCATCTGCAAACAGTGACAGCTTTACTTCTTCTTTTCCAATTTGGATACCTTTTATTTCTTCTTCTTCTCTGATTGCTGTGGCTAAAACTTCCAAAACTATGTTGAATAATAGTGGTGAGAGTGGGCAACCTTGTCTTCTTCCTGATCTTAGTGGAAATGGTTTCAGTTTTTCACCATTGAGGACGATGTTGGCTGTGGGTTTGTCATATATGGCCTTTATTATGTTGAGGAAAGTTCCTTCTATGCCTACTTTCTAGAAGGTTTTTATCATAAATTGGTGTTGAATTTAGTCAAAAGCTTTCCCTGCATCTACTGAGATGAGCATATCGTTTTTCTCCTTCAATTTTTTAATATGGGGTATCACATTGATTGATTTGCGTATACTGAAGAATCCTTGCATTCCTAGGATAAACCTCACTTGATCATTGTGTATGATCCTTTGAATGTGCTGTTGGATTCTGTTTCCTGGTATTTTGTTGAGGATTTTGTATCTATGTTCATCAGTGATATTGGCCTGTAGTTTTCCTTCTTTGTGACATCTTTGTATGGTTTTGGTATCAGGGTGATGGTGGCCTCGTAGAATGAGTTTGGGAGTGTTCCTCCCTCTGCAATATTTTGGAAGAGACTGAGAAGGATAGGTGTTAGCTCTTCTCTAAATGTTTGGTAGAATTCGCCTGTGAAGCCATCTGGTCCTGGGCTTTTGTTTGTTGGAAGATTTTTATCACAGTTTCAATTTCAGTGCTTGTGATTGGTCTGTTCATATTTTCTATTTCTTCCTGGTTCAGTCTTGGAAGGTTGTGCATTTCTAAGAATTTGTCCATTTCTTCCAGGTTGTCCATTTTACTGGCATATAGGTGCTTGTAGTAATCGTTCATGATCCTTTTTATTTCTCCAGTGTCAGTTGTTACTTCTCCTATTTCATTTCTAATTCTATTGATTTGAGTCTTCTCCCTTTTTTCTTGATGAGACTGGCTAATGGTTTATCAACTTTGTTTATCTTCTCAAAGAACCAGCTTTTAGTTTTATTGATCTTTGCTATCATTTCCTTCATTTGTTTTTCATTTATTTCTGATCTGATCTTTATGATTTCTTTCCTTCTGCTAACTGTGGGGTTTTTTTGTTCTTCTTTCTCTAATTGCTTTAGGTGTAAGGTTAGGTTGTTTATTTGAGATGTTTCTTGTTTCTTAAGGTAGTATTGTATTGCTGTAAACTTCCCTCTTAGAACTGCTTTCGCTGAATCCCATAGGATTTGGGTCATCGTGTTTTCATTGTCATTTGTTTCTAGGTATTTTTTTATTTCCCCTTTGATTTCTTCAGTGATCTCTTGGTTATTAAGTAGTGTGTTGTTTAGTGTCCATGTGTTTGTATTTCTTACAGATTTTTTCCTGTAATTGATATCTAGTGTCATAGCGTTGTGGTTGGAAAAGATACTTGATACGATTTCAATTTTCTTAAATTTACCAAGGCTTGATTTGTGACCCAAGATATGATGTATCCGGGAGAATGTTCCATGAGCACTTGAGAAGAATGTGTATCTGTTGTTTTTGGATGGAATGTCCTATAAATATCAATTAAGTCCATCTTGTTTAATGTATCATTTAAAGCTTGTGTTGCCTTATTTATTTTCATTTTAGATGATCTGTCCATTGGTTGGATTATCTGTCCACTGGTGAAAGTGGGGTGTTAAAGTCCCCTACTATGATTGTGTTACTGTCGATTTCCCCTTTTATGGCTGTTAGTATTTGCCTTATGTATTAAGGTACTCCTATGTTGGGTGCATAAATATTTACAATTGTTATATCTTCTTCTTGGATTGATCCCTTGATCATTATGTAATGTCCTTCTTTGTCTCGTGTAATAGTCTTTGTTTCAAAGTCTATTTTATCTGATATGAGAATTTCTACTCCAGCTTTCTTTTGATTTCCATTTGCATGGAATATCTTTTTCCATCCCCTCACTTTCAGTCTGTATGTGTCCCTAGGTCTGAAGTGGGTCTCTTGTAGACAGCATATATATGGGTCTTGTTTTTGTATCCATTCAGCCAGTCTATGTCTTTTGGTTGGAGCATTTAATCCATTTACATTTAAGGTAATTATCGATATGTATGTTCCTATTACCATTTTCTTAATTGTTTTGCATTTGTTATTATAGGTCTTTTCCTTCTCTTCTGTTTCCTGCCTAGAGAAGTTCCTTTAGCATTTGTTGTAAAGCTGGTTTGGTGGTGCTGAATTCTCTTAGCTTTAGCTTTTCTGTAAAGGTTTTAATTTCTCCGTGAAATCTGAATGAGGTCCTTGCTGAGTAGAGTAATCTTGGTTGTAGGTTTTTCTCCTTCATCACTTTAAATATGTCCTGCCACTCCCTTCTGGCTTGCAGAATTTCTGATGAAGGATCAGCTGTTAACCTTATGGGGATTCCCTTGTGTGTTATTTGTTTTTTTTCCCTTTCTGCTTTTAATATTTTTTCTTTGTATTTAATTTTTTTAAATAAATTTATTTATTTATTTATTTATTTTGACTGTGTTGGGTCTTCGTTTCTGTGCAAGGGCTTTCTCCAGTTGCGATGAGTGGGGGCCACTCTTCATCGGGATGCACGGGCCTCTCACTGTCGCGGCCTCTCCCGTTGCAAAGTACAGGCTCCAGACGCGCAGGCTCAGTAGTTGTGGCTCACGGGCCTAGCCGCTCCGCGGCATGTGGGATCTTCCCGGACCAGGGCATGAACCCGTGTCCCCTGCATTGGCAGGCGGACTCTCAACCCCTGCGCCATCAGGGAAGCCCTGTATTTAATTTTTGATAGTTTGATTAATATGTGTCCTGGTGTGTTTCTCCTTGGATTTATCCTGTATGGGACTCTCTGTGCTTTCAGGACTTGATTAACTATTTCCTTTCCCATATTAGGGGAGTTTTCAACTATAATCTCTTCAAATATTTTATCAGTCCCTTTCTTTTTCTCTTCTTCTTCTGGGACCCCTATATTTCAGATGTTGGTGCGTTTAATTTTGTTCCAGAAGTCTCTGAGACTGTCCTCAATTCTTTTCATTCTTTTTTCTTTTTTCTGCTCTGTAGTAGTTATTTCCACTATTTTGTCTTCCAGGTCAATTATCTGTTCTTGTGCCTCAGTTATTCTGCTATTGATCCCTTCTAGAGAATTTTTCAATTCATTTATTCTGTTGTTCATCACTGTTTGTTTGCTCTTTAGTTCTTCTAGGTCCTTATTAAACGTTTCTTTTATTTTCTCCTTTCTATTTCCAAGACTTTGGATCATCTTTACTATCATTATTCTGAATTCTTTTTCAGGTAGACTGCCTATTTCCTCTTCATTTGTTAGGTCTGGTGGGTTTTTACCTTGCTCCTTCATCTGCTGTGTGTTTCTCTGTCTTCTCATTTTGCTTAACTTACTGTGTTTGGGGTCTCCTTTTCGCAGGCTGCAGGTTCGTAGTTCGCATTGTTTTTGGTGTCTGTCCCCAGTGGCTAAGGTTGGTTCAGTGGGTTGCGTAGGCTTCCTGGTAGAGGGGACTCGTGCTTGTGTTCTGGTGGATGAGGCTGGATCTTGTCTTTCTCGTGGGCAGGTGTACGTCTGGTGGTGTGTTTTGGGGTGTCTGTGGCCTTATTATTTTAGGCAGCCTCTCTGCTAATGGATGGGGTTGCGTTCCTGTCTTGCTACTTGTCTGGCATAGGGTGTCCAGCACTGTAGCTTGCTGGTCCTTGAGTGGAGCTGGGTCTTGGTGTTGAGATGGAGATCTCTGGGAGACTTTCGCCATTCGATATTATGTGGACCTGGGAGGTTTCTTGTGGACCCGTGTCCTGAACTTGGCTCTCCCACCTCAGAAGCACAGCCCTGATGTCTGGCTGGAACACCAAGAGCCTGTCATTCACACGGGTCAGAATAAAAGGGAGAAAAAGAAAGAAGGAAAGGAAGAAGAACATAAAATAAAATAAAGTTATTAAAATAAAAAATAATTATTAAAAAAAATTTTTTAAGTAATAAAATAAAAAAAAGAAAGAAAGAAGAGAACATCAAAACCAAAAAACAAATCCACTAATGATAACAAGTGCTAAAACTATACTAAACAAAACAAAACAAAAACAAAAACGGACAGACAGAACCCTGGGAAAAATGGTAAAAGCAAAGCTATACAGACAAAATCACACACAGAAGCATACACATACACACTCTCAAAAAGAGAAAAAGGGAAAAAAAAATATATATATATATATCATTGCTCCCAATGTCCACCTCCTCAATTTGGGATGATTCATTTTCTATTCAGGTATTCCACATATGCAGGGTACATCAAGTTGATTGTGGAGACTTAATCCACTGCTCCTGAGGCTGCTGGGACAAATTTCCCTTTCTCTTCTTTGTTCACACAGCTCCTGGGGTTCAGCTTTGGATTTGGCCCCGCCTCTGCGTGTAGGTTGTCTGAGGGCGAGTGTTCTTCGCTCAGAGAGGACGGGGTTAAAGGAGCAGCTGATTCGGGGGCTCTGTCTCACTCAGGCGGGGGAAGGGAGGGGTACGGAGTGCAAAGTGAGCCTGCAGCGGCAGAGGTTGGCATGACGTTGCACCAGCCTGAGGCACACCATGTGTTCTCCCAGGGAAGTTGTCCCTGGATCACGGGACCCTGGCAGTGGCAGGCTGCACAGGCTCCTGGGAGGGGAGGTGTGGATAGTGACCTGTGCTTGCACACAGGCTTCTTGGTGGCTGCAGTAGCAGCCTTAGCGTCTCATGCCCGTCTTTTGTGTCCATGCTGATAGCCAAGCCTCGCACCCATCTCTGGAGCTCCTTTAAGCAGCGCTCTTAATCCCCTCTCCTCGCACACCAGGAAACAAAGAGGCAAGAAAAAGTCTCTTGCCTCTTCAGCAGCTCCAGACCTTTTCCAGGACTCCCTTCCAGCTAGCTGTGGCGCACTAGCCCCCCTCAGGCTGCGTTCACGCAGCCAACCCCAGTCCTCTCCTTGGGATTGACCTCCAAAGCCCGAGCCTCAGCTCCCAGCTCCCACCCACCCTGACGGGTGAGCAGACAAGCCTCTCAAGTTGGTGAGTGCTGGTTGGCACCAATCCTCTGTGCTGGAATCTCTCCACTTTGCCCTCCACACTCCTGTTGCTGTGCTCTCCTCTGTGGCTCCGAAGTTTCCCCCTCTGCCACCTGCAGTCTCTGCCAGAGAAGGGGCTTCCTAGTGTGTGGAAACCTTTCCTCCTTCACAGCTCCCTCCCACTGGTGTAGGTCCCGTCCCTATTCTTTTGTCTCTGTTTTTTTCTTTTTTCTTTTGCCCTACCCAGGTACGTGGGGAGTTTCTTGCCTTTTGGGAGGTCTGAGGTCTTCTGCCAGCTTTCAGTAGGTGTTCTGTAGGAGTTGTTCCACATGTAGACGTATTTCTGATGTATTTGTGGGGAGGAAGGTGATCTCCACATCTTACTCTTCTGCCATCTTGAAGCTCCTACTCTCATAAATTCTTATACCTTAAATATGTGACTCTGGCATGTAAAATAGTAAGCATTTGAGTTATGTGTCTGTGTGTGTGTGTGTGTGTGTGTGTGTGTGTGTGTGTGTGTACATGTGTACAAAGATGGGTGGCTTGGCCAGATCAAAAAAATCTTAAGGTCTCCATTTTCAAGGAAGAAATATTTTTGGAGTGTGAAAATATGCCACATGAAATAATTAGTGATACATGTTTGAGTAGTTCACTAGTGATAAAGAAATCCATATGGGGTAGGGTCAACTGAATCTTGAGAGACAGGTAAGATGTGAATAAACAGAGAGGCAGAAATTAGCACTGTATGCTCAGTAGACAATGAGATCTCTGCTAGTTTTCTCCTAAGTTTTTGCAAACAATCAAATGGAGCTAAAACAAAAGACAGGTATGTATTCATTTACAAATGTTAAATTAAAAATAAAAGAATAACAGATTTGTTTCATAGACACACTGCTAATTAGCTATAAGGAGCTTCTTAGGAAAAAAAATTGCAATCTTTTTTTTCTCTTTGTAAGGATGATTAATTCAAGCTCTGCCATCCTGATGCTTCTCACAGTGAGAAAAGAGATATGATTCCACTCATATCACAAAAGTCTACTTTAGAGGACACAGCTGGCATTTGTGACTAAATTCTTGAGAGTAGTTATAAGCTGAATTTCATTCAAAACTCATTGTAATGGCAAAGCTCTGACATCAATTTAGAAAGTTGGAATTTTAACAAAACTTTTTATGCATTTAACCATAATTTTGGAGTTATGTAAAGACTATGAATAATTCACTTAGCATACTGTACTTTATTCACAATCTAGGAAATAAATTACAATATATAAGGCTGGGCCTGAGAGTAGGTCTGCCTAGTGTAATCCTTGGGTTTACACCATATGTGGTTTTTACAGATGCCACAGACTTCACAAGTTAGAGAAGCAATGAATAATAAATTTAATATATTTATAAATTTAAATAAATTTAAATTTAATAAATCCCTTATTAAAATATATTGGATTTACACTTACACTCTAGAAAACTGCAAAAAGCCATGATTCCTACCTTAACAATGGGAGCAATCCAAGTAAGCTCTGAAATCATAACTTTTAAATTCATTAGAGAACTGAGAATACAAATAAAACTAAACTTAATAATCTTCAGAAAGTGATACATACTTCCAAGTAGAGAAAAAAACCCATAGCTACTTTTATCCTTAGCAGGGAGGAGGAGGCAAACAGAATCAGACATAGACTGGTAAGGAGAATTCAGCAAGAGTTTTAAAAAATTTTAGTGGCAAAACATAGGCAGACTGATAGATCAGCATGTCTTACAAGGAGCAACATACCCACCCACCAACTCTTTGCCATGGGCCTTCACTGATAGCAAAGAAGAAGTATGCTAAAGGCAGGGGCAAGGCCAGATTGCTGAGATAAACTTTGCTGGTACACTCTGGTCTTCGTAGAGTGCACTTCACTGGCTCCCTGAAAGCTGACAGCAGATCAGCCAGATTGAGATCCCCCATAGTGCTGAACGCAAGGGAGAGTACTGTAAAGAAAAGAGAACTTCCCATTGACCCAAAAGACTGTCAGCAAAGCTGTAGAGCATTAAGAGAACACAAGAGTTTCATCATTACTCAGATTTCCAGCAATTCTGTGGAGAAAAACATAGCCCCATCCTGAAAACAATTAAATCCACTAGTAAGTGGAATCTACTGAAACAAAGCCAAAATAGTTAAAAGAATCAGATCAAAATATGGCTAAGGTGTTGAAATTAACAAAAGGCACCTCTAAAATAAATATTACGTTAAAGGATCTAGTGGAAGAGGTAGAAAACAAGCATTAACAGAGGGGGAATTTCATTAGAAAAATGGAAATTGTAAACAAAAAATAAAACAAAATAATAAAAACAAATGGGAATGTTAACAGTGAAAATGACCATATCAGAGATGAAAAATAAATTTGATGGACCGAACAGTAGGCTGAACACAACAGAGAAAAATATTATTGAATTTTAAGAAATGTGAAACAAAAGCAAGCCAAGCAAATGGGATCTGTGGGATGTTATAACATATGTGTAATTAGAGTCCCAGAAAGAAGTAGAGAGAGCATGAGGCAGAAGAAATATTTGAAGAGAAAGCAGCTAAAAAGTTTTTAAATTGATAATGATAAATTAAAATGATAAATGGTATCAAACCACAGAACTAAGAATCTCAGCTAAATTCATAAAAGATAAATAAAAGGAGCCCACACTTAAAACATTTCACAGCTAGACTACTTAAAACCAAAGATTAAAAAGTTCTTAACAGCCATCAGAGTGGGAAAAAAGACAAATTATATAAAAGGATATAATGACAAGAATGCTGGCTGAATTACTGATACAAATGACCAAGCACAGAACAAAATAGAGCAATGTGTTTGTAAAGTCCTAAGGGAAAAAAGCTGCCAATCAAGAATTCTATATTCAGCAAAAATGTCCTTCACATATGACAGCAAAGTAAATATATTTTAGACAGACGAAAGCTGAGTTAATTCATCTTTACCAGACATACAATATGATAAATTCTGAAAAATAGCTCTTCAGGCTAAATGAAAATGAAACCTGATGAAAATCCAGATCTGCAGGAAGGAATGAAAAACAGAAGAAAGGGTTAACAGGTGAGTAATGACAAAAAATTTTTAATTGTTTTCTATATTATATAGGTGTGTATTACATTTTTTAAAAGATTATTAACTCAAAATGAAAAAGTAACTATTTATTAGGGGTTTATTAAAATAACATAAATAAATAAAATAAATTAGCAAAATACATGGCTCTGATGACACAAAGGGAAGGAAGTTCTAAATGGAATTATCCTTTTGTAAGGTACTTCATTTTTCATAAAATGGCATAAAATTATTTGAAGATATCTTGTAATAAGTTCAAGATAGATATCGTAATTTCTCTAACAACCAGTAAAATAATATGAAATCATAAAATTAAGTAAATAGAGAAAGTAAAATAATATGTTATTTAAACACATGGGAAATGTTAAAGAAGGAAGATAAGAAAGGAAAGAAAAAGAAAGAATAGACAGATTAAATAAAAATAAATACCAGGGTAATAGACTGAATCACAGATGATTACATTAAGTATAAATGAATTAAACACTGTAATTAAAAAGTGATCATGAGATACACTAAAAAAGTAGACCATAACTATATGGAGTTTATAGAAACACCTTTAAATATAAAGACACAGATAGGATGAGAGTAAACGTGTGGAAAATGTCACAGTATGAAACATTAACAATAAGAAAACTAGTGTGCCAGGTGAATATCAGACAAAGTACACTTTGAGAGAAATAGCATTGCTAGAGATGCTATTTAGAAGAATCAAAAGCATAAAGAGTAAGTTCTATGACTGCAAACATATTGAATTAGAAATCAACATATAATATTGTAAATCAACTGCACATAAATAAATAAAAGAAACCAAGAAATAGGAGTGATGGCAGCAGGAATGGCACAGTAAGGACCCCTATTAATGCTCTCCTTAGAAAAACAAGAACATCTGCAAAAAAAAAAAAACTATCAAAATCAGCATTTTCAATAGTTTAGGAAATTAACGAAAGCCTTGCAAAAATCGAGGGAGTGTTTATTCAAGAGAAGAAGCTAAATTTCAGTAAAAATAGCGGATCTTTAGGTGTCTTAACCTGCCCTACTCCTGTCCCCCTCTTCTCAGCCCTGAGGTAGCCTTGAAAACCATTACTCTACAATCATGGTGAAAACCAGCAGTCTAGTAGCCACTGAAGGGGGCAGAATAGGGTAGGACCTCCTCCAAAGGCCAATTCCCAGTTAGTTGATACGATTGGATCTGTCTGGCAATTCACTGAAAAATCTCACTCACAAGGCTTTTCTTTATTTGACCTGACCCAGAGGTCACCCAGTAGAAAGCAGCTTTTTTCCTGGGAATGTCTGTGAAAGACAACCAGTGGTGATTGTTTAACTTCACAACTGCCTGTGGTGCTGATAACAATTGGAGTAAACAACAAGCTAACCAAAAATCTTAAAAAGAAAAGATAGGGATTATGTTTATAAGGGTGTTGAAAAGTTTAAACAAATTCTTGGGAATATAGAAGTCCATGTACATATGAAAGGCTGTGTGTATGCTCAGGAAAGAACTGAGAAGGCACTAAGCACTCACATATGGCTAACCTTGAGGTTATGCACAATCAGGCAGTGAAGGATAAAGGTGGGATTGCCAACTGCCTGCCTGATCATTGGTATGCCCCAACACACATACACAAAGCCTCCTGGCAAAAACTGGGAAAGTTATTGGTTCCAAAGAATTAATTAAATACCTGTCCAATCATTACTGACTATTAAGCTAACCAAGCAGAGATTTCAGTAGCCACACTTGAAAAAGAATACAGACTTTATTGAATTAGTTCAGGAAAGTTACTAAGCCACAACAAGGTACAACAGCAACAACAAACAGTAATGACAACAAAGCCAGGGGGTTCCATATCCAGAGTTGTCACATTATACTATTCAAAATTTACAGTTCTCAACAACAAGAAAATAACTGCAATACACACACACACACACACACACACACACGCACACAAAAGTACGTCTATATACAATGGAGAAAAGACAGTATATTCAATAAGTGGTGCTGGGAAAACTGGACAGCTACACGTAAAAGAATGAAATTAGAACACTCCCTAACACCATACAAAAAAATAAACTCAAAATGGATTATAGACCTATATGTAAGGCTGGATACTACAAAACGCTTAGAAGAAAACATAAGTAGAACACTCTCTGACATAAATCACAACAAGATCTTTTTCAATCCACTGCCTACGGTAATGAAAATAAAAACCAAAAAAGAAAAACAAATGGGACCTAATTAAACTTAAAAGCTTTTGCACAGCAAAGGAAACCATAAACAAAATGAAAAGAAAACCCACAGAATGGGAGAAAATATTTGCTTATGAATATTTGCAGACTGACAAGGGATTAATCTCCAAAGTAAACAAACAGCTCATACAGCTCAATATCCAAAAAAAAAAACAAATAATCCAACCAAAAAATGGTCAGATGATCTAAATAGACATTTTTCCAAAAAAGACATACAGATGGCCAAAGAGCACTTGAAAAAATGCTCAGTATCACTAATTATTAGAGAAATGAAAATCAAAACTACAAAGAGGTATCACCTCACACCAGTCAGAATGGCCATCAGCAAAAAGTCTACAAACAATAAATGCTGGAGAGAATGTGGAGAAAAGGGAACCCTCTTGCACTGTTGGTAGGAATGTAAATTGGTACAGCCACTATGGAGAACAGTATGGAGTTTCCTTTAAAAACTAAAAATAGAGCTACCATATGATCCAGCAATCCCACTCCTGGGCATATATCTGGAGAAAAACATGCTTTGAAAGGATACATGCACCCCAATGTTTATTGCAGCACTATTTACAATAGCCAAGACATGGAAGCAACCTAAGTGTCATTGGCAGATGAATGCATAAAGAAGATGTGGTTCATATATACAATGGAATATTACTCAGCCATAAAAAGAACAAAATAATGCCATTTGTGGCAAACATGGATGTACCTGGAGATTATCATACTAAGTGAAGTAAGTCAGACAGAGAAAGACAAATATATGATATCACTTTTATGTGGAATCTTAAACAAATGATACAAATGAACTTATTTACAAAACAGAAACAGACTCACAGACTTAGAGAATGAATTTATGGTTACCGGGGGAAAGGGTGGGGAGAGGGATAGATTGGGAGTTTGGGATTGACATGTACACACTGCTATATTTGAAATAGATAACCACAAGGACCTACTGTTAAAAAAAAAAAGAATATAAAAAGAAAAAAGCTAGAAATAAATGGGAACGTCCTCATTCTAACAATGGACATCTATGAAAAACCCACTGCTAATATCATAATTAATGGCGAAGGATTGAAAGCATACTCCCACAAGACCAGGAACAGTACAAGATGCCTTCTCTCACAACTTTTATTCAACACTGTATTGGAAATTCTTGCCAGGGTAATTACACAAGGAAAAGTAAATTAAAGATGTCCGGATTAGAAAGGAAGAAGTAAAACTGCTTCTATTTGCTGACTTCATGATCTGTATAAAACTTCTAAACAATTCACAAAATCATATTAGAAATAATAAACAAGTTCACCAGAGCTGCATTATACAAGATCATCATGCAAAATTCAGTTGTATTTTTATAATAGAAATGAACAATCTGAAAATGAATTAAGAAAACCATTTCACTTACATTGGAATAAATAAAATAAAATACTTAGAAATAAATTTAACCAAGTAAGTGCAAGATTTCTATACTGGAAACTACAAAGTTGATAAAATAAATTAATGATAAACTAAATAGATACAAAGATATTCCATGTTCATGAATTGGAAAAGTTAACATGTTAAGACACCAATTCTTCCAAATTGATCTACACTTTCCTTGTAGTTCCTATCAAAATTCCAATAGCTTTTTTTTCAGAAATGGAAATCTGATAAGAAAAGTCACATGTAATTGCCAGGGACCCCAAGTAGCCAAAACAATCATAAAAAAAAAAGTGGAGAACTAATACTTCTCAATTTCAAAAATTGTTACAAAGGCAAAATAATCAAAGCAATATGGGTCTGGCAAAAGATACACACACATGCACACACAGAGATATAGTATCTTGATGTATATATATATATTTTTTATATATAAGATATATATATGATGATGATGATAGATAGATGATAGATAGATAGATGATAGAATGATAGATAGACAGAATGAATGAATAGATTCAAGAGTTCAGAACTGAACTCTCATATTAATGGTCAATTGATTTTCAACAACAGTGTCAAGACAATTAAATGGAAAAGAATAGTTTTTTCACCAGATGGTGTAGAAACAACTGGATATCCACAGGCAAAATAATTAATTTGGAAACCTGCGTAACTGTTTACAAACATTAACTCAAATTGGATCAAAGATTTAAAGTGAGACCTAAAACCACAGAATTCTTAGAGGCAAACATAGACTTAAATACTTGTAATATTTGATAAGTCAATAAATACCTAAATACAACATCAAAAGCACAAGCAATAAAAGAAAATATAGATAAGTTAATTTCATCAAAATTAAAAGTTTTGCAAGTCAAAGGACACTATCAAGAAAGTAAATAGAGAGTCATATGTTGCCAAGGTGTTAGGCCACAACGTGATGACCAGATGGCCGTGTGACTGACAGGGTCTTGGTGCTCCAGCCAGGTGTCAGGCCTGAGTCTTTGAGGTGCGAGAGCCAAGTTCAAGACATTGGTCCACCAGAGACCTCCTGGCCCATCGTAAGATCAATTGGTGAGAGTTCTCCCAGAGATCTCCATCTCAACGCTAAGACCCAGCTCCACTCAACGACCAGCAAGCTCCAGTGCTGGACACCCCATGACAAACAACTAGCAAGACAGGAACACAAACCCACCTAATAGCAGAGAGGCTGCCTAAAATCATAATAAGTTAACAGACACCCCAAAACACACCACCAGATGCAGTCCTGCCCACCAGAAAGACAAGATCCAGCCTCATCCACCATAACACAGGAACCAGTCCCCTTCACCAGGAAGCCTACACAACTCACTGAACAAGCTTAACCCACTAGGGGCAGACACTCAAAACAATGGGAACCACGAACCTGCAGCCTGCAAAAAGGAGACCCCAAACACAGAAAGTTAAGCAAAATGAGAAGACAGAGAAATATGCAGCAGATGAAGGAGCAAGGTAAAAACCCACCAGACCAAATGAAGAGGAAATAGGCAGTCTACCTGAAAAATAATTCAGAGGAATGATAGTAAACATGATCCAAAATCTTGGAAATAGAATGGGGAAAATACAGGAAATGATTAACAAGGACCTAGAAGAACTAAAGAGCAAACAAACAAGGATGAACAACACAATAAATGAAGTTAAAAATTCTCCAGAGGGATCCAGAGCAGAATAACTGAGGCAGAAGAACGGATAAGTGACCTGGAAGATAAAATAGTGGAAATAACTACCACAGAGCAGAATAAAGAAAAAAGAACGAAAAGAATTGAGGACACTCTCAGAGACCTCTGGAACAACATTTAACTCACGAACATTCGACATATAGGGGTCACAGAAGAAGAACAGAAAAAGAAAGGGGCAGAGAAAATATTTGAAGAGATTATAGTTGAAAACTTCCCTAATATGGGAAAGGAAATATTCAATCAAACTCAGGAAGTGCAGAGAGTCCAATACAGGATAAAACCAAGGAGAAACACGCCAAGACACATACTAATTAAACTGTCAAAAATTAAATACAAAGAAAAAATATTAAAACCATCAAGGGAAAAACAACAAATAACATACAAGAGAATCCCCATAAGGTTAAGAGCTGATTTTTCAGCAGAAACTCTGCAAGCCAGAAGGGAGTGGCAAGATATATTTAAAGTGATGAAAGGGAAAAACCTACAACCAAAATTACTCTACCCAGCAAGGATCTCATTAAGATTTGATGCAGAAATTAAAACCTTTACAGACAAGCAAAAACTAAGGGATTTCAGCACTACCAAACGAGCTTTACAACAAATGCTAAAAGAACTTCTCTAGGCAGGAAACACAGGAGAAGGAAAAGAACTACAATAATAAACCAAAAACAATTAAGAAAATGGTAATAGGAACATACATATTAATTACCTTAAAGGTAAATTGATTAAATGCTCCCACCAAAAGACATAGACTGGCTGAATGGAAACAAAAACAAGACCCATATATATGCTGTCTACAAGAGACCCACTTCAGACCTAGGGACACATACAGACTGAAAGTGAGGGGATGGAAAAAGATATTCCATGCAAATGGAAATCAAAAGAAAGCTGGAGTAGCAATTCTCATATCAGACAAAATCCACGTTAAAATAAAGACTATTACAAGAGACAAAGAAGGACACTATATAATGTAAAAGGGATCAATCCAAGAAGATATAACAATTGTAAATATTTATGCACCCAACATAGGAGCACCTCAATACGTAAAGGAAATGCTAACAGCCATAAAAGGGGAAATCGACAGTAAAACAATCATAGTAGGGGACTCTTTCACCAATGGACAGATCATCCAAAATGAAAATAAATAAGGAAACACAAGCTTTAAATGTTACATTAAGCAAGATGGACTTCATTGATATTTATAGGACATTCCATCCAAAAACAACAGAATACACATTCTTCTCAAGTGCTCATGGAACATTCTCCCGGATAGATCATATCTTGGGTCACAAATCAAGCCTTGGTAAATTTAAGAAAATTGAAATTGTATCAAGTATCTTTTCCGACCACAATGCTATGAGACTAGACATCAATTATAGGAAAAAAATCTGTAAGAAATACAAACACATGGAGGTTAAACAGCACAGTACTTAATAACCAAGAGATCACTGAAGAAATCAATGAGGAAATCAAAAAATACCTAGAAACAAATGACAATGAAAACACGACAACCCAAAACCTATGGGATGCAGCAAAAGCAGTTCTAAGAGGGAAGTTTATAGCAATACAATCCTACCTTAAGAAACAAGAAGCATCTCAAATAAGCAACCTAACCTTACACCTAAAGCAATTAGAGAAAGAAGAACAAAAAAAACCCCACAGTTAGCAGAAGGAAAGAAATCATAAAGATCAGATCAGAAATAAATGAAAAAGAATGAAGGAAACGATAGCAAAGATCAATAAAACTAAAAACTGGTTCTTTGAGAAGAAAAAAAAAATTAATAAACCATTAGCCAGACTTATCAAGAAAAAAGGGAGAAGTCTCAAATCAATAGAATTGGAAATGAAAAAGAAATGACAACTGACACTGCAGAAATACAAAGGATCATGAGAGATTACTATAAGCAACTATTTGCCAATAAAATGGACAACCTGGAAGAAATGGACAAATTCTGAGAAATGCACAACCTTCCGAGACTGAACCAGGAAGAAATAGAAAATATGAACAGACTTCAATCACAAGCACTGAAGTGGAAACTGTGATTAAAAATCTTCCAACAAATAAAAGCCCAGCACCAGATGGCTTCACAGGAGAATTCTACCAAACATTTAGAGAAGAACTAACACCTATTCTTCTCAAACTCTTCCAAAATATAGCAGAGGGAGGAAACTCCCAAACTCATTCTACGAAGCCACCATCACTCTGATGCTAAAACCAGACAAAGATGTCACAAAGAAAGAAAACTACAGGCCAATATCACTGATGAACATAGATGCAAAAATCCTCAACAAAATACTAGCAAACAGAATCCAACAACACATTAAAGGATCATACACTATGATCAAGTGGGGTTTATCCCAGGAATGCACGGATTCTTCAGTATACGCAAATCAGTCAACGTGATACACCATATTAACAAACTGAAGGAGAAAAACCATATGATCATCTCAATAGACGCAGAGAAAGCTTTTGACAAATTTCAACACCCATTTATTATAAAAACCCTCCAGAAAGTAGGCATAGAGGGAACTTTCTTCAACATAATAGAGGCCATATATGATAAACCCACAGCCAACATCACCCTCAATGGTGAAAAACTGAAAGCATTTCAACTAAGATCAGGAAGAAGACAAGGTTGCCCACTCTCACCACTATTATTCAACATAGTTTTGGAAGTGTTAGCCACAGCAATCAGAGAAGAAAAAGAAATCAAAGGAATCCAAATTGGAAATGAAGAAGTAAAGCTATCACTGTTTGCAGATGGCATGATACTATACATAGAGAATCCTAAAGATGCTACCAGATAACTACTCGACCTAATCAATGAATTTGGTAAAGTAGCAGGATACAAAATTAATGCACAGAAATCTCTTGCATTCCTATACACTAATGATGAAAAATCTGAATGTGAAATTAAGAAAACACTCCCATTTACCATTGCAACAAAAAGAATAAAATATCTAGGAATAAACCTACCTAAGGAGACAAAAGAGCTGTATGCAGAAAATTATAAGACACTGATGAAAGTAATTAAAGATGATACAAACAGATGGAGAGATATACCACGTTCTTGGATTGTAAGAATAGATATTGTGAAAATGACTATAATACCCAAAGCAATCTACAAATTCAGTGCAATCCCTATCAAACTACCAATAGCATTTTTCAGAGAACTAGAACAAAAAATTTCACAGTTCGTATGGAAACACAAAAGACCCTAAATAGCCAAAGCAATCTTGAGAAAGCAAAACGGAGCTGGAGGAATGAGGCTCCCTGACTTCAGACTATACTACAAAGCTACAGTAATCAAGACAGTATAGTACTGGCTCAAAAACAGAAATATAGATCAGCAGAACAGGATAGAAAGCCCAGAGATAAACCTACACACATATGGTCACCTTACCTTTGATAAAGGAGGCAAGAATATACAGTGGAGAAAAGGCAGCCTCTTCAATAAGTGGTGCTGGGAAAACCGGACAGCTACATGGAAAAGAATGAAATTAGCACGCTCCCTAACACCATACACAATAATAAACTCTAAATGGTTTAAAGACCTAAATGTAAGGCCAGACACCATCAAACTGTTAGAGTAAAACATAGGCAGAACCCTCTATGACATAAATCACAGCAAGACCCTTTTTGACCCACCTCCTAGAGAAATGGAAATAAAAAGAAAAATAAACAAATGGGACCTAATGAAACCTAAAGCTTTTGCACAGCAAAGGAAACCATAAACAAGATGAAAAGACAACCCTCAGGATGGGAGAAAATATTTGAAAATGAAGCAAATGACAAAGGATTAATCTCCACCATTAACAAGCAGCTTATGCAGCTCAATATTAAAAAAAAACAGATAATCCAATCCAAAAACGGGCAGAAGACCTAAATAGACATTTCTCCAAAGAAGATGTACAGATTGCCAACAGACACATGAAAGAATGCTCAACATCATTAATCATTAGAGAAATGCAAATCAAAACTACAATGAGATATCCTCTCACACCAGTCAGAATGGCCATCACCAAAAAATCTACAAACAATACATGCTGGAGAGGGTGTGGAGAAAAGGGAACCCTCCTGCACTGTTGGTGGGAATGTAAATGGATACCACCACTATGGAGGACAGTATGGAGGTTCCTTAAAAAACTAAAAATAGAACTACCATATGACCCAGCAATCCCACTATTGGGCATATACTCTGAGAAAACCATAATTCAAAAAGAGTCATGTACCAAAATGTTCATTGCAGCTCTATTTACAATAGCCAGGACATGGAAGCAACCTAAGTGTCCATCAACAGATGAATGGATAAAGAAGATGTGGCACACATATACAATGGAATATTACTCAGCCATAAAAAGGAACGAAACTGAGGTATTTTTAGTGAGGTGGATGGACCTAGAGACTGTTATACAAAGTAAAGTAAGTCAGAAAGAGAAAAACAAATACCGTATGCTAACACATATATATGGAATCTAAAAAAAAAAAAAGAGTTCATTAAGAACCTATGGGCAAGATCTGAATACAGATGCAGACCTACTAGAGAATGGACTTGAGGATACGGGGAGGGGGAAGGGTAAGCTGGGACAAAGTGAGAGAGTGGCATGGACATATATACACTACTAAACGTAAAATAGATAGCTAGTGGGAAGCAGCCGCATAGCACAGGGAGATCAGCTTGCTGCTTTGTGACCACCTAGAGGGGTGAGATAGGGTGGGTGTGAGGGAGGGAGATGCAAGAGGGAAGAGATATGGGGACATATGTATATTTATAACTGATTCACTTTGTTATAAAGCAGAAACTAACACACCATTGTAAAGCAATTATACTCCAATAAAGATGTTAAAAAAATAAAGAATGAAATAATGCCATTTGCAGCAACATGGACAGACCTGGAGATTATCATAGTAAGTGAAGTAAGTCAGAAAGAGAAAGACAAATACCATGTGATATCACTTATATCTGGAATCTAAAATATGATGCAAATGAACTTATCTATGAAACACAAACAGATTCACAGACATGGAGAACACACTTGTGGTTGCCAAGGGAGTGGGTGTGGGGGAGGGATGGATTGGGAGTTTGGGATTAGCAGATGCAAACTATTATATATAGAATGGATAAACAACAAGGTCCTACTGAAAATAGAGGTTATCAAAATTTGGCAGAATTTAGCAAATGGAACTAGAACAATCTGACATCTACATACCAAAAATAAACCTTGAGTTATACCTTGCACCATATATAAAAATTTACTCAAAGTGTATCATAGATCTAAAAGTAAAACCTCAAACAATATCTGTTCTAGGAAAGAACATGGGTGGAAATATTTTTTACCTTGGGTTAGGAAAAAATTTTCTTATCTACAGTACAAAGGCAAAAATCCTTAACTGGGAAAAAATGATAAATTGTACTTCCTTAAATTATAAACCTTTACTCTAAGAAATAAGTTGTTAAGAGAATGGAAAAACAAGCCATATTCAGGGAGAAAATACAAAGCTTTTGCTGTGAGTTGATTCTGTCCTGACATCAGTTTTTTTTTTTGATGGACATTTTAGTTGTTTCCACCTTTCAGCTATTTTAAAAGTTCACTAGGAATATTCATGTATATGTTTGATTACCTGTTTTCAAATCTTGGAGGTATATTACTAAGAGTGGAACTGCTGGGGCACATGATAATTCTATGTTTAACTTTTTGAGGAACTGTCAAATTGTTTTCCACTGCGGCTGTACCATTTTACATTTTACATTTACAGCTATGTATGAGGGTTCTATTTTCTCCATATCCTATCCAATGACACTTACTTTCCATTTTTAAAATTATTATTATTGCCATCATAGTGGGTATCAAGTGGTATCTCATCAAGGTTTTGATATGCATTTCCTTAATGACTAATATTATTTTCATGTGCTTGTTGCCAATTTGTATACCTTCTCTGGGAAAATTTCTATTCAAGTTCTTTGTCCACTTTTTAAATTGTGTTGTCTTTTGTTATTGAGTTTTAAGAGTTCTTTACATATTATGGATGCTAGACTCTTATTAGATATAAGATTTGTATATATTTTCTCCCATTCTGTAGGTTGTCTTTTCACTTTCTTGATAATGTCCTTGGAGGCACAAAACGTTTATAATTTTGACGAAATCCAATTTGTCTATTTTTTTCTTTTGTTGCCTGTGCTTTTGGTGTCTTATCTAAGAATCCAGTGCCAAATCCAAGGTCATGAAAATTTACCCCTACATTTTCTTCTAGGAATTGTATATTTGTGTCTTTGATCCATTTTGAGCTACTTTTTATATGTAGCATTAGGTAGGGATCCAACTTCATTCTTGTGCAGGGTATCCAGTTGTCACAGCACTGTTAGTTCAAGTTGGTATTTTTTCCCACCCTTGTTAAAAATCAATTAACCATAGATGTATGGGTTTATTTCTGTACTCTCAAGTCTATTCCATTCATCTATATGTCTATCTTTATGCCAGTGCCATACTGTTTTAATTACTGTATCTTTGTAGTAAGTAAGTTTTGAAATGAGGAAGTGTGTATCTTCCAACTTTGTTCTTTATAGAGATTGCTTCGGCTATTCAGGGTCACTTGCAACTCCATGTGAATTTTAAGATTGGCTTTACAATTCCTGCAAAATGTGCTGTTGGGATTTTGATAGGAATTGCATTAAATCTGTAAATCCCTTTGAATAGTATTGCCATATTAATAATATTAAGTTTTTAAAACCATGAACATATCTTTCCATTTGTCTTGGTCTTTTAAAATTTCTCTCAGAAATATTTTGTAGTTTTTAGTGTGCACGTCTTGCACCTGTTTGGTTAAATTTATTCTAAAATATTTTATTCTTTTTGATTCTTTTTGACGCTATTGCAAATGGAATTTTTTTTATTAATTTCCTTTTTAGATTGTTGCTAATGTATAGAAATACAACTGATTTTTGTGTGTTAATTACCCCTTTACTTTTAAGACTGGTGCAATATAAGTAACCAGTCTTCAATTTACCAAGACAATGTTCAGCTAAAAGAATAATAACTGTATTCTCACCTGCTGGTGACTAATTACCTCATACAGAATATTTAGGTTTTTTATCATTTACACATAATAGAATGGCCAAATTATAGGCAAATGTCAGAAGTAAAAGATTTTAAATATTGTGTGTGCATGCCATAAGCACTCTTTTAAGGTATGTTAATACAAACAGAAATATTAATTTTGAGATTGGAAGATGAATGAGTAAATTTTACTAAAGATCTCCAAGGTTTGAAGTTTACTTTATATATAGCAATTAATAACCTGGCTATCAAATCCTCTTTTAAAAGGAAATCAGCCATAAAAAATGAAGTTAGCCAAATATTACTCAAGATGATCATTAGAGTAGATCACTGTCTGACAGCCCCCGTACAGCCCTCATAAAAAGTAGCTGCAAAGTCATTAAACATACATACTCTTGTCAGAGAGATGACAACCACAAAAGCAGCTAGTGGTAGGAAAAAGCCCAAACTTCCCGTTTTCCTGCATAATCTAGCCTCTAACTACCTCTTGAAATTCTTTATATCACAATACACACTACAGCCATATATGATAGATTTCAGTTCCTAGAGCATGTCATGTTCTCTCTTGCCTGGAGATTTTTACACGCATTCTTCTTGCTACCTGAAATGTTTTTCCAGACCCTTCTTCATTTAACTAGCTTCTTTTTATCTTTGGGTTTTATCTTAAACATCCCTTCCTCAGGGATATATTTATTTACTCTAGACTAGGTTAAGAGTATTTGATTTGATTAACCCTTTGATTGTATGCTCCCATAGCACCCTGTCATTCCCCTAGCATTACATTCATCATACATTATTGTAATCACATATTTACTGCCTGTAGCCTCCAAGAAACTACAAGCATCACAAGATATTGAAAATGACTTGTTCACTGCTTCATCTCCAATGCTTAACACGGGGCTTGGCACATGGTAGGTGCTGAATAAACAAATGAATGAATGGTAGAATTAGATTAGCCCCAGAAACAGTCCTGTGTCACCATTACCATTCATTTACCCAATAAGAATTTCTGATGAACAATAACTGTACACACATAGTCACTAGCTGATAGCTCAGAGAGTCAGATTTTTTAAAAATTAAGCAACATTGTTATGTATGATAAGTAGCAGCATAGGTGTTTGTTTCCCCTAGGCAATATCTTCAGTGCCTTGGAACCCAAAGATAAAAGGGCTCTAGAGAAAAGTTCACAAATTGAAAATCAAATTCATTTAGCATTTATATTTCCATAAAGCACCACACATGGTGTGCAGAATGATTATTTCAGGTAAACTCGCTAAAATTTCAGGAGGTACCCTGAAGGCTAATTCCTGACAGGTCTCTAAAGGCATTGAACCAAGCTGAGGTCAGAGAAAGAGAAGCAGGCCCTGCAGGTTGCCACCTTTATCTCCACACATGGGAGTAAATATTTTCTTAGAAATGTCCATGTTAGAAAAAGCCTCTATAATGCATTTCTTTTTTGATTAAAAAATAGGAGTGTTTTTCTGGAGCTTCTTCTGAGATACTCAATCTCAAGATTTATAACTATGTGAGTTGGATCAGTGAGATTTGACAACACTACTCACTTCCTATTCATATTAATTCAGTTTCATATAACTTTGACAAAACCCCCTGAGAGTTTTCAGTTCAAGTTTTAGGATATAAGAAGGGCCTTTGCTGCTTTCCACTTGAAAAAGCATTTTAAGCATTTATAACAATCTCCCTCACTGGGTTTTGATACAGAAAAAGAATGTATTGTAAAGTGCTCTGGGGAAAAATATAACTGTTATTGCCATTCTTTTCCTTTGTAAAAAATAAATTCTTATCACAGCTTTAGTGTTTATCTACTGACTTCTGAATTTCTATAAATCTGGCTGTAGACATTTTACTCTGGGTGACCATGCCTGGAAAGTTTGCCACCTACTTTATTCCTCCCCTCACATGAGCAAATTTTCTCAGAGCATATGTTCTAATATTATTTTATAGGTACTATGAAGACTATCTGCAAAATATAATAGCTACATTATATTAAATTAGAGGTGAATAAAGTAACCAAAGACCATATCAGGCAACATTGTTACAGGCAGATTTCAGATACTATAATTTTAACCCTTTTGAGATGTTTTACAAAGTCATTCTCAGAAGCTGAAAGAATAAAGTCAATGCCTTTGTGTCTGTGGCCTACCTGGTTAGAAAAAAGTGGGCATGAGATTTCGAGAAGAGGCAGAAGTAAGAGAGGATTTACTCAGTGGATGATTTAGTCATTTAAAAAAGCATGTTAAAGGTAAGTTTGAGCAATCTGAGTTTTCTATACTGAATATTAAATTTTATTTCTTTATATGCTAGGACTTCTAGATCAGGCATAGACAACCATCTATAAGGAAGTCACAGCAGTGCTTTTTTGCTTGAAAAGCAATTCTTTAGCTCTTAGGATTCATTGGGATTATGTTTCTTCACCTTTACCTTCATAAAGGTTAAGATAAATGTGTAAAGTATTTCCAGAGTGAATAGCAAGCAGTAGGAGAGAATAAAGAGACTGGGGAGTAGAATAAGGAGGGAGAAAGAAAGGTGAAAAGACTGAAAAGAGGGGTTAAAGTCAGGGAAGGAGAGAGGAATTAGTATAATGGAGTAGAGCTAAAAAAGGAAAAGTGCTGGATGCTTGCTTTTACACTACCTTTAGGGTCCAGGCTACAAGCGTACATTACAAGGAAGATCCTTTAATAGTAAGAAAATATCAGAAACTATTCTTTCAGACCCTATTATGGAGTGACAAGTATGTTGAGCTTCCTACTCTGGAACTAGATTGCTTTTTCATTTGTGTCGCAGTAAGATTTACAAAAATGCTTAATTCCCTTTCCTCAACTTTTCACAGTAGGCTCTGGGAACCAATGTTATATCCAATCCTATGCCCTGTACTCCTAATGGAAAATCACATAGTTAATGATTATGCAGAGATTATTATTGTTAAAATGTATTAGACCCATTACCTGTTTCCAAAGTTATACTATAGCAATATACTGTAACATATGATGCCAAATTCTGAAGGGATATATATCTTAACCAATCAATTTCATAATGTATCTCATTTATATTTAAGAATTTACTCACAGTCTATCTGCATCCTAAATTTTCATTAACTTTCTACAAATTGGAGGTGATGTGGCTAAAGCCTCCTAATATTATGCTAAATGCCAGAGGTTGTGCTCAGTGTTTCCCGGGATGTTCGAAAAATAAATTTTATGTGAAGATGTGTTATACTGACCAGCAAAGGAAACAATCGACAAAATGATGAGGCAATCTATGGTTTGGTAGACGATATTTGCAATCCCTATATTTGAAAAGGGGATAACCTCCAAAATATACAATGAACCCCAACAACTCAATAGCAAAGGTCTTGAATAGGCATTTCTCCAAAGAAAATATACAAATGGCCAATAGGTGCATGAAAAGATACTCAACATCACTAACCATCAGGGAAATGGAAATCTAAAGCATAATGAGATATCACCTCACAACTGTTAGGAAGGCTGTTATCAAAAAGATAATCTTTTAACAAGTGTTGATGAGGGTGTGGATAAAAGGGAACCCTTACACACTATAGGTGGGAATGTAAATTGGTACAAGCATTACGGAAAATAGTATGGAAGATCCTCAGTAAATTAAAAATACAATTACCATATGACCCAGCAATCCCACTTCTGGGTATATATCTGGAGGAAATGAAATCAACACGTCGAAGTGATATAGCAGCATTATTCACAATAGCCATGATATGAAAACAATCTAAGTGTCCATTGGCAGATGAATGGATCAAAAAATGTGGAATATACATAAAATGGAATATTATTCAGTTTAATAAAAGGAAATCATGGGACTTCCCTGGTGGTGCAGTGGTTAAGAATCCGCCTGCCAATGCAGGAGACACGGGTTTTAGCCCTGGTCTGGGAAGATCCCACATGCCGCGGAGCAACAAAGCCTGTGTGCCAAAATTACTGAGCCTGCGCTCTAGAGCCTGCAGGCCACAACTACTGAAGCCTGCATGCCTTGAGCCCGTGCTCCACAACAAGAGAAGCCACCTCAATGAGAAGCCCACGCACCGCAAGGAAGAGTAGCCCCCGCTCACTGCAACTAGAGAAAGCCCGTGCAGCGACAAAGACCCAATGCAGCCAAAAACAAAATAAATTAAATAAATAAGGAAATCCTGCCATATGCAACAACATGGATGAAACGAGGGCATTTTGCCAACTGAAATAAGCCAGTCACAGAAGGACAAATACTGTATGATTCCACTTATGTGAGGTAAAATATATAAAGTCACGGAAACAAAGAGAAGAATGGTGGTTTCCACAGGCTGGGAGCAGGAGGCAATAGGGAGGGTTGTTCAATGGGCATAAAGTTTCAATTATACAAGATGAACAATTTCTAGAGATCTGCTGTACAATATAGTGCCTATAGTTAACAGTACACTTAAAATTCATTAAGATGATAGATCTCATGTTAAGTCTTTTTACCACAATAAAGAAAAGAATAACTCATGTAAATTATAAAGGAGCTGAGAGGCAAAGTGCCACAGGGAAGATGATCTTTTCTTTGAGATAAAGAAAGCACTACAATTCTCTGGACTCATACTAAAAATTGTAAATTATTTTCCCTTGATGGGAAGTAGGTGGTATAATTTTCTTCCCTTCTCTTTCTAGATCCCTGCTTTCATGTGCTTCTCACTTGCAACTCACTAGATCTCCAAGACCCTGACTGGTCTGGTCTGTGTTATCTAGACCTGTCCCTCTTACCAGTGCCCTGGGTTCAACTTCTTTCTCTGTTCAAGCCCCATCCCTCTACTCAAAACTTCCCTGTTTAGTGTCCTGCAGTGGTGAGTGAAAGAGGGAGGGTTAAGAAAGAAAGATTTTTGTTTTGTGAGATTGAGGTGAGAGGAGTTTTAACAAAGGAATCCTAACAATATCATGTAGTAAAACCTCAAAGAAACCCTCAACAGCTTATCATTGACTACTAACTACATTCTGACTCCATATTTTGTCATTTAAAGTCATCTACAATCTGCCCTGACTGCCACTTCTAGTGAGAATCCTATTTCTACATTTCATAAAGGTTTTTTCTTCACCCACACAATTCCACAAATTGTGCACTCAATGCACTAAGCTCTTTCTCATTCTTGATATCTCACGCCATGCTAACATCGCTACCTCTTCCAAGAAGCCTTTCCAAGCTGCATGAGCTCACTTCGATATGATCATCCACTGAAATTTCATAGGGGATATCATATACATTTCCTCTTAAGTTGATACATACATGCATGCTTTAACATTTCTTTCCATTCCTAATGAAACTTTAATCTCTTTCAGAGAAATAACCACTTTATGTCTTCCCACGCTGCTAACAATATGTTGGACATATAGAAAGAGCTTAGTAAATACTTTTGGATTAAACTTGTATTCTACTGCCATCATATAATTATTTCGATGGCTATGTCATTGCCATTCTTGTCTTTCTGTAAACAGATTGCAGGTGATTGTTTTGACCAAAGTTACAGTTTCAGTGTGTCTTCTATATGGGTTCTGCTGCTAAGAATATAAACCCAGTCAGATTTTGTTAATTCACAAATGATGTCTGTTCTCACACATCGACTCTCTCACTCTTCCTCTGAAGAAAATAAAGTAACCTGATTTAACTTTAATATAAGAAAAATTGATCTATTCAAATGCCAGTTTCTTAATTGCTCACCCATATGGAAGTTCAAATTAAATATCATATTTTGATGAAAATAGAGAAAAGCACCTGGAAAATAATGTATCCTTAACTGACATGATGAAAGAGAGATCTATATCATATAATTTGTTATTAGAGCTCTAGAAAATATAGCCATTTAGAAGATATTTATGGATTTTGTAAATGTGCTAAAACCCTGATTCAGTACTGAATCAGCTGCTACTATGCATGAATTTTATTTCCTTATTTTCACTTCAAAGAATAATTTCCATTTAGCAGCTAATGGAATCATAAAGAGAGGTCATTAGACATTGGTTTCAACAAATGGCATTTGATGTAATAGACTTCCAAACACATTGGCAGAGGGAAGTATTGTTTCTAATAAATACTAATATGAGTTTTTCTAGTTATCAGAAATATCTGTATATATGCATGGAGCACCAGAATTTTAAAGAAGAGGCTAGTGCATGATAATAACTACCAAATGGTATGAGAAGAAGCTTCTAAAATCTATCTTCTTTTGTTTGTTTTAAAGATAAATTTTGTGCTCATTTTGCTTTCTAAAATAAATGAAGATGCAATTTGCCAATTAAGTTTTATAACAAGTTTTGATTGCTCTATGAGGCTGAAATATATCATTAAATAGAGATGGAACTATCAATTCTACTTATAATCAGGTAACAATTTTGTTACCTTGAGATGAAAATAGGGAAGAAAAGGAATTCAAACAAAGTCTTAATAGCCAAAATAAAATGTATGATTAGTGAAATGGCCCAAGTAACAGACAAGAAAGCAAGCTTGCTTTGACTTGTAAACACTCAGATAATTCAGAAAAAGCACTATTTTACTTTAAATTCCCCCAATAACTGTCACTTAAATTAACACTAATCGAAACTTACTATGCCCCTGGTACTACAATAGGTGCCAGGAATGCAAAAAGAGGTACTATCTCCTCCCCACCTTAAAGGAACTCATAGTCTAGCAGAAGAGAAATGTTTAAACAAAATTTGCAGTATAATATGATGTTGTACAGATCAGTTCAGTTTCTGGCAATAAAGCAGATTATATAACTTCAAATATCTCCCCCTACAAAATTCATGGAAGTGTTGGATAAAGTATAACAAAGACAAGTTTCCAGAATTTGTTAAAGAAGGTTATCTTCGTATTGAGGATGAATGTCAAGTTTCAATCAGCATTTAGTATGGAGGGGAGGGGAAAAAAATCATAGTGAAGTTAAATAAAATCAAAGACAAAGAGATCTTAAAAGCAACTAATGAGAAAAGACATATTAACCTCAAAGGATTGTCAACTGGAATGAGAGCAGACTTCTGAACAGCAAGAATGGAATCCAGAAGACAGAGGGATGATAATCTTAAGTGCTAAGGAAAATAAATACTAACCTAGAATTTTATATCCAGCTAAGCCAATATTCAAGAACGAGGGCAAATATATATTCAGACAAACAAAAAGAATAAACAATGAGTAAAGAAAGAAGTACATGTAGATAAATCTGAAGAAACAATGTCTGCCTAAAACAAGAGCAGAAATCGTAATAACTAACTTGAAAGGATATAAAAACAAAGAGGAACTAAAATCTGGGCATGATATGGAAGAAATGAGACAAGGGTTCTAAGTTACAGCAGTCTAAGCACCATGTATTGTTCAAGAGAGTAGAAATACTGGTTAATATTACACCGTGTTAAGTGAGGTACGCATGTTAAACATTTAATGGTAATGAGTAAAAAGAAACAAAATACAAAGATATAAATTCCAAACCAATAGTAGGAACAAAAAGGGAACAAACACATTAAATGTTCTCCATTAAGTGCTTGTAACATGGAAACAATAGTACTAATATAGCACTTAACTCTACGTAACTCAAAGCCTTCAAAGAAAAGGCAGAATTTGAGCTGAGTCTTGAAAGAAAAGTGTTCACATGGCAGACCATGAGAAGTTGGATTAAAGAGCAACACCTGAAGAAATAAAGTTGTATGATCAGGCCATTCAAGATGGCTGTTCTCTTGCTCTCTGTACATTCCCTGCTTGACCAGTCCCTGCTTCACTCACAAGACTATCCAATCCTCTTAATCATAGGGCTTAATTAGTAACTGCCTACGTGCTTGCTGCCTGCCCCAGCTGCTGGTTTCCCTGGTAACTGATGAGCCAACCTGACGTCAATTCCCCCTATAAATGGTAGACTCCTTCTCCCCCTAGTAGCAAAGATGGCTGCCATGTCCCGCCTGCTTTCTGCTGTCCAAGGTGGATTATCACACTTATCAGAAAAAAATTGAGCATGTTTCCTTAATAAATATGTACATTTATTTCTAAATTATTCACGTTCTACCTTACTAAACATTATGTACCTTAAAACTGACAAAAACAGAAATTAAAAAGAATGAGAAAAATGACATTATTTAATGATATAAAAAATTGTTATTATGACTATAATTATTATTACCATTTTTAATGTTCTGCATGCTTAGTTTTTAAATGGCTTGGCAATCATTGTTACTATATGCTATTATACTACTATCTGAAGACACAATAAACACGTAAGTCAAGTTCTTTGTTTATAACAGCAGATGTAAACCATATTTAAAATATTCTTCTTTATAATGTAGAAATTTTAAACCTGACTTCTTTTCATACTTGATTGTTTTCATATGCTTAATATTGTTTATATATATTATATATTTTTACATTGCTTTGTAGCTGACAAAAAGTTTTTACTAGGAATAGAATTATAAGCTCTGCAATGTTCTGTTTGTTCATTTAAGCTTACATTATTGGTATTGTGTTAACTCTAAGATTTTTTTCACAAGAATGTTGTTAAGATACTTTTCCATTTTGTGAAGTTGAATTTATTTAAAATTAGATATTACTGATAAGTCCACTTAACTAGGCATATGTAAGCTGAAAGCAACAAAGGATTAAGGCCACTACGGTCAACTCTAAATAAATTATGACATATTCATAAAAGACAGTATTATCTAGCAGTGAAAATTAATATATTAGAGCTACAGATATCAATATGGATGAAACTCAAAAAATATAATATTTAGCAAACAAGTTGCAGCATATGTACAGTATAATAATTTACAGAAAGCTTAAAAGCACAAAATACTATATATTATTCATAGATGCATATATGTAAAAAAATATAAAGAAATGTATGCCAATAATGCATACAATTTATAGTAGCGACCCCCTCTGGGAGAAAATAAGGGAGAGGACACTGAAGAGAGAACAAAGGGTGTTTCAAAAGTTCTGGTAACATTCTATGGTTTAAGCTCAATATTGGGTATCCTGGTGATCACTGTATTATTATTTTTTTAATTTTTTTTTGGATGACGAATAATATATATATATATATATTTTTATAAAGCAGGTTCTAATTAGTCATCCATTTTACACATATCAGTGTATACATGTCAATCTCAATCTCCCAATTCATCACACCACCACCACCACCACCCCAAAGCTTTCCCCGCTTGGTGTCCATACGTTTGTCCTCTACATCTGTGTCTCAATTTCTGCCCTGCAGACCAGTTCATCTGTACCATTTTTCTAGGTTCCACATATATACGTTAACATACAATATTTGTTTTTCTCTTTCTGACTTACTTCACTCTGTATGACAGTCTCTAGATCCATCCACCCCTCAACAAATGACCCAATTTCGTTCCTTTTTATGGCTGAGTAATATTCCATTGTATATATGTACCACATCTTCTTTATCCATTCGTCTGTCAATGGGCATTTAGGTTGCTTCCATGACCTGGCTATTGTAAATAGTGCTGGAATGAACACTGGGGTGCATGTGTCTTTTTGAATTATGGTTTTCTCTGGGTATATGCCCAGTAGTGGGATGGCTGGATCATAGAGTAATTTTATTTTTAGATTTTTAAGGAACCTCCATACTGTTCTCCATAGTGGCTGTATCAATTTACATTCCCACCAACAGTGCAAGAGGGTTCCCTTTTCTCCACACCCTCTCAGCATTTGTTGTTTGTAGATTTTCTGATGATGCCCATTCTAACTGGTGTGAGGTGATACCTCACTGTAGTTTTGATTTGCATTTCTCTAATAATTAGTGATGTTGAGCAGCTTTTCATGTGCTTCTTGGCCATCTGTATGTCTTCTTTAGACTATTTAGATCTTCTGCCCATTTTTGGATTGGGTTGTTTGTTTTTTTTAATATTGAGCTGCATGAACTGTTTATATATTTTGGAAATTAATCCTTTGTCTATTGATTCATTGGCAAATATTTTCTCCCATTCTGAGGGTTGTCTTTTCATCTTCTTTATGGATTCCTTTGCTGTGCAAAAGCTTTTAAGTTTCATTAGGTCCAGTTGTTTTATTTTTATTTTTATTTCCATTTCTCTAGGAGGTGGGTCAAAAAGGATCTTGCTGTGATTTATGTCATAGAGTGTTCTGCCTATATTTTCCTCTAAGAGTGTGATAGAGTCTGGCCTTACATTTAGGTCTTTAATCCATTTTGAGTTTATTTTTGTGTATGGTGTTGTTAGGCAGTGTTCTAGTTTCATTCTTTTACATGTAGCTGTCCAGTTTTCCCAGCACCACTTATTGAAGAGGCTGTCTTTTCTCCACTGTATATTCTTGCCTCCTTTATCAAAGATAAGGTGACCATATGTGCGTGGGTTTATCTCTGGGCTTTCTCTCCTGTTCCATTGATCTATATTTCTGTTTTTGTGCCAGTACCATACTGTCTTGATTACTGTAGCTTTGTAGTATAGTCTGAAGCCAGGGAGCCTGATTCTTCCAGCTCTGTTTTTCTTTCTCAAGATTGCTTTGGCTATACGGGGCCTTTTGTGTTTCCATACAAATTGTGCAATTTTTTGTTCTGTTTCTCTGAAAAATGCCATTGGTAGTTTGATAGGGATTGCATTGAATCTGCAGATTGCTTTGGGTAGTAGAGTCATTTTCACAATGTTGATTCTTCCAATCCAAGAACATGGTATATCTCTCCATCTATTTGTGTCATCTTTAATTTTTTTCATCAGTGTCTTATAGTTTTCTGCATACAGGCCTTTTGTCTCCCTAGGTAGGTTTATTCCTAGGTATTTTGTTCTTTTTGTTGCAATGGTAAATGGGAGAGTTTCCTTAATTCCTCTTTCAGATTTTTCATCATTAGTGTATAGGAATGCAAGAGATTTCTGTGTATTAATTTTGAATCCTGCAAATTTGCCAAATTCATTGATTAGCTCTAGTAGTTTTCTGGTGGCATCTTTAGGATTCTCTATGTATAGTATCATGTCATCTGCAAACAGTGACAGTTTTACTTCTTCTTTTCCAATTTGTATTCTTTTTATTTCTTTTTCTTCTCTGATTGCTGTGGCTAGGACTTCCAAAACTATGTTGAATAATAGTGGCGAGAGTGGACATCGTTGTCTTCTTCCTGATCTTAGAGGAAATGCTTTCAGTTTTTCACCATTTAGAATGATGTTTGCTGTGGGTTTGTCGTATATGGCCTTTATTATGTTGAGGTAGGTTTCCTCTATGCCTACTTTCTGGAGAGTTTTTATCATAAATGGGTGTTGAATTTTGTCAAAAGCTTTTTCTGCATCTATTGAGATGATCATATGGTTTTTCTTCTTCAATTTGTTAATATGGTGTATCACATTGATTGATTTGCGTATATTGAAGAATCCTTGCATCCCTGGGATAAATCCCACTTGATCATGGTGTATGATCCTTTTAATGTGTTGTTGGATTCTGTTTACTAGTATTTTTTTGAGGATTTTTGCATCTATATTCATCAGTGATATTGGTCTGTAATTTTCTTTTTTTGTAGTATCTTTGTCTGGTTTTGGTATCAGGGTGATGGTGACCTCATAGAATGAGTTTGGGAGTGTTCCTTCCTCTGCAATTTTTTGGAAGTTTTTGAAAAGGATGGGTGTTAGCTCTTCTCTAAATGTTTGATAGAATTCACCTGTGAAGCCATCTTGTCCTGGACTTTTGTTTGTTGGAAGATTTTTAATCACAGTTTCAATTTCATTACTTGTGATTGGTCTGTTCATATTTTCTCTTTCTTCCTGGTTCAGTCTTGGAAGGTTATACCTTTCTAAGAATTTTCCCATTTCTTTCAGGTTGTCCATTTTATTGGCATAGAGTTGCTTGTAGTAGTCTCTTAGAATGCTTTGTATTTCTGCGGTTTCTGCTGTAACTTCTCCTTTTTCATTTCTAATTTTATTGATTTGAGTCCTCTCCCTCTTTTTCTTGATGAGTCTGACTAATGGTTTATCAATTTTGTTTATCTTCTCAAAGAACCAGCTTTCAGTTTTATTGATCTTTGCTGGTGTTTTCTTTGTTTCTATTTCATTTATTTCCGCTCTGATCATTATGATTTCTTTCCTTCAGCTAACTTTGGGGGTTATTTTGTTCTTCTTTCTCTAGTTCCTTTAGGTGTAATGTTAGATTGTTTATTTGAGATTTTCCTTGTTTCTTGAGGTAGGCTTGTATAGGTATAAACTTCCCTCTTAGAACTGCTTTTGCTGCATCCCATAGGTTTTGGATCATCGTGTTTTTATTGTCATTTGTATCTAGGTATTTTTTTATTTCCTCTTTGATTTCTTCAGTGAACTCTTGGTTATTTAGTAACGTATTGTTTAGCCTCCGTGTGTTTGTGTTTTTTACATTTTTTTCCCTGTAATTCATCTCTAATCTCATAGTGTTGTGGTCAGAAAAGATGCTTGATATCGTTTTAATTTTCTTAAATTTACTGAGGCTTGATTTGTGATCCAAGATGTGATCTATCCTGGAGAATGTTCCATGAACACTTGAGAAGAAAGTGTAATCTGCTGTTTTTGGATGGAATGTCCTATAAATATCAATTAAATCTATCTGATCTATTCTGTCATTTAAAGCTCCTGTTTCCTTATTTATTTTCATTTTGGATGATCTGTCCAGTGGTGTAAGTGAGGTGTTGAAGTCCCCCAGTATTATTGTGTTACTGTCAATTTCCTCTTTTATAGCTGTTTGCAGTTGCCTTATGTATTGAGCTGTTCCTATGTTGGGTGCATATATATTTATAATGTATCTTCTTGGATTGATCCCCTGATCATTATGTAGTGTCCTTCCTTGCCTCTTGTAACATTCTTTATTTTACAGTCTATTTTATCTGATATGAGTATTGCTACTCCAGCTTTCTTTTTTTTTTTTTTTTAATTTTTATTTATTATTTATTTATTATGTTTATTTTTGGCTGTGTTGGGTCTTCGTTTCTGTGTGAGGGCTTTCTCCAGTTGCGGCGAGTGGGGGCCACTCTTCATCGCGGTGCGCGGGCCTGTCACTATCGCGGCCTCTCTTGTTGCGGAGCAGAGGCTCCAGACGCTCAGGCTCAGTAGTTGTGGCTCACGGGCCCAGTTGCTCCACGGCATGTGGGATCCTCCCAGACCAGGGCTCGAACCCGTGTCCCCTGCATTGGCAGGCAGATTCTCAACCACTGCGCCACCAGGGAAGCCCTCCAGCTTTCTTTTGATTTCCATTTGCATGGAATATCTTTTTCCATCCCCTCACTTTCAGTCTGAATGTGTCTCTAGGTCTGAAGTGCGTCTCTTGTAGACAGCATATATATGGGTCTTGTGTTTGTATCCATACAGCAAGCCTGTGTCTTTTGGTTGGAGCATTTAATCCATTCACGTTTAGGGTAATTATTGATATGTATGTTCCTATGACCATTTTCTTAATTGTTTTGGGTTTGTTTTTGTAGGTCCTTTTCTTCTCTTGTTTCCCACTTAGAGAAGTTCCTTTAGCATTTGTTGTAGAGCTGGTTTGGTTGCGCTGAATTCTCTTAGCTTTTGCTTGTCTGTAAAGCTTTTGATTTCCCCATCGAATCTGAATGTGATCCTTGCCAGGTAGACTAATCTTGGTTGTAGGTTCTTCCCTTTCATCACTTTAAGTATATCATGCCACTCCCTTCTGGCTTGTAGCGTTTCTGCTGAGAAATCTACTATTAACCTTATGGGAGTTCCCTTGTATTTTATTTGTCATTTTTCCGTTGCTGCTTTTAATAATTTTTGTTTGTCTTTAATTTTTGCCAATTTGATTACTATGTGTCTCGGCATGTTTCTCCTTGGGTTTATCCTGTATGGGACTTTCTGCACTTCCTGTACTTGGGTGGCTCTTTCCTTTCCCATGTTAGGGAAGTTTTTGACTATAATCTCTTCAAATATTTTCTCTGGTCCTTTCTCTCTCTCTTCTCCTTCTGGGCACCCTATAATGTGAATGTTGTTTCGTTTAATGTTGTCCCAGAGGTCTCTTGGGCTGTCTTCATTTCTTTTCATTCTTTTCTCTTTATTCTGTTCCAAAGCAGTGAATTCCACCATTCTGTCTTCCAGGTCACTTATCCGTTCTTCTGCCTCAGTTATTCTGCTATTGATTCCTTCTAGTGTAGTTTTCATTTCAGTTATTGTATTGTTCATCTCTGTTTGTTTGTTCTTTAATGCTTCTAGGCCTTTGTTAAACATTTCTTGCATCTTCTCGATCTTTGCCTCCATTCTTTTTCTGAGGTCCTGGATCATCTTCACTATCATTATTCTGAATTATTTTCCTGGAAGTTTGCTTATCTCCACTTCATTTAGTTGTTTTTCTGAGGTTTTATCTTGTTCCTTCATCTGGTACATAGCCCTCTGCCTTTTCATCTTGTCTATCTTTCTGTGAATGTGGTTTTTGTTCCACAGGCTGCAGGATTGTAGTTCTTCTTGCTTCTCCTGTCTGCCCTCTGGTGGATGAGGCTATCTAAGAGGCTTATGCAAGTTTCCTAATGGGAGGGACTGGAGGTGGGTAGAGCTGACTGTTGTTCTGGTGGGTGGAGCTCAGTTCCCTCCCTGTTGGTTGTTTGGCCTGAGGCAACCCAACACTGGAGCCTACCTGGGCTTTTTGGTGGGGCTAATGGCGGACTCTGGGAGGGTTCACGCCAAGGAGTACTTCCCAGAACTTCTGCTGCCAGTGTCCTTGTACCCACGGTGAGCCACTGTCATCCCCCGCCTCCGTAGGAGACCCTCCAACACTAGCAGGTAAGTCTGATTCAGTATCCCCTCGGGTCACTGCTCTTTCCCCTGGGTTCCAATGCACACACCATTTTGTGTGTGCCCTCCAAGAGTGGAGTCTCTGTTTCCCCCAGTTCTGTCAAAGTCCTGCAATCAAATCCCAGTAGGCTTCAAAGTCTGATTCTCTAGGAATTCCTCCTCCCATTGCCAGACCCCCAGGTTGGGGAGCCTGACGTGGGGCTCATAACCTTCACTCCAGTGGGTGAACTTCTGTGGTATATGTGTTCCCCAGTCTGTGAGTCACCCACTCAGCAGTTATGGGACTTGATTTTACTGTGATTGCACCCCTCCTACCGTCTCACTGTGGCTTCTCCTTTGTCCTTGGACGTGGGTATATTTTTTGGTGAGTTCCAGTGTCCTCCTGTTGATGATTTTCCAGCAGCTAGTTGTGATCCTGATGCTCTCGCAAGAGAGAGTGAGAGCACATCCTTTTGCTCTGCCATCTTCCTCTGGGCTCCATTGTATTATTTTTTATATGTTTTAAATATTTTAAATATTTCTATTAAAATTTCTTTTTAAAAAGGAAAAGGAACAGGTAAAAAAGACTGATGGATTTTCCAAATGGAGTCAAAGAAATAAGAGAGGTTTTACAGAATTCAAGAAAAAAAAGGAAAAAAAATTCAAAGATCTCAGGATCAATAATGTCAAATAACAGAGATGAGAGCATGAAGTCATAGAAATTAAGAACTGGGAAACAGTTTCAGTGGAGTGGTGGCAGTGGAAACCAAATTGCAATAGGTCAAAGAATGAATAGGTGGCAACCTACACACTGAACTAACAAGAACTTCCCTTTATATATCTAGAAATGCTGGATGAATTATCACAGAATAAGTTTACATAGTAAACCCAAAAGAAAGAAAGGGAAATTCCCAGGTGGCAGAAACTAAGTTGTAGGATAGTGAGCTATTCTCTTAGTTTGTATGGTGAGTCCCAATACACAGATATACACCCTAACAGTTAGGAAATAACAGTGTAATCTCCACACATGGGGCTCTTAAGATAGGGAATTTTAAGCAAAACCACTGAATAAAGCTGGAACAGGGAAAACGGAGACTCCACTCATATGTACATGGAAGTAACAAGATAATCTGTTTATATATGAGACTTTGGATTTATAAAAAATACCTGTGAGAAATTAAAATACCATGTATGTGAGATAGATAGTCTGATTTTAGAATAAGTATGTTGTGTAAGAAATATAAAGTAGGGAAATTAATATAAATTTTGTACCAAGATCGATGAAATTCCTGAGATATTTGTAACATGCAAATGTAAGTCTGCTTTCCAAGACTTTTCTAAAATTCAGAGTACATGGACACCAACGATGAAAAAAAATCTTTCCAAATATAGCTCACTATAAAAAATAGAAACACATGAAAAGAATGGCCAACTGTGATGGATCCAGAATACAGGAGAATTAGATTATAAATACATTGAGCAAATAGAACATTGAGCAAATAGATAAATTATGAAATAAATATGATTAAAAGTTAAAAGAGAGAAAAAACATGCAAGCTAAAAAGAGAGAAAATAATACAATAAGAAAAAGAAAAACAAGAGCAGATAGATTGGTAACAGATCCACATAGAATTTTTGGAAATTAAAAATTATTGTCATTGTAATTTTTTAAAAAGCCAATAGATGGATAAATAGCAAATTAGACAAAGCTAAAGAGAAATTTAAAAACTGGAAAATAATTTTTAAAGAAAACACCAAAATGCAATACTGAGAGGTAAAGAGATAGGAAACTTGACAGAGAATTTAAAATATATGACATATAGAAGGAAAACATACAATATTTTTTTAACTTTTTATTTTTTATTGGAGTGTAGTTGATTAACCATGTTGTGTTAATTTCAGGTGTACAGCAGAGTGATTCAGTTATACATATACATGTATCTCTTCATTTTCAAATTCTTTTCCCGTTTAGGTTATTACAGAATGTTAAGCAGCATTCCCTGTGCTATACATCAACAGATGAATGGATAAAGAAGATGTGGTATATATATACAATGGGATATTACTCAGCCATTAAAAAGAATAAAATAATATCATCTGCAGCAACATGGATGGACCTGGAAATTATCATACTAAGTGAAGTAAGACAGAGAAAGACAAATATCATATGGTATTGCTTATATGCAAAATCTTAAAAAAATGATACAAATGAACTTATTTATAAAACAGAAACAGCCTCACAGACTTAGAGAACATACACTATTTTTACTAGAAGTTCCAGAAGGAAAACACTTTTAAAAAATGGGAAAGAGAGGATATCCAAAATGGCAATGGTTAGAAATTTCTGGAAATGTTTTTAAGAAATGAATCTTCAAATTGAAGTATGCCAACTCCTAAGCAGAATTTAAATAATAATACTAGTAACAACAATAATAATAGCAACTATTATTATTAAGTAAAATTTAGTGAAACTTCAGAACATTAAATAAAATCAAAAGAGAAAAACCAAATTGCAAAAAGGGAGGGGGGAGAGATTACCTATTAAGAAACAATAACTAGAACGAGAGCAAATTTTTGGCAGCAACAGAGACTACCTAAACAGTGGAATTATATCTTTAGAATGCTGAAGAAAAACAATTGTCAACCTAGAAGGCCACAACCAGCTAAACTACCATTCAAAAGTGAGAGTGAAATAGTCACTTAAAAAAAAAGACTTAGCTTAACTAAGTTTAGAAATCCTTGCACTTAGTTCATAAATCCTTGTAGAAAGAGCTATTAACAGATAGCTTTCACTTTAGCAAAAAGGAAAATTGAACTTGGAAGAAGAACTTGAGATATAATAATATAATACAAATATATAAAAGTCAATAAATACCAAAGAATCTAGGAATGAAGACCAAATTCCTTAAATTATTAAACAAAAATATACAATCAAATAAACATATCACCTTCAGAAAAAAAGGAAAACTTCTAAATAACTCATGTGCCAAGTAGAAATTATACAAATATAAAAACATTCCTATCTGAATTTCATTAAAGACAAAATGGTAAAAATTGAGGTACAGCTCTTGCTGTAATCAGAAATAAATGGTCTTAAATGTACATATTAGAAAAAAGTTTTTAATTAAAAAATGAATGAGATTTTAAATCTTTGTTACATATGTATATATACCTAAATGATATATTGACTAGTTTCATTGTTGGAGCTTTATACAAATTGTATCTTAGTATATATAGCATAAAAGATAAAGTAATAATAAAAACAAAAAGTAGAGTTTGTAGGTATATGAATTAAAAATGTTTTTTAGTTTCTCTATCTGATATTTTGTTATTATGGGATCTTGTTGACTAGAGAGGGACCACCTTTCCCAGACTTAGCTGATTTCTACAGGTAGAAGCAACTATACAGTGAGCATAGCTTTCATGAGCAAACTAACCAATCCAGAGTCCATACACCCAAAACACCTTCTTTATTGTGTACTAACAATTGTAAGATACTAACCTCCTGCCCTAATCACCCTAGGATCAAGCATCAGAGAACTAGGGGCAGCTCCTATTAGACCTCTGAGCACACTGAAATTATCAAGCTAGCCAATCCTAAATCTGGGCAGCCCACTTATATAGCCTTGCCCATTCCTTACCAAGAAAACCACAATAAAGGCTTTTCCACAGTTCTCCTCACTCTCTTTCTCTCTGTCTATGACTGACCCCAGTGTTCTCTCTTGTGACTCTACGTGGCATGGCACGCTCCCCTCCTCTTGGGAATTGTGAATAATAAATGATATTTTTCAATGGGAATCATCTTCTAATCTGTTGGCCTCGCTGTACCTGAATGAAACTTGGGTACATTTTAAACAGGATAGAGGGAGTGATGTCACCAAGATGGTGAAGCAGCAGACCCCAGCTTTCATCCTTCCACAAAGATCAACAGTTAGAGAGCTATTCACAAACAAAAACAGCTCTGGGAGAGCTCAGGAGTCCACTTTAAGAAACGTCAGCAACACAGTGGAACAAAAACCCTGAAAATAACCATGCAAAATGGGAAGGAAGAAGAGCTTGATTTTACCTGCATCATCCCACCTCCCAGGCCAGCACTGCTCAATGCCAAGAGGGAACCCCCCAGGTAGAAAGAGTTCCCCTTCCCGAGAAAGGGAGAATGGGGTGAGTGACAAGCCTCCCCAGCCTTTTGTACATAGAAAATCCTAGTCTCCATCAAAAAACTGTTAGAACTAACAAATAAATTTAGTAACATTTTAGGATACAAAATCAATATACAAAAATCACTTTTATTTCTATATGCAAATAATGAAATATCTAAAAATGAAATAAAGAATCCCATTTACAGTAGCATCAAAAACAATAAAATGCTTAGGAATAAATATAACCAAGGAAATGAAAGATCTATACACTGAAAACTATAAGACATTGATGAAAGAAGTTTAAGAAGTTGCAAATAAATGAAAAGGTATCCCATATTCACAGATTGGAAGAGTTAATATTGTTAAAATGTCCATACTACCCAAAACCATCTATAGAGTCAGTGCAATCTCTATCAAAATTCCAATGGCATTTGTCATGGAAATAGAAAAAAAATCCTAAAATTTCTATGGGATCACAAAAGATCTTGAATAGCCAAAGCAATCTTGAGAAAGAACAAAGCTGAAGGCATCATGCTTCCTGATTTCAAACTATATTACTAAGTTGTAGAAATCAAAACAGTATGGTACTGGTATAAAAACAGTCAACAAAGACCAAAGGAAAAGAACTAAGAACCCAGAAATAAATCCACACATGTATGATCAACTAATATTTGAAAAGGGAGCTATGTGGAATCTATGTTATCATTTGTGACAACATGGATGGACATTGAGGGCATTACACTAAGTGAAATAAGTCAGATAGACAAAGACAAATACTGTATGACCTCACTTACATGTGGAATCTATAAACATCAAACTCATAGAAAGAGAGTAGAATGATGGTTTCCAGGGACTGAGGGAGGAGGGAAATGGGGAGATACTGGTCAAATGTTACAAACTTTCAGTTATACAATGAATAAGTTCTGGGGATCTAAGGAACCCCATGGTGACTATAGTTAATAATACTGTATTGTATACTTGAAAGTTGCTGTGAGAGTAGTTCTTTAATGTTCTCACCATAACAACAATAAAAATGGTAATTAAGTGAGGTGGAGGATATGTTAAGTAACCTTATTTTGATAAACATTTCACAATACATACTTGTGTCAAATCATCATGTTGTACACCTTAAACTTACACAACGTTATATGCCAATTATATCTCAATAAAGCTGGAGAAAAGAATAGATGAATCTATATCTTTGTCTGCATGTTTGAAATATTTCCTAATATATACGTAATGAGTTATTGAGATAAAAACAGGTTAGAACTTATTTTCAACATTATTGATTATTTCTACTTATTTGTTTGGATAGTGTATCCACAGATGTTCATTTATTATTGTTATGCTTCATAATTCACATATGCATTTCAAATATTCTTATAAATATTATATATACTTTATAAACATGTATATTTGAATATGTATTAATATATCAAATATTACAAAAATATAATATTGGTGAGCTAACAATTCAACTTAATTTTTAAAAAATAAACACAAAGGAAAAAATAAGTAAATAACAAATAAAGCTGAAATTAATGAAATAGAAAAGCAAAGAAATCATAGAGAGGATCAGCAAAACCAAAAACTGCTTCATTGGATAAAGCTATTAACTTAGACAAATCTCTGGCAAAATTGATCAAGAATAAAAGAAAGAAGGAAAGATAAGCATTTCATTAAAAATGAAAAGGAGAACATATTAGAAGATACACTTAAACCTTTATAAGTCATATAAGAATACTAATAACTTTCACATAAGGTATCAGGGCCACATATTTTTTTCAGGTGAGTCCACTAAACTAGTGGATAATCCCTAATATTAAACCCTGTGTTCCAGATAATAGAATAGGAGGAAAACCTGTGTAACAAGATAAACCTGATACCTACCTGAAGATATTTAATTAAATGTTATATGGATGAGTGGATGAATAAGTAAATAGATAGGTAAATGGATATCAAGCAGAATTTATCCCAAAATGCAAGCATGAAAAACATTAGAAAGTCTAATAATGCAAGTTGCCATATTAACAGATTAAAAGAACAAAAAAGTGACAATTTCAACAGATTCACAAACTGCAATTGATAAAATTCTACATCAATTCTTGATAAAATATCTATGAAAATCAGAAATCTATGGAGACTTTCTTAACCAGATGAAATGTATCTAACAAAAAATAATGTAAACATCATACATAATCACATTTACTCTAATTTCAGATATTGAGAGAAGGAACTCTAGAGTCCTGCCATTGTGTAAGTTGGTACACTGCTTTAAAGATAAATCTGAAAACATCTTGTAAACCTGAATATGTGAATATCCTAGTTTCCAGCAATTGCATTTCTATTTATATTCCCAAGAGAAACTTTTGCACATGGGTAAATGAAAAAAACATGTACAACGATGTTCATTGCCACACTGATTGCATTAAGAAAAATCAGAAACTAACTCTTTCAGAAAAGGAATGCTAATTAAAATCTTATTTAGTCATACAGTAAATTGAACAGTTAATGAACTGTAGATGCTTGGATCAACTAAGTAAATCTCAAAAACAAAATTGAGCTGCAAAAGAAATTTGAAAAAATATATATACATGTATACAGCATGTCTTCTCATTTTGAAAGCATTCAAAATAGTACCATATACAGATATGGCTATATAAAAAAATGAAAAACAAATCAATAAAAAAACATTCAGAGGAAGGCTACACACCAGCCTCAGAGTAATGAATATCTTCAAGGAAAGAGGGAAGAAAATGGAGCTGATGGGTAGCTTTGCCTGAATCTGCCAAATATGTATCATCAGCTCTAATCTCACCTCTGAAATCCAGATTCTCATATCCAACTACTTACCCTATATATCCACTTGGATGTCTAATAGGAATCTGAAATATAATACATACAAAACAGAACTTTTAACCCCCGCTTCCAAAATTTGTAAATACTACAATGGTTCTCATCTTACTACATGAGACCACCATTCACCTAGTTGTTCATGGCAAAAATCTTGGCAGCATCCTTGACTTTCCTCTTTCTCATATTTCACAAATAGTCCACCATCAAACACAATCCACTTTCTCTCTGAAATCGATGCTGCATCGAAACACGTTTCACCAACTCAAATACTTCCACCCTATTCTAGGTCGCCATTATTTCTGGTCTGGACTACAACACTAGCCTCTTTACTGTTTTCCCTTTTCCCATTCTTGTTTCTCCAGCATCGACACAACAGCCAACATGTTCCATTTAAAACATAAATCTGACCATGCCACTCCACTGCTAAAGCCTTTCAAATGCCTTCCCATAACTTTTAGAATGAAATGTCAAGACCTTGACATGGCCCTATGTGATTAAGACCCTCGGTATCTCTCCAAACAAATTTCCAACCATTCCTCTCTTCACTCACTCCACTTCAACTACTGTGGCCTTCTTTCTGGTCTTTGAACACACTAAGAAGATTTCTACCTCAAGGTCTACCTACCTTGGTGGCGTTCCTACTTGGAAATCCTCCTGTATTTTAACCATGGCTTGATTTTTACTTTATTAGGCATAAGATTTTGGTTTCTATTATTTTATTCTATTTAATTTGGGTTTTTCTTGGTAAAACAACTAATTTGTTCTAATTCAAAATTAGATACTTTTATTTTCAGAATTCCAAATGGAACATTTTTTAAACTCCATACATATAAATAAATTTTTACATTTCCACAAAAAATTAAATTTCAGAAGTATAGCCATAAACTGGATTAATTTTATTAGTTTTGTTCAATTCAACAAGTATATTTTAAGGGCCTACTATGCACCAGGGACTCAGACAGGTGGTGAATACCAAAACATGGATAGGATAGAGCCTCTGCCTTGAAGAACAACTCAAAAGATGTATGTACAATAAAGAAGTAAAGAAGAAATGGTCAATACATTCCTATAGATAAAAAACTCATTTGAGAAATTATATCATAGCTATTGATCCATCATTTTTCTGTTCTTCTGAAAAGTTCATTTTGCATGTCTAAAAGTTTCACTTTCTTTTAAAATTACTCAATTACTGAATAAAATAATGTTAATTACATACATCCAGAAAAAATTGTATAGATCTTTATTTTAAGCTAAGAAAGTAATTTTCAAGCTGTATCATTTTGAGGCTTATTGCAATAGCATTTTTAAAGAGAATATTTTGTGACATGTGAGAGTTACATGAAATTCAAATTTTACTGTCTTATTTTACTGTCTTATTGGAACACAGCCATACCCATTAATTTGCATATTGTCTATGACTGTTTTCCAGCTACAATGGCAGAGACCATGCAGCCCAAAAGTTGAAAATATTTACTATCTGACCCTTTACAAAAAAAATTTTGCCAATCCCTGCTGTAAAATATAGCAATGGATTTTGATGATAAAGTAATGCTTTCGTGTTGTTTGGTTTTCTGAAATTTATAGAGATTTTTAAAATAAATTAAAAAGGATCTTCATATATAGTTTCTCTAATCAACAGCATCTAAATTTGGGGTTGCTAACCTTGGTCAACATGGGCTTCATTTTCTCCTCCTTCCCCTAGTTTTAGTGAGGTATAATTTATACATAAAAACTGTATATATTTAAGGTGTACAGTGTGATGTTTTGATATACCTATACATTGTGAAATGATCATCACACTCAAGCTAATTAATCTATATCTACCATGTCACATAGTTACTATTTTTTTTGTTGTGGTGAGAACACATAAAAGTCACTCTCTTAGCAAACTCCAAATATACAATACAGTATTATTAACTACAGCCACCATGCTATACATCAGATCACCAGAAATTATTATCCTGCATAAATGAAACTTTGTACCACTTGACCAAAAGCTCCCAATTTTCCGCTCCCCTCAGCTCCCTGCGACCAAAATTCAGCTCTCTGCTTCTATGAGTTTGATTTTTTTTTTAAAGATTCCACATATAAGTGAGATCATGCAGTATTTGTCTTTCTGAGTCTGGCTGATTTCATTTAGCATAATGTCCTCCAGGTTCATCCATATTATCATATATAGCAGAATTTTCTTCTTTAAAAATCTGAATAGTATTCCATTACATGCACATACCAATTTTCTTTGCTCATTCATCTTTCAGTGGGCATTTAGATGGTTTTCACATCTTGACTATTGTACACATTGCTGTGATGTACGTGGGAGTACAGATATCTCTTCAAGATCCTGATTTCAATTCTTTTGGATAAATACCTAGAAGTGAGATTGCTGGAACATATGGTAGTTGTATTTTTTAATTTTTTGAAGAAACTCTCCAGTTTTCTATAATGACTGTACCAGTTTACATTACAACCAACAGTGTACAAAGGTCTCAATTTCTCCATATCCTGGACAACATTTGTTATCGTTTGTCTTTTTGATAATAGCCATTTTAACATGTGCAAGATAATATTGTGGTTTTGATTTGTATTTTCCTGATATAGTCGTGTTTAAGTACTTTTTCATATTCCTGATGGCCATTGGTATCTTTTTTTTTTTTTCTGAGAAACGTATATTCAGTTTCTTTGTTCATTTTTTAAATAGGGTTATTTGGTTGCAGATTTTTAATTTTGCTTTTGTTATTGAGTTCAATTCTTTGTATACTTTGGATATTAACCACTTATCAGATATTTGGGTTGCAAATATTTTCTCTCAATCTGTAGTTTGCCTTTTCACTCTGTTGACTATTTCCTTTGCTATACACAACTTCTTAGTTTGATGCAATCCTACTTATCTATTTTTGCTTTTGCTGAATATGCTTTTGGGGTCATATTTTTAAAAATGCCCAGACAAGTATCAAGGTGCTTTTGCCTATGTTTTATTCAGGTAGTTTTATGGTTCCAAGTTTTATGTTTAAATATTTAATTCATTTTGAGTTTTTTTTTTTTTGTATATGGGGGAGATAAGGGTCCAACTTCATTCTTCTGCATGTAGATATACCGTTTCCCCAACATCATTTGTTGAATAGATCATCCTTTTCCCTTTGTGTGTTCTTGGCACCCTTGGCAGAAATCAGTTGACTGTAAGTGTATGGATTTATTTCTGGACTCCCTATTCTATTCTGTTGGTCTTTATACCACTACCATATTGTTCCAATTACTGTAGCTTTGTAACATATTTTGAAATCAGGTAGTATGAGGCAAGGAGGAAAACATGATATAGGGTCCTAGAAAACAGTGATTAAAGTTTGGAACAGTCATATAAAGTATCATTAGGTTGACTAGGGACAAGTATAATAATTACCAAGCAATGCTGAGGGTCTAGCAGAGATTAGAAACCATAAGTCTCCAGAATTTAAGTTCATTTATCTCAAAATGAAGGCTGGAAAAGCTAGAAGGCTGAATGGAAGACACTTGTTAGCAAATATGTTTTAGTCCTCAAAAATTCATAAAAGTGACCACCAGGTCAACAAAAATAAAATTCTTTTCTCCTTCCATTGTTAAAGACAGTACTAGGTATAAGCAGATTAAGACATCATGACTGCTGTGTGAGTTTAGCCACCACAAAAAAGTCCTCTGATCTATCAGTAGAATAGCCCTTCTACCTGGTGCCACAGACCTCTACACTTCTACCAGGAGAAATTCATATCAATGGATTAAACCATATCTTTCCTAGAAATACTTTCCCAGAAAGGGAAAAGAAAACTTAGTCATCAGTAGAACTCTGGAATGAATTTGTTCATCACATTACTTTATCTTGGTACTGTACCCTAAGGACTAGCTCCGTTGTGAGGTGAGTGAGGCAGCAAAGGCACCCTTCCTTTCCTCCACAGATTTGTCTATGATCAGAAATGTGGCCATATTTCAGGGATCTCCCATCAGTTTACATAGATCCCAAAGCAACGTCTCCCTGTCAGCCCCTTCCTATCTTGCCATATAGATTTGTCATTGTACAGATAGTTCAGGAGATATACAATCTTTCCTGTAAGGATCACATCTAGGCCCTCGCAGTCAAAATATGTGTCAGTTCCATGTGAGGAGTCTCCATAACTTTGCAAGCCACACAAAAGGAAATGGTTTTTATATCAGCTAATAGTGCTAAGCTTTATGTACCAGAACATCCAAATAACATGCAAAAACACAAAAGTTTCTTTTTCTCATGTAACAAGAATTCTGGAGATAGCTTTCAAGAACTGTTGTGGCAGCTTTACAACATCATTAAGGATCCAGACTTCTGTTATAGTGCTTATTAAATGGCTGCAGGAAGAGGGAAAAGGAGGAGTGGCAAAAGACACATGCCAATTGAGTCTTGGACTTTTTCATCAGAAAAACTACAGTTTTACTGGGATCTCCAGCCAATAAAAGGCCCATGTATATCTCCTCGACCGGAATTGGGTCATAGCCAATGGTAACTACAAGGGAACCTGGGAAGTCAAGTGGTCTGAGCTAGAGATTTTACCATCCTGGGTTAAGTAGGAGTTCTGTAGCTAGTAAGAAAGAAAATGGATAATGATGGAGTGATGATGTTTTAATCTGCCGATACCAAGTACTGTCTTTAACAGTTTTACTAGGCAATTATCGGTGTATACCACAAATAATAAGAAGGCTTTTTCAAGAGCCAAATAAAAAAATAAGAAAGGTCTAGAGAATATACTACAAACCTTTAAGAGTGGTTATATCTGGAATTGAGGAGAGGACTTCAGGGAAGCTTTGCAAATTAATATGTTGTTTTAGTTTATTACAGGGATGAATTATATTGAAAACAATTTAAGTCAACCTATAAAAAACAAACCCTTAAGAACTAAAAATAACAAGAACAAAAGCATAGGAAGCTAACTGCCTATGCTGGTGGAGCTAGATAATAGTTCTCTCAGCTACATTTCAAAGCTTGCCACTACACCTAGATCTCATCTAAGTTAAACCAATTGGAATATCTTATTGATGTACAATCTTTGGTTGGCCCATCTGGGTTTTGGGGAGTACAGATATATTTCATACATTCACCATGACAAAGTTTCTGAACTTAGGTCTGTTCCATTCAACTGTTTCTAGGCCAAATCTGCCTTCATGTGTCTTGCTTTCTACTAAGGAAATCGACTTGTTAGCAACAGAGCAGGTCCTTATTGAGGAACTATATCATTTCCCACTACCATTGCCTGACCCTTACTCCCATACCTAAACACATAACTGTTTTATAACTCCAGAGCTCTTTCCTGTCTTATCTGAACATATGATACAGCATCAAATAATGAAGAAAAAACCAAACAAACAGTGCTCAAAGAAATTAAGCAACTTTTTCAATCACAGAACTTGTAAGTGCTAAAGCTTCAAGCAGAGGACAAAAAAACCCAACTCAGGGTCCTTTTAGTTTAGTTGGTATTTCTAATTTTTTTTTCTTTTGCTGCGTCATCCAGCATGCAGGATTTTAGTTCACTGACCAGGGATATAACAGTGAACAGTGGAAGCATGGAGCCCTAACCACTGGACCATCAGGGAATATCCCTGACTAACTTTTTAAAGAAAGGTAAATTTAGCTAAAGCAGTTACTGAACTACCTTTTTCTTTTTTTTTTAATGTTTATTTATTTATTTTCTTGTTAGTCATCCATTTTATACACATCAGTGTATACATGTCAATCCCAAACTCCCAATTCATCACACCCCCATCCCAACCCCCCTCTGCTTTCCCCTCTGATGTTCATACGTCTTTTCTCTACTTCTGTGTCTCAATTTCTGCTCTGCAAACCGGTTCATCTGTACCATTTTCTAGGTTCCACATATATGCGTTAATATATGATATTTGTTTTCCTCTTTCTGACTTACTTCACTCTGTATGACAGTCTCTAGATCCATCCACGTCTCAACAAATGACTCAATTTCATTCCTTTTTATGGCTGAGTAATATTCCATTGTATATATGAACCATATCTTCTTTATCCATTCATCTGTCAATGGGCATTTAGGTTGCTTCCATGACTTGATTATTGTAAATAGTAATGCAATGAACTTTGGGGTGCATGTGTCTTTTTGAATTATGGTTTCCTCTGGGTATATGCCCAGTACTGGCATTGCTGGGTCATATGGTAATTCTATTTTTAGTGCTTAAGGAACCTCCATACTGTTCTCCATAGTGGCTGTATCATTTATATTCCCACCAACAGTGCAAGAGGGTTCCCTTTTCTCCACACCCTCTCCAGCATTTATTGTTTGTAGATTTTCTGATGATGCCCATTCTAACTGGTGTGGGGTGATACCTCATTGTAGTTTTGATTTGCATTTCTCTAATAATTAGTGATGCTGAGCAGCTTTTCATGTGCTTCTTGGCCATCTGTATGTCTTCTTTGGAGAAATGTCTATTTAGGTCTTCTGCCCATTTTTGGATTGGGGTGTTTGTTTTTTTAATATTGAGCTGCATGAGCTGTTTATATATTTTGGAGATTAATCCTTTGTCCTATGATTCATTTGCAAATATTTTCTCCCATTCTGAGGGCTGGCTTTTTGTCTTCTTTATGGTTTCCTTTGCTGTGCAAAAGCTTTGAAGTTTCATTAGGTCCCATTTCTTTTTTTTTGTTTTCATTAGCATTACTCTTGCAGGTGGATCAAAAAATATCTTGCTGCGATTTATGTCAAAGAGTGTTCTTCCTATGTTTTCCTCTAAGAGTTTTATAGTGCCCGGTCTTACATTTAGGTCTCTAATCCATTTTGAGTTTATTTTTGTGTATGGTGTTAGGGAGTGTTTAATTTCATTCTTTTACATGTAGGTGTCCAGTTTTCCCAGCACCACTTGTTGAAGAGACTGTCTTTTCTCCACTGTATATCCTTGCCTCCTTTGTCATACATTAGTTGACCATAGGTGTATGGATTTATCTCTGGGCTTTCTATCCTGTTCCATTGATCTATATTTCTGTTTTTGTGCCAGTACCATATTGTCTTAATTACTGTCACTTTGTAGTATAGTCTGAAGTCAGGGAGCCTGATTCCTCCAGCTCCATTTGTTTCCCTCAAGACTGCTTTGGCTATTTGGGGTCTTTTGTGTCTCCATACAAACTTTAAGAGTTTTTATTCTAGTTCTGTAAAAAATGCCATTGGTAATTTGATAGGGATTGCATTGAATCTGTAGATTGCTTCGGGTAGTATAGTCATTTTCACAATATTGATTCTTCCAATCCAAGAACATGGTATATCTCTCCATCTGTTTGTATCATCTTTAATTTCTTTCATCAGTGTCTTATAGTTTTCTGCATACAGGTCTTTTGTCTCACTAGGTAGGTTTACTCCTAGGTATTTTATTCTTTTTGTTGCAATGGTAAATGGGAGTGTTTCCTTAATTTCTCTTTCAGATTTTTCATCATTAGTGTATAGGAATGCAAGAGATTTCTGTGCATTAATTTTGTATCCTGCAACTTTACCAAATTGATTGATTAGCTCTAGTAGTTTTCTGGTGGCATCTTTAGGATTCTCTATGTATGGTATCATGTCATCTGCAAACAGTGACAGTTTTACTTCTTCTTTTCCAATTTGTATTCCTTTTATTTATTTTTCTTCTCTGATTGCCATGGCTAGGACTTCCAAAACTATGTTGAATAATAGTGGTGAGAGTGGACATCCTTGTCTTGTTCCTGATCTTAGAGGAAATGCTTTCAGGTTTTCACCATTGAGAATGATGTTTCCTGTGTGTTTGTCATATATGGCTTTTATGATGTTGAGGTAGGTTCCCTCTATGCCCACTTTCTGGAGAGTTTTTATCGTAAATTGGTGTTGAATTTTGTCAAAAGCTTTTTCTGCATCTATTGAGAGGATCATATGGTTTTTCTTCTTCAATTTTGTTAATATGGTGTATCACATTGATTGATTTGCGTGTATTGAAGAATCCTTGCATCCCTGGGATAAATCCAACTTGATCATGGTGTATGATCCTTTTAATGTGTTGATGGATTCTGTTTGCTAATATTTTGTTGAGGAGTTTTGCATCTATAACCATGAGTGATATTAATCTGTAATTTTCTTTTTTTGTAGTATCTTTGTCTGGTTTTGGTATCAGGGTGATGGTGGCCTCATAGAATGAGTTTGGGAGTGTTCCTTCCTCTGCAATTTTTTGGAAGAGTTTGAGAAGGATGGGTGTTAGCTCTTCTCTAAATGTTTGATAGAATGATGCTGTGAAGCCATCTGGTCCTGGACTTTTGTTTGCTGGAGGATTTTTAATCACAGCTTCAATTTCATTGCTTGTTATTGGTCCTGTTCATATTTTCTGTTTCCTCCTGGTTCAGTCTTGGAAGGTTATACCTTTCTAAAATTTTGTCCATTTCTTCCAGGTTGTCCATTTTATTGGCATAGAGTTTCTTGTAGTAGTCTCTTAGGATGCTTTGTATTACTGCTGTGTCTGTTGTAACTTCTCATTTTTCATTTCTAATTTTATTGAATTGAGTCCTCTGCCTCTTTTTCTTGATGAGTCTGGCTAATGGTTTATCAATTTTGTTTATCTTCTCAAAGAACCAGCTTTTAGTTTTACTGATCCTTGCTATTGTTTTGTTTCTATTTCATTTATTTCTGCTCTGATCTTTATGATTTCTTTCCTTCTACTAACTTTGGGTTTGGTTTGTTCTTCATTCTTTAGTTCCTTTAGGTGTAAGGTTCGATTGTTTATTTGAGATTTTTCTTGTTTCTTGAGGTAGGCTTGTATTGCTATAAGCTTCCCTCTTAGAACTGCTTTTGCTGTATCCCATAGGTTTTGGGTCGTCGTGTTTTCATTGTAATTTGTCTCTAGGTGTCTTTTCATTTCCTCTTTGACTTCTTCAGTGATCTCTTGGTTTTTTAGTAACGTATTGTTTAGCCTCCATGTGTTTGTGTTTTTTACGTTTTTTTCCCTATAATTCATTTCTAATCTCATAGCGTTGTGGTCAGAAAAGATGCTTGACATGATTTCAATTTTCTTAAATTTACCGAGGCTTGATTTGTGACCCAAGATGTGATCTATCCTGGAGAATGTTCCGTGCGCACTTGAGAAAACGTGTAATCTGCTGTTTTTGGATGAATGTCCTATAAATATTATTTAAATCTATCTGGTCTACTGTGGCATTTAAAGCTTTTCTTTCCTTATTAATTGTCTGTTTCGATGATCTGCCCATTGGTGTAAGTGAGGTCTTAAAGTCCCCCACTATTATTGTGTTACTGTCGATTTCCTCTTTTATAGCTGTTAGCAGTTGCCTTATGTATTGTGGTGCTCCTATATTGGGTGCATATATATCTATAATTGTTATATCTTCTTCTTGGATTGATCCCTTGATCATTATGTAGTGTCCTTCCTAGTCTCTTGTAACATTCTTTATTGTAAAGTCTATTTTATCTGATATGAGTATTGCTACTCCAGCTTTCTTTTGATTTCCATTTGCATGGATTATCTTTTTCTGTCCACTCACTTTCAGTCTGTATGTGTCCCTAGGTCTGAAGTGGGTCTCTTGTAGACAGCATATATATGGGTCTTGTTTTTGTATCCATTCAGCAAGCCTGTGTCTTTTGGTTGGAGCATTTAATTCATTCATGTTTAAGCTAATTATCGATATGTATGTTCCTGTTACCATTTTCTTAATTGTTTTGGGTTTGTTTTTGTAGGTCCTTTTCTTCTCTTGTGTTTCCCACTTTGATAAGTTCCTTTAGCATTTGTTGTAGAGCTGGTTTGGTGGTGCTTAATTCTCTTAGCTTTTGCTTGTCTGTAATGGTTTTGATTTCTCCATCAAATCTGAATGAGATCCTTGCCGGGTAGAGTAATCTTCGTTATATGTTCCTCCCTTTCATCACTTTACGTATATCATGCCACTCCCTTCTGGCCTGTAGAGTTTCTGCTGAGAAATCAGCTCTTAACCTTATGGGAGTTCCCTTGTATATTATTTGTCATTTTTCCCTTGTTGCTTTCAATAATTTTTCTTTGTCTTTAATTTTTGCCAATTTGATTACTATGTGTCTTGGCATGTTTCTCGTTGGGTTTATCCTGTATGGGACTCTCTGCACTTCCTGGACTTTGGTGGCTATTTCCTTTCCCATGTTAGGGAAATTTTCGACTATAGTCTCTTCAAATATTTTCTCTGGTCCTTTCTCTCTCTCTTCTCCTTCTGGGGCCCCTATAATGCGAATGTTGTTGTGTTTAATGTTGTCCCAGAGGTCTCTTAGGCTGTCTTCATTTCTTTTCATTCTTTTTTCTTTATTCTGTTCCACAGCAGTGAATTCCACCATTCTGTCTTCCAGGTCATTTATCCGTTCTTCTGCCTCAGTTATTCTGCTATTAATTCCTTCTAGAGTAGTTTTCATTTCAGTTATTGTATTGTTCACCTCTGTTTGTTTGTTCTTTAATTCTAGGTCTTTGTTAAACATTTCTTGCATCTTCTCGATCTTTACCACCATTCTTTTTCCGATGTCCTGGATCATCTTCACTATCATTGTTCTGAATTCTTTTTCTGGAAGATTGCCTATCTCCATTCCATTTAGTTGTTTTTCTGGGGTTTTATCTTGTTCCTTCATCTGGTACATAGCCCTCTGCCTTTTCATCTTGTCTATCTTTCTGTGAATGTGGTTTTTGTTCCACAGGCTGTTCTTCTTGCTTCTGCTCTCTGCCCTCTGGTGGATGAAACTACCTAAGGGGCTTGTGGAAGTTTCCTGATAGGAGGGACTGGTGGTGGGTAGAGCTGGCTGTTTCTCTGGTGGGCAGAGCTCAGTAAAACTTTAATCCTCTTGTCTGCTGATGGGTGTGGCTGTGTTCCCTCCCTGTTAGTTGTTTGGCCTGAGGTAACCCAACACTGGAGCCTACTCGGCTCTTTGGTGGGACTAATGGTGGACTTTGTGAGGGCTCACGCCAGGGAGTACTTCCCAGAGCTTCTGCTGCCAGTGTCCTTGTCCCTTGGTGAGCCACAGCTGCCCCCCTCCTCTGCAGTAGACCCTCCAACACTAGCAGGTAGATCTGGTTCAGTCTCGTATGGTGTCATTGCTCTTTCCCCTTGGTCCCGATGCACAAACTAGTTTGTGTGTGCTCTCCAAGAGTGGAGTCTCTGTTTCCCCCAGTCCTGCCGAAGTCCTGCAATCAAATCCCACTAGGCTTCAAAGTCTGATTCTCTAGGTATTCCTCCTCCCATTGCCAGACCCCCAGGTTGGGAAGCCTGAGATGGGGCTCAGAACCTCCACTCCAGTGTGTAGGCTTCTGTGGTATAAGTGTTCTCCAGTTTGTGAGTCACCCACCCAGCAGTTATGGGATTTGATTTTATTGTGATAGTGCCCATCTTACCATCTCATTGCAGCTTCTCCTTTGTCTTTGTATGTGTGGTATCTTTTTTGGTGAGTTCCAGTGTCTTCCTGTCAATGATTGTTCAGCAGTTAGTTGTGATTCTGGTGTTCTCAAAAGAGGGAGTGAGAGCATGTCCTTCTACTCCGCCATCTTGAACCAATCTCCAACTACCTTTTCCTTAAGGAATAGTATCCATGGCTTCTGTGAGTTAGACTTTTAATGTATGTCATAAAAATGGAAAGAACAAAAAACTAAGAATAGTTTCATTAGTTGTCTTCTTAAAAGTCCCTCATTTTCCCTGAGCAAGAGCCCACATTGAATGCTAGAGCCTGGTGACTTCTGGACTGTTATGTTTGATTTTATTCTACTTTTTATGGAAATATCTTTTAGATTTACTGTACCCTCATTATTCTTTACAGAGCTTTTAAATAGCTACAATGTCAACATTTATGACTATGGAAATCGAGCCTAAGAAAATATAGCTAATAGACTTTGCCTTTTAATCTAATTAATAGAAGGTCTAAAAGTTAAACACAAAATTATATATACCAGGCTACAATAGTCACATTTTTGTGAAAGTTTCTATTAGAAGACACTCTTTAAGAGGAGATGAGGGACTTCCCTGGTGGCGCAGTGTTTAAGAATCAGCCTGCCATTGTGGGGGACACGGGTTGAATCCCTGGTCCAGGAGGATACCACATGCCGTGGAGCAACTGGGCCCGTGCACCACAACTACTGAGCCTGTGCTCTAGCACCTGTGAACCACAACTACTAAGCCCGTGAGCCACAACTATTGAAGCCTGCACACCTAGAGCTGTGCTCTGCAACAAGAGGAGCCACTGCAATGAGAAGCACGTGCACCACAAAGAAGAATAGCCCCCACTCACTGCAACTAGGGAAAGCCCGCACACAGCAACGAAGACCCAACGCAGACAAACATAACTAAATTAATTAATTTAAAAATATATTTAAAAAAAGAGGCGATGAGAGAAAAATAAATTCTTTCAAGAAAAAAATAATAGACCATTTTCAATATGCCTAACCTGAAGGGAACTAGAAAGTACTTTTAAAATCAATGAACTGTTGAGGTTTAAGGACAAGATTTGCCTTACAAGGTGGTATTTGTAAAAATTACAAGCTTCCTGACATTTTATTTATATTTTCTTCCACACATGCAATAAATAACTTTCTATTTGAATTACTTATCAGCATTAGGAAAAGAAAGTAAAAACAAACCATTAATGTTTACATAATGGAAAATTAGAATGAATACTAAGTAAAATCTTTTCTCTGGGGAACAAAAAGGAGTCTGCAGGAAACAGAATTCCTATGTACTCATTGAAGCTCAGTCCTGATGTGTTAAAAGATATAGTCTGACTGATCAGAATGAGTTTTTCTGCAGTCAAATCACATTATTTCTCCTGGAAACTGCTGTGACAAACACTTTATCTGCAAAAGAAAAATTAACATTTTTATCTATTTAACTTAGCTTGTGAAAAGGCACAAGGTCAGCCCCTGGAAGAAAATCCTATTTGATCCATGTTTCTTCACTTTTGTGTAGAAATTCTATAGAATTGATAAGATTTGAGGGGAAAAAAATATACGAGACCACATAAGGAAATCTCTCCATTTGGTTAACTTGAAGACTTTGGTAGCACTTTAGCAAATCTAAATAGTATATTGCTAGGTTGATTAGGTTGTTTCCAAGCATAATTTCCACTTTGCTGTTTCTGCTGACCCACTGAGTGAGTCTAGAAATATGACTTCTCTAAACAATAGTCAACAATAGTCCAGAGTATCTTCACTTATTAAATAAAATCATTGGATATTAGATAATAGCTAAGATTTTTAACAGCTCTTAAATGTTATATATATATATATAACATTTAAGAGCTGTTAAAAATATATATATATATATGATAGTTTTACCTGGTTTCACCCTCTCCAACCACCTTGAGGGAGCCCAATCTTCATCCTTCTTCCTATGTAAATCATTTACCATGGGTGTATATTTCTCCATATGATTGCTACTGTCACATATATATTTCTATCACTACTTTTTTGTATACAGTTGACTTTTGAACAACACAGGTCTGAACTGCATGGGTCCACTTACACACGGATATTTTTCAATAGTAAATACTACAGTACTACACGGTGCATGGTTTGTTGAATCTGTGGATGTGAAGGAACATCAGATATGGAGGATCAACTATAACTTATACACAGATTAACCCCCACATTGATCAAGAGTCAACAGTATATCTATTATTCTTTCGTTTTCTAAATATATCATTGGCTTTGATTATCTAAAACATCAGATAACTGCAAGCAACTTTTATTGGTTTTCTAATTGGGTTTATTTTTTATTATTCATTTTTCCAAAGTTTTACATTCTTAATTTCTAGGATTAAACAATTTATTGGGTTTTATTTCTATTTTGCTCTAGACTACAGAATTGGAACCAACAAATGAAATTTACAAAGATATATTTTAGCCAAACAGAAGTAAAACCTTTGCCAATTAAATATGTGGAATGGGTTGCTTTATGAGGGAATAAATTTCTCATCACCAAAAATGTTAGCAAATACTGAGTGACTACTCAAAAGACAGTGATATAAAGGTGATTTGTGCATACTGTATAGAGTAATTATCAAGGACTCAAGTACTCTAAGTTCCCTTCAAATGGATATTCTGAGAATCTATTTCCTTAGGGTTATACTAAAATTAGCTTACCTTCCCTGAAACACACACCAACTAACAGAGAATAAAGGCTTTCCAGAGGCATATTAGATAGGATATAAATAAACTAATATGTGTAAAAATCAAACATGGATTTTGATAATTGATAGTTGATAATTATGGAATGATCATCATGACAATACATTGAGGTACCTTGGTATTTTGTCTTCGGAGTACACGCTGGAAACTATTCATAATAAGGAAGACTTCCTTAGAATAAGTCACTTGGACATTTAAGTAACTATATTTTATTGAATAGAGCCCAAGAAAGATATGTCCTATACAAAAATCTTCTCTATAACAAATAGTGATATATTGAGTTTTCCTGTATATTATATGATCAATGTACTTTGTAACTTTCAAAAATTAATAGCATGCATTGTCCACAGTGTGTCATTGATATATGTTGACAAACTAATAATATTTTCAGGTAAATCTTCAATATGAACTGATTTTAAAGGTATCATATAGTTAGTAAAAATATTAAGCCAAACTCTTAAAATTAGGCAGACGAAATGTATAGGTATTATAGATTTGTGGGGAGGGCACCATATGCTTTTCATTTTTAATATTAGTGGTGATTATGAATTGACCCTAAGAACTAGAGATAAGGAAAATAAGAAAATAAGATAGTCTTCTGAAATGTAATTCAGTAAAATTCACTAATATTGTGTGAATAAACACCTTAGAAAATAAATAGGGAATTATGTGTAAATTGGTGATTCAGAAAAGTTTAGAGACACAAAAAGTCCAATCAAGATGACCCAAGGAGGCAAGGCAGGAGTGTAATTTTAATTAAATTAAATGGGTACATAATCAGCTGAATTTTATCTTGTTTGAAAACTTAATGAACTGTATGGGTGAACAGAAGAGTCAGCCAAAATTACAGAATTTGTGAAGCCCAAAGAGCCAGATGTGGGCAGTGTCTACCTAAATATTGTCCAGGGAAGAGTGTTTTATGTGGCACTATTCTGATTCCACAACCAAAACATTTTTAATCTGACTATTTGTCTTGATTACAGGGAGAGATTCTCTAGATCTGGAGAAACAAGCATTCTAGCCTTCTTGATATTTTTATTTCTCAGAATAAATAGACATTTTGTTTTATATATCCATCTTTGCTACCTTGACTAATGTTAATCCAAGCTTCCTCCCTTCCTCACTCTCACAAAAGAAACAATTACTGAAAAAACAAATTATTTATTTATTTATTTATTTTATTTATTTATTTTTTTTTAAGATTTCTCCTTATGTTCCTCATCCATACTCTATTAGACAGCAAGCCACATACTGTGGCCCTTTTTTAAAAATTTTTATTTATTATTTATTTATTATTTATTTTTGGCTGTGTTGGGTCTTCGTTTCTGTGCGAGGGCTTTCTCTAGTTGCGGCAAGTGGGGGCCACTCTTCATTGTGGTGCGTGGGCTTCTCACTATCGTGGCCTCTCTTGTTGCGGGGCACAGGCTCCAGACGCTCAGGCTCAGTAGTTGTGGCTCACGGGCCTAGTTGCTCCACGGCATCTGAGATCTTCCCAGACCAGGGCTTGAACCCGTGTCCTCTGCATTGGCAGGCAGATTCTCAACCACTGCGCCACCTGGGAAGCCCCTATTTATTTATTTATTTTTGGCTGCATTGGGTCTTTTGTTGCTGCGCACGGGCTTTCTCTAGTTGCGGCGAGCAGGGGCTACTCTTCGTTGCGGTGCGCGGGCTTCTCATTGCGGTGGCTTCTCTTGTTGTGGAGCATGGGCTCTGGGCACGCAGGCTTCATTAGTTGTAGCATGCTGGCTCAGTAGTTGTGGCTTGCGAGCTCTAGAGAGCAGGCTCAGTAGTTGTGGCTCACAGGCTTAGTAGTTCCGCGGCATGTGGGATCTTCCAGGACCAGGGTTCGAACCCGTGTCCCCTATATTGGCAGGTGGATTCTTAACCACTGTGCCACCAGGGAAGCCCAAAACAATTACTTTTGATGTGCTAAGAAAATCAAATTCCTGATGACCAAACCCTGAACCACAGTGAATTTATCAAGATAAACACTAATCTGTGAGGCCTTTCGGCACTCAACCAAGACTTCTGGTAGTATATTGTGGTGGGAAATTAGAACAACTAAATTGATAACTATGGTTCTTATTTATAATACACTTACTGGCCCAGAATATTTTCCAACTATTCTCGAAAATAAGCTTACTCTGTTCCTCAATATAGAGAAATGGCATTTTACCAAATGAGTTGCTGAATTCAGCCACTGTTTCTATTGTCAGTGCTTTCTGAAGCTTCCTTTAGAATTGAGGAACAAAAATGTGACTTTTAAAAAAAAACAAGGTCAGACTTATTTTGCAAAAGGAAATTTGAAGAAGAGGTTATTAATCTATTTTGAAACTTTAAGAATCATTCATGTTTTGTACATCTCTTCTGATAGCTTATACTTAATATCAAAGGAGAGACATAAAATAAATTACTGACCAAGAGAGCAACTAACAGCACACTACCTGTTAGTTTGACAACTAACAAGACCAAGAAATTCATCAGACATATATTCTCAGAATGGTACTTTCAAATTGTCAGATCCCCAAAAATGTTCCTGACTTTTACTGATAGTTGAAGTAATAAATATTTTCAGTAGGGACTCTGGTGGTGAAAGTGTATAAAATTAGCCTCTCTATTGCACGTCTTTGTACATGTAACAAAATAATATCTCACCTGTTTGGAAATGAATTCTGCAGCAAATCAAATTGTCCATTACAGAGCTGAAAACCAGAGGATAAAAAATGAATTGTTTCATTCAGTGAAAATAGCCCATGCACAAAAACTCATGTATTTTACTTAAAGGAAAACTTCCCAGTCCTCTATTCATAGCCCCTGTCTATACAATTCTAACAATCTTGGTTATATGGTTTACCAATTAGAGTCTATATATTAGAATGAAGGAAGGGATGTTGAACCAGGAAGTCACACTCTGCAAAAGTGACATATGATACCACAGAAGACAGAAATATAGAAGTGGCAGATGTAATCACCTTTTCTTCCCACAAAAAGGAAAAAAAAATGCTCTTGTCTTAAGTCGCTTATTACTGGAGAAAATATGGAAGCACATTTAATGAAGTCCTGAGCATAATGAAAGCTTGATGCTCATAATGATGGCCCTGAACCATTAATAAAAGGTAGACTAAATAAAAGGGCATATTTACTCTCTTTAAGGTGATGGAAAAGTGGGTCACATATTATGAAAAACAGTGCTAAAATTATCTTTTAAAAATAATGTTTAAAGGAATATGCCCAACACGCAGGTATCCAAAATAGCTCATTTTCAGATAATTTCTAAATGGTTCAGATTTCACTGTAAGTGTACGTAAGACTACTGGCAACGCAAGACTTCTGGGCAGGAGGCTTTGAGCTAAAGTAAAATATCATATATCTATCTATACAGCCAAATATATTTCTGGAAGTCAGATGTTCTATATTAGAGGTTTTCAAATGAGAGTTCCTTGGATCTCTTCAGAAATAAGATGGTAAGAGGCTTCTGCCCTGTTTTTGGTTTTATTTATTGGGCTTCCAAATAGAGTTTATTTGAAGAAAAAGGCCCGATGCATTTTAAAAGCTTTATTGATGTATAAATGATAAAATATAAACTGCATATTTTTATGTGTACAATTTGGTTAGTTCTGATATCTATACTCACGTGAAACCAATAACACAAGCAAAACAGTGAGCATATCCATCACCCCTAAGACTCTACTTATAGCACTAATAAGCCCTCTCTTCCACCCCCCTCAAGCAACCACTCATTTTCTTCCTGTCACTATAGATTAGATTGCATTCTTTGGAATTTTATAGAAATGGAATAATAAACTAGATACTCTTAGTTTTCTGGCTTCTTGCACTTATCAAAATTATTATGAGATTATTCATATTAGGTATGAATAGTATATTTCAGTATGTATATATGTGGTATATATTGATATTATGGTATCAGTAGTTTATTCATTTTGTTGATGAGTAGTATTCCATTTTGTGAATATAGCAAAATTTGTTTATCCATTCACCTTTTGACGAACATTCGGGTTGTTTCAAGTTTGAGGCTACTACAAATAAAGCTCCTATGAACATTTGTGTAGAGTCTGTATGTAGACATATTCTTCCTTTCCGCTTGGGTAAACCCCTAAGAGGGGAATGGCTGGATCATGATAGATGTATGCTTAATTTTTAAGAAACTACCAAACTGTTTTCCAAAGTGATTGTGCAATTTTATATTCACACCAGCAATATGTGAAAGTCCCAGTTGAACCAATATTTCATATGTCCAGACTTTTTAATTTTAGCCATTCTAATAGATTGTTATGGTATTATGTTGTGATTTTGATTTACGTTTCCCTAATAACTGATGATGTTGAACATATTTTTATGTTTCTATTAGCCAACTGTATATATTATTTGGTAAAGTATCTGTTAAAATATTTTGCCCACTTTTTATTCGGTTGTTTCTTTTCTTTTTTTATTTTTTTTTAAATTAAAAAAAATTTTTTTAACATCTTTATTGGAGTATAATTGCTTTACAATGTTGCGTTAGTTTCTGCTGTATAACAAAGTGAATCAGCTATATGTATACATATATCCTCATGTCCCCTCCCTCCTACATCTCCCTCCCACCCTCCCTAATGCACCCCTCTAGGTGGTCACAAAGCACCGAGCTGATCTCCCTGTGCTATGCAGCTGCTTCCAACTAGCTATCTGTTTTACATTTGGTAGTGTATATATGTCAGTGCTACTCTCTCACTTCGACCCAGCTTACCCTACTCCCTCCCCCTGTGGCACGTTCTTAATTTCTTTTCAGAAGCATTCACTGATTCAACTCTGGGAATCCACTACATTTTAAGCCTATAGGTTAAATAACCAGTTAATGTTAAAAATGTGTTTATAACTGACAGACATGTTTTTTCATAAAAGTCACGTATGATACCAAGAGTTCTAACTGGTTAAATGAGACATAACTTGACCTTCTGTTATGACCCATTGTTCTCGTTCTCTCTCTTGTTTTCAATAGTCATTCTACATGCCTATCATCACATCCTACAAAGGGAGCTAACAAATGGGTTTTTGATAGTACATGCCTGTCTCTACTCTAATTCACCCTGCACATTGCTTCTTTTTTTTTTTTTTAAATTAATTAATTATTTATTTATTTTTTATTTATTTATTTTTGGCTGTGTTGGGTCTCCGTTTCTGCGCGAGGGCTTTCTCCAGCTGCGGCGAGCCGAGGCCACTCTTCATCGCGGTGCGCGGGCCTCTCACTATCGCGGCCTCTCTTGTTGCGGAGCACAGGCTCCAGACGCGCGGGCTCAGTAGTTGCGGCTCACGGGCCCAGTTGCTCCGCGGCATGTGGGATCTTCCCAGACCAGGGCTGGAACCTGTGTCGCCTGCATCGGCAGGCAGACTCTCAACCGCTGTGCCACCAGGGAAGCCCTGCTTCTTTTTTTTTTTAACATCTTTGAGTATAGTTGCTTTACAATGGTGTGTTAGTTTCTGCTTTATAAAAAAGTGAATCAGTTATACATATACATATATCCCTATATCTCTTCCCTCTTGCATCTCCCTCCCTCCCACCCTATCACACCCTTCTAGGTGGTCACAAAGAACCGAGCTGATCTCCCTGTGCTATGCGGCTGCTTCCAACTAGATATCTATTTTACATTTGGTAGTGTATATATGTCCATGCCACTCTCTCACTTTGTCCCAGCTTACCCTTCCCCCTCCCCGTATCCTCAAGTCCATTCTCTAGTAGGACTGCATCCTTATTCCCGTCTTGCCCCTAGGTTCTTCATGACCATTTATTGTTTTTGTTTTTTAGATTCCATATATATGTGTTAGCATACAGTATTTGTTTTTCTCTTTCTGACTTACTTCACTCTGTATGACAGACTCTAGGTCCATCCACATCACTACAAATAATTCAATTTCATTCCTTTTTATGGCTGAGTAATATTCCATTGTATATGTGTGCCACATCTTCTTTATCCATTGATCTGTTGATGGACACTTAGGTTGCTTCCATGTCCTGGCTATTGTAAATAGAGATGCAATGAACACTGTGGTACATGACCCTTTTTGAATTATGGTTTTCTCAGGGTATATGCCCAGTAGTGGGATTGCTGGGTCGTATGGTAGTTCTGTTTTTATTTTCTTAAGGAACTTCTATACTGTTCTCCATAGAGGCTGTATCAATTTACATTCCCACCAACAGTGCAGGAGGGTTCCCTTTTCTCTACACCCTCTCCAGCATTTGTTGCTTGTAGATTTTTTGATGATGGCCATTCTGACCGGTGTGAGATGATTCTCATTGTAATTTTGATTTGCATTTCTCTAATGATTAATGATGCTGAGCATTCTTTCATGTGTTTGTTGGCAATCTGTATATCTTCTTTGGAGAAATGTCTTTTTAGGTCTTCCGCCCTTTTTTGGATGGGGTTGTTTGTTTTTTTGATATTGAGCTGCATGAGCTGCTTGTAAATTTTAGAGATTAATCCTTTGTCAGTTGCTTCTTTTTCTTCTCTGATTGCTGTGGCTATTTTCGCGCATTCTGAGAGTTGTCTTTTTGTCTTGTTTATGGTTTCCTTTGCTGTACAAAAGCTTTGAAGTTTCATTAGGTCTCATTTGTTTATTTTTGTTTTTATTTCCATTACTCTAGGAGGTGGGTCAAAAAGGATCTTGCTGTAATTTATGTCATAGAGTGTTCTGCCTATGTTTTCCTCTATGAGTTTGATAGTGTCTGGCCTTACATTTAGATTGTTAATCCATTTTGGGTTTATTTTTGTGTATGGTGTTAGGGAGTGTTCTAATTTCATTCTTTTACATGTAGCTGTCCAGTTTTCCCAGCACCACTTATTGAAGAGGCTGTCTTTTCTCCACTGTATATGCTTGCCTCCTTTATCAAAAATAAGGTGACCATATGTGCGTGGGTTTAGCTCTGGGATTTCTATCCTGTTCCATTGATCTATGATTCTGTTTTTGTGCCAGTACCATACTGTCTTGATTACTGTAGCTTTGTAGTATAGTATGAAGTCAGGGAGCCTGATTCCCCCAGCTCCGTTTTTCTTTCTCAAGGCTGCTTTAGTTATTTGGGGTCTTCTGTGTTTCCATACAAATTGTGAAATTTTTTGTTCTAGTTCTGTGAAAAGTGCCATTGGTAGTTCGATAGGGATTGCATTGAATCTGTAGATTGCTTTGGGTAGTAGAGTCATTTTCACAATGTTGATTCTTCCAATCCAAGAACATGGTATATCTCTCCATCTGTTTGTATCATCTTTAATTTCTTTCATCAGTGTCTTATAATTTTCTGCATACAGGTCTTTTGTCTCCTTAGGTAGGTTTATTCCTAGATATTTTATTCTTTTTGTTGCAATGGTAAACGGGAGTGTTTTCTTAATTTCACTTTCAGATTTTTCGTCATTAGTGTATAGAAATGCAAGAGATTTCTGTGCATTAATTTTGTATCCTGCTACTTTACCAAATTCATTGATTAGCTCTAGGAGTTTTCTGGTAGCATCTTTAGGATTCTCTATGTATAGTATCATGTCATCTGCAAATAGTGACAGCTTTACTTCTTCATTTCCAATTTGGATTCCTTTTATTTCTTTTTCTTCTCTGATTGTGGTGGCTAAAACTTCCAAAACTATGTTGAATAATAGTGGTGAGAGTGCGCCACCTTGTCTTGTTCCTGATCTTAGTGGAAATGGTTTCAGTTTTTCAACATTGAGAATGATGTTGGCTGTGGGTTTGACATATATGGCCTTAATTATGCTGAGGAAAGTTCCCTCTATACCTACTTTCTGGAGGGTTTTTACCATAAATGGGTTTTGAATTTTGTCAGAAGCTTTCTCTGCATGTATTGAGATGATCATATGGTTTTTCTCCTTCAATTTGTTAATATGTTGTATCACATTGATTGATTTACGTATATTGAAGAATCCTTGCATTCCTGGGATAAACCCCCCTTGATCATGGTGTATGATCCTTTTAATGTGCTGTTGGATTTTGTTTGCTAGTATTTTGTTGAGGATTTTTGCATCTATGTTCATCAGTGATATAGGCCTGTAGTTTTTTTTCTTTGTGACATCTTTGTCTGGTTTTGGTATCAGGGTGATGGTGGTATCGTAGAATGAGTTTGGGAGTGTTCCTCCCTCTGCTATGTTTGGAAGAGTTTGAGAAGGATGCGTGTTAGCTCTTCTCTAAAGGTTTGATAGAATTCACCTGTGAAGCCATCTGGTCCTGGGCTTTTGTTTATTTGAAGATTTTTAATCACAGTTTCAATTTCAGTGCTTGTGACTGGTCTGTTCATATTTTCTATTTCTTTCTGGTCCAGCCTCGGAAAGCTGTGCATTTCTAAGATTTTGTCCATTTCTTCCAGGTTGTCCATTTTATTGGCATATAGTTGCTTGTAGTAGTCTCTCATGATCTTTTTTATTTCGGCAGTGTCAGTTGTTATTTCTCCTTTTTCATTTCTAATTTTATTGATTTGAGTCTTCTCCCTCTTTTTCTTGATGAGTCTGGCTAATGGTTTATCAATTTTGTTTATCTTCTCAAAGACCAGCTTTTAGTTTTATTGATCTTTGCTATTCCTTCCTTCATTTCTTTTTCATTTATTTCTGATATGATGTTTATGATTTCTTTCCTTCTGCTAACTTTGGGGGTTTTTTTGTTCTCCTTTCTCTAATTGCTTTAGGTGTAAGGTTAGGTTGTTTATTTGAGATGTTTCTTGTTTCTTAAGGTAGGATTATATTGCTATAAACTTCCCTCTTAGAACTGCTTTTGCTGCATCCCATAGGTTTTGGGTCGTCGTGTTTTCATTGTCATTTGTTTCTAGGTATTTTTTTAATTTCCTCTTTGATTTCTTCAGTGATCTCTTGGTTATTAAGTAGCGTATTGTTTAGCCTCCATGTGTTTGTATTTTTTACAGATTTTTTTCTGTAATTGATACCTAGTCTCATAGTGTTGTGGTCGGAAAAGATACTTGATATGATTTCAATTTTCTTAAATTTACAAAGGTTTGATTTCTGGCCCGAGATATGATCTATCCTGGAGAATGTTCCATGAGCACTTGAGAAGAAAGTGTATTCTGTTGTTTTTGGATGGAATATCCTATAAATATCAATTAAGTCCATCTTGTTTAATGTATCATTTAAAGCTTGTGTTTCCTTATTTATTTTCATTTTGGATGATCTGTCCATTGGTGAAAGTGGGGTGTTAGAGTCCCCTACTATGATTGTGTTACTCTCAATTTCCCCTTTTATGGCTGTTAGTATTTGCTTTATGTATTGAGGTGCTCCTATGTTGGGTGCATATATATTTACAATTGTTATATCTTCTTCTTGGATTGATCCCTTATTCATTATGTAGTGTCCTTCTTTGTCTCTTGTAATACTCTTTGTTTTCAAGTCTATTTTGTCTGATATGAGAGTTGCTACTCCAGCATTCTTTTGATTTCCATTTGCATGGAATATCTTTTTCCATCCCCTCACTTTCATCTGTATGTGTCCCTAGGTCTGAAGTGGGCCTCTTGTAGACAGCATATATATGGGTCTTGTTTTTGTATCCATTCAGCCAGTCTATGTATTTTGTTTGGAGCATTTAATCCATTTACATTTAAGGTAATTATCGATGTGTATGTTCCTATTACCATTTTCTTAATTGTTTTGGGTTTGTTATTGTAGGTCTTTTCCTTCTCTTGTGTTTCTTGCCTAGAGAAGTTCCCTTAGCATTTGTTGTAAAGCTGGTTTGGTGGTGCTGAACTCTCTTAGCTTTTGCTTGTCTGTAAAGGATTTAATTTCTCTGTCAAATCTGAATGAGATCCTTGCTGGGTAAAATAATCTTGGTTGTACGTTTTTCCCCTTCATCACTTTAAATCTGTCCTGCCACTCCCTTCTGACTTGAAGAGTTTCTGCTGAAAGATCAGCTGTTAACCTTATGGGGATTCCCTTGTGTGTTATTTGTTGTTTTTCCCTTGCTGCTTTTAATATTTCTTCTTTGTATTTACTTTTTGATAGTTTGATTAATATGCGTCTTGGAGTGTTTCTCCTTGGATTTATCCTGTATGGGACTCTCTGTGCTTCCAGGACTTGATTAACTATTTCCTTTCCCATATTAGGGAAGTTTTCCACTATAATCTCTTCAAATATTTTATCAGTCCCTTTATTTTTCTCTTCTTTTCTGGGACCCCTATAATTCGAATGTTGGTGCATTTAATGTTGTCCCATGGGTCTCTGAGAGTGTCCTCAATTCTTTTCATTATTTTTTCTTTATTCTGCTCTGCAATAGTTATTTCCACTATTTTATCTTCCAGGTCACTTATCCGTTCTTCTGCCTCAGTTTTTCTGCTCTTGATCCCTTCTAGAGAATTTTTAATTTCATTTATTGTGTTGTTCATTACTGTTTGTGTGCTTTTTAGTTGTTCTAGCTCCTTGTTAAACGTTTCTTGTATTTTCTCCATTCTATTTCCAAGATTTTGGATCATCTTTACTATCATTATTCTGAATTCTTTTTCAGGTAGACTGCCTATTTCATCTTCATTTGTTTGGTCTGGTGGGTTTTTACCTTGCTCCTTCATCTGCTGTGTGTTTCTCTGTCTTCTCATTTTGCTTCACTTACTGTGTTTGGGGTCTCCTTTTCGCAGGCTGCAGGTTTGTAGTTCCCGTTGTTTTTGGTGTCTGCCCCCAGTGGCTAAGGTTGGTTCAGTGGATTGTGTAGGCTTCCTCGTGGAGGGGACTAATGCCTCTGTTCTAGTGGATGAGGCTGGATCTTGTCTTTCTGGTGGGCTGGTCCATGTCTGGTTATGTGTTTAGGGTGTCTGTGGCCTTATTATGATTTTAGGCAGCCTCTCTGCTAATGGGTGGGGTTGTGTTCCTGTCTTGCTAGTTGTTTGGAATACGTTGTCCAGCACTGTAGCTTGCTGGTCATTGAGTGGAGCTGGGTCTTGGCGTTGAGATGGAGATCTCTGGGAGATTTTTGCCATTTGATATTTTTTGGAGCTGGGAGGTGTCTTGTGGACCAATTTCCTGAACTTGGCTCTTCCACCTCTGAGGCACAGCCCTGATACCTGGTTGGAGCACCAAGAGCCTGTCATCCACACGGCTCCTCAATTTGTGATGATTCATTATCTCTTCAGGTATTCCACAGATGCAGGGTACATCAGGTTTATTGTGGAGATTTAATCTGCTGCTCCTGAGGCTGCTGGGAGAAACTTCCCCTTTTCTTCTTTGTTTGCACAGCTTATGGGGTTCAGCTTTGGATTTGGCCCCGCCTCTGCGTGTAGTTTGTCTGAAGGGGTCTGTTCTTCGCTCAGACAGGACGGGGTTAAGGGAGCAGCTGATTCGGGGGCTCTGGTTCACTCAGGCCAGGGGAGTTAGGGGTACGGAGTGCAGGATGAGCCTGTGGCAGCAGAAGCCAGCGTGACGTTGCAGCAGCCTGAGGCGTGCCGTGCGTTCTCCCGGGGAAGTTGTCCCTGCATCACGGGACCCTGGCAGTGGCGGACTGCACAGGCTCCCGGGAGGGGGGATGTGGATAGTGACCTGTGCTCGCACACAGGTTTCTTGGTGGTGGCAGCAGCAGCAGCCTTAGCGTCTCATGCCCATCTCTGGGGTCCGCGCTGATAGCTGCTGCTCGCGCCCGTCTCTGGAGCTCATTTAGGCAGCGCTCTGAATCCCCTCTCCTCCCGCACCAGGAAACAAAGAGGCAAGAAAAAGTCTCTTGCCTCTTCGGCAGCTCCGGACTTTTTCCCGGACTCCCTCCCGGCTAGCTGTGGCGCACTAGCCCCCTTCAGGCTGTGCTCACGCCGCCAACCTCAGTCCTCTCCCTGGGATCCGACCGAAGCCCGAGCCTCAGCTCCCAGCCCCCGCCCGCCCTGGCGGGGGAGCAGACAAGCCTCTCGGGCTGGTGAGGGCTGCTCGGCGCCGAGCCTCTGTGCGGGAATCTCTCCGCTTTGCCCTCCGCACCCCCATGGCTGCGCTCTCCTCCGTGGCTCCGAAGCTTCCCCCCTCTGCCACCCACAGTCTCCGCCCGCGAAGGGGCTTCCTAGTGCGTGGAAACCTTTCCTCCTTCACGGCTCCCTCCCACTGGTGCAGGTCCCATCCCTATTCTTTTGTCTCTGTTGTTTCTTTTTTCTTTTGCCCTACCCAGGTACGTGGGGAGTTTCTTGCCTTTTGGGAGGTCTGACGTCTTCTGCCAGCGTTCAGTAGCTGTTCTATAGGAGCAGTTCCACATGTAAATGTATTTCTGATATATTTGTGGGGACGAAGGTGATCTCCACGTCTTACTCTTCCGCCATCTTGAAGCTCCTCCGGGTTGTTTCTTTTCTTATTACGTTTGCTGAATTTTTTGTGAACTCTGAATGAAAGCCCTTTGTATTCTGGGCACAGATTTTCTCCTATTTGTGGCTAGTGTTTTCAGTCTCTTAATTGTGTCTTTTGTAGGGAAGATTACGTTTTGATAAAGTACATTTTATAGATTTTATTTTTGTATTGATCATGCTCTTGGTTTCATAACTAAAAAAATCTTTGTCTAACCCAAAGTCAGAAATATGTTTTCCTATGTCTTCTTCTAAAAGGTTTATAGTTTTAGGTTATGTACTTGGGACTATGACCTATTTTGCATTAATTTTTTATCTATAGTGTGAGATATGGATTGAAGGGGTTTTTTTGCATATGGATATCCAGTTATTCCAACACTATTTGTTGGAGACTATCCTTTCTCCACTGAATGCCTTTGCTCCACCTCAGTCCACCTCGCTGTGGTATACCTGGATACTGTCTCAATACATTAAGTTGGAGCCATCATAGTGCTGACTTCAATTGTTTCCCATCTCTCTGGGATTACTGCCATTCATTACCTGATGTTCATTATCTCAAAAACTGTTTTTTCATTTTTCTGTTTGTTTGTTTGCTTTTAGTTGCTACAGATAGGATAAACCTTGCCTTTGTTACTCAATTTTAGCTAGGATCAGAAGTTCTAATTCTTTAATATATAATTTAAAATTGCTGATATAGAAATAACATTTACTAGAAAATACAAAATGAAAATGAGAAATTTTTTCACTTTTTAAAACTAATTACTGGGACTTCCCTGGTGGTGCAGTAGTTAAGAATCCGCCTTCCAGTGCAGTGGACATGGGTTCGATCCCTGGTCTGGGAAGATCCCTCATGCCGCGGAGCAACTAAGCCCACATGCCACAACTACTGAACCTGTGTGCTGCAACTACTGAAGCCCAAGTGCCTAGACCCCATGTTCTGCAACAAGAGAAGCCACCACAATGAGAAGCCCATGCACCGCAATGAAGAGTAGCCCCCGCTACCTGCAACTTGAGAAAGCCTGCATGCAGCAACAAAGACCCAATGCAGCAAAAAAAAATTTTTTTTAATAAAAAAAATAAAACTATTTACTTACTGACTTTTACTCTTGATATGCCCTCTCTATAGAGAAAATTCTCAATGAAATTCTTCCAAGATGCCTCATGAGCCCTAACTCTGTCATCTGTAAACCATCCGACCCTGTGTAAAGTAGTTTACATTGTATCTGACTGCTATTCAGATGGACTTGAATATTGTCATAGGACAGTATCCAAAATGTATCCATACATACATACAAAATCCATATTCCTGTGTCCTATTCCAGAACTACAGAATCAGAATCTTACAGAAGACTTTAGGGATCTCATTATCAACAACTTCTCCTGGTGATTCTAATATGCAACAATTTTTAAGAAATATTCACCAGGTTGCTTTGCCTTTATTTCCCCATTGATCTTTCTTTTTAGACTGAATGCATATAAGGCAGTTATTTTTTATTTCCCCATTGATCTTTCTTTTTAGAATGAATGCATATAAGGCAGTTATTTAAGTATGCCAAAATCACCAGTGCTTACTAAAGCCATGTCAGACAAAAATTACCTTCACTACCTCCCAAAATAACAGGGGAAAAATGTAAATATTGCACACCAATCCATTGTAGCCTGGTTAGTATTTAGATTCATTTTGCCAGAAAACTTTCTACTTTATATTTATTTTTATATTTAGATTAAGCATTATCAAAATGCTAGTCAAAAGTTTTTAAATTGTTGTCAGGTAACATAGATTTTACCAAATGTAGTTTAAGATATATTGAGGATTATAATACCTCATTCAAAACAGAACAACATATGGGGTGAGGGGAAGTTCTTTCAAATAAAATAATCTTAAGATAGGTATTGGTTTTATTCTTCAACACCTGTTTTATATAACAGGTTCACTTCAATATATGCAACATCCATTTTTCTTTTTACTGTGGCATTTGGACCTTTTAAATGCAACTTTCAGATATATTCCATTTAGTTAAATTTAGTACAAATGCAGATTTAAATTTCTATATTTTCTGCAAATATCTGATCACTTTATAATGTATACACTGAATTGCCTTTTATAATAAATTTAATTTTAATTAAAATACTTTATTTAAAATACTTTGCATTTCATTCCTTTGATAGAAATATTCAAGAATATGTCAATTAATAGTTACATTCAAAAAGTTTATGTTTCTGTTTCCTGGAAAAAAGAACTCTACTCTTTCCCATGAACCCCAAAGAAGCTACAGGCTTTATAGGCTTTTAACTCACTAATAAACTGGCAAAGTGTGTCTGAGAAAATCAACAGCACTGTACTCTACTGCAGATTACCTCACATTAGACTTCAGACAAAAGAAAAAAATGTGACTCAAGAAATCACTTTGAATGATGGGCTATTTTTATTAATTATAGATAGTAAAATCCATTAATCAGGAACAACGGATAATCTATGAGTTGAAGTTGGAAACATACTTCATGCAATTATGGTTAATTTTTTCTCATCATCAAGATGAGTTAAGTATCTAACTAAGTAACTGAGTAAAACAAAATTCTCAAGTATCAGCCTATGACAACTAATTCTTTATATATGGCCTTTCCTGGAATCCCCAGATTCATTTATACATTAAATATGTATTAAATACCACTTTATTTTGCACAGTGTATGTAAGATTCTATTCCTACATTTGAGCACACAGTCTACTCTAAGAAATCTCATGTTACATTTACATATTTATATAACACGTATAGACATATATTTATGTCTAAGTGCCACAGTGGAAGTATATTCTACATGACATGAAAGCCCAAGGATATGAGAAATAAACCAACTATTTCCCTCTAGAGTAACCAGGTAGAAGTTAATTGAAAAGGTGAAATTTAAGCAGAAAAAGGGAAAATGAGAAAGGGGTATTCCAGGTAAAAAGATCAGCACATGCAAAGGCCCCAGATATGTTTTGTGGTTGGCTAGTAGTTTGATGTGGAGAAGGAGTGGAGATCAAACTATAGTATGACTACAAGATACTCAGGATGGCAATGTGAAACCGTTGAAGACTTTCAAGCAGAGGCAATGATAACAATCATATTTGTATTTTACAAGGTCACTGTGGCTTCAGGTTAGAGACTGCATTTAAAGGAGGGATAATGATTTCACTCTAAAACATGTTAAATATGAAATATATGCAGGGTATCAGGGAGGGATATTTAGTGCACAGTTGGGTACAATAATTTAGAGCTTAGGAGAAAGGAGGCTACTGAAGATACAAATTCCTATGTATTCCACTGAAATATATAGGATTACCTAGAGAGACTATGCATGCAAGAAAAAAATAAATGATGAGAGTGATGACTTGGAAAGCAACAACATTCTAGTATTAGGTAAAGAGGAGCCAGCAAAACTGATGAAGAACTAATGAGAGAGGTAGAAGAAGCAAGAGAGAACTCTGTCATAGAAGGCAAAAGAGAAGAGGTTTTTGTGTTTTGTTTGTTTGCTTGAACAACAGGGCTAAATGCTGCAGAGAAACCAAGTACAATGAGGAACTGAAAAACAGAATTCTGGATTTGGCAGTTTCAGGGAAATGATGGGGATAGAAAGCAGAACGCAATGGGTTAAGAATGTGAGAAAATGGAGGCATCAAGTATAGACTACTCTAACAAGAATTTGGTTGTGAAGAGAAGAATACTAGTACTTGGCATATTATAGGCATCCAATGAATCTTTGTGTAAGAGTAAGAGGAAAGAAGAGTGGAAAGAAGATGCTTAAGAAGATAGCCTGATGGATAAATCAGGTTTCCTTAATCTAAGGATCTCAGCAAAAACAGAAGTGACCTTACCAGAAGAAAGTTATTTTTTTATTTGTTTGGTCAACAAGAAGGTAAAAGAGCATGTCTAAACAACTCTTTGAAAATTATGAACAGTACACAAAGTTATAAGCAAAGTAGTTGTTCCATGAATAAGCAATTAATCTATTTCTCATTCTAGACTTTAAGAACAAGGGTCACAGGGCCTTTATATGCTGCTTCCTCTACCTGGAATGTCATTTCCTCAGAGAACTCTTTTCTAATCATCTGAATGAGGCCATATTCTTTCCATGATACTCTCCCTACTATGGTCCCAAAGGCCTCTACTTCACAACTCATGCCTCAGTTTGTAATTACACATTTGTTTGTGGGACTCCTAGCTTCTCTGCCTCCCCTGTTAGACTACAAATTCTATGAGAGGATGACAGGCCTGTCTCTGCTCATCAAAATACCTTCAGTGCCTAGCACAGTGCCTGACAAATAGTAGGCACTCAACAAATATTTGTAGAATGAGGATCAAGTGAAAGGTCTAAATGATGAAAAAACTTCCTAAACTCAGGGCCTTGCACTGGAAAATTGTTCATGCTCTCTGTGGTCCTCTTCTTTGAGGCAAATACAGATAAAGGTCAATAGAACTGAGATAACTTACATCAGACTCACTACACAAGTGTCACCCCCCACCCCCGGAATCTGTAATTCTTAGCTATTTTTGATAGATTTCTTGATGAATAGCTAAAATTTTCACCTGGAATTTGGAAACTCTTTTTTGCTTAATGACACTTTTCAATAGCTTCCTAATGACAGTTTTAATGATAACCCCCATTAAATGGGCACCATAGCACCTCTATCCCCAGAAGTAGCAGGGGTTTCATGTAAGAGAAAGGAAAAGGTTAAGATAAGAATTCTGAAGAAATAAAGATAGCAGAGAGCACAGAAGCCAGGTATCTGAGTTCAAATTCTAGCTTCATTTTCTAGATTTGGAATCTTGACAAGTTACTTAACATCTCTGAGACTCAGTTTCTTCATCTTTGAAATATGGATGTCAATATGGATACCAGTATTACCTAATAGTTGTTCTGAAAATTAATTTAATTAACATAAGTAAAGGACTTATAACAGTGCCTATCACATCATACGTGCTCAATAAATACTAGTTGTTTCTATATTATTATTATTGCTCAATATATATGACCCAGCCTTGTTCCAAAATTCAGTATTTAAGGTCCAGAAAACATACCACCTAAACCATATAGGAACACAATCCATATTTGGCACTTTTCCCTATTCAATGGCTTCCCAATTAAGGGAAATAAACTTACTTTGTAAGACTTTTTACCTCTATTCCCAGTCCAGTAAAGTAAAGGAAAATAAAAACATCATAGTTTAGCCTTTGTTTCTTCCTTCCCTACAACTTTCCCAGTCCTCTTCCTCCCACTTAACTTCAGGAATATCCTCCAATCACCTCATCAATTTCTAAAGGGAGGATTCTGTTCCTATGTATATCCTACAAGCGCTGACAAGATAAGCTGACAAGTCTCAAGCAAATAAGCTTATAGAGGCCACCTACATAGGTTTGTTTAGCTTGCAACCAACTCATACTATTTACCTACAAAAAAATATCTTTGGTCCTGCCCAGCTGTGTTTGAATCAGCTTAACTTCCAAGGAGGTTAAATTTTCAGGTAAGAAAGAAACATCATTCCTTCTGGATTATATTCAAAGAAATATCCATCTGAATGTCAGGATGGGTGCAGAATACCACTGTGACTGAGAAGAGGCCTAAAGGCCTTTACATGTTGAAAAGCAGGGGACACAAGGCTAAGCCCTGGTAATTTTGTTGATTAAAAACTTCTTAGGGACAGAAGGACAGTACTTTTTGGCACTTTCAAGTTTTATTTTGTTTATATAAGTAATGATAATATAGAATATGTCATGATGCCTTCCAAAAGATAAGTATAAAACTGTTCTGCCTTCATAACCCAGAGGAAACTATAACCAGGGCTTCTAGCATAGAGTCTTTTTTATATTCTAATCCCAAAGCACAAATTTTGGAGTCCAAGACATTCTTTCAAACAGGAAGAAAATGTACATTGTAGCTCTCTGGATTTCTTACAATCAAAAGAGGGTTTTCTCAGGCAGAGAGACAAATATATTACTTTATGAACAATTAATAGTAAAGAGTGTATTGGTCTTAGTGTCTAATGGTGTGAGTTCCTCCTAACTTGCTATGTGAGCTTGACAAGTACCTTCACCTCTCTGGTAAAGATATTCAACTTTACAAATGTTTTGAGAGGGTAAAATTAGATAAAATATAAAAAGTGCTTTGAAAATGTTTCAGGTCCTCTGTTACTGCATGGTATTATTACCGTATAGATTGAAGCCAAGAAAAGTTTGCTTAGCTCATAATCTTGAGTTAGTATATATGTTGTTAATTAATTTTATTACTTTTTATTTTAAAAGGTCATGCATGTCAACTTTGGTTCCTAGAAATAAGGCAGGTTAAACATCTTGAGAAAAATCCATTAAAACTCTAAGAAATTCTGGATAAAATACAATCAGAATGCTGTTAAATTCATAGCTGATCAAAATATAAAGTTTAAAATATTCACGTATGAGGCCCCAAAAAAGAGAGCAAATTTTTGAGCCAGGAAGGAAGGGAGAGAGAGAGAGATTGGAGGAAGGAGAAAGAGTGGGAGCGAAAGACAGAAATAGAGAGAGAGAGGGGTGGAAATAAGACAGAAAAGCTGATTATGTAGTTGCAGCATCTCAGAAGAGATTTACTAATATCAAAAAATAAAATATTTTGCTTAATAAAGCAAAGATCTGTAAACTGTTAGATCTGAAAAACTTACCCAAAAATGCAGTCCAGAAAGACAAAGAGATGGAAAATATTCAAAGAGAAGTTTAGAAACATGAAAATAGAATGAGAAGATCCAATGAGTATATGATAGGAGTCCTGTAGAAAGAGAATTATGAGAATGGTGGAGAGACAAGAGTCAAAGAGGTGACAACTGATGCCTTCAGGTTGAAGAAACACAATGAATCACAAGAAGGATAAATCAAAAGAAGTCCACATCTGACATGTCATAGTGAAACTGAAGGACACCAAAACAAAGAATTGTTAAAAACAGAGAGTAAAGACAAAATACGTTTAAAGTAATAACTATTAAACTCACAGTAGACTTCTCCAGAGTAGTACCAGAAAACATGACAGTGTAATAATAACTTAAAAACGCTGAGAAAATATATCAGCTCTCATTCAAAATTCACTTTTCTGGAAAACAAAAATGGAGGGAATTTACATAAAACAGACCTTCACTAAAGGGAATTTTAAAGGATATACTTCAGGAATAAGGAAAAGGAAGCCTTCCAAAAAGAAGGCTTAAAACGCAAGGGGAAATGATGAGAAAAGAGTAAGAGGTTATGCATAAATATAAACAAATACTAATTGAATAAAAAATAACAGTGTCTTATTAGGGGAGTATAAAGAAAAGATAAAACTAAAATACAGGACAGTTGTAACATGTAATATTGAGATAGAGTGATCAGAGTCAAAGCCTTCTAAATCCTTAGTATGTTCAAGAGAAGCCTAGAAATAGTGAGTAACTTTAGACTCTATTAAGTATGCATCTTAAACTTTTAATGGTAACTTCTAAAGGAATGGAAATAGAGTGCATTTCCTTCTAAATTGTTAGAAGGAGTATGAAAAAACGTATAAAGGAAATTATAAGTTGCTGGCCATCTGGTCTAGAGCCTGGAAGGGAAAAGGACTGGAAAATTAGAGACAAAGATGTCTGGAGTAGAGGCATATGAACATATGGGAGTATGCGCTAAATGTAAAGACTTTTTTTATATTATACATTAATGCCCAGCAGAAGGCATCCACCATGGAAGAGGCACTTAAACGAATAGACAAAACTCAGCCAGTTATCATTAGCTAGCTTTTGTCATGGACCACCCTGGAAATAGTACAACAGATACATGAACAGAGTGACCAGGGTGGCTAAGATGGAGGTTATATATAGGCCTAAGCATGGACTTCTACCTTCCAAGACTAGTTTAGCAGGTGCTGCCTCTGAATCTCTAACCTGTCAGCAATAGAGACCAATGCTGAGCTCCTGCTATGGCTCTACGCCTCATGGAGACCAGTCAGCCACTTCGTGGAAAGTCGTATACATAAAGTCCCATATGTCTGAGATAGGTCAGTGGTTTGTCCTCACAGGGACATATGTTTATTCCAGGTATGGGTTTGCCTTTCCTGTATGAAGAGCCTCAACCAACAATACCATCCAGGGGCTTAGAAAGGTTCAATCCATGAGTATGGAATCCTATACAATGTAGCATCCAACATCCCACCAAGGTACACACTTTCAAACAAAGGAGGTATAGAAATGGCCTCATGGCCATGGTATCCACGGTTGTTATCATACACTGCACCCTCTAGAAGCAACTGGCTTCAAAGAGCATTGGAATAGCTTTTCAAGGGCACAGCTAAAGCAAAAGTTCAGATGCAATGCTTTGCAGAGAAAGGGTGCCATCCTCCAAGAAGCAGTAAATGTATTAAATTAAAGATCTCTATATGGCATTGTATCCCCAAGAGGAAGACTACATGAGTCCAGGAACCAGGGGGTCAAAGCTGGAGTGGTCCTCTTACCATCACTTCCAACGAGGAGGAACTCACGTCTTCACAATCCTAGGTTCTGCATGGTTAGGGGTCCTGGTCCCTAAAGAGGGTAAACTCTTGTCAGTGAACACTTTTATTAACTTTTAAAAACAGCTATATTGAAGTATAATTGGCATGTTTAAAGTGTACAATTTGATAAGCTTTGATATATCTACAGAATCATGAAACTATCACTCCCATCAATCTAATGAACACATTTACTTCCCTCAACTTTCCTTGTACCTCTTTGCAGTCCCTTTCTCCTGCCCCTCTTAACACTCCCCAGCAAGCAACCAATGATCTGTGTTCTGTAACTATAAATTTTTAATTTTCTAGAATTTTATATAAATGGAATCATATAGTATGAGCTCCTCTTTTTGTTTGACTTTATTCATTTGGCATAATTAGAGATTTATTCATGTTGTTGCATGTATCAATGGTGAATATACCACAGTTTGTTCATTCATTCACCTGCTGATGAGCATTTGTTTCCAGTTTTTGAGAATTATAAATAAAACTGCTATGAATATTTTCATATACAGGTAATTGCAGGGGCATATGCTTTTATTTCTCTTGTGTAAATCATTGTGAGTAGAATGGTTGGATCATGATAGGTGAACATTTAACTTTAAGAGAATGGCAAACTGTTTTCCCAAGTGGCTGTACAATATTACATTCTCATCAGCACTGTACAAAGTTCCAGTTCCTCCACAAAATTGCCAATACTTGGTATGGTGAGTCTTCTGAAGTTTAGCCATTCTAATAGGTATTTAGTGGTATCTCATTGTGGTTTTAATACACATTTCCTTAATGACTAATAATGCTGAGTATTTTTTCATGTGCTTATTTGCTATGTATATATCTTCTTTGGTGAAGCACTTGTTCAAGTCTTCTGCCCGTTTTATTATTAGGTTGTTTGTATTTTTCATTGTTGAGTTTTAAGAGTTCTTTATATATTCTGGATAAAAGTTCCTTGTCAGATATATGATTTGCAAATATTTTCTCCTAGTCTATGACCTGTCTTTTCGATCTCCTAACAGTGTCTTGTGAAGACTTATGGAGAAATTTCTAATTTTGCTGAGTGGAATTTATCATTTTTTGCTTTCATGGATTGTGCTTTTGTTATATCTTATACAGAGGTCAGTAAAATTTTTTTCTCTAAAGGACTAGATAGTAAATATTTTGGGCTTTTTGGACCATATGGTTTCTTTCATGACTATCCAACTCTGCCTTTGTAGTACAAGAGTAGCCATAGACAATACATAATTAATAGGCAAGAATATGATCCAATAAATTTTTATTTATAAAAACATATGGTGAGCTGGATATGGCCTGCAAACTGTTGTTTGCCAGTCCTTAATCTAAGGAATCTTTACATTTAGGTCTATGAACCATTTCAAATAAATTTTTAATGCGTTATTATGTATAGATTGGAGTTTATTTTTGCATACAGATATTCATTTGTTCCAGCACCATTTGTTGAAAAGACTCTCCTTTTCCCGCTGACTGAACTATCCTTGCACCATTGTTGAAAATCATTTTTATACGCCTGTATGAGTCTATTTCTGAACTCTTTATTTTGTTCTGTTGATCTATTTGTGTATCTTCACACCAATACCACACTACTTTGATTACTATAAATTTAAATAAGTCTTGAAAAAAGGTAATGTTAGTCTTCCAACTCTTGTTCTTGTTTACAAAAGTCATTTTGACTACTCTAGGTCCTCTGCATTGTCATATGAATTTGAGAATCAGTTTATAAATTTATACAGGAAAAACCTGCTAGGATTTTGATAAGCATTGAGTTGACTCTGTAAATGAATTTCTGAAGAACTGATATCTTAATAATCTTGAATCCTACCCATGAACTTTGGTCACCAAGAAATGTGCTGCCTAAATCTGCTCCATGGAGCTTAGCTGACCAACAGCCTCAGCTGTGGGTCCTCTGGGCCCACTACCATATTTCTGTAAAGGCCACACTTCCCAGGCTCCTAGCCAAAATTTAAGTATTGTAGGGAAACATGAACAGGGTTTTTCTTGCAGGACATGGGTCTTCTCTAATGGGCAACTTTGGATCAAAGAATACCTACTGACTTGCCCAAAACTTTCTAAGAACAGCACTGCAGTCTGAGATTCTTCTGCGATCTTTTTTCTCTCCTTTCTTTGCCTTCTCCTACAGGGGTCAGACTTGTACCACTGTCTGAAGATGCTCCCTGTCCACAAATCCCTTCCCTTTGTCTTTCATAGGCATTTTCCCTAATAAATCTCTTACATGTCTAATCCTGTTTTGGCATCTGCTTCTCAAAGAATCCAAACTAACACATGTGATGAAGATTTGTGGTTTGCACTGCTGTTTAGTCAGAGCTAGACAGTGCATTAGAGTGTGAGGAGAGATTGAGCAGCAGAATCACTTTAGTAGTAGAAAAGATTGACTTGTCAAACCCTTCAACTCATATTATTTGAATGCAATGGATTGTTGCATAACAAAGTTTCATCTCAGAATAGTGCTTAGCATCCATTTTTTGCTTCTCTTCCTGATAAAATTCATGGTTCCTGAGAAACTCACAAATCCAGCAACTGCACGTTGGCTGAGAAATATTTTGCTTTATTAAACAATTCATATTATTCTTAAAGGTGTATCTATATCTGTCAAGGTATGACATGTGTAAAATATAATACCAATTATTTTCTTTGGTTACTAATGCATGTCAACTAAAAATTTGTGAATAATCTCATTTTATACAAATATTTAATATGGTTTATCTTTTTTAAAAATTAAATAAAATATTTAAACTGTACATAATTTTGATTTAAAAGTATGATATTAATTTTGCTTTTTAATTTTATTGATTTTATTTTATAAGAAAAATAACTTTTAAAAAACAAAAATTAATTTTATTTTAAATGTATTTAAATTTATGTTTTATATAAAATACATTCAAATTTTATAAATTTTGAATATATATTAATTTTAATCCTTCAAATCAGAACATAGATTATGTGAAAATCTTGATTCTAACAACCTTATAATGATCTTTTTGCAATGAAAGCAAGAAAAATAGAGTTAATGGAACAAATATGTACTAACTTATGAATTATGTATTTATTTTATTACTCCTACAAACACCACCAAACTTTAAACAGAAAGTCATATATGTAAAATAATAATTCAGTAGTTTTTGACATTTTACTATTTTTCAGCATATAAAAACCATAGTTATAATGTTTTAATTTTATCAATATAAAGGTATAGCCATCAAGGTAGAAGATAGAATATTATTTTATTTAACATTTTGTTAGCTCTATCTTCAAAATTTCAATAGGTATAAATATGATACACATGCTTCTGTTGGGACACTTGCTCTGGACCCTGCATATTTAGGGATAGGCCTGGTTTTCAGTGTATGTGTGAGTGTGGAAACATAGAATAGAGGTCTTGTCAAGAGCTCCTAAAGCTGGGGCCCTCTCTTGATGGAGGTGAGGGAAAGATGCAAGTTACCAGGAGCAAAGAGAGCTCAAGGACTCCCTCTTTATTCATATCTGTGATGGTTTGGAAGGCCAGGAGAAAGGTGGATCTGAGAGATATGCAGCTTTTTTTAAATTGAGGTATAGTTGATGTACAATATTATACGTTACAGGTGTACAACAGTGATTCACAGTTTTTGAAGGCTGTACTCCATTTATAGTTCTTATAAAATACTGGCTATATTCTCTGTGTTATACAACATATCTTTGGAGCTTCTTTATTTTATAAATAGTAGTTTGTACCTCTTAATCCCCTACTCCTATCTTGCCCCTCCCCCTTCCCTCTCCCCACTAATAACCACTAGTTTGTTCTCTATATCTGTGAGTCTGTTTCTTTTTTGATATATTCATGAGTTTGTTTTGTTTTTTAGATTCCACATATACGTGATTATATGCAGTATTTGTCTTTCTCTGTCTGACTTATTTCACTAAGCATAATACCCTCCAAGTCCATCCATGTAGTTGCAAATGGCAAAGTTTCATTCTTCTTTTGGCTAAATAGTATTCCATTGTGTGTGTGTGTGTGTGTGTGTGTGTGTGTGTGTGTGTGTGTGTGTGTGTGTGTATATACCATATATATATACATATATATACCACATCTTTATCCATTCATCTGTTGATGGATACTTAGGTTGCTTGTATAACTCGGCAATTGTATATAATGCTGCTATGAACATTAGGGTGCATGTATCTTTTCGATTAATGTTTTCAGTTTTTTGTTGTTGTTGTTTTTGAATACATACCCAGTAGTGGAATTGCTTGGGCATATGGTAGTTTTATTTTTAGTTTTTTGAGAAACCCCCATACTGTTTTCCACAGTGGCTGCAACGATTTACATTTCCAACAGTGTAAGAGGGTTTCCTTTTCTCTACATCCTCACCAACATTTGTTATTTGTGTTATTTTTGATGATAGCCAGTTGACAGATGTGAGGTGATATCTCATTGTGGTTTTGATTTGCATTTCTCTGATGATTAATGATGTTGAGCATCTTTTCATATGCCTGTTGGCCATCTGTATGTCTCCTTTGGAAAACTGTCTATTGAGTTCCTCTGCCCATTTTTTAATTTTGTTGATTGGTTTTTTCATGTTGAATTGTATGAGCTGTTTATATATTTTAGATATTAACCTCTTATCCAATATAGGATTTGCAAATATTTTCTCCCATTCAGTGGGTTGTCTTTTCATTTTGTCAATGGTTTCCTTTGCTGTGCAAAAGCTTTTAAGTTTAATTAGGTCCCATTTGCTAATTTTTGCTTTTGTTTCCTTTGCTTTAGGAGACAGATCCAAAAAATATTGATATAATTTATATCAAAGAGTGTTCTGCCTAAGTTTTCTTATAGGAGTGTCACAGTTTCAGGTCTTACATTAAGGTCTTTAATCTATTTTGAGTTCATTTTTGTATAGGGTGTTAGAGAATGTTCTAACTTCATTCTTTTACATGTAGCTGTCCAGTTTGTTTCAGCACTGCTTATTGAAGAGACTGTCTTTTCTCCATTGTATAGTCTTAACTCCTTTGTCATAGATTAATTGACCATAAGTGTGTGGGTTTATTTCTGGGCTTTCTATTCTGTTCCATTGATCTATGTGTCTGTTTTTGTGCCAGTACCATACTGCTTTGATTACTGTAGCTTTGTAATATAGGCTGAAGTCAGAGAGCATGATTCCTCTACTTCTGTCTTTCTTTCTCAAGATTGATGTGGCTATTTGGGTCTTTTGTGTTTCCATACAAATTTTAAAATTATTTGTTCCAGTACTTTGAAAAATGCCCTTAGTATTTTGATAAGGGATTGCATTGAGTCTGTAGATTGCCTTGGGTCGTATGGTCATTTTAACAATATTAATTATTCCATTCCATGAACACAGTATATCTTTCAATATGTTTGTGTTGTCTCCAATTTCTTTCATCAGTGAAATCTGTTGCATTTCTATACACTAACAATGAACTATCAGAAAGAGAAATTAAGGAAACAATCCCATTTACCATCATATCAAAAAGAATAAAATACCTAGGAATAAACTTACCTAAGGAGGTAAAAGACCTGTGCTGAGAAAATTATAAGATATGCAGCTTTAAAAAGACAACAGCCCCAGGCAGTTGTCCAAGTTTTATCTTTTTCTTTTCATGATCAAGAGAGCTTCATCAAAGCTCTTGATTTCACACTGTGAATTTATCTCTGCCCTTCCATGTAGGCAATGCTTAAGGATCCTTTATTACATATAAGTAAAATTTTCAGTGACTTCTGCCTGTACTTAAAACTGGAACTCAGTTATGCCTGTGGTTTCACCACTAAGTATATCTCTATTTCTGTTTCACACAATAGTTTATCATTTTTAACTTCACCATGTCTTTCTAATTTTATTTTATTATTAACATTTTTGTGTGTCTCATGTGGGAAAAAGGGAAGATTAAGATATAAACTCATTGTGCATTTTTTTCCTACTACATTTTTACTAGTAAGGACATACCTTTTTACACATTTATTTGTATTCATACTTCTTCTTTTTTGAATTTTTCATTCATAGCTTTTGCCCATTTTTATTGGGATGCTACTATGTGTGTATTTTTTTAATTGTCACTGATCTGCAAAATTTTCTTTACACATCAAATGCATTGGCCCTACCTCTGCATATATTTGCAAAAATTTTACCTCAGATTGTCTTTTGTCATTAAATTGTGTTTAGATTTCATTTAGATAGACAAATATTTCAACTGTATTTATTTTTAAGTTGCAAATAGTCAAATTACAATATTTCCTTTGTAATCATTATCTCAATTTATATATTATACATTCAATATATTCTGTGGTTCTACTCTGGCCATGTGTCTTTTCTTAATGTTTCCTTGTCAATATTAAGAACCCTTAGTTTGAAATATTTCTGATGTCTGCATTCCCTTTAAATAGTGACAGTAAACTAAAGAACATATCAATTTCTACCAACAGTGTATGTTCAAAGTCTGTATAATATAGCTGCATTATACTGATTCCCTACTTTATGACTAATTGAATCTACATGCACAAAAACATTTTGCACAACAGCTGGAGAATTAAAGTATTAAACTCCCACTGCTGATTGCTAATTATTTTATTTATTTCTTCATGACAGATCTCAAGTTGTCAGAATACAGTGGCAATGTACATTACAAATAGAAATCACGTTACTGTGAATTCAATTTGCACACATCTTTATTGGAGAAAGACACTAATCATAACTTACCAAAGAAAACACTGTAGCCTGAATCATTCCTACTTAATCCTTCTTAATGCAAATAATGTAAAAATGGTCCTGAAGTTTCAAGAGAATGCTCTCCCCATGGGAGAGTTAGCACAAACAGGTTAGCTCGCTTCCATGTGGATTCTTCACTGAAAATAAACCATTCTGCTTAGCTAAATCCAATGGTTCCCCTTTCAGGTTGTTTAATTCTCAGCTGTATTACCATGTCTACTTTTCAAGATTTTATTTCTCTGTCTTTTCCTCAGATTTCCCCTTTTATTTATGGAGTACAATCAAAAAAGCACCGGATTTAGAATCAAAAATCAAGTATTAGAATTGATTTTGGTTTAGTTACATAATTCTTCTGAGCATTAGTATCACTACAAAGCTGTTATGATAATTACAAGATCACATATGTAAAAACACCAATCCTAGCACACAGTGACTAATCACTAAATGACGTTGGATCCAAATCTGAATTTACCTACTGACTTTTGGAAGGCACCATGGATCAGTCCTAAGCTCTCTGTTTGTATTCCTCTACATTCATCTACTTCCTTGTAATACCTCTTGAAAGTCTAACTGGCACACGTCAGATCCCTTCCTTGATTGCCCCCAGAAGAGTGGCCCACCTTGACTAGGGGCACAATTTATTACAAAATCAACCTGTATTTGTTGATATTTTGCTTTTAAAATGTTTCCAATTGTGTATGTTTGATTGCACCAAGTAGATGATCAACTTTTTGAGGTCAGAAGCCATGTCTTCAGCTTTTGCAGGAGCTGCTGTGAGCATGATACAATGAGTGAGGCACTCCATAGAAACAAATGCTGCAGCACTTTGCCTACTTGCAGATTTGATTTAACTAATATGACAGCCTCATCAATCAAAGACAACACAATTATTCTGCTTTTTCGCTAGCTTAATTGCTATAAAGTATACTTTTCATGCTATGACTATGCAAAGGAAAGGCTATGTAGACAATAAAGAAGAAGGATAGGAGTAGGAAGTGAAGCAGCCTAATGAGGAATGAGAAAGGAATCAAAAAATCTGCGGAAGGAGAATGATGTGTAGGGAAGTCTTATTCTTACACTTTTAATAAATAAGTGACAACACTCCATTCTCATTTACTAGTCTATCAGCATTTTTCTCCATGGAAATTCATATTTGACCTCTTTGTACCATACAGGCAACCTTTCACCCTGTTGCTTCACTGTCTATTGCTTTAAGGGAGTGAGTAACAATAAGAAAAAAGGGACTGAAGGGGAATGAGGTGTAAGGAATATGCAGTCTGGGGGAAAGGACTCCAGGTAAAGAGAGAAGACTGGAAAGTATAAGGGAATATGAGGCAACTGGGGCATTTGAAAAAGTTAAGGGTAGAGGGATTTTACTGATCTCTTACACTGCATTAAATTAACTGTTGATCTGAAATTAAGATGGCAGAGTAAGAGGATGTGGAGCTCACCTTCCCCCATGAACACATCCAAAATACATCTACATGTGGAACAATTCTCACTGAAAACTAACTGGAAACTGGCAGAAGGACTGCTGTACAAACGAGGCTATAGGAATGACACATGTAATTTGGTAAGAAGGGAAGAAGAGTGACAGGGTTGGGACCTGTGCCCCAGGAGAGGACTCAGAGGAAAAGGGAGAATTCATGGGAAAAGATCCACCCTGGGAAGTGAGCAGTGAAAGCTGGGCACCCCAGTCCTGGGATTCTATGCGTAGGAGACAAGCTCCCTTGACTGGCTGGAGAACCATTGGAACAGATAGAAAGGCTGGACTCCACCCATGAGGAATGTGCAGGTGAGGAGAGAGGTCTGCCCTAGTGGCTGCCCGGTTTCCTGTGACCACCTCACTGGAATATTACTCAGCCGTACAAAGAATAAAATTCTGCCAAATACAGCAACATGAATGGACCTAGAGAACATTATGCTCAGTGAAATAAGTCAGACAGAGGAAGATAAATATTGTATGATATCATTTATATGTGGAATCTAAAAAACAAAAAGCAAATGAATGCATATAGCAAAAGAGAAACAGACTCACAGATACAGAAAACAAACTAGTGGTTACCAAAGGGGAGAGCGAGAGGGAAGGGAAACATTATGGGTATGGGATTAACAGACACAAGCTAGTATGTATAATTAAAATAGATAAGCAACAAGGATATATGGTATAGCACAGGGAATTATAGCCATTATCTTATAATAATTTATAACAGAGTATAATCTACAAAAATACTGAATCACTATGCTGTACACATGAAACTAATATAATATTTTAATCAACTATACTTGAATTTTAAAAAGAAGTTAATTGTTTTTCAAAGCTGCCCTCAGTGGTTGATGGGAGCCTACACCCAGGGTTTGATCACACTCTCTTGTACGGGGACAGATAAGACCATAGGAGAACTTTCAGCATACAGATGAGGAGGCTGAGAAATTTCTTCTGCAACATACTATTGCCATCTTCTCAACCTGCTGATTTCTCTCCTACCCTTTTCCCTTCCAATTCTCTCCTTAACTCTGCAGTTTTTTCTACCACCCTGTTGACCTGTTTGTGAAAACACTCTTAAAACTGTTGCTAATAAAATTTAACTGAGTACATTTTAAAGATCTTCTTGGATTTATTCAGTGATTCATGAATTGAGCGTCATCCAATCTAGCAAAAAGAAAGGAGCTCCAAGGAGCTGTACAAAATGAAAGACTTTTATAGGCTGATGGGAGCAAAAACAAGTAGTAGTTGCCAAAAATGTGGGTTGGTTATTGTAAGGTTACGTTCCTTTAGTTGATGGTAGGGGTCTATCAGGCAGATGACCTAACTAGTGCTGATCAGGAGATTCCTGATTTACTGGTTTGAGGTTCCATTTCTGGGAGAGTCAAAACTGTAATTAAGTTAAATCTAGGTTTGGTGACATGGGGCTTAGTATAAGGGACTCCATTTCAGACCTGCAAGGCAAATGCATTGTATTCTGCCTCTTGCCCCTGGCCAAGTTTGATCACTTGGAGTGAGCTGTATTGTGCATGAGCTCTCTGAACTCTTATTCAACATCCATCTACTCAAATCTCACATAGTTTGTCCAGGATAAGTGAGGGTAGAGGTGGGAATCTATCACCATGATTATAAAAGTCAAATCTAATCAGAGAAAAGAGATTGGCTTATCCTGAAATGTTCAACATGCACTGTGTAAAGTACATATAAAATGGTCAGAGAAAGAAATATAGAAGAGAAGCATACTATAAAGAGCTTATGTAAATATTCACCTCCCCAAAAAAGATTTCCATAGCCTACTGAATATAGGACTATTTCAAGGAATATTGTTCTCAAAGCTAGTACCACAGTTCTGAATTATAGTTAGATTTTTTTCCTTTGCCTCCCAAGAAGCAACTTCATTAGCTGAAAGCAAAAAGTATAGCATCTAACTCTAACTTGAAAAGATACATGCACCCCAGTGTTCATTGCAGCACTGTTTACAATAGCCAAGACATGGACAACCTAAGTGTCCATCAACAAATCAATGGATAAAGGAAATATGGTATATATATACAATGGAATATTACTCAACCATAAAAAAGAAATGAAATAATGCCACTTGCAGCAACATGGATGGACCTAGAGATTATCATACTAAGTGAAGTAAGCCAGATTAACAGATACACACTGCTATATATAAAATAGATAAACAAGGACCTACTGTATAGCACAGGAAATTATATTCAATATATTGTAATAACCTATAATGGAAAAGAATCTGAAAAAGTGTTCTGTATCACTTTGCTGTACACCTGAAACTAACACAACATTGTAAATCAACTATACTTCAATAAAAAATTGCATCTAAGGCATAACTCAATGTATACATCAAAGAAATAGTAATTGACTTCAGGAAGTACTCTGTTCCTTACTCAGAAATGTGAGGCCACACCAATCAGTCAGATTTCACAGATGAGCTATAAGTGATCCAATAAATGGAAATAATACTATAAGATAAGAACATTTAATCTGATCTGACCTGGACAGAGAATAATTATTATTATGATATAGTTTATTAAAATACTGCAAAGGGAGCAAAGTGAAAGGAAATCCATTCTGTCATGCTTAATTTATGTAAAACACCAAATCAAATGAGCCTAAATAATTGAGGCTACTTAACAGTTGCAAAGACTTCTAAGAGTAGAGAACGCAAGGAAACTCTGAATGGAAAAATAGAAACCTGGGTAAAAATGCTAGTAAGTAAAAGAGTTAATGACAGTTGACAGTTGTTGAGTGCTTACCCTGTTTCAGGCACCTTTTGAAGCACTATACATATAACATCTGCTCTCATCACCAAAACAATCTTATGTGGTAGATAATCCTGTAGCTTTATTCTACAGATGGGGAAATTAAAGCACAGAAAGAGACTAAGGAACTTGTTCAAGGTCATGCAGTAAGTGATAAAGTCAAACACTCACAGCCTGGCTCCAGAGGCCAAGTAGTTAACTGCCGAACTGTTAAGAAATAAGAGAGCTTAGTAGAAAGGAGACCAGAGTTAAAGTGGAAGGTAATGAGTACTTGAAATGATGATAGATGCAGTACGAATTTAAAAGATTTATAGCAGATTTTGCAGAAGAAGAGTCAGTAGAAGTTGATAACTGACTATATATGAAGGATGAGAAAGTTGATTGAGTTGACTGAGTTTTCAAGCCTGAGTAATTTGGTGGTAGATATTTACTAACTAGGAAAAAGGACCTGTGGGTGGTTTATGAGAAATGAGGAGTTCAGTTTTAGATGTATAAAATTGAGATACCCTCAGGATATATCGTGTATAAATAAATGCCCAGAAGGCAAATGAAAATATAGGCCTGAATCCTTCAAAAATGGCTATTGACACAATTTGGGGAATATATATTTATGTAGAAAATTGGTCTGGGGATTAATCTTTGAAAGGAACTTTAAGGAGTAGATAGAAGAATATGTTTAAGGGAAGGAAATTTTATCCATGTTTATCAGAAAGGTATAAGGAGAATCAGGAGAGCTCACTGTTTAAGAAACCAAGGAAAAGAAAATTTTCCAGCAGAAAAAGATATTCAAAAGTGTATAATGCTGCAAAGGAATTGAGCAAGATGAGAACTGAGAAGATGTCATTGAATTGTCAGAACAGTTTTTAAAGAGTAGTTTCATTATAGTGGTGAGGGCAGAAGACATATTACAAGTCACTGAGAATAAAGAAATATTAGTGGAGATAAGATATGATTACACAACTCTTTTAAGACATTTATTCAGGAAGAAAATATAAATGATAAAGCACAGTTTTAGAAAGAAAACTGGGTCAAAATAAGGACTCCTTTAAGTCACTGACTCTTTAGGCACAGGTATAGACAGAGATAAAGGAATTAGAGGAGAGATGTATTCAAAATAAAAGATGGAAGAAATCATTTATTTCCTTTCCTAAGAAGAGATGAGGATAGGACTAAGATCACAAGAATATAAAGGCAGATGATGATGACATTAAGGTCAATGTTTTCCAAATGCCAGTTCATGAACTGATTCCACAAAGCATCAGAAACATCCAGGAATTTTTTAAAAGATTGATTCTTGTGCTTATGCTCCCCACAGATTCTAATTCAGTAGGCCTTAGTTGTGCCTAAAAACCTGTATATTTAAATAGCTGCTCAAGCAACATTTGAATAGCTGTAGAGCAGTGGTCCTCACTTCTATCAGACCACTGCCACCTCGTCTTAACAAATACTTTGCAATACCCTCTTTCTGAAAATCATAAATAATAGAACTCATCTACATACGAAATATCAATGTAATAGTTTAAAACATAAAGGAGAAATACCAAGAAAGGGTTTCATAATATGGTAATACAGAAATATAATGTATTACATATTTCAATATGTAAATGTTTGGGCATGAATATACTGGAACACATAATGGAGTAGTCAGATGCTTGTACCTACTTAAAATGAAAAAGTTTTGATTTAAGATAAATAAGACAACACTGAACTGAATATTTTCACAACTTTTTATTTATATTTGACATTTCAAAATAAGGGCTATAATTTGCAGCAACATGGATGGACTTGGAGGGCATTATGTTAAGTGAAATAAGTCAGACAGAGAAAGACAAATACTGTATGATACCACTTATACGTGGAGTCTAAAAAAAAATTCAACAAACTAGTGAATACAACATAAAAGAAGCAGACTCAGAGATATAGAGAACAAACTAGTGATTACCAGTGGGGAGACGGAGGGGAGAAGCAATATAGGGGTGGGAGAGTAGAATTTACAAGCTATTGGGCGTAAGATAGGCTACAAGGACATATTGTACAATATGTGGAATATAGCCAATATTTTATAACTGTAAATTCAGTGTAACCTTTAAAAATTTTATAAAAAATTAAAATTAAAAAAACCAGGGCTATAGAAATATATCCATAGAATTACCATGAATGTAACATAATTGCTATAAATGTGTAAACTACAAACACGGATTAATACAGGGGTATTCTATTGACAACTCAAATACCACAAGTGGGCATTGGCACAGATGACATGATTTTTGGAAATAGTAAACCACTTTATATGAAATACTAAGCAAAATAAAGTAACACCTTCCCTTGATTTACACAGTAGTTGCATTTCTGGAAAAGTCAGCTGATATTAAAATTTTACAAGGGGGGAACTTTCAAGATGGTGGAGGAGTAAGACGTGGAGATCACCTTCCTCCCCACAAATACATCAAAAAATACATCTACATGTGAAAGAACTCCTACAGAACACCTTCTGAACACTAGCAGAAGACCTCAAACTTCCCAAAAGGCAAGAAAATCCCCACATACCTGGGTAGGGCAAAAGAAAAAAGAAAAAACAAGACAAAAGAATAGGGGCGGGACATGCACTCCTGGGAGGGAGCTGTGAAGGAGGAAAAGTTTCCAAACACTAGGAAGCCCCTTTACAGGTGGAAACAGGGGGTGGGTGGGTGGGAAGCTTCGGAGCCAAGGAGGAAGGCACAGAAACAGGGGTGCAGAGGGCAAAGCATAGAGATTCTCCCACAGGGGATAGGTGCTGACCAGCACTCACCAGCCTGAGAGACTTCTCTGCTCACCTGCTGGGGCAGGTGGGGGCTGGGAGCTGAGGTACGGGCTTCGGAGGTCAGATCCCAGGGAGAGGACTGGGGTTGGCTGCGTGAACACAGCCTGAGGGGGCTAGTGCGCCACAGTTAGCTGGAAGGGAGTCTGGAAAAAAGTCTGGACCTGCTGAAAAGGCAAGAGACCATTGATTCGGGGTGCACGAAGAGAGGGGATTCCTTCCCCATCTGCCCGCAGAAGGCAGAGCACCACCTAAACGAGCTCCAGAGACGGGCACGAGCCACGGCTATCAGCTCGGGCCACAGAGATAGGCATGAAACACTAACGCTGCTGCTGCAGCCACCAAGAATGCTGTGTGCAAGCATAGGTCACTATCCACACCTGCCCTCCTGGGAGCCTGTGCAGCCCACGACTGCCAGGGTCCCGTGATCCAGGGGCAACTTCCCCAGGAGAACACACGGTGCGCCTCAGGCTATGGGAAAGTCATGCCGGCCTCTACCACCGCAGGCTCGCCCTGTATTCCAATTATGACTACCGTACCCCTCCCTCCCCCCAGGCTGAGTGAGCAAGAGCACCCTAATCAGCCACTGTTTTAACCCCTTCCTGTCTGGGCAGGAATCAAACCCCTGAGGGCATCTACACCCAGAAGTGGATTAAATCCCCACAATCAATTTGTTGTACCCTGCATCTGTGGAATACCTGAATAGACAACAAATCACCTCAAAATTGAGGTGGTGGATTTTGGAAGCAACTATAGACTTAGGGTTTGCTGTCTCAGACTGACTTTTTTCTGATTTTTATGTTTATATGAGTTTAATATTTAGCGCTTGTTATCATTGGTGGATTTGTTTATTGGTTTGGCTGCCCTCTTCTTTTTATTATTTTTTTTTATTTTAATAATTTTTATTTATTATATTTAAAATTTATTTTTCTTTCTTCTTTCTCCCTTTTCTTCTGAGCCGTATGGCTGACAGGTTCTTGGTGTTCTGGCCTGGTGTCAGGCCTGAGCCTCTGAGGTGGGCGAGCCGAGTTCAGGACATTGGACCACCAGAGACCTCTCAGCCCCACATAATATCAATCAGCAAGAGCTCCCCAGAGATCTCCATCTCAATGCTAAGACCCAGCTCTACCCAACGGCCAGCAAGCTCCAGTGCTGGACGCCCCATACCAAACAACTAGCAAGACAGGAACACAACCACACCCATTAGCAGAGAGGCTGCCTAAAGTCATACTAAGTTCACAGACACCCCAAAACACACCAACAGACGTGGTCCTGCCCACCAGAAAGAGAAGATCCAGACCCACACACCAGAACACAGGCACCAGTCCCCTCCACCAGGAAGCCTACACAAGCCACTGAACCAACCTCACCCACTGGGGGTAGACACCAAAAACAACGGGAACTGCAAACATGCAGCCTAAAAAAAAGAGACCCCAAACACAGTAAGTTAAACAAAATGAGAAGGCACAGATATATGCAGCAGATGAAGGAGCAAGGTAAAAACTCACCAGACCAAACAAATGAAGAGAAAATAGGCAGTCTACCTGAAAAAGAATTCAGAGTAATGATAGTAAAGATTATCCAAAATCTTGGAAATAGAATGGAGAAAAAACAAGAAACGTTTTTCAAGAAACTAGAAGAACTAAAGAGCAAACAAACAATGATAAACAACACAACAGATGAAATTAAAAATTCTCTAGAAGGAATCAAAGGCAGAATAACTGAGCCAGAAGAACGGATAAGTCATCTGGAAGATAAAATAGTGGAAATAACTACTGCAGAGAAGAATAAAGAAAAAAGAACAAAAAGAATTGAGGACAGTCTCAGAGATTTCTGGGACAATATTAAACGGAGCAACATGCAAATTGTAGGTGTCCCAGAAGAAGAGAAAAAGAAAGATCTGAGAAAATATTTGAAGAGATTACAGTCAAAAACTTCCCTAACATGGGAAAGGAAATAGTCAATCAAGTCCAAGAAATGCAGAAAATCCCACGCAGGATAAATCCAAGGAGAAACATGCCGAGACACATATTAATCAAACTATCAAAAATTAAATACAAAGAAAAGATATTAAAAGCAGCAAGGGAAAAGCACCAAATAACATACAAGGGAATCCCCATAAGGTTAACAGCTGATCTTTCAGCAGAAACTCTGCAAGCCAGAAGGGAGTGGCAGGACATATTTAAAGTGATGAAAGGGAAAAAATTACAACAAAGATAACTCTAATAAGCAAGGATCTCATTCAGACTTGACAGAGAAATTAAAACATTTACAGACAAGTGAAAGTTAAGAGAATTCAGCACCACCAAACCAGCTTTACAACAAATGCTAAAGGAACTTCTCTAGGCAGGAAACACAAGAGAAGGAAAAGACCTACAAAAACAAACCCAAAGCAATTAAGAAAATGGTAATAGGAACATACATATTAATAATTACCTTAAAGATAAATGGATTAAATGCTCCAACCAAAATACATAGACTGGCTGAATGGATACAAAAACAAGACCCATATATATGCTGTCTACAAGAGACCCACTTCGGACCTAGGGACACATACAGACTGAAAGGGAGGGGATGGAAAAAGATATACCATGCAAATGGAAATCAAAAGAAAGCTGGAGTAGCAATTCTCATATCAGACAAAATAGACTTTAAAATAAAGACTATTACAAGAGACAAAGAAGGACACTACATAATGATCAAGGGATCAATCCAAGAAGAAGATATAACAATTGTAAATAGGAGTCCTTCAATACATAAGGCAAATACTAACGGCCATATAAGGGGAAATTTACAGTAACACAATCATAGTAGGGGACTTTAACACCCCACTTTCACCAATGGACAGATCATCCAAAATGAAAATAAATAAGGAAACATAAGCTTTAAATGATACATTAAACAAGATGGACTTAATTGATATTTATAGGACATTCCATATAAAAACAACAGAATACACTTTCTTCTCAAGTGCTCATGGAACATTCTCCAGGATAGATCATACCTTGGGTCACAAATCACATCTTGGTAAATTTAAGAAAACTGAAATCGTATCAAGTATCTTTCCCCACCACAATGCTATGAGACTAGATATCCATTACAGGAAAAAATCTGTAAAAAATACAAACACATGGAGGCTAAACATTACACTACTAAACAACCAAGAGATTGCTGAAGAAATCAAAGAGGAAATCAAAAAATACCTAGAAACAAATGACAATGAAAACACAACAACCCAAAACCTATGGGATGCAGCAAAACAGTTCTAAGAGGGAAGTTTATAGAAATACAATCCTACCTCAAGAAACAAGAAACATCTCAAATAAACAACCGAAACTTACACCTAAAGCAATTAGAGAAAGAAGAACAAAAAAACCCCAAAGTGAGTAGAAGAAAAGAAATCATAAAGATCAGAACACAGGGAGATCAGCTCAGTGCTTTGTTTCCACCTAGAAGGGTGGGAGAGGGAGTGTGGGAGGGAGATGCAAGAGGGAGGAGATATGGGTATATATGCACACATATAGCTGATTCACTTTGTTATACAGCAGAAACTAACTCACCATTGTAAAGCAATTATACTCCAATAAAGCTGTTGAAAAAAAGTAAATGAAAAAGAAATGAAGCAAACAATAGCAAAGATCAATAAAACTAAGAGCTGGTTCTTTGAGAAGATAAACAAAATTGAGAAACCATTAGTGAGACTCATAAAGAAAAAAAGGGAGAAGACTCAAATCAACAGAATTAGAAATGAAAAAGAAGTAACCACTGACACTGCAGAAATACAAACGATCATGAGAGATTACTACAAGCAACTCTATGCCAATAAAATGGACAACCTGGAAGAAATGGACAGATTCTTAGAAATGCACAACCTGCCGAGACTGAACCAGGAAGAAACAGAAAATATAAACAAACCAATCACAAGCACTGAAATTGAAACTGTGATTTAAAATCTTCCAACAACCAAAAGCCCAGGACCAGATGGCTTCACAGGTGAATTCTACCAAACATTTAGAGAAGAGCTAACACCTATCCTTCTCAATCTCTTCCAAAATATAGCAGAGGGAGGAACACTCCCAAACTCATTCTACGAGGCCACCATCACCCTGATAGCAAAACCAGACAATAATGTCACAAAAAAAGAAAACTACAGGCCAATAACAATGAACATTGATGCAAAAATCCTCAACAAAATACTAGCAAACAGAATCCAGCAGCACATTAAAAGGATCATACACCATGATCAAGTGCGGTTTATCCCAGGAATGCAAGGATTCTTCAATATACACAAATCAATCAATGTGATATAACATATTAACAAATTGAAGGATAAAAACCATATGATCAGCTCAATAGATGCAGAAACAGCTTTTGACAAAATTCAACACCAACTTATGATTAAAAACTCTCCAGAAAGTAAGCATAGAGGGAAACTACCTCAACATAATAAAGACCATATATGACAAACCTACAGCCAACATCATTCTCAATGGTGAAAAACTGAAACCATTTCCTCTAAGATCAGAAACAAGACAAGGTTGCCCACTCTCACCACTATTATTCAACAGTTTTGGAAGTCTTATTCACAGTAACCAGAGAAGAAAAGAAATAAAAGGAATACATATTGGAAAAGAAGAAGTAAAACTGTCACTGTTTGCAGAGGACATGATACTATACATAGAGAATCCTAAAGATGCTACCAGAAAACTACTAGAGCTAATGAATGAATTTGATAAAGTAGCAGGATACAAAATTAATGCCATAGGTATTTTTATAGATACAGTTTTTCAAATTGAGGTAGATAAAGAAGATGTGGCACATATATACAATGGAATATTACTCAGCCATAAAAAGAAACGAAACTGAGTTATTTGTAGTGAGGTGGATGGACTTAAGAGTCTGTCATACAGAGTGAAGTAAGTCAGAAGGAGAAAAACAAATACCGCATGCTAACACATATATATGGAATCTAAAAAAAAAATGGTTCTGATGAACCTATGGACAAGACAGGAATAAAGACACAGATGTAAAGAATGGACTTGAGGACACAGGGAGTGGGAAGGGTAAGCTGGGACGAAGTGAGAGAGTGGCATTGACATATATACACTACCAAATCTAAAATAGATAGCTTGTGGGAAGCAGCTGCATAGCACAGGGAGATCAGCTCGGTGCTTTGTGACCACCTAGAGGGGTGGGATAGGGAGGGTGGGAGGGAGATGCAAGAGGGAGGGGTTATGGGGATATATGATATATGTATACATATAGCTGATTCACTTTGTTATACAGCAGAAACTAACACAACATTGTAAAGCAATAATACTCCAATAAAGATGTTAAAAAATTTTTTAAATAAAATTATACAAAAGTAATTTGCATTTATATAAAAAATGGAATTATATTCTAGGCCCAGATAATTTTAGTTTTTGCCTAAATGAATTTCTGAGGGAGGCATTTGAAAGCCATATGGGGAGCCACAAAACACCCTGAATAGCCAAAGCAATCTTGACAAAAAAGAACAATGCTGGAATTATCACACTTCCCTGACTTCAGACTATACTACAAAGCTACAGTAATCAAAGCAGTATGGTACTGCCACAAAAACAGACACATAGACCAATGGGACAGAATAAAGAGCCCAGAAATAACCCCACACACATATGGTCAATTAATCTAGGACAAATGGGGCAAGAATATACAGTGAGGAAAAGACAGTCTCTTCAATAAGTGGTGCTGGAAAATCTGGACAGTTACACATAAAAGAATGAAATTAGAACATTTTCTCAGACCATATACAAAAATAGACTCAAAATGGATTAAAGACTTAATGTTAGACCTGAAGCCATAAAGCTTCTAGAAGAAAACATAGGCAGAACGCTCTGACATAAGTTGTAGCAATATTTTTTGGATCTGTCTCCTAAGGCAAAGGAAACAAAAGCAATAATAAACAAAAGAGACCTAATTAAACTTAAAAGTTTTTGCACAGCAAAGGAAACCATCAACAAAACGAAAATACAATGTACTGAGTGGGAGAAAATATTTACAAATGATATAACCAATAAGGGGTTAATATCCAAAATATATAAACAGCTCATACAACTCAACATTAAAAAAAATGAACAACTCAATTAAAAAATGGGCAGAAGACCTGTTTCCAAAGAAGATATACAGATGACCAACAGGCACATGAAAAGATATCAACATCACGAATCATCAGAGTAATGCAAAGTAAAACCACAATATCACCTCACACCTGTCAGAATGGCTATCGTCAAAAAGAACACAAACAGCAAATGCTGATGAGGATGTGGAGAAAAGGGAACCCTTGTACACCATTGGTGAAAGTGTAAATTCGTGCAGCCACTGTGGAAAACATTATGGGAGTTTCTCAAAAAACTAAAAATAGAACTATCATATGGTAATATGATCTAGCAATTCCATTCCTGGATATATATCTGAAGAAAATGAAAACACTAATTCAAAAAGATGAATTATTACTCAGCCATAAAAAATGAAATTTTGCCATTTGCAACATCATGGATGGACCTAGAGGGTATTATGCTTAGTGAGATAGAGAAAGACAACCTATGTTATCACTTATATGTGGAATCTATAAAACAAATGAATGAATATAACAAAACAGAAACAGAGTGACAGATATAGAGAACAAACTAGTGATTACCAGTGGGGAGAAGGAAGGAGGAGGGGCAAGATAGGGGTAGGGGATTAAAAGGTACAAACTACGATGTATAAAGTCAATAAGCTACAAGGATATATTGTACAGAACAGGGAATAAAGTAGAGTATAATCTATAAAAATATTAAATCACTATGTTGTGCACCTGAAACTATCATAATATTGTAAATCAACTCTACTTCAATTTTCTTTAATGTCAAAATTAAAAAAAAATAAAGCCATATGGAATACAGGGAAAATCTTCACCCCATGGGCTTGTCCCATGTGTTACAGGGCATCTAGTATCCCTGGCCCCCACCCATTAAATGTCAGTACTACCTCCATGCATTGTGACAACCAAAAGAAAATTCCACTCCCTCCATTTCTAAAACATCCCCTAGGAATCGTACTGCCCACTTGGATAACCACTGCTCCAAAAGAAGATAATCAGGGCTACAAGGTTAAGTTCCTTCGGGTACATAAGAAATCATAGAAATGTGGGAAATGTACGGACGCTAAGCAATAGGTTTTGTGGAGCTTGTGATGAGCTAGAGAATACAGACCTCACCTTGAGGTTTTACAGTAAAAGTATTTTAACCTTAAGGTATTTACATTTAAAAAAATGTTTCCACATTGTATCAGCAAATGTACTTACTTTTCTAATGAACAAATGAATGAATTTAACTTGTAATACAAGGATAGCCTTTATGTAGGCTTGTGTCATACTTGCATTTTTACAAAAAGCAATCCTTAAACATAGGAATTTTATCCTTGAAGGAAAGTTTCAAAGCATCAGCCAGAAATGGGCTTTTCAAAATGAGAGTTTGATATTTAGGAAATTGTGACCAGCAATGCTATAATCAAGCTAATTAAAATAGACTAGAATAGAACAGATCAGACTACATAAGGGTATTATTCTGTCAAATGTTTATTTCAGATGTGCATGAGTGTGTGTGTGTGTGTGCTGCACATGATATAAACTGTATTTTACCAGGGGCCTTAGTAAAAACAAGCTTCAAAAACACTGGAGTAGATGATTAGGTAAGGATTTGGAGTACAGGAGGTTCTTCCCCAATAATACTGTAGCCACTCAAGATAGTAGTCTTCTTTTGTATATTTGTTAGGAGTAGACTTTGGAGTCAAAGAGAACAGGTTTTGAGTTCCAGCTGTACCATTCAGGCATGTGATTATTGGCAAGTTGCTTAAACTCTCTTAGCCACAGTTACCTTATCAATAAATTGAAGATGGTAATGCATCATAAGATTTGTATAATAATTAAATGGGATAATGTATAGAAATGCTTAGTATATTGTTTGACACATAGTAAGAAATAAATGTCAGGTGCTATTATTACTTTAATAATCGCCAACATATAAGGTTTGCCTGGTAGACGAGTAAAATATGAGATATAAATGTGTTCAAATATGTGTCAAATGCTTTCTTCCTTTTCCAGAGAAAGTCTTTGAAATGTGTGAAGCCATCATTTGTATTAATCATTTATTGCTATGTAACAAATTACTCTAAAATTTAGCAGCTTAAAACAACAAACATTTATTATCTCACACAGTTTTTGAGAATCAGGAACCTGGGATCTGTGTAGCTGGGTGGTTCTGACTCAGGGTTTCCCGTAAAGTGGCAGTTAAGCTATGACTAGGAATACAAGCTCTAAATGGGTTAACGTATCCACTTAACAATCACATTTATGTAACTGTGGGCAGGAAACATCAGTTCCTTGCCATGTGGGCTTCTACACAGGCCTGCTCATGACATGGCTTTCCCCAGAGCACGTGATCCGAGATAGAGAGAGACAGACAGAGAGAACACCAAAAATAGAAGCCACAGTTTTGTATAACTTAATCCCCGAAGTGACTTAACATCACATCTGCCATAAGCTGTTGGTCACAAAGTCTAACCGTTGTGCAGTATGAGAGGAGACTACACAAGTGTGTGAATAGCAGGAAGCAGGGATCATTGTTGGGGGCCATTTTTAAGCTGGCTATCACAATATTTATTAAATGTTCACCCTCTTCAGGTAAATTTTAATGTAAATATGATATTTTTCCAAGCATAAGTAATTATCGCTCACTGAATTAGCATTAATACAAATTTGAGGAGTCATCGATTTTGTTAATGATGCATCACACCAGCTTACTTAATGAATCACATTTAGCTATCAGAAAAATTTTGCATAATCTTAGAGTGTTATCTTTCAAAAAATTAAACTTCAGTAAAATATTTTAAATATAGCTCTATGTTTTCCACTACATAATATTTGACTCTTTCTATAGAAAACTTACTTCCTCTAGCTATACTTTATTATAGTCTAAGAATGAATGTTTGATGGCAGGCTTCTCTTTCTAGGAATACAATCAGACAGTTATATAGGGTTAAGCCTTCAAAAGTAAAAATCAATTAGGATTTTTTATTAGCATAAATGTTTTCATAGATGATGAAAGTGAAATGTGAAACGTCAATATTCTTAATGCCAAGTTTTTGATGAACTACCACAATATATTAAAATAATTGCAAAGGATGATTTTAATCATAATATAAAAATGAAGTTCCTTACTCAGATAATGATAATGAGAATAACTAAAATCAAGTGAGAAGATCAATACTCTTTCCTTATAAAACAAACAAAAAACTCTCACTTATTTCCAAGATGTCATCTAATTTAAGAAAATGCTGGTACTTATTTTTTAAGTTTGACTTTTATTTTAATGTAAAGTTTATTTTGTCTTCAGTATTAACCATTGCATATTTCAAATTTGTTCCTGAGTTCATCCACATTTTTAAAGTAATAGATCAGTTGTGACCTTTGGTAAAATAATGTAATCGACTCTCCCCTCCCCATCTGATCTCTCTTCTTCCCTTCCCCCATGCTTGTTCTCTTACTTTGTGCTCTAATTTCCACACTTGTCCCATTAAAATATTTTCTGATGCTCATTCACACTGAGACATAAATGACTGAAAAGAATTTAAAAGTGATACACACACATATATTCCCAGGGGATAGTATATTCATTGATATAACACATGTAAACTGCCTATCACAATTCCTGACATAAAGTAGGTGATTAATAATTGCAGATTTTCCTTTTTTGCAGCTTTGCTTTACCTTTCTTGTAAGTCAAGTCTGCCTAATAATATTAACTCATACTTTTAAAGAATGTTAACCCTTGCCAGCCCTCCTGATTAGCATATTTATATATGCATTACCTTATTTAATTATCACAACAACCATACCAACTGGGTCTTATTATCATTATCCCCATTTTACAGATGAGGAAACTGAAACTCAGAGCTTGCCACAGCTAGTAACTGGTAAAGCCAGAATCAAGATGAGGTCTTTTAGATTCCTGGATCCATTTTCTAATCCTCTAAGTTTTATCCAGCTATTCACAGGAAACCTGCCCTGCACTTCTCAAGAGCTTTGCTTATTCTTTGGGGTTTATTCCTTCCCCACCTCCTATCAGTGTACACATTCAACACAACACCACTCAACAGCCAGTGTAACTGCAGGTATAAAACAAAACAATGTATATTGTACACAAAACTTTTTCAACCCTTTTCTTTTCCATTGCAAATCACCCAATAGATCAAGTTCACAAATGGCTACACTCCCATTGACACTGTGATTCAGGACCTGTTATTTCACCTCTTTCTTTCTTACATCAGAAAGTGTTCAGAAATACAAGTATGACAGGGTCTGCTAGTTGTCCAATAAAATCAGTTATCCTATTTTTCCAGAGGAATAGGAAGAAGAAGAACAGCTAAACATTACATTTCCAAAACTGTCTTGCAGTTATCTGGGGCCATATGGCTAATTCTGGTCAATAGGATGTGAATTAATGTAATATGTGTAACTTTTGTGTGATCTCAAATAGATTAAACAGCAACATCAACAACCTTCAACTTTCACTTTCCCTTCAAGTTGAACATGAAATGCCTGAGACTCAGTCTTGATCATGCTTATCAGGACAATTATTTTGGGTAAAGGCAGGCAAACTTTTACTGTAAAGGGTCAAACAGTAAATATTTTAGGTCTTGTGGGCCACATAGGGTCTTTGTTGCAACTACTCCACTCTGCCAATTGTAGCACAAAAGGAACAGTAGATGATACATACACAAATGAGCACAACCAGATGGCTGGCAGGCCAGATTTGACCCACTGGCTATAGTTTGCTGATCCCTGCTCTAGGGGATGGTAGAGCAACAAGATGAAAGGAACCTCAAAGTCCCTGAATGTCCACCAGGCAGTCTGGACCACTGGTATCTGGATTTGTTGTTATATGAGAATTTTCTTTTTTCTGTAAGCCACTGAATTGGGGCAGTCCCTTTACTACAGCAGCTTTAAATTTACCCTAATATGGTGAGTGATAAAGAGGGATTGATTACCTAAAGTTTGAATCTGTAATGAAAAAAATTAAGTAAAATTATTCAATGTGCCAGTATTTTATTAGTAGTTAAATAAACCACCCAACAAATAAATACTTGGCACATACTTTCCAAATGGAGTGCCACAAATTAGGGAATCAAAATGCTAAAGGGGAAAGCAGCTGCTAGATGTGATCGGCTTTACCACAGTTTCCAGAAACGCAAATTATCAGAAAATTGGGGATCATCTATATTTACATTTTTAAAAGGATTCAAAGTTTTCAGCTCTACTACTGAATTTCAGTTATCAAACAATGGGAGGGTAAGAGAAGTATTTAGGGAGACAACAGGACTCTCCACACTCAACACCTAAATCATATGACAAAAGCAGTGGCCTACTTTGCCTGCATGTGTAGCTGTCCCTATTGATGAAAAAATGCTAATAGGCCACATCAACACAATTCTACATACTATGAGTATCAGTTACACATGGGAGGGGCACTTGAGTCTATCTAAATTGTAGCTCTTATATTGTGCCTTCCACCCATGTTTGTTATTTATTCAACCAATAAGTTGCATTATAGGGGTCCCAGAAGCAGAAGAGAAAGTGATATAAAACTTACATGAAGAAATAATGGCTGAAAGCTTTCCTAACCTGTGGAAGGAAACAAATATCCAGATCAAAGAAGCATAGAGTCCCAAGCAAGATGAACCCAAAGGCATATCATAATTTAAATGGCAAAGGTTAAAAATAAAGAGAATTTTAAAAGCAGCAAGAGAAAAACAAGTCACATACAACGGGACCCCCCATAAGGCTATGAGTTGATTTTTTTTATCAGAAACATTGCAGGTCAGAAGGGAGTGGCAAGATGCTGAAAGGAAAAAATTCACAACCAAGAATACTCTACCTAGCAAGGCTATCATTCAGAATGTAAGTATAAATACAGTTTTCCAGATAAGCAAAAAATAAGAGTTCATCACCACTGAACAATCCTTACAAAAAATATTAATCGGTCTTTCTTAAGTGAAAAACAAAAGGACATAACTAAAAATAAGAAAATATATGAAAGAAAAAAATCTCACTGGTAAAGGCAAATATATAGTAAAGTCTGTATATCAACCACTTAAATATGTTAAAAAACAAAAGTCATAAAATCAACATTAACTACAATAAGTAGTTAAGAGATACATAAAGTAAAAAGTTGTAAAATGTGATACCTAAAACAGAAATGTGAGTGGGGGAGTAAAATGTAGTGCTTTTAAAATGCATTCAAACTTAAGCAGCTATCAGCTTAAACAGGTGCATACACACACACATATATAGTGATATATTTGAAGCTCATGGTAATCACAAACCAAAATCCTGCAATAGACACACACACAAAAAAAGAGAAAGGAGGGAATTCCCTGGTGGCCCAGTAGTTAGGACTCCATGCCTTCACTGCTGAGGGCACAGGTTCAATCCCTGGTCAGGGAACTAAGATTCCACAAGCTGAATGGTGCAGCCAAAAAAAAAGAGAGAGAGAGAGGGGGAAAGGAACCCAGAAACACAAGTATAAGGCTAAAGAAATCATCTAACCACAAGGGAAGAGACAAAAAGAATAAACAAACAGAGAAGAACTACAAAAATAACCAGAAAACAATTAACAAAATGGCAATAAATACATACTCATCAATAAACCCTTTAAGTGTAAATGGAATAAATGTTCCAATCAAAAGACATAGAGTGGCTGAAAGGATTTAAAAAAATAAGACCCACCTATATGCTGCCTACAAGAGACTCACTTTAGATCTAAAGACTCGCACAGACTGAAAATGAAACAATGGAAAAAGATATTATGTGCAAATGGGAACAAAAAGAATGCGGGGTTAACAATACTCCTGTCAGACAAAACAGACCTTAAACAAAGACTATAACAAAAGACAAAGAAGGGAATTACATAATGATAAAGGGGTCAATCCAACAAGGATATATGGCCTCCTTAAATATTTATGCATCTACATAGGAACACCTAAATATATAAAGCAAATATTACCAACATAAAGGGAGAAATTGACAGTAATACAATAATATCAGGGGACTTTAATATCCTACTTACACCAATGGATAAGTCATCCAGACAGAAAATCAATACAGCAAGTCCCCTACATATGAAAGAGTTCCATTCCAAGAGTGCATTCATAAGTCCAACAAAGTTAGCCTAGGCACCCAACTAACACAATCGGCTATACAGTACTGTACTGTAATAGGTTTATAATAATTTTCACACAAATAATACATTAAAAAAACACAGAAATAAAGAAAACATTTTTAATTTATAGTACAGTACCTTGAAAAGTACAGCAGTACAGTACAATAGCTGGCATACAGGGGCTGGCAACAAGTGAACAGGCAAGAAGAGTTAATGACTGGAGTAGGGAGACGAGGTGGGAGATGGTAGAGCTGAAGGATTGTCAGCAATAGATGAGGGCAAGCTGCAACTTCACTCATGCCTGACGTTGATGGCACAGGTTCTGGTTCCTTGCTGGATTCAATTCTATCTACCCTCTTGAAAAAATGATCCAGTGATGGCTGGGTAGTAGCTCTCTTCTTCTCATCATAAATGACATGGTAGCACTAGATTGCAATGTGAACAGCTGCTGCAACCTTCATGTACTGTTCTACATTCAGGTCCTCTGCCTCAAAAACTAACAGTTCCTCCTCAAATAAAGAAAATCCCCTTGCCATTTCCTGCATTGTGAATCTCTTCAGTTCTTTGGTTATTACTTTTTCTTCCTCTTGTTGCTCCACTCTCTCAATTATTTTCACTTTTGTTTCCATCATTATCGCTTGGTGCTTCTTAGCAGTACCAGCTACATCACTGCTGCTTTTATGTTCGCTTCCAGACATCCTGGGCTTCAAATAAAAATACTGTACTACTGTATCTATATGGTACTGTACAGTAAAGTACACAAAGGCACAACCACTTGTAGAGGATGCACACACATGACTCTGTACGCCAGACACATGAACTAACTTACATGATTGGACATGTGAATGCACATTCACATCTTTGAAAGTTTGCAACTTGAAGGTTCGTATATAAGGGACTTACTGTAAGGAAACATCAGCCTTAAATGACACATTATACCAGATAGGATTAATAGATATATAAAGAACATTTCATCCCAAAACAGCAGAATATACATTCTTTTCATGTGCTCGTAAAACATTCTCCAGGATAGATCACATGGTAGGCCACAAGATAGTCTTAATAAATTTAAGAAGTTTGAATTGTATCAAGCATTTTTTTCTGACAACAATGGTATAAAACTGGAAGTCAATTACAGGAAGAAAACTGGAAAAAAACACAGACACATGGAGGCTAAACAACATGCTACTAAACAACCAATGAGTCAATGGAGAAATCAAAGAAGAAATAAAAAAATACCTTGAGACAAATGAAAATGGGAACACATCAATCCAAAATCTATGAGATGCAGCAAAAGCACATCTAAGAGGGACAGTCATAGTGATAGAAGCCTACCTCAAAAAACAAGAAAAATCTCAAATAAACAATCTAACCCTACACCTAAAGGAACTAGAAAAAGGAGAACAAACAAAGCCCAAAGTTAACACAAGGAAGGGAATAATAAAGACCAGAGTGGAAATAAATGAAGTAGAGACTTAAAAAGTCATAGAAAAGATCAATAAAACTAAGAGATGGTTCTTTGAAAAAATAACAAAATTGACAAAACTTTAGGCAGACTCACCAAGACAAAAAAAGATAAAGGGCCCAAATGAATAAAATCAGGAATGAAAGAGGAGAAGTTACAACAGATAACACAGAAATACAATCATAAGGGACTACTATGAACAATTATATGCCAACAAATTGGACAACCTAAAAGAAATGCATAAATTCCTAAAGACATTCAGTCTTCCAAGAGTGAATCAGGAAGAAATAGAAAACCTGGACAAACTGATCACCAGTAATGAAATTAAATCTGTAATCAAAAACTCCCAACAAACAAAAGTCTAGGACCAGATGGCTTCACAGGGGAATTCTACCAATCATTCAAAAAAAAGTTAATACCTATCCTCAAACTGTTAGAAAATATTGAAGAGGAAGAAACACATCCAAAATAATTCTATGATGACAGCATTACCCTGATACCCAAATGAGGCAAATACACTACAAAAAAAGAAAATTCAGGTTAATAACCCTGATGAACATTGATGCAAAAACCTTCAACAAAATATTAGCAATCTTAATTCAACTCTACATTAAAAAGATCACAAACAATGATACATGGGATTTGTTCTAGGGATGCAATAATAATTTTATTTTCATTTCCTTAGTTTATTAAAGAAGACAATAAACTATTAGATTGTGTATGAATTGCAGCAAGTGGAATTCCAGTTCAGAACACGAGTTGTAATACACAAAAACATCTCTATGTAGACTCTTGCTCCTTTTATGTTAATTCAATAAAAGCTCTAAAGCCTTAGCAGAGAAAGTCAATTAACAACCTCATTTAAGTGAAAAATATTTGCCTTCCACTCTTCTGCTATGAATCTTGTCTCTACCTTATAAGCAAATCAATCAACATGATACACCACATCAACAAAATAAAGGATAAAAATCACATGATCATCTTAATAGATGTAGAAAAAGCATTTGACAAAATCCAACATCCAGTTATTATAAAAACTCTCAACAAAGTGGGTATAGAGGGAACATATCTCAACAAAATAAAGACCATATATGAGAAGCTCACAGCTAACATCATGCTCAGTGGAGAAAAGCTGAAAGCATTTCTCTAAGATCAAAACCAGGGTGCCCACTCTCACCATTTTTATTCAACATAATATTGGAGGTCCTAGCCACAGCAACCAGACAAGTAAAGTAAATAAAAAGCATACAAACTGGAAGGGAAAAATAAAATTGGCACTATTTGCAGATGACATAATACTATATGTAGAAAACCCTAAAGACTCCTCCAAAAAACTTAGAACTAATGAATTCACTGAAGTTGCAGTATACAAAGTTAATATACAGAGATTTCTTGCATTTCTATACATTATTAATGAGCTGTCAGAAATAAGAATGAAGAAAATCCTGTTTACAATTGCATCAAAAATAATAAATACCTAGGAATAATTTTAGCCATGGAGATAAAAGACCTGTACTCTGAAAACTATAAGAAATTGATTAAAGAAATTGAAGGTGACAAAAATAAATGGAAAGATATACCATGCCCATGAATTAGAATTATTAATATTCTTAAATATACTACCCAAAGCAATCTACATATTCAGTGAATATGTAGAACCCCTACCAAATACCCATGGCTTTTTTCACAGAATTAGAACAAGTAATCCTAAAAACTGTAGGAATCACAACTGACCCCAAATAGCCAAAGCAATCTTGGGAAAGAAGAAAACAGATGGAAGTATCACACTCCCTGACTTCAGACTATACTACAAAGCTATAGTAATCAAAACAGTATGGTACACCACAGAAAAACAGACACAGCAATCAAGGGAACAGAATACAGAGCCCAGAAATAAACCCATACCTACATGGTCAATTACTCTATGACAAAGGACATGAGAATAAACAATAAGGAAAAACAGTCTCTTAATAAATGGTGTTGGGAAAACTGGACAGCTATGTGTAAAAAAATAAAACTAGACCATTTTCTAATACCATATACAAAAATAAACTCAAAATGGATTAAAGAGTGAAAGATGAGACCTGAAATCACAAAATTCCTAGAAGAGAACATAGGCAGTTACCACTTTGACATCAGTCTTAGCAATATTTTTTTGGATCTGTCTCAGGCAAGGGAAAAAAAAGTTAAAGTAAATAAATGGGACTACATTAAACTACAAAGCTTTTGTACAGCATAGGAAACCATCAACAAAATGTAAAGGCAACCTAATGAATGGGAGAAGATATTTGCAAATGATATGTCTAATAAGGGGTTAATATTCAAAATATATAAAGAACTCATACAACTCTATGTGGGCAGAGGGTCTGAATAGGCATTTTTTCTAAAGAGGACATATAGATAGTGAACATGCACATGAAAAAAATGCTCAACACCACTAATCATCAGGAAAGCACAAATTAAAACCACAGTGAGATATCATCTCACACCTGTCAGAATGGTAATTATCAAAAAGACAAGAAACAGCAAGTGTTGGTGAGGATGTGGAGAAAAGGGAACCCATGTACACTGTTGGTGGAAATATAAATTTGTACAGCCACTATGGAAAACTATGTGGAGGCTCCTCAAAAAATTAAAAATACACTACCACATGATCCAGCAACTCTACTTCTTGGTATTTATCCTAAGAAAACAAAAACACTAGTTCAAAAAGATATATGCACCCCAATGTTCATAACAGCATTATTCACAATAGCCAAGATATGGAAGCGACCTAAGTGCCAACCAACAGATGAATGGATAAAGAAGATATGATATATATATATATATATATATATATATATATATATATATATATATATATATATATATGCAATGGAATATTACTCCCTGCCATTTGCAATAACATAGATGGACCTCATCCATAAAAATCCCTGCCATTTGCAATAACACGGATGGACCTATTATGCTAAGTGAAATAATCAGACAGAGAAAGACAAATACTGTATGATTTCACCTGCATGTGGAATCTAAAAAAACAAAACAAAATAACAAACATGACAAAACAGAAACAGACTCATAGACACAGGGAACAAACTTGCGTTTGCCAGAGGAGAGGGGTGTGGGGCATGGATGAAATAGGTGAAGAGGATTAAGAGGTACAAACTTCCAGTTATAAAATAAATAAGTCACAAGGATGTAATGTACAGCATAGGGAATATAGTCAATAATACTGTAATATATTTTATGTTGACAGATGGTAACTAGACTCATAGTGGTGATCATTTTTTAATGTTTAAAAATATCAAATCAACTATGTTGTACACCTGAAACTAATATAATATTGTAAGTCAGCTATACTTCTATTGAAAAAAGAAAGTTAGGTGTGAATCAAAATTTCTAATACCCATATCTTTTGGCCTACCAATTCTACTTGTGACACTTTCCTACAGATAAACCTATAAATGGTCTAAGGGTATGTGATAAGCAAAATTCTAAGATAACCTCCAAGATTCCCACTCCATGGTGTACATGCCTTCTATAATTCTCTGGAGTGTGGGCAAGACCTGTGAATATAATGGGAATCATTCCTGTGATTATGTTATCAATCAGTTGACTTAGAAGTTACTCCAAAGGAAGATTATACTGATGGTTCTGTCCTGATTAAGTGAGCCCCACCAAGAGATTGAGCCCTTCCCAACATCAGAGAGATTCAAAGTGTGAAAGGGCCAATGGAGGGCACCATGTGGCAAGGACCTGAGAGTGCTAAGAGTGGTCCCTGGCCAACAGCCAGTAAAAAAGCAAGAACCTTAGTCATATAGCCACAAGGAAAGTCATTCAGCCATCAACCTGAAAAGGCTTGGATTCAGATCCTTCCCTAGTCAAACCTCCATGGAAATCACGAAACAATGAATTTGTCTTGCTTTAAGCTGCTAAGTTTGTTATAATTTGTTATTCAGGAATAGAAAACTAATACAAGGTATTTGTATAATACAAGAATGTTGATGACAACATTATTTGTAAGAGTGAAAGATAAGAAATAATGTGACATGCAACATAATAATTGGTCAAATAAATCTAGGTATATTTGGACAATGAAATGCCATGATGTCATTAACAGAGTAAGTTCTCTAGGTACTAATATGAAGGTATGTCCTTGATAGTATGTTATATAAAAAAGAGGCATTTGTAGAACAGTACATATACCACAAACCATTTTTTTGTAATAAAAAGGCCCTCTTTAAAAAAAAAATCTACACATATATATTTAAATATGCATGGAAAAAAATCTGGAAGAAAATACATGAATCTTGTTATAGTTGTTACACTTTGAACATGGTACCAGCTCAGTCAGTGGGATAATAATTTTTAACTTTTTATTATCTACACTGATGCATTGTTTGAATTTTTTTCAAGGAACATATATTATTTTGTGTTAAAATTAATAAAAACTCACAATCTGTGATGGTAGTAGTAAAAGCTATTTTTTCTTTTTCCCAGGTATATTCCTTTATCTTAAGATTTCATTACTTTGAAGAAAAGTTCACTTTAAAAGTATTATATTTTTGAATACTTATTTACTGTTTGCAGAGACTTACCATTTTGGTTCAAAAGATCTACTTTTTATGTATAATGAATGTAAAAAGTCTATGCTTGAGACTTCAAATCCAGAACAATTATTTTCAGTTTTAGGGAAATCACTAACTGTAGCCCACATATCATTTGAAGGCAGCAAACCAAATCACAAGGGCAGTTTTTGAAGAGTGGCATAACCTTATCTGCAGCCAGCACTAAAGAGATTGAACTCTAATAAGGGAAGCACCTGTGAGGTTAGTGAAATAAGGGGGATTTGTCTAAATGGGCACAGTAAGTGAGGCCAGTTTGAAAAGGGACAGAAAGTTTTAGGTTATAGACAGTGACCAAGGCCAAAACTAAACCAAACGTTAAAACGGAGCCATAGTCAGGCCAGGGCCACTGCTGGCCCATATAGTGCTTTTGTGCAAATTATTTAAAAGCTCCAATTCCTTCAAGGCAATAGAGCCCCATCCCAGACCCCATTTTTCCCGTCATCCTAGTGCTTTAAATGCAGTTAACAATCTGTACCACTAAATAGGCAGTAATGGTGAGTCAGTCTCAGGAAAGCAAAAAAGAACTGGGGTGTGAGAGCTGGTACATGAAATTTAGATCAAATTAGGCTCTAATAGGGTTACCTACTTCTGATGTGACACTGTGCTAAGCCAGCCTGAAGCAAAGTCGGGGACAGACATAAGTCTGATAAAGGCCAAACACACCTGATACCCTATATTAGTCAGGGCTGACACATAAAATTAACCATCATAGACCCTATTAGAATCTGTAAGATAATAATCATAAGGCGATAGTTTTGCTATATTTGTATAGAAATGATTATTAAAATGGATCAAATGAACTTATATTGAAACTAAAAATATATGGATATTTGAAATTTTATAAAAATAAAAATGAATAAAACCTATCCTGACAATAAAAAATTTCAGTTTGATAAGGTTTGATCACATTTTATTTTATAAATAAATAAATGTAAATATATATAAATATAAATATATATTACTGACACTTCTATGTTCTGAAAATAAAATTTTCTATTGCACTAACATTGATGCTGTATGTCTGCTTATCAACGATGAGAAGATGATGAATTAAAGTTTATCCATTAATCAGACATCTGAATGGCACATTCTTCAAGGCATCCAAGTGTTACATTTGTTTTCTCAAATTTGTATAAGGTCCATGTCGCTCTGAATCATTTTTCATCAAACCGCATTATTAATCAATCAAGCACTTTCTACATGCCCAGAAGCATGCTAGATATTGTGGGGAATCATAGGAAGTTGAGAAAGAGAATCCTGTTATTGAGGCACTTGAAAACCAGCTGAGGAAACAAGGCTTACACTCATAAACTATATAAAGAATGTGTAAGTATAAAGTGCTAAAGTCTGTGATATCAAAACTAAACAATAAGGTCTTATTTGTGACATATACAATAAATGCAAAAAAAAAGAGTAAAGAAGGGAGAATTCATCAGAAGGAGTTTCACCACAGAGGATATAGGACTTGAATTGAGCCTTAAAGAATAGGCTGGGTAAGCTTAAATTTTCTGTGCTATAAGCCTTTTTGAAAGCACAAAAATTGCATGAAAAAGTATATTTTATCCTATGTAAACTAAATGTCAATTCAGGACTTCTAGAGAACACTAAATATGTTTCTGGCCCTCAGATGCTTTGCTAGGGAAAAGGGAAGGGGCAATGTCTCAGCTTTTGGCATAGAAACTTGCTTATCCCTTGTTGAGGGAGACAGTCCTAGCTTCCACCTTGCTTGGTCATTCAGACTTTAGATCAGTTCTGTTTCATTGTGATGAATTTTTTAAGTAATTAGAACATTCAAAATCTCCATTTCCTTGTGACCAAGTTCTTTCTGCCATTTCTAAGGTTATGTAACACTTTTATTAAAAGCCTTTGGAATGATTTGAAAATTCAGTATGCATTCTCTTCTATCTGTAATAATAGCTCTTCTTCATTGTTTTCTTAAAGAGGAAAATAAGACACAATTATAAGAGGCTGATCAGGGTATTCCATTCTTCAATTACCTTAGCAATAATTAATTATCCCAATTCTCATACCTGACAACTTTGCAGTAGGAGGCATGCTCCCTAATTACCACAGGGCATTTATGCCTGATTATTAAAGCAGCAGTATAACTAAAGAGATATGCATGTACTGAAGATAGACATCATTTACTGAAATGACTACAAAGGACAATGATAAGTTTCTGACTTCTTATGATGTCCCACTTCTTCAGCCATGGGTTTCCATTTTCAGTTTTCTTTAGTTCTAATTGTAAATGCCATGAAAATATATTAAAAAACTAGTATCTTTCTAGGACTAAATATATACTCATAGGATCAGAGAATATCATTGTTTGAGGACATATTGGAGACCAGCCCTCATTTTATTGAAGAAATAGCCAAAGAGGAGATAAGTAGCTATTGAAAGAGTCAGAAATGGAATTAATGTCTCTTGATATGAGTTCATCTAGAGTATTTTTTTTTGGTTTGTTTTTAAAGAGGGTGGTTAAATTGAAAGTGTTGGCAACCTAGAAAGCACCGCCATAGTTCTCCTACACATCATCAATGGTTATAAGCTCTTCAAAACTCTAAAAACCTTGAGGCCAACTTAAGGCTGATCTTCTGCCAGAGCCAAGACACCATGAAACAGTTCTTGGGATAGGTCTACAGCTGAGCCCAGTAGTAGACTCCATAGGAGACACCTACATACCCACCAGTTTCTATAGGTCATTTTTAAATATGCTGTGATTCCTCCCCGTTGCAGCCCCAAACTCAGGCCTGAATTGACACACTGCTGACACTCTAAAACTCTTTTCCTGACTCATGGTTGTTGATTAATTATTGGCATATACCATATACATATTGAAAAAGAAATCTCGGCAAGGAAATTTCTAGTAGCTAAAAGAAGATCAGTATGGGTGATTGGCCCAGAAAAGCATTAAAGTGTTGACCCAAAGGCCATATTGAAAAAGACTCAGTAATGGAAGACCAAAACTCATGCTCTTTTCTCAGGATCCAGCATCAAGCACTGTGCTCTGTATGTAACAGGTGCCCAATAAATATTTTTAGAATGAATAGACTCTAGTGAGCCATGTCTACAGGGATGTTGGATTGGAGTATACACTAGATTTTGGAGTTATAATGACTCAGGAGAGAAAGAGTTTGTAAGGAGTAGGGCATAAAGGTAAAATGGTAAGAGAAGCACCCGTTATATTAAATAAATAGAACTGAGGACTTCTCTTGAATGGCAGTTAGAATCAACTAATAAACTAGATTTATGATGCCATGAAAGCATAACAACAATTACTAGTAATTGGTTGAAATAGGTCAAGGTACAAAATCACAGGTTATAGTAATCTGAACTTCAAAGTAAAGCACGATCCCTAAGGATTATATTTTAAAATAATCATAATAGTAACTGTTCTAGATCAGCTAATATTTAGCACAAATGAGGTATAATCTTTGTCTTTCACACTTACCCATGGTGTGTGACATTTAATAAGCAATTCAACCAGAGCAGTAAAACCTCATTATCCATTTTCTCCTCCGACTGTCCCAGGGGATCCTTCTGGAATGACCAGAGATTCATGGGATGTGCAGGAAATTTCTCATCATTCATTCCTATGTGGAATAACAACCTGATTCCTGGATATAACTATCCTAAGAGTCAAAAATAAAAGTGGCATCAAAAGTCATGGGGCCTATGACTTCCTAATATAATATCTCAACATTACAGAGGAAAAAATAAGTCAAAAGTAAATGAAAGCTTTGCAAACTGTGAAATAAGGGACATAGTGCTATTTGTTCTGTGATTGTCACAAAATTTTTCGTTAACATAGAAAATACAAACAAATCATAAGAGAACTATCTCATGGAAAGACCTACTCTTACTATACCTATATTATCTTTTCTCTTCCAACCATTTTCTAGCATGGTCAGGAATTGCCTTAGTTGAAGGAAACTGCATATTTCTCCACAGCAAGGCTTTGGGAAGGTTTTTAGAGGGAAAATAAAGTTCATAATGCAAACTGTGACAAGTCATGAAATCTGACATTTCCCCTTGGTTGACAAGGTTCATTATCCTACCTCCCAAAACATAGGATTCTGCACTAATATTGGAGGACAAAAGAGGTGGCCAAAGGATCCTAAATCAAGCCTTTTCCAAATCTCCGTGGCCTGACTCTCGTTCATTTCTCAATAAAATGTTATTGAACGCCTAGTATTTGCCAGTCACTGTGATAGATTTTGACAATTACAACAAATATCTGTATGGTACTTTAGAGCTATTAGTAACAAGATCAATAACAAGGGGCAGCACCTACCCGGGGAAAGCTCTTTCCATGGCTCTATCAGGAAGGGCAAGAGTGCCTGCCTGTGCAAACACAATTTAAGTCCTCTTGATTATATCTGCTTATAACCAACTGGCCAAATTAGTCATAACAATTCACCTAGCCAAGCCCAACAACATTGGAGAAAGAAAATATACTCCTCCAGTTGAAGAGAAGTGGTAGAAAGTATTTGCTGAACAATCATCTGATCTTCTGCATAGGATATTCAGTAGAGTATGACTATGGAGGCTTCTTTAGTTAGGATGGTTGGGGACAAATGCTCCAAGGAGGTAATATTTGAGTTGGATCCCCAATGTTGAAAAGGGGAACTATTTGGAGGAAGAGCATTCCAAACAGAAGAAAAAAAAATTCAAATACTCTGAAAATGAAAAGAGCTCTGTGTGTGTTCAAAAACGAAACAGTCAGCAGAGTAGCTGGAAGGTAGTGAATGGGGGAAAGGGTAGAGAGAGATTAGTCAGAGAAGTAGACAAATCATGTAAATCTTGTAAGGTCTCTATAAGGGGTTTGGATTTTATTATATGTGATTTTAGGAGCCACTGGAGATTTGTTTGCTTTTTAATGAAAAATTCCAAACATATATACAATAGAGAGAATGATATGATAAACTCCATATAACCATGACTCAAATTTTTTTTAACATCTTTATTGGAGTATAATTGCTTTACAATGGTGTGTTAGTTTCTGCTTCATAACAAAGTGAATCAGCTATACATATACATATATCCCCATATCTCTTCCCTCTTACGTCTCCCTCCCTCCCACCCTCCCTATCCCACCCCTCTAGGTGGCCATGACTCAAATTTAATTATCAAAATTTTGCCATATTTGCTTCATATGTCCTATTTCTTTTTCATTGCTTAAGTACTTAAAGCAAATTCCAAACTTCATGTTATTTCACCAGTATATACATAATTTAGTATACATCTCTGAAAATAATGAGTATTTTAAAATTGAAGTACAGTTTATTAACAATATTATATTAGTTTCAGGTATACAACATAGTGATTCAATATTTTTATAGATTATATACCATTTAAAGTTATTATAAAATATTGGCTACATCTCTTGTGCTGTACAATATATCCTTGTAGCTTATTTATTTTATACATAGTAGTTTGTACCACTTAATCCTCTACCCTTATCTTGCCACTGCCTCCCTCCCCTCTCCTCACTGGTAACCACTAGTTTGTTCTCTATATCTGTGAGTCTGTTTCTATTTTGTTATATTTATTCATTTTATTTTTTAGATTCCACATATGTGATAACATACAGTATTTGTTTCTCTGTCTGACTTATTTCACTAAGCACAATACCCTCCAGGTCCATCCATGTTGCTTAAAATGGGAAAATTTCATTCTTTTTTATGGCTGAGTAATATTCCATTGTGTGTGTGTGTGTGTGTGTGTGTGTGTGTGTGTGTGTGTGTGTGTGTGTACCACATCTTCTTTACCCATTCATCTATTGATGGACACTTAGGTTGCTTCCATAGTTTCCATATTACTTAGGATACCTTGCATATCTGCATAATATTCCATTCTGTGTGTGTGTGTGTGTGTATGTATGTATATGTATATATCTTCCTTATCCATTCGTCTGTTGATGGACGCTTAGGTTGCTTCCATATCTCGGCTATTATAAATAATGCTGCTGTGAACTTTGGGGTGCATGAATCTTTTTGAATTAGTGTTTTCCTTTTCTTCAGATATATACCCAGGAGTGGAATTGCTGGATCATATGATAGTTCTATTTTTAATTTTTTGAGGAACCTCCATACTATTTTTCATAGTGGCTTTACCAATTTACATTCCCACCAACAGTGTAGGAGGGTTCCCTTTTCTCCACACCCTCTCCAGCATTTGTTATTTGTAGACATTTTGATGATAGCCATTCTGACAAGTATGAGGTGATATCCCATTGTGGTTTTGATTGGCATTTACCTGTTGATTAGTGATTTTGAGCACCTTTTCATATGCCTGTTGGTCATCTGTATGTCTTCGTTGGAAAAATGTTTATTCATGTCTTCTGCTCATTTTTTAATTGGACTGTTTGTTTTTTGATATTGAGTTGTATGAACTCTTTATATATTTTGGATATTAATCCCTTATCAGTCATATTATTTGCAAATATTTTCTCCCATTCAGTAGGTTGTCTTTTCATTTTATCAATGGTTTTCTTTGTTATATAAAAGCTTTTAAGTTTAATTAGGTCCCATTTGTTTATTTTTGCTTTTTTAAAAATTTTTATTTTATATTGTAGTAGAGTTGATTTACAATGTTTTGTTAGTTTCAGGTGTACAGCAAAGGGATTCAGTTATACATATACATGTAATCTATTCTTTTTAAAATTATTTTCCCATTTAGGTTATTACAGAATATCTAGCAGAGTTCCCTGTGCTATACAGTAGTTCCTTGCTTGTTATCTATTTTAAATATAGTAGTGTGTATATGTAAATCCCAAACTCACTATTGATCCCTCTCCCCAACCTTTCCCCTTCGGTAACCGTAAGTTTGTTTTCTAAGTCTGTGAGTCTGTTTCTGTCTTTTAGATAAGTTCATTTGTATCATTTTTTTTAGATTCTGCATATAAACAATATAATATGATATCTGCCTTTCTCTGTCTGACTTACTTCACTTAGTATGATAATTTCTAGGTCCATCCATGTTGCTGCAAATGGCATTATTTCATTCTTTCTAATGGCTGAGTAATATTCCTTTGTATATATGTACCACATCTTTATCCATTCCTCTGTCGATGGACATTTAGGTTGCTTCCATGTCTTGGCTATTGGAAACAGCACTGCAATGAACATTGTGGTGCATGTATCCTTTCTAGGTATGGTTTTCTATGGATATATGCCCAGGAGTGGGATTGCTGGATAATACTGTAGCTCTGTTTTTAGTTTTTTAAGGAACCTCCATCCTGTTCTCCATAGTGGCTGTACCAATTTACATTCCCACCAATAGTGTAGGACGGTTCCCTTTTCTCCACACCATCTCCAGCATTTATTGTTTGTACACTTTTTGATGATGGCCATTCTGACCAGTGTGAGGTGACATCTCATTGTAGCTTTGATTTGTATTTCTCTAATAATCAGCGATGTTGAGCATATTTTCATGTGCCTCTTGGCCATCTGCATGTCTTCTTTGGAGAAATGTCTATTAAGATCTTCTGCCCATATCTTGATTGGGTTCTTTTTTTTTTTATATTGAGCTGCATGAGCTGTTTGTATATTTTGGAGATTAATCCCTTGTCAGTCGCATGGTTTGCAAATATTTTCTCCCATTCTGTGGGTTGTCTTTTCGTTTTGTAAACCCACGCACCTATGGTCAATTAAGCTATGACAAAGGAGGCAACACTCTACAATGGAGAAAAGACAGTCTCTTCAATAAATGGTGCTGGGAAAACTGGACAGCTACACGTAAAAGAATGAAATCAGAACATTATTTAACACCATACACAAAAATAAACTCAAAATGGATTAGAGACCTAAATGTAAGACTGGGCACTATAAAACTCTTAGAGGAAAACATAGGAAGAACATTTTTTGACATAAATTGCAGCAATATCTTTTTTCAATCAGTCTCTTAGATTAATGGAAATAAAAACAAACAAATGGGACCTAATGAAACTCAAAAGCTTTTGCACAGCAAAGGAAACTCTAAGCAAGATGAAAAAACCCGCAGGATGGGAGAAAATATTTGCAAATGAATCAACGGACAAAGGATTAATCTCCAAAATATATAAATAGCTCATGCAGCTCAATATTAAAAAAACAAACAACCCAATACAAAAATGGGCAGAAGACCTAAATAGACATTTCTCCAAAGAAGACATACAGATGGCCAAGAGGCACATGAAAAGCTGCTCAACATCACTAATTATTAGAGAAATGCAAATCAAAACTGCAATGAGGTATCACCTCACACCGGTTAGAATGTGCATCATCAGAAAATCCACAAACAACAAATGCTGGAGAGGGTGTGTAGAAAAGGGAACCTTCTTGCACTGTTGGTGGGAATGTAAATTGATACAGCCACTATGGAGAACAGGATGGAGGTTCCTTAAAAAACTAAAAGTAAAATTACCATATGACCTAGCAATCCCACTACTGGGCATATACCCAGAGAAAGCCATAATTCAAACAGACACATGCACCCCAATGTTTATTGCAGCACTATTTACAATAGCCAGGTTATGGAAGCAACCTAAATGCCCATCGACAGACGAATGGATAAAGAAGATGTGGTACATATATACAATGGAATATTACTCAGCCATAAAATGGAAAAAAAATGGGTCATTTGTAGAGACATGGATGGACCTAGAAACTGTCATACAGAGTGAAGTAAGTCAGAAAGAGAAAAATAAATATCGTATATTAGCGCATTTATGTGGAATCTAGAAAAATGGTGCAGATGAACTGGTTTGCAAGGCAGAAATAGAAACACAGATGTAGAGAACAAACGTATGGACACCAAGGCGGGGAACGTGGGGGGGGTGCGGGGGGGGGTGGGATGAATTGGGAGATTGGGATTGACATATATACACTAATATGTATAAAATAGATAACTAATAAGAACGTGCTATATAAAAAAAAATAATATTTAAAAAAAAATAACTAAAAATAAAGTGGTCTCAGAACCACCCTCCAGAAGGACTCAGAGCCATGCAGTACACAATAAAGAGAAGGAGCCAAAGTAAGAAACACATCCCCATGCACGGTTTACAGCCTTTAATAAAAAGCAGCACAGGCCAAAAAGAGGACTCGACCCTCAACAACCCCCAAACCTAGACCAAGACCTTCCTTTAATAAAAGAGTGTTTATTTGACCCAGTTTCAGGGATAGAATTATGTGTTGTTATTTTCATTAAGTATCTAAAATTGATGACAACACTCAAGTATTAGAGAAAATATCTAGTCATTGTGTATGGAACATTTATGGAATTCAGTTGACAATACTTCTCTAATCTTATTTTATTGAATTTAAAATAAGGTTAAAAAGAACATTAGAACCAGAGTTTAAAAGGAGAGATACGTAAGAGCATTTATTTTCTATTCTTAAGTTATAAAAACTACAAAGTCCCAAATTCTTTACATATTATTTTATTTTATTTTTTGGAATATCTGTTGAAAAATAATCTTAAAGACAATTCTGAAAAGTTGTCATTATCCCATCATCCTAACCTATTGATTATTTTAACACATTTCTGTAAGTTGGTGAATGCATGAATGTAACAAGACAACTGCAGCCAATAAATAAAATAAAGAAATTTAAAAAAAACAAAAAAATAAATCTTTGCCTACTCCAAGGTAAAAATATATTTTCCCATGTTTTCCTCTAAAAGCTTTTATCAATTTAGCTTTCACATACAATACATTTGGAATTGATTTTTGTATGTGGTGTGAGGTAAGGGTCAAGATACAATTTTCCCTAATTGAATATCTGATTGAGCCAGCACCATTTATTCAAAAAAGCATCTAATGCACCATGGTATAATTTCGCCATGAATCGGATGACTTAGAATGTGTGTGTGAATATTCTACTCCATTCTTCTCCATTAGTCGGTTTGTCTACCCTTTCACCCATTTTAATTACTACAGCTTTATAATAGGTTTTAGTATCCAGTTAGTATAATTCTCTAGCTTTGTTTTCTGTTTTTTATGATTGGCATGGCTATTCCTTGGAATTGTAAATTTGAGTCACTGGCCTTTAAATGATATTTAATGCTCTATGATTACTTGCAATGACCAAGGAGAGAGTGTAGATACAGAAGAGAAGAAGGCCCCAGATATAACTTAAGCGTTTCAACAGTTAGAAGTCATATAAGAGAGGATAATCCAGAATCAGCTTCAGAAGTTGCAGCTAATGAAGTAGAAAGAAACCAGGTAAGTGTAGTGTCATGGAAGCCAAGAAAAGAAAATGCTCCAAAAAGGAGGAAATGGTCAATAATGGCAAATACATTTGAAAAGTTAAGGGAATTCCTTGGCGAGCCAATGGTTAAGACTCAGCACTCTCACTGCTGGGGCCTGGGTTCGATCTCTGGTTGGGGAACTAAGATCCTGCAAGCTGCATGGTGAAGCCAAAATAAATATAAATAAAAAAGAAAAATTAAAAAAAAGAAAAAAATAATGACAGAGAATTGGCCACTGGCTTTGGCAATATGTAAGTCATTGCTGTCCTTGGTAAGAGCTGTTTCAGTGGAGTTCTGGCGAAAAAAATCCTACTAGAATCACTTAAAGTGAGAATGAGAAGTGGAATTTATATTGCTGATATTAAAATAATATAATATAAATATGAAATAGAAGAATAGTGCTAGTACCAAAACATAAAAATATGAAAGAGAACAGAAAGCTTAGAAACAGACCAGATATAAATATTTTGTTTTACTGTGAACAAATAATGGTGGCATTTCAAATCTGGGGTAGAAAAAAGGAAAGAGTATCAATAAATAGATCTAGGTTATTTAGAAAATAGACATTTTATGTTGTACAACAATTGGGTTAGGACCATTGGAGGTTACTGAGAACATTGCAGAGGGTTCACGAAATTAAAAACCATTTCCTTAAATACACCAAGGCACTATTTGCCAATTTTACTCTTTTTCTCTCATCTGTATGGTGGAGTTTTCCAGAGGCTACCTAATGTGTCTTCTATTAAGCTGGACATTATAAAGATTTGCAAAAGTGTAAAATAATAATACCCTTCTCACTAAGTTTATTTTCATTTCAGAAAAGATAGTAATTTTCCATTAAATGTATATACTAATATTATTTTTAAATGAATAGATAAATGTTTTTTAAATTTCTTAGTTTTAATAATAATAAAAATCTCTAATATGGTAAATATTTATAGGTGTAACCTATATAAACGAAAGCTTTTAGGCATCCTCAATAATTTTTAAGAGTGTAAATGTTTCCTGAGATCAAAAGTTTTGAGAATCATTGAGTTAAAAAGATTGAAATTGTAAAAAAAAAAGAAAAAGAAAAAAAGAAAATATAAAAATATAGGAGAAAACATAATATTGAGATAAGAAAGATCTTTTAACTAACAGCAACACAAAACAACAATAAACATTGATCATTTACAATATGCTAAGTGTTTTACATACTTTCTCCTCAAATCTCATAACAATCTCATGACATAGGCATAATCGTTGTTTTCATCTAAAGATAGAAATACTAAAACTTAGAGCAGCTAATTTGCCCAGAGTTGATAAGTAAATGAGTGGGTTATGAACCCAGATCTACAATCTTAATTACTATTCTATATTGCCTTTCCCTGATTTACTATTGCTCCATCCAATATATTTTTCACATATACACGTTTTTAATTTAAATCTACAAAACATGTGAATTTGAAGAACATTCATTGACCTTTCTTAAATGATAAAAGCCAAGGGAGACCTCCCACCAATCCCTAAATACAGCATCCAACAAATGGATCTGGTTAAAGAGTAAAAAAAACTCACTCAAGTGAATAGCTCTCAGAGAAATGAGAAATCTCTTGCATCTGTGGATCTTTGTTGCTTTTGTTGTTATCCTTGGTATGGGGATATATGTGTACATATAGCTGATTCACTTTGTTATACAGCAGAAACTAACACAACATTGTAAAGCAATTACACTCCAATAAAGATGTTAAAAAAAAAGTCTAAGAAAAGTGTGAGCCAAGGATAAATAAATAAATCTCTTATTAGATTAAAAAAAAAAGAACTCTAGCTTAGATAAGCTTCATCTGCTACAGACTCAAAAAAAAAAAGCTGAAATGAAGGAAAAAGACAAACTATTCAATGAAAAAAAAGACAAGTACCAATCCATTACCTAGGATAGGAAACACAAGAGGCTTGAATGATCTTGCGGGCAGGAGCAAAACTAAGGAAATTGACTCGAATACCTTAGCAAAGCATTCACAGTGTGAATAGTCAGCTCAGTCCATTGACACTATTTTGATCAGAGGGTAAAGTCAAATGTAAATTTAGCTCAGCTATTGACATTCAATGATGAACTACTACAGCAATTTCTTTTCTGAAACAGTGCTAAACAATATCAAACAATATACATAGTCTCCCCTTATCCTCAGGGAATACATTCCAAGCCCTCCAGTAAACGTCTGAAACCACAGATAGTACTGAAGCCTATATATACAATGTTTTTTTCCTATACATACTCACCTATTATAATTTCTAAATTAGGCACAGTAAGAGAATATCCGAATTGCCAACATCACTACTCCTGTGCTTTGGGCCAATATTAAATAAAACAAGGGTTATTTGAACATAAGTGCTGCAATGCCACAACAGTCAACCTGATAACCAAGATGGCTACTAAGTGACTAACTGGGGGGAAGGGGTGCTGGACTAAGAGATAATTCACATCCTGGGCAGAACAGAGTGGGGCAGCGCGAGATTTCATCACACTACTCAGAATGTCATGCAATTTAAAACTTATAAATTGTTTATTTCTGGAATTTTCCATTTAACATTTTTGGACTGCAGTTGACCACAGGTAACTGAAACCTCAGAAATCGAAACCACAGATAAAGGGGCACTATTGTATATTCAGATAATCATGCTTTTATGAATAACTATGGTCCTCTACCATGCCAAAACGATGAAGAAATCATCAAAGATGTCCAAACTGAACTCTGAAAATCCAATTAAGAATTTTGCATTTCCTACTAATGCATGAATAGCAGAAAGGATGGGGAAAAGCCTCTTACCAAGGCTCTTTGCTTTCCAAAGAGAGCTTTCTTAGATCATATCATTTAAGCCACATATATCTAGAGAGTAATATACAAAACAGAAACAGGGGAAGGAGGCATTGAAAGAGGAAGAAGGAAAAGGTGAATGAACAGAGGAGAAGGAAGTCTTCTTTAACATCCATAGAAATGCTCTGAGTTCTCAAATGAAGAGTTTCAAACTTCTAAAGGGATGAAATAATTCATTTCAAAGTTTCACTCAAGAAAAATCTTCCCTTTGATTTACAGTAAGTCCCCTACATACGGACCTTCAAGTTGCGAACTTTCAAAGATGCAAACATGCATCACTGGATCAGTTTTTCAAGAGGATAGATAGAATTGAACCCAGCAAGGAACCAGAACCTGTGCCATCAACGTCAGGCGCGAGTGAAATTGCAGCTTGCCCTCCATCTCCTATTGCTGACGATCCTTCAGCTCTACCATCTCCCACCTCCTCTTCCTCCTCCAGTCAGTAACTCTTCTTGCCTGTTCACTCGATGCCAGCCCCTGTGTGCCAGCTGTTGTACTGTACTACTGTACTTTTCAAGGTACTGTCCTGTAAGATTAAAAATGTTTATTTTTGTGTTTGTTTGTTTTTTATGTATTATTTGTATGAAAAGTATTATAAATCTCTTACAGTACAGTACTATATAGCTGATTGTGTTAGTTGGGTACCTAGGCTAACTTTGTTGGACTTATGAACAAATTGGACTTATAAACACGCTCTCGGAATGGAACTCATTCATATAGAGGGGACTTACTGTATATCCTAGGAGCTTCTATAATCTCATGCTCTGCCCAGTGGCCTGGCACTCAGCCAACACAAAGAGTTAATTCAACCTGTTTCTATACACCTAGCTGCATTTCTAACTACTGTATCTATTACCTTCTCTCTTACCACCTCATCTAAAAACAAAGCAAAACAAAAAAGAACATTGAAGGAGGCCCAAACTTTGGCCAGAACTTTAATACATCAAAATGATATGCTAAATTTCTTATTTTAATCTTTCATGCTGAATTATACATTTTAGGATTTTTTAAAAATCTCTAATAAATGGTTAAGTATCTGTCAAAAATAATGAGTTTGGGTATTAATTCAATTACTGTTTCCTAATGCAAAGATTTAATATTATAGTTCAAGTGTGTTAAATCCCTATCTGGGGGAACTTTCCTAAATAGACTCACCAGAACATTCTTGATCATGCATATCTAGTATTTTATAATTTACCTAAAGAAAAACATTCAGCGTCCATGACCTTTGAGCAGAAGTACAGAATCAGGACAACTATTCCTTAATCTCCAATTGCCTTTTTCCTCTCTGATATACCTAGTACACCAGAAATTGGTGGGGAAAATCTCTCACAAAATGCACGGAAACCTAATACCTTTAATCCTATGGCACTGCCCTGGTTTACCTGTCTATTGGGATTGGATTGGATTGAGGCATACTGCTAAACGGAAACAACTTGTCTTTAAGCCCTTTCCATCTACCTTCATTTGTCCCTCTCTTGTTTCTTGATGACCGTTTTGAATCACCATACAGGACTCCCTGCCTTCATATTGCATTCTAAGTGCTTTAAAGATGTCTCATCACTACCAGTGCAGAATTTCACTTAGATTTTCTCCCTTCCCTAAGTACTCCACTACCAAAATTATCCCTTATCTCTGATTAAAGAATGCCATGTTCTCAAAACAGCTGCTCAGTATTATAAGTAAATTGATTCAATTGAAATTATTCACCTAAAAGTGGGAATAAATAATCTAATACACATTTTCCCAGTCTCACCAGGAGTATTTGCACTTGGCAATTTAGATAAATCTCAGTCTGGTATGATTTCAGTCTATGGAGCAAAGTGAAGAAATTTCAGCAAGTTAGGGGATGAACCAAAGGTAATAAAATGGAGGAAGTGAGAATACAATGCTCTCTCAAGAAATATGTTAGAGAAGGGAAGACTGCAGCCTATAGAAGAAGTTGGGCCAAGCCAATCTTTCTTTTTTGTTTGTTTCTTTTAGCTATTGGAGCCTGCAGAGCGAGCCAACTTGAACTTCTTTGTTGGTTGAAAGAAAGCAGCCAATAACGGGGAGTGGGTGGAGAAGTAAAGAGATTTGACAATTGATGGATCAAGATTCTGGAGAAGGGATAGAGTGACTGGATGGTGGAGAGAAGACAAAATCAAGCGCATAGATTGGCCTTGGAAAAGAATCAGGTATAAACAGGTAAAGCTATATATAAATTTGGAGGAGAAAAGAAAGAATCATTGAGGTACTTTGTCTTCTATGGCACAGGAGTTAAAATAATTTGCATATATTGAAGTGGTATGGATGGGAGAAAAGGAGGGTCTGAAAAAAGTGATATGGTTTGAAACAGCAACAGTGGAGACTGGAAAAGGAAAGTCATTAGGGATCATAAAAGGATTGGTAACCAATACTGACAGCTGCATCAAGGTGAGAAAAATACATATTTAATAGTGCCAAATTGTTATGCAATGTAGTCATCAAAAGCAACTCAACCAAGACTGGGGAATTTGAGAGGAGAGGCAAAATCAATAGATAATTGGACTGATCTAGGTGTGAGAATGTGTAGGGTAGCTGAGGGAAACGATAAAAAGACACAAGGATAGGGCGCTGGTGGGAGTATCAACACTAGGTAAAGAATAATGTGAAATCGAAAATAACTGATCTTTTGGCAGAATATGGAATAGCAAGGATTGGAGTGCTCAGTGAAGCTAAGGATCTGCTTAGATGAAGAGGTAGAAAAATTGAAGCAAGGAGTCGTAATTTAAAATTGCAGAGTTGGAGCAGAGTGGTTAAAGTGTACGGACTTTGGAATCGGTCAAATCTTGGTTCATGTCTTTAGTTTCTTCATCTACATGTCTGTGTTACTTTTGGGTAAATTTATTTGACCTCTCTAGCATCAGTTTCCTCATTTGGAAGACAGTGATAATACTAGTATTTACTCCAAATGTTATCAGAAAGAATACATGAGTTATATAAATTGCTTAACACAGTGCCTGGTACATAGTATTATTTTTAAATTATTATAATTGCTAAAATGTTACAGATTATTTTTTGTTGAAGTATAGTTTACAATGCTCTGTTTCTGGTGTACAGCAAAGTGATTCAGTTATACATAAATATACATTCTTTTTCATATTCTTTTCCATTATGGTTTATCACAGGATATTAGATCTAGTTCCCTGTGCTATACAGTAGGACCTTGTTTTTTATCTATTTTATATATAGTAGTGTGTATCTGTTAATCCCAAGCTCCTAATTTATCCCTCCACCACCCTCGTTATAAAGATTATTGTAAGTATTGTTTTAGGAGGCAAAGATGGGTGTGACCTTTAAATTGGGTTGCTGCAGTGGAGTAAAGGTGGTTAACTGCAAACTGAGTGAGGTGTTGAGTGAATCACCTATATGGCTGCTTAAATTGTATAATTTAGCCTCATATCATAAAACATCGGTATCAACTATTGACTTCAAACAAGTAGATGAGTATTATTTTAATATAGCCAGAATTTTCGACCTATTACATTGCATAAAAACAGGAAATTAAATGAGGGACAGAAAACATGACTCTCTGTCATAAATTTCTTTTTCCCTTTGAACCAAGCAGAAATCCTTTTCAATTCTTCCTCAAACTGAGCTACTCACACATGTGAACATTATCATATCATAATTCTATTAATGTGGACTTATAATTAAAATCATCTTGAATTTAACCATTTAGCTGTACTCATATACATTAATCATAGAAGCAGTGTCTAGGCACTTAAAAGACACATGCTTGCACTTAGAAGAAAAGTTGATCTTTTATCTTCAGAGTAATAACAGCTTTTCAGAAGAGAAAGAATGGATGTAGACAGGAAAAGGCAGTTTTTAGTGATAAAAATTCTGTTACTCCTACTACTTCCCTTGACTTAATGACTAGTACATGTTATGTGCAGAGAGAGCTGATGTAGGTATTCAATTAAAGGAACATCTGCTCTGTTTTATGCCTGACAGGTAGTCATGACAACAAGAATATGGAATCAGTATAAAAGTCCAAAAAATGTACTCCAAACATGCACTTACTCCTTTCTCATATCTACATACGCAATGAGAAAGCATCAACTGACAAATAAAAATTCAGTCAAGCCAGCTATTTGTCATCACATAGACCATCGGACACATCTGAAATGAGCCATTTCATTTTTCTTAATTCACAGCCTTCATTTAAAACTGAATGCTCAACTATTATGCATTATTAGTATACTAAGAGTAGATTTAAATATGTCACTCATGAGATTTTATTGGACCTCTTTAATGAAAGAAAAATAATAATCTCACTTAATATTTGCAGGCTATGGGCCATATTCATATCAAGCGTTTGTCTTCTAATTACTGGATCCAGATACCATTAAACAGATTCAAAAAAGATAAAAAATAAAAAAGACTTCTCACATCCTCATCACTATATCTTTGCTCATGGCATGCCATCTTTATTAAATCCCCTCTCTCATTTTTGCAGATTGAATCCTATTCTTCCTTCAAGTTACAGGTTCAATGCAATCGTCTCAATGATCTCCCCACCAGTAGATATGCATTCCTCTTCCTCTGAAGCTCCATTAATGTGCTTCAACGTCTTTTATGGCACTTATACTTTCTAGCTAATGTATTATGACATTTTGGAGAGATGTCTTTTTCTCCCTACTGGATTTTAAATTTTTTTGATAAATAATACATATTAATAATGCTTTATCCCACAGCATCTAGCTCAGTGCTTTACACATAGTACGTCCTCAATAATTATTCACTGATGAGACAATGAAGCAATAAAAATTTCATTCTGCAATAAAAATTTTCGCTCTTTTTGTTTTTTAAAAATATTCTCTAGATTATTAATTTACAGTTTGTAGTTATGACAGATATAGTTCAGTCTTTTTTTTTTAATAATACAATTTAAGCTGGATACCTATCTCTGTCTCCTTTTCAGTGGTCCTCTAGCCTTTTCATTTATCAAGCTGCCAAAAATCACTGCTTGAATTTTCAAGATGCCCATCATAGATGTTTTGTGTGTGATCGAAGAGGAGAAAGCATGAAGCGATATTTCATACATATAAGACCTTGTGTCATACGTCAGGATATTTGGTTAGTCACCTCCTGTCTATCCATGAAACCACTAAATGAGATGATTTGGTTTACCTGTGGTCAAAGTGACAGAAAAGAGATAAATAGCTTTATATATTGTCAACTCAATATTTTATCACTGATAATTACCCAACCATCACTTTGTAAAATGTCAGCATATGAATATTGAAATAAAATAACAATGAGCTAATATCCTATACTTTTATGCTCCATATTTTGTTTACCCTTTTTCCTGTCTGAAATATATTTACTTCTAAACCATATCCAAATATTTACCCACCATGTGTCAAACACTCTCTTGCCTATGATGTCTACTCTCATGCCATCAGCCAAAAATGTTTTCCCCCTTTTAATGCTCATAGTACTTTATATGTATCCTTTTTTCTGAATTTTTTATTTTTACCTTGTATTAAAGTTATTTTTATGCATATATTATCTTCCCCACTAAATGGTTCCTTGAGGGCAGACATGACATGGCCACATACGATTTATTTTGTATGCCCCAGGTGCTTAGTACAATATCTTACATATAGAAACAGCTCAATAAGCTTTTGCTCATTGAAAGAAGAAATGCTCTGCTTTCAAATAACTCATTTTAGGCCTAAAAGTATTTAGCGTATTATTTCATTCATTCATCCACTCATTCATTCATTCAACTAGTATTTATTAAGTACCTATTATGTTCTGGGCAATGTTTTAGGAACTCTGAATGTGGCAGTAAGCAAAGCAAAGTCCTTGCTCTCATAGATGTTAAACTTTAGTGAGGAGAGGCAAAAAATAAAGAAATAAATATATAATATGCCAGGTTGTAATAAGTGATGTGAAGAAAAATAAACCAGGGTAAAGGGAGAGAGAGGACTGGTAAGGTACTACTAAAAATAAATTGGTCAGGTAATGAACCATGGTGACTATAATTAATAATCCTCTACTGTGTATTTGAAAGTTGCTACGAGAGTAGATCTTAAAAGTTCTCATTATAAGAAAAAAATTACAACTATGTGTGGGGAGGTATGTTAACTAGACTTATTGTGGTGACCATTTAGCAATAAATACAAATATTGAATCATTATGTTGTACACCTGAAACTAATATAATGTTATGTTAATTATATCTCAATAAAAATAAAAATAAAAAATATATATCTTAATAATATTCCTTAAAGCTATCATATCAAAAGTAGAGGTTTGAACTAGAACTAAGAAAGTAGATTTGGATTCATCAGTTCCAACGAAGTAAAACTTAGATTGAAAAAGTTTAAGAACCTTCATTTAATAGCATTCAGAAAAAATTTAGAAAATATATTCCTGGAATAAGGCAATCCAAAATCCAATTATTAGATTTGAAATATTCTCTTGGAGCTTACAATCTCATTAAGAGAAAAAACATTTTTTGATAATAGGTACATTAAAAACTCAATATGATGGCCTACAAACGAATTTTACACTATTTTAATGAGTTAGAGCTAAAGAAAGATGAATGCCAATTTAAGAAAAGTTTTGCTTCTCTGTTGAGGAATACCTTTCCTCCAATGAGTTCAAGGGACTCCCTCTACATTTCGAAATGTAAGGACTAGAAAACTTGGATTAATGGCCAAGAACAGGGGTCACCTCTAGTACTTGAATTTAAGAAGACCATGTTTATAGTTCTATGGAGAAATATTTTATCAGAAAAAAAAATTGGGGAAAGGAGGAAGATTCTGCTTTCATGACAATACTTAATCTATAAATTACTAAATTTCTGTTAGGAAATACAAAGTCAATGTAATTCAAACATGAGCCTTAATAATGTGAATTGCACAGGTCATTTAACAAATATTGACAGACATTGGTGACTCTAATAATGAACAGAGACCTTAATTTAAATCGATACATGTTTTGTATGTTTTTGTTACTCTTTGTTAAATCCTGCTTTTATCCTAATTTAATCCTTTAATCAACAGCCTTTAAACTATTATACTTGGCATTCAAAGATTTTTGTAATCTGATACCACTCTAACTCCCAACTTTAGTTATTTCTATTCCTCAGCATCCATTATTTTCCCTGACCATTTCATTAACATGCCAGGATAATGCTTAGCTCTGTCTTCATTTAAAGTGTTTACCTTATACAAATCCTACTTATCTTTCAAATTCTAGTTCAAGACCTACCTTCTCTATGAAACTTCCCTTTATTATTCCAGTCCTCTTTGATACCATTTTTGGAAATCTTATAGCACTTAGTATGCAATATATAATTCAGGCTTTATTTATATATTAGCTTGTACTGGGATAATGATTTCATGTATATTCATGCAATGAACATTAACTGAATATACCCCTAAAATGCCTGGCATTATGCTAGGCATTCATGATAGGAAAGTGCATAAGATGTGGCCCCTTCCTTAAGGAAGCTCCTAGTTTACCAGGAGAAGAGGCAGACACACAAAATGTGAGAAGGAATATTAAAGTGTAATACAAGCAAAGTTTTATGATGACATAGATAAGCAATTAATTTTGCCTTAGGGAAAAGTGTATGGTGTGACAGAGAAGGTATTATAGGAGATTAAACATGAGCTGGAAAGAATATACAAATCAATTTTCACTGCAAAGTAAAGGAGCTGTTACAGTGGAGGATTACTGGACTGAATGTCAATATTATGACATAGTATGAGTGTGTTTCATGTTTGGTAATTGCAATCATTGTTGCTTTTGTTGTGGTCATCCATGTACAATGCTTGGTGTCAGTCTATTTATCTCTTGTAAAAATAAAATACAGTGTATGTGTGTGAAAAAAAAAAAGAATAGATAATAATATCTTTCCACATCAGTACATGTAGATCCACCTCATTCATTTTAATGGCTTCTTCATAGGATTGTAAAATTTTGAAAAGTTTTTTTAGGACTTGTTTTCAATTGTTGAGTGTTAGACATAATATGGTAATAAATATCACTGTGTGTCTAAAAAAAAAAAAACATAAGCTGGGCTTTGAAGGATAAGTAAGATTTCTGTGTTGGTAAGAAAAGAAAAGGCCTTGTAGGGTTTCCACTTCCAGATGAATCTCCCCCACCCCATGCTAAAAATTGAAAAACGTGGTTATTCAGGAAACTGCAAATAGTCCCACATGACAGAGCAGCGTTTCTCAAAACCTGTTCTATGAGAGAGTTTTATGCTTTTTAAGAAGTGTTCTTCAAAAATTGGTTCCATGGTCAAATAAACGGGGAAACAACTGATTAATGTTAAATAGCCCTCTTTGTTACATTATTTTTTCAGAGCTTTTAACGTATTAATATATTGCATGCATTTCTAAGAAAAGAATATATTATACAGTACTTCCCAAAATTATATAACCATGGAAACTTTTTTACCCCAGAGTTAATGGAATTAAAGTTCTATAGAAAATTCTTTGGAAAAAAATTAGACTACAACATAATTTGCATTGTGAAGGGGGTGAGGGTGTAAGTCACAGAGACTAGAGTCAGATTTTGAAGATCTTAAACTTTTTAAAGATATTAGATTTGTTTTTTCTATAGGCAATAAAGAAACATCAAATATTTTATAAAAGGGGGTTGTATAATCAGACCTATAAAAGGATACTTCAGGAAGCAAAATAAAGAATGGATTCAAGGGAACAATGTCTGGAACCAAGGATATCAGTTGAGACATTATTGAAATGGAAAATAAGATGGAGGCCTGCACTGGATTAATAGTAATGACCGAAATGTTGGTATTGTCTCAACTGATGGTGATTTATTTGAAAACTAACGCTATGTTGAATGTTACTTTTCTTACACCCCTCTCTGCCAACCATAGGATCTAGCACAATGCAGAGAATGTCAGAAGTGTCTGAGTGTTTTTTTTTTTTTTTATTCATTGTTCATTAAATGTCTTCTGAGATGTAACTGAGCGTGACAACTCCGGGCTCCTGGGGAACACTGGGCAGAAAAGAAACTATTCTTTAAATTAAAACTTCTAAGTATAAACTTCATTTTTCAGGTGGCTATTCTAAGACTATTGTAGGATCCAGCCTCCAAGCTAGCCCCAATTACCACCATCTCCTAGCATTCATACGTGTAGAGTCTCAAATTACACCAGCGTTCATCTGGGTGACCAACAGAACATAGCAGAAATTATGGTTATGTCACACTTCAGCTTAGGTTTTTGAAATCTATCTTGGTCAATCATACTCTTTTTCTCTTGGATCACTCACTCTGGGGGAAGGCAGCTGGCATATCATGAGCAGCCCTATAGAGAGGTCCACATGGTGAGGAACTGGAGCCTTAGCCAACAGCCATATGATTAAGCTAGGAAGTGGGATCCATGCAAACAGTGAGCTTAAGAAGCCTAGAGTACCTATACTAATATCCAATAAAATACATTTTAAAACAAAATGTATTACAATTACTAGAGATGATAATATTACCATAATAATATGTGTCAATTCAATAGGACAAAACAATCACAAGTGTGTTCCCCCAATAACAAAGCTTCAAAATACATGAACAAAAACGGCAAAATTACAGGAAAAACAGACCATTCCTCAATCATAGTTGGGGATCTTAACACTCTTCTCTCAGAAATTGATAGAACAACCAGACAAAAACTCAGCAAAAAATTAGATCTGAACAAAACTATCATCGCTTCAATTTAATTGATATTTATAGAACACACACCAAAAATGGCAGAATACACATTTCTTTCAAGTACACATAGTACCTTTCCATACTTTTATTCAATTGCTATTTGACAAATGTGTTAAGGTAATTTCATGGAGGAAAGATACTCTTTTCAACAAATGATGTTGGAACAACTATATAACTGTATAGGAGAAAAAGAACCTTGACTCATTGCACACCAAACACAAAAATTAACCCAAAATGGATAATATATCTAAATGTAAGAGCCAAAACTACTAAACTCCTAGAGAAAAACGTAGGAGAAAATTTTTGTGACATTAAGTTAGGTAAAATTTCTTAAACAGGATACCAAAACACAAAGTATAGAAGAAAAAAGTGATGAAATGGACTTCATTAATATTAAGAAAGTTTTCTCTTTGAAAAACATAATTAAGAAAACCAAAAAATAAGCCACAGACTGGGAGTAAGTATTTGCAAAACATGTATCTCACAAAACGCTCTTGCATGAAGACTATTTAAAGAACTCTTACAATTCAACAACAAAAATACAAAAAACTCAACGTAAAAAGAGGCAAAGGATTTCAATAAACATTTCTCCAAAGAAGATATACAGTTGGCCAATAAGTACATGAAAATGCTCAGCATTATTAGTCATTAGGGAAATGTAAATCAAAACTGCAATGAGATACCACTATGCACCCACGAGGATGGCTATAATCGAAGTGATGGTCAATACCAAGTGCTGGTGAGTATTTGGAGCATTACTGGTGGGAATGTAAAATGGCGTATCCACTTTGGAAAACAGTCTGGCTTTTCCTCAAAAGGTTAAGCACAGAGTTACCATATAACCTAGCAACCCCACTCCTAGGTATTTACCCAAGAGAAAGGGAAACATTTATCCACACAAAATATATATGTGAATGTTTATAGTAGCTTTATTTGTAATATTCCAAAACTTGAAATAACCCAATGCCCATCAACATTTGAATAAAAAATAAACTGTGGAATATCCATAAATTGGAATACTATTCATCAATAAAAGAGAGTGAACTATTGGTACATATAACAACATGAATAAATCTCAGAAACATTCTGGGCAGTCTATAGTTCTCAACCAGGAAAGATTTTGGCCCCCAGGGACTAATTGGTTATATCTGGAAACATTTTGATTGTCACAACTGGGGATGGAACGGGCATCTAGTAGGTAGAGATCAGCAGTGCTGCTCAGTATATTAAAAATCACAAGGTAGCACCACACAACAGAGAACTATACAGCCCAAATGCCAATAGCGTCAAGGTTGAGAAACCCTGTGCTAAGAGAAAAAAACTCAAACACAAAATATCACATACTGTATGATTCTACTCATATGAAATTCTAGAAAAAGAAAACTATAAATGACATAAAAGAGATAAATGGTTACCTGGGGCCAGGGATGGGGAGAGGGGGTCAAGTTAAAGGGACATGAAGAAACTTTTTAAGGTGATGGACTGACTATTCTATACATTGACTGTGATGGTGCTCACACAATCATATACAACTACCAAATTCATCAGAATGTGAACTTAAATTGATTGTAAAAATATTGCATGCATATTAGTCACACTTTAACATAAAGGTACCACAATGGGGAAAAAAGCATTAAAAGAAAAGGTAAGGGAACTCCAAAGATGAGCTTTGCCAACCTCACCTATGTGATTGAGAACTGACCTCAAACTTCATTGACACTTCCGGATCACTGAAGTATTATCCAGTAGAACATCACACTGAAGGCACCTTGGTATCCTGAAAAGAGAGTTAAATCAGTTTCTTACCAGGTTCTACAAGGGACAGTGAATAATGAAGAGATTTAATTCTCTTCTAGTTTGTCTAATTCTTCAAAGAATATTCCCATTAACAAAATCTGATTCAATATTATTCCACCAAGTGAGAATTTTTGAGAGAGTATTCACTATGGCAAGTAGAGTGTTACACATAGTACTTTTGTGAATTTTTTTAACTTTTACTATAGTTTCCTCAATAAATGAATGAAACCTTTCCTGGAGCTCCTGAGTTGAACTTATTCCTTTGAAATTCTGGGAACACTGAAGCTCTCTTCATAATAGATGCTTACATTTGCTCAATGCCCCCTCCCCCACAAAAAACAACCACCTATTACACTTCCTTAAACAAATGCTGCTTTGAGAAGTAAAGGAGGTAGAATTACAGTTGATGAAATGTGATCAACAAGGAGTCAGTTACTTCTCTCCTTCTGGGGTTAAATCAGAACTTTTCCTTCATTTTGAGTCTTGTTGAGACAGTTATATAGGAATAGCCTCTTATCTCTGCTACTCTGAAAAAGGTTATTTCTCCCATATGTCTCATTAAATCCTTGGAAAAATCATCTTAGAAGTAACAAAAATCATTACATTCAGCTCTGTGTAGAAGATTTCTTATGAAGACAGAGAAACACATAGCCAGGTTGCCTTCAGAGTCCCTGGAGGTTCCAGAGTTCTATGTGAATCCTGGCAATCCTACTACAACTATTAAGAAAAGGAAAAACAAGAAGATGCAGAAAGCTCTTTTCTAGAGATGACGAAATGTTGAAAAATAAGTTTTTAAAGCTCACAGAAAATTACTTAGATCTACCACATTCATTTAAGTGAAAGCCTTCCAATGTCAACAACTTACCCTTGCATATCCCTCAGGTGCCCTGCATGACCTTCTAGGTCTCATTTCTGTTGACATGACTCTAAGGGTTTTTAATTTGGGGCTTCCAAATAACCACTCTAGGATGATGCCACAGCTAAGAATGCTATCAAATAGTCCAAGATGGCCAGTCTAACGATATGGAGTCTCTCTATGTCTACTTGGCATACAAAGCATGGTTGGAGGAAGCAGAAAAAGAGCTTATCGTTAGGATGTGGAAGGGGGCTTGATTTGGTATGGTAGAAAATGAGAGTTTGGGGGAAGAGTATTCAGAACTATTCAAAATTAGAATTCTTTCAAAATATTATTACTTAATAACTAGGTTATAAATGAATGTGTTTTATGCAATTGCTTTTGAATTACACTAGTTTCATACCTTGAGTAGATCCAACTACTCCAATCTTGCAATAGCAAGAATGAATACAGCTCTGGACCAGTCTCCTTTCCTGTGATTTCAATGAATTATATGTGGCAGACATGGAAAAGGAGGAAAGGTCTTTGGAGAATCAAACAACATTTTATATGTCTAGATGATGCAGTTTTATTTGTCAGTCATGTCCTCTACCCACACTCTCTGTCCTTTGAACAATCATTCTCCTGAAACACCAAGAATACGTTGCTCTATTGCCTTGTCAATGATCCAAACCCAAGTATGTGCAACTCTCTCTCCCATTCTGTCATTAATTCATATTATTCCTTTCTCTGTCTCTCTCTCTCTCCTTTTCTTTTCCTTTTCTTCTCTTGTAAGTCTCATCATCCCCTAGATCTTCTTCCCTCAGGCCCTTGCTCTCAACCAGGCAACATACACAGAATACACTGAGCTAATCTTAATGTGTACTTATAGGTTGATAGGCCAGACAACCTAAGGCATTTTAACACTATTCATGAACCAGATCTTCTTTCTATCCCAGCACATTTCCTTCACTGTCAGAAAAATGATTCCAAAGCACAGTTTCCCTTTACAAAGTTACTCCAATTTATCCCACCCATTCTCAAATCTGCCAACAAAAACTCAGCATCCTCAAGATATTTCTGTGAGCATAGGCACATATTTATTGGCACAGAAAGCAAACTGCATCGCCAGATGTGACTGCAGCACCATGAGAGATTCCAATTCTGTCTCATTAATCTACAGATGGAGTAAGCACATTCACTTCCTGCATAACCCTACAGTCTAGTCTTCAGACCAAAATGAAGTTGCTGTATGTATGCACTCAGATAATATTTTTTAGCGAAAAACAAATCCCCTTAATTGTAAGAAAAAAAAATGGCACTTAATGAAAGGACAGCTCAGCTACTTGGAAAAAAATGTTATAAAGGCAGAACTCAAAAATAGGAAGAAAAAGCCCATTTGGGAATGATATTTTGATATTGAATCCATTAACTGTCAGTTCTCATTTGTGCTCATACCAGATCTGAGAAACTCATAGATAAGATACAGAAAGTTGATTTAATGTCCATACATGCACACTACCGTGGGGCTTTGGGTTCTGTTTTATAATGTTGAGTAATTATTTCAGTCAATTCTTACAATTGTCTGGGCCACCTATTTTAGCATCTAATCATACACATCCTATATTGCATTTAACAGCTCAATATGGTTTGTTCATTTATTGTGTTTATATGTTTATGTCATATGGATAAGGCTTTGTGCCTATGCAGTCCATAAATCTCTGATGGGTGTGTTCAATAAATAATCATTGAACTGATCTCAATTGAATTGAGGAGACAGTAACAGATATAATCCCCAGTTCATCCCTATTTGGCATTTTTGATGTGTGTTTGTATTTCCATTTCAGTAAGGATCTGTCTCGGATATTAGGACTTTGCATAATTTCAGATAATGAAGTCAAACTAAGAAGAGGTAATTTTGAAGAAAATGGCAAGAAACCCAGTTTACACTCATGCTGAGGACTGAAGCAAGGCACCAAGCCCAGACTTAGGGGCTTTTGATGATTACAGGCTGAATGACTCACATCTTCCCCAGGGAATGGAAGAATGAATCACAAGTCTGTTTTAAAGATCTCTCCTGACCACTGAGCATGGATGGAGTGGGGATGGGGGGGCAAGAAGGTAGGGGGAGCAGTACAAACACCCTGAAAGTCTCTCCTTTCCAACTCCCCCTGAGCAGCATGCTGAATTAGAAAAGGGGAGAATTAAAATAAATTATGATAATGCCAACAAAGAAATTGGAAAAAAAAAACAAAAAGAAAAACAGCGTGGCTTCGTTCCCTATTCCAATCACTTAGCAGAGAATTTAAAGATTTGCTTCTGATAAGCCTTAATACAATAACTAAGAGTTAACTCTTTCACTGATCCCACACCCATCCATCACTTGCCACACACAGGCAAACAAATCCTTCCTGAAAAACCACTGCTGGATTAATCTTCTTAAGGTGCTGCTTTCAGCATGTCATTCCCCTACAAGGGCATCCACTTGCCTGTAGGATCAAGTCAAAACTAATCAACCTGACATTCCAGATCTTCCATTAACTGGCTCCACCCTACCTATTCATCCAGCCCTCCCCCCCCCCCCGCTAATCCCCCACATGATCACTGACCCCAATTCTGTCAAACTGGCCTCCTTAAAATCACGTAGCACATTCCTGCCTCCATACCTTCACTCATTCCTCTTCCCTATATCTAAAATGCCTTCTCTTATCTCTCCACCATTCAAAACCCAAAATTTAATTTTTTCAAAGCTTTAAGTTCAAGAATAATCTTCTCTATAGAGCTGCCCAGTCTAACCCCGTCCCTCAGTGACCATTCCCTTACTTGAAATGCCTATAGCATGATATGTACATCTGTATCAAGTGACTTCCACATACCTTTATACCCTCAGTACATGACTTGCTTCCATAATTAGATTCAAATCAGAGAACAAAGGATCTTTTTGTCATCACCAACATCCCTTAACACAGTGTTCAAGATATATATGTATTTTAATATTAATAATCAATAAATAGAAGCCTGTGGTTTTATTAGTCAATTTAGTGTTAATTTGACATGGGAATGCAGGCTTGTTAGAACTTTCTTTTCTTTTCATAGTTATATAGCCATTTTTAAATGCCCAAATCCTCTTACTTGCTTCATTTTTCTAAATTGAACTCATTTTCATTTTATTTTCTTTTTAAAAAGAACCTGTTCTTCATGTTCTATTTTTAAAGCTCTGTTTTTCAGTATGGCATGAACAACCATCAGGCTTTAAATGCTCCAACTGAGGTACTGTAATTTAACCTTTACACATATCTTGGTCAGTAACCTGGACTGATGAAAGAGGAAGATCAGTAGCTCAGTAACCTGGACTGATAAAAGAGGAATATCTATCCCACCAAGAAGCCTTGAGGAAAAGATTTTGTTCTTTAGAATTGAGTTTCACGGGGAGAATGACTTTCTCTCCCAATTGGATATAAACTCTTCTTGGAGCCTGGAGGATGATTTCATGACTCAAAACAGATGGATTTTTTTTCCCTTTATGTATTATTCTTTACTTAGACGGGTAAAAAACAGCTGCTTCAATTCTTGTTTTTTAAACTATTTTCTAAATCACACTACTTCTTTTATCTCTTCTGGGTATTTGGAATTCCAATCGGGGGAATGATTATTTTTTATTCTTAAAAACTAAATTCATTCATTTTCTTGCCCCTTTTAGACAAAGTGCTGCAGGGAGAATTTAAAATCCGCTAGGGCAGTGAGTAGACATGGCAGACAGAGACCATGATGGTATGATTTTTAAGGGCAGGAAAGCTTTCTAGGAACTCTTCAGTTGAAGTCTGATCTATTTGCCCATGTCAAAATTCTGCTAGCTGATGCATTTTCCTCTCTAGACAGCCTCCTATAAAATTTAAATGTCTCTGAGAGCAATAACAAAGGGGTCATGCACACTATAATTTAGACTGCTTTATCAAATTTCCCTCTTAGTTAGCTGTCATTGTGGGAATGGAATTTGTAATGATGTATTCTCCTTTTTTTTTTTAATAGATCTTTATTGGAGTATAATTGCTTCACAATACTGTGTTAGTTTCTGTTGTACACCAAAGTGTATCAGCCATATGCACACATATGTCCCCATATCCCCTCCCTCTTGAGCCTCCCTCCCATCCTGCCTATCGCACCCCTCTAGGTCATCGCAAAGCACCGAGCTGATCTCCCCGTGCTATGCTGCTGCTTCCCACTAGCTAACTATTTTACATTCAGTAGTGTATATATGTCGATGCTACTCTCACTTAGTCCCAGCTTCCGCCTCTCTGTGTCCTCAAGTCCATTCTCTATGCCTATATCTTTATTCCTGCACTGCAACTAGGTTCATCAGTACCATTTTATTTTTTTTAGATTCCATATATGTGTGTTAGAATATGGTATTTGTTTTTCTCTTTCTGACTTACTTCTCTCTGTATGACAGACTCTAGGTCCATCCACCTCACTACAAATAACTCAATATTGTTTCTTTTTATGGCTGAGTAATATTCCATTGTATATATGTGCCACATCTTCTTTATCCATTCATCTGTTGATGGGCATTTAGGTTGGTTCCATGTCCTAGCTATTGTAAATACTGCTGCAATGGATATTGTGGTACATGTCTCTTTTTGAATTATGGTATTCTCAGGGTATATGCCCAGTAGTGGGATTGCTGGGTCATATGGTAGTTCTATTTTTAGTTTTTTAAGGAACCTCCATATTGCTTTCCATAGTGGTTATATCAATTTACATTCTCACTAACAGTGCAGGAGGGTTCCCTTTTCACCACACCCTTTCCAGCATTTATTGTTTCTAGATTTTTTGACAATAGCCCTTCTGACCAGCGTGAGGGGATACCTCATTGTAGTTTTGATTTTCATTACTCTAATAATTAGTGATGTTGAGCATTTTTCATGTGCCTCTGGGCCATGTGTATGTCTTCCTTGGTGAAATGTCTATTTAGGTCTTCCACCCATTTTTTAATTGGATTGTTCATTTTTTTGATATTGAGCTCCATGAGCTGTTTGTACACTTTGGAGATTAATCCTTTGCCTGTTGTTTCATTTGCAAATATTTTCTCCCATTCTGAGGGTTGTCTTTTCATCTTGTTTATGGTTTCCTTTGCTGTGCAAAAGCTTTTAAGTTTACTTAAATCCCATTTGCTTACTTTTGTTTTTATTTCCGTTACTCTAGGAGGTGGGTCAAAAACGATCTTGCTGTAGTTTATGTCAAAGTGTTCTTCCTATATTTTCCTCTAAGAGTTTTATAGTGTTTGGTCTTACATTTAGGTCTTGAATCCATTTGGAGTTTATTTTTGTTCATGGTGTTAGGTGGTGTTCTAATTTCATTCTTTTACATGTAGCTGTCCAGTTTTCCCAGCACCACTTATTGAAGAGGCTGTCCTCTCTCCATTGTATGTTCTTGCCTCCCTTGTTGTAAATTAGGTGACCATATGTAGGTGGTTTTATCTCTGTGCATTCTATCCTGTACCATTGATCTATATTTCTGTTTTTGTGCCAGTACCATACTGTCTTGATTACTGTAGCTTTGTGGTATAGTTTGAAGTTGGGGAGCCTGATTCCTCCAACTCCGTTTTTCTTTCTCAAGATTGCTTTGGCAGGCTTCCCTAGTGGCACAGTGGTTAAGAGCCTGCCTGCTACTGCAGAGGACACAGGTTCAATCCCTGGTCCGGGAAGATCCCACGTGCTGCAAAGCAACTAAGCCCATGTGCCACAACTACTGAGCCTGCACTCTAGAGCCCTTGAGCCACAACTACTGAAGCCCGCATGCCTAGAGCCTATGCTCCACAATGAGAGACGCCACTGCAATGAGAAGCCCACGCACCACAAAGAAGAGTAGCCCGTGAGCAGCAACAAAGACCCAATGCAGCCAAAAATAAATAAAATAAATAAATTTAAAACAACAAAAAAAAAGACTGCTTTGGCTATTCAGGGTCTTTTAAGTTTCCATATGAATTGTAAAATTTTTTGTTCTAGTTCTGTGAAGAATGCCATGGCAGTTGGTTAGGGATTGCACTGAATCTGTAGATCGCTTTGGGTAGTATAGTCATTTTCACAATATTGATTCTTCCAATCCAAGAACATGGTATATCTCTACATCTGTGTATGTCATCTTTGATTTCTTTCATCAGTGTTTTATAGTTTTCTGAGTACAAGTCTTTCACCACCCTAGGCAAGTTTATTCCTAGGTATTTTATTCTTTTTGTTGCAATGGTAAATGGGAGTGTTTCCTTAATTTCTCTTTCAGATTTTTCATTGTTGGTGTATAAGGATGCCAGAGATTTCTGTGCATTAATTTTGTGTCGTGAAACCTTACTATATTCATTTATTAGTTCTAGTAGTTTTCTGGTGGCATATTTAGGACTTTCTACATATGGTATCATGTCATTTGCAAACAGTGACAGTTCTACTACTTCTTTTCCAATTTGGACCCCTTTTGTTTCTTTTTCTTCTCTGATTGCCATGGCTAGGACTCCCAAAACTATGTTGAATAATAGTGGTGAGAGTGGACATCTTTGTCTCGTTCCTGATCTTAGTGGAAATGCTTTCAGTTTTTCACCATTGAGTATGATGCTTGCTGTGGGTTTGTCTTATATGGCCTTTATTATGTTGAGGTAGGTTCCCTCTATGCCCATTTTCTGTAGAGTTTTTATCATAAATGGGTATTGAATTTTGCCAAAAGCGTTTTCTGCATCTATTGAGATGATCATGTGGTTTTTATTCCTTAATTTGTTAATGTGGTGTATCACATTGATTGATTTGTGTATATTGAAGAATCCTTGCATTCCTGGGATAAACCCCACTTGATCATGGTGTATGATCCTTTTAATGTGCTGTTGGATTCTGTTTGCTAGTATTTTTTTGAGGAATTTTGCATCTATTTTCATCAGTGATATTGGCCTGTAGTTTTCATTTTTGTGACATATTTGTCTGGCTTTGGTATCAGGATGATGGTGGCCTCGTAGAATGAGTTTGGGAGTGTCCCTCCCTCTGCTATATTTTGGAAGAGTTTGAGAAAGATAGGTGTTAGCTCTTCTCTAAATGTTTGATAGAATTCGCCTGTGAAGCCATCTGGTCCTGGGCCTTTGTTTGGGGGGGTACTGGCCTGGGAGCTCAGCAGGCTCCCTGGGCCGAGTGGACAGGGCGATCTCCCTCCGCTCCTCTCCCGCTCTTCCTGGAGGGCCCCTCCCGCCTACCTCTCCTGATCTCCCTGGCCTCAGGGATGCCGATCCTGTCTGGCCTCCACTTTTCCTCCCCCCTCTGTCCCCCCACATCCTACCGGTTCGCTTGGGGGTTCCTCCTGTCTCCTTGGGCATCAGCGTCCCCCACCAGTGGCCAGCAGGCACCCTAGTTGTGGGGAGACGCTAACTCAGGATCTTCCCACACAGCCATCTTGACTCTGCCATCTGTTCGTAATGATGTATTCTTTTAATTAGTCACTCTGGTAATCTCAAAATCAGCTTCGATTAGCTAGATTAGTCTTATCTTCCACTTCTCCCAATATACTCACATTATTTGCAATCATTCAAACAAACCATGTTGTTTTTTTTTTAAAATCATGTGTCTCTGTGTCTTTGCCCATGCTATGTCCTCCTCCATAGATTCCTTTTTATACAATCGTACCTTTTTCTATGGCCCAGCTCATGCACCACATCCTTCAATAAAACTTCTCTGCATATTTTGTCTGGCAATGTGACTCATTCATCCTTCATCTATCATATCAAATGCTACCTCCTCTATGAAGCATTCTCTGACTTTTTCAGGTAGCTGTAGACACTTTTCCCCTAGGGTCCGACACTGCACCTTGAATTACATGCTAGCATCACATTGTATTGAAATTATCCTATTATGTGCCCGTCCCCATAAGACTGAGTTTCTCAGTGGCATGGACTGGACCTTATTCGTCTTTATTTCCAGCCTATTTTCCCCTAAATATTTAGTATTTGTTAAATGAATAAAGCACAAGGTTAGCGTAAATAGAAAATTAAACAAAATCTAAATTCATTTCTACGGGTATCAGATGGTTACTTCATCATAAACCATGAGGACCTTCCTAACCACTAGCATGTACTTTGTCAGGGTAAAAGAGCAGAGCAGTTAGCTGAGTGTGGAAACAGCAAATTTAAAAGGTTGTTATTCTGTTATACTAAAAGTGAGTTCCCAAATATATTTCTCTTGTTTGACCTTTAAAATCACTCCAAGTCATCCTTTCCTTGCTTTAACTTTCAGAGTTAAACAAAAGAGCCAGATAGTGAGCAGTGATTGTGAGATCAAACTCATTTATTTATTCACTGACTATTTATCAAATATCTGCTACATACAAATCTACAATAGTGAGGAAAACAGACATAGTCACCCCCTACCCTCATGAAACTTATCATCTAGTGGAGGAAAAGATAATAAATTAGAGAGGTAGATAGATAATATCAGTTAATGATAAGTTTATAAAGAAAAATCATCAGGGTAAGAGGATAAAATGTAATGGGGTAAAGATGTGGCTATTTTAGATAAAAAGGCATCTTTGATAAGTTTATATTTGAGAAAAATATAAAGGTAGAAAGTGAGTAATGCCACTGTTGGGAAGAAGAGGGGCAGGGTCAGCAAGTGCAAAATCTGAGGATGGAGGAAGAATTTGTGACAACCTAGCAACAGCAAAGTAGCCAGAGTGGCTGGAATGCAGTGAGCCAGGGGGAGCCTGGTAAGAGATATCAGAGAAGTAGCAGGGATCCAGATCATATTGAATCTTATAGGTCATGGGAAAATCTTTGGACTTTATTCTAGAATTTACATATTTTTGGAAACTATCTTAGTTATCTCAGGCTGCCATAACAAAATACCATAGACTGGGTGGCTTAAACAACAAGAATCTATTTCTCACAGTTCTGGAGATGGGAAATCCAAGATTAAGTTGTCAGTAGGGTAGGTGTCTAGTGAGAGCTCTCTCCTTGGATTTCAGACAGCCACCTTCTTTTTGTGTCTTTATATGGCCTTTCCTCAATGCATGCAGGTAGAGGGAGAGGGAGAGAGGAAAGAAGAAAGAAGAAGAAGAAAGAAGAAGAAAGAAGAAGAAGAAAGAAGAAGAAAGAAGAAGAAGAAAGAAGGAGGGGGAGGGGGGGAGGAGGAGGAGGAGGAGGGGAAGAAGAGGAAGAAGAAGGAGGAGGAGGAGGAGGGGAAGAAGAAGAAGAAGTAGAAGAAGTAGAAGCAGCAAGCTCTCTGGTGTCAGTTTTTATAAGTTCTTATCCCATTATATGGGCCCCATCCTCATGACCTCATCTAAGCCTGATCACCTCCCAAAGTCCTCATCCAAATACCATCACATTGGGGGTTAGGGCTTCAACATATGGATTTTAGGAGGACACAATTCAGTTAATAGCAGAAAGCTTAATCTGGATGTTGTGTGAAGAATAGACTCTCAGGGAATAAGAGTGGAAACAAGAGAACTAGCCAGAAATCTATTGCAATAATCTAGGTAAGAGATAAGAGTGGCTTGGACATGAGTAGAAGTGTTGGTAGTGGTGAAAGGTAGTGATATTTTAGACATATTTTAAAAGTAGAACCCACAGGATTTGCTAATAAATTTTATGTGGGTTATGAGAGGAAATACTCAAGAATGACTCCAAGGATTCTGGCCTGGACAACTGGTGAATGTTGGTGTCATTTACTACAATGGGAAACACTGGGAAAAGACAGTTTGGGTTGCAGGGGGTAGAATCAGGAGCTCAATTTTGAGTGTGTTAGGTTTAAGCTGCCAAGTGGGTAGTGGAATATATCAATCTGGAGCCGACGGAACAGGTCTAGAATGAATATACAAATTTAGGAGCCATTAGTGTTCAGATGATGTTTAAAAATCAAGGGATGATATCACCTATGGAACAAATGTAGATAGAGAAGAAAATAGGAGTAAGGATAAGCCCTAGGGCACTCCAGCATTTTAGGGAGGTGGGAGTAGAGAAAGAGAATCTACAAAATAAGACAGAACAGCTAATAAGGTAACAGAAAAAAGGGGAAAAACAGATTAATGTAGTTTACTGAAAGCCAAGTGAATAAAGGATATCGGCTTGGAAGTAGTAGTCATCTGCCAGTGCTGCTGAGACGTCAAGTAAATGACAGCTAAAAATTTACCATTGGAATTGAAAACATAAGCCCCATGCCCTTTATTAATAACAGTTGTCAGAATGTAAATGAACTTGATGAGCAGTAGCCACCTTCGGGGAGAATTTAAATGGAAAAAGGATAAAACTGCAGGTTAGGTAGAAAAGAGAATTTTATCCTGACAATAGTTTATGGGACATTAAACATTAACACGGCAAGGTTGTCTCAAAAGCCTTCTCCAGAGATCTATAAAACATGATAGGTAATGATTTAAGGCTGCTTGTGGGAGAATTATTCAAAGGTAATCCTGCAAGGAGGTGTAGGCTAGATTGTCTACAGATCATTTTCAGCTTTCAGGAACCATTACTATCCTTTATGCAAACCAATGGTTTTTACAAAGCTGCCAATTAAGACTGTAGTTCACTTTTATAGATCTTGTGCATGGAAATGTTCATGAGGCTTACCTCACATTTTTCAAAAGGGATAAGTTCAGTGTTAAAAGCAAATAAAAGATTGAGCAGTAGTGTAACAGAAAGAAGATAACTCTTCTTGTAAATGTAAATATATAGATACTGGGGAGTATATTCCTGATAACTGCTTATAATGAGATGATGCCAAGTGTGGAGTGACTACTTTTAACTCCTACTAATGGTAAATGCATTTGCAATTTCTTGGTCCAGGGATGATAACACAGTTGACAAAATTTTTAATGAAAATCAAAATTCTCTGTTATACTTGATTGAATGTTAGTCAAATCTATTGCTTTTGATCAGTATAACACAGTTGGGGTTAGACACAGACCAGATTCTTTTACTCATATACCAAGGACGAAAGAAACTTAAGGTCATAAAGTCACAGAATGTGTTTATAGTTGTATGCCTTCTTACTAAGAGACAAAGTTCCAGGGGAATTACTCAATAAAACTTGTTTAAATAAATGTCCATCATTTTCTGAAGACTTGAAAGGTATTTTTGCTGGTGAAATGAATTTCTCTTAATTGCAAATTTTCTGTGCTGATCATATTTTTCACTCAAGAATGAATTCTGTCCAAAAAATGCCCTGTTTTACATTTTTTTTTGTAAATAAAACATTATTAAGGAATTTTACTTAATGTCAGACATCCAGCTTTTATGTGTGTCTCCTGTGAAATCTTAGGTTCTGGCTAGATGATTCATCAAATAAGAAATGTAAATGACTAACAAATATGTGTTTAAAAAAGTTAAACATCACTACACACCTATTAGAATGGCTAAGATTAAAAAAAAACTGACAATACCAAATGCTGGTGAGGATGTGGAGTAATAGGGACTCTCATTCATTACTGGTGGGAATGCAAAAATGATACAGCCACTTTGGAGGACACTTTGGTAGTTTCTTACAAAACTAAACATAGACATCACATGATCCAGCAATTTTGTTCCCTGATATTTACCCAAATGAATTGAAAACACGTCTACATAAAACCTGCACACGAATGTTTAAAGCAACTTTATTCATAATTGCCAAAACTTGGAAACAACCAAGGTGTACTTCACCAGGTGAAAGGATAAATAGTCAAACATCCATACAAAGGAATATTATTCAATGATAAAAAAAGAAATGAGTTATTAAGCCACAAAAGACATGGAGGAATTTTAAATGTATATTCCTAAGTGAAAGAAGCCAATCTGAAAAGGTTACATACTGTATGATTCCAACCATATGACATTCTGGAAAAGACAAAACTATGGAGATAGTAAAAAGATCAGTGGTTTCCAGGGGTTAGGGAATAGGGAGGGATGGCAAGGCAGAGCGCAGAAGATTCTAGGGTAATGAAAATACTATGTATGATACTATAATTGTGGATATATGTCATTATACATTTGTCAAAACTCATAGAATATACAACACAGAGAGTGAATCCTAATGTAAACTATGGACTTTAGTTAACAATAATGTATCAATATTAGTACATCATTGTAACAAATATATCATATTAATGTAAGATGTTAATAATAGGAGAAATTGTGAAGGAGGGGATGTGACGGGGTTACAGAAACTGTACTATCCACTCAATTTTTCTGTTAACCTAAATTTGTTCTAAAACATAAAGCATATTAATTAAAAAAAAAACTTCTGAAACTGACTCAGTAAGACACAGAAAATCTGAATAGACCTATAACAAACAAAAACATGAAATTGTTCATTTAAAACCTTCCCAGAGGGCTTCCCTGGTGGCGCAGTGGTTGAGAATCCGCCTGCCAATGCAGGGGACACGGGTTCGAGCCCTGGTCTGGGAAGATCCCACATGCCGCGGAGCAACTTGGCCCGTGAGCCACAACTACTGAGCCTGTGCGTCTGGAGCCTGTGATCCGCAACAAGAGAGGCCGCGATAGTGAGAGGCCCGCGCACTGCGATGAAGAGTGGCCCCTGCTCGCCGCAGCTAGGGAACGCCCTCGCACAGAAACGAAGGCCCAACACAACCAAAAATAAATAATTAATTAATTTAAAAAAAAAAAAAAAACCTTCCCAGAAAGAAAAATCCAGGTTCAATAGCATCACTGATGAATTATCCCAAATACTTAAAGCAGAATTAATACAAATCCTTCACATAATCTTCCAAAAATAGAACACTTCTCACATCATTCTATAATGCTCTGACAAAACTAGACAAAATTATGCCAAGAAAATAAACTACCAGCCAATATCTCTTATGAATATAGACACAAAATCCTCAACAAAATGTGAGCAAAGAAAACATAGCAATATATAAATGGTGTTGTGTTTTTAATTCCAAATTCCAATTTTCATTGCTGCAATATAGTAAAGCAATTTATCATTGTATATTAACCTTTTATACTACAACCTTGCTATAATTGCTTATTAGTTCCAGGAGGGTCTTTTTGTTAATTCTTTGGAATTTTCTACATAGACAATCATATCATTTGCAAGCAAAAACAGCTTTATTTCTTCCTTCCAAATCCGTATACCTTTAATTTCCTTTTCTTGTCTTATTGCATTAGTGAAGACTTCCAGGACAATGCTGACTAAGAGTGGTGAGAAAGGACAACATTGCCTTGTTCCTGATATTCACAGGAAATCACCTGGTTTCTTATCAAGTATGATACTAGCTGAAGGCTTTCTGTAGATGTTGTTTATCAAGTTGGGGAAGATCCCCTTTATTAATAATTTACTGAGAATTTTTAAAATCATGAATGGGTGTTTGATTTTGTCAATGCTTTTTCTGTATCTATTGATATTATATGATTTTTCTTCCTTAGTCTGCTGATGTGAAGGATTATATTAGTCTAATTTCAAATGATGAACCATCCTGCATATACAGAATTAATCTCACTTATTCATGTTATGCAAATTTTTAACACATTGTTGGATTTCATTTGCTAATATTTTTGTACTTATGTTTATAAGAGATATTGGTGTATAGTTTTCCTTTCCTGTAATGACTTTACCTGATTTTGGTACTACTAGTTTCACAGAATGAGTTAGAAGTGTTCCCTCTGTTATCTTCTAAAAGATATTCTCTAATTTTTATTATTCCTTTTCTTCTGCTTACTTAGATTTAATTTGCTCTTCTTTTTCCAGTTTCCTAAGGTGGAAGCTTAGATTATTAATTTTAGATCTTTCCTCCTTTCTAGTATATGCATGAAATGTTACAGAATTACCTTTAAGCATTGTTTTTGCTGCATCCCACAAAGTTGCTAAGTTGTATTTTCATTTTCACTTACCCCAAAATATTTTTTAATTTCTCTTGAGGCTTCTTTGACCCATGTGTTATTTGGAAGTGTGTTGTTTAATCTCCAGGCTTAGTGTTTTTCAACTATCTTTTCATTATTCATTTCTTGTTCAATTCCATTGTGGTCTGAGAGCATATTTTGTGTGATTAATAATCTTTTAAATTTATTAAGTTGTGTTTTATGGTCCAGAACATGGTTTATCTTGGTAAATGCTCTATGAGCTTGATAAAAACATTCATTCTGTTGCTATTGGATGAAGTGGGGTATTTTTTAAATTTTATTTATTTTTTATACAGCACGTTATTAGTTATCTATTTTATACATATTAGCGTATATATGTCAATCCCAATCTCCCAATGGATGAAGTGTTTTGTAAATGTCAATTAGATCCAGTTGATTTATGGTGTTGTTCAGTTCAACTATGTCCTCATTATTTTTGTACTGGCAGGATCTGTCAATTACTGATAGAGGGGTGTTGAAGTCTCCAACTATAATAGTGGATTCATTTATTTCTCCTTGTAGCTCTATTTGTTTTGGCCTCACATATGTTGATACTCTGTTGTTAGGTGCACACACATTCAGGATCACTATGTCTTCTCAGAGAATTGACCCCTTTATCATTATGTAATGCCCCTCTGTATCCCTGACACTTTTCCTTACTCTGAAGTCTGCTTTGTCTGGATATAATACAAATATTAACTTAACTACCCTACTTTTCTTTTGATTATTATTAAAATGGTTTATCTTTCTCCATCCTTACACTTTTTTCTGTGTATGTATATTTAATGGAGGTTTCTTGTAGACAGCATATAGTTGTTGTTGTTTTTTTTTTTGGCTGTGTTGGGTCTCTGTTGCTGCACACGGGCTTTCTCTAGTTGCAGCGAGTGGGGGCTACTGATCGTTGTGGTGCACAGGCTTCTCATTGTGGTGGCTTCTCTTGCTGCAGAGCCCGGGCTCTAGGTGTGCGGGCTTCAGTAGTTGCAGCATGCGGGCTCAGTAGTTGCATCACGTGGGCCCTAGAGCGCGTGGGCTTCAGTAGTTGCAGCGTACAGACTCTAGGGCATGCGGGCTTCAGTAGTTGTGGCGCGCAGGCTCAGTAGTTGTGGCTCGCAGGCTCTAGAGCGCAGGCTCAGTAGTTGTGGCACACGAGCTTAGTTGTTCCATGGCATGAGGATCTTCCTGGACCGGGGATTGAACCCATGTCCCCTGCATTGGCAGGCAGATTCCTAACCACTGCACCACCAGGGAAGTCCAACATATAGTTTCTTATAGAAAATATATAAAGACTTGTTTTCATATCCACTCGGGTAGTCTCTGTCTTTTAATTTGTGTATGTAGACCATTGATGTTTAAAGTGATTATTGATATAGTCAGATTAATATCTTAATCTACTGTTTTTATTTGCTACTGTTTTTATTTCTTGACCTTGTTCTTCATTTCTTTTCATTATGTTTTTTTATTTTTATTTTTATTTATTTATTTATTTATTTAGCCATGCCACACAGCTTGTGGGATTTTGTCAATAGTTCCCTGATGACCAGGTATTGAACCCAGGCTCTCAGCAGTGAGAGTGGACTCCTAACCACTGGACCACCAGGGAATTCCCATTTGCTTCTTTTTTGTCTCTATTATTTTCTGCCTTATATAGTTTTAATTGAGCATTTTATATGATTTTAATTTTTCTCCTCTCTTAGTATATCAACTGTATTTCTAGCATTTCCTTTTGATTCTTAGAGTTTCCATCTCTCTGCTTACATTATCCATCTCTTCTTACATGTTTCCACTTTTTCCATTAAAGCCCTTAGATAATTCATCATAGTTGTTTTAAATTTACTTGTCTGATAATTCCAACATTTCTCTGGTATCTGAGTTTAGGTTATGATGATAGCTCTGTCTCTCCAAACTGTATGTTTTTGTCTTTTAGCATGCCTTTTAATATCTTGTTGACTGGTAGACGTAATGTGCTGGGTAAAAGGAACTGAGCTCAACAGGCCTTTAAGGTGAAGTTTTGTTTATCTGGCTAGGAGTTAGGCTGTGCTTACTGTTTGCTATAGCTGTATAGGTCAGAGACTAAAATTTCCTCTGGTTTACTTGTTTTTGTCTCCTCTATTGTCTTTGGACTTCCATAGAGACTTCTTAATAAGGTCTGAAATGTGCAGTTCTTTCCATTGTATTTCTCTGTTATACAGGAGCCCTATTGATATGGTGGCAATGTGTCGGGAGGAGGGAAAGGGTACTATAGTCCGACGATTAGGTTTCAGTCTTTTAATAAACCTGTGTCTCTGGGCTTGACCTTCACAAGTGCTTCTCAGTTTTTTCCCCTGGTTAGGTAAAACAGAAGGCTAGAGGATGCTGTATTGGTATTATCCTTCCTCTAGGTGGAAGGCTAGATGGGGTGGAGTTGGTGATTTCCCTTTCTCCAGGTTGGTAAAAACCCCAGTAAATTAAGCTCTGGAAATAGTTTCCCCTTGAAGGCAGGACTTGTTAACAAGAACAGAATGCTCTGGGTATATTTCAAAATGGCTACTTTTCCCCTCTTCCTACCAGAAGCATGAGGGAATTTTTACCTAGTTTTCACTGTGAGAACCTGGTAAGGCTCCTGGAGGTAAAACTCACAAAATGTGAACCTTCACACTCTGCCAAGGCTTATATTCCCTGGAGTTCTTAACTCTCAAATTTGTTCACATTGAGCCTCCAGAAATTTGTTGATTGAGATTTCTGCTCCTGGGCTACTGTTCCAGTAAACTGTGACTCTCTGTATTCACCTGTCTCTCTCTCCAATTTGGAGGGGCAGCAGTTTGATCTATGATCTCAATTCTCTGATGGATTAAAAAAGAGTTGCTGATTTTCAGTTTGTTCAGCTTTTTTCTTATTTTTAAGATGAGAGTGGTGACTTCCAAGCTCCTTACTGAACCAGGAAGCAAAAGTAATCATTTTTATTGGCTAGGAACTTTTACATTTTATCTTAGTTATCTACTTGTTAGCATAAAATTGTTCACCATATTCCCTTATAATCCTTTTTATCTCTCTAAGGCCAACAGTGATGTCTCCCCTTTTATTTCTGATTTTGATTCTTCTCTCAAAAACTTTTTTGATCAGTCTAGATATGTTTGTCAATTTTGTTTATTTTTTCAAAGAGCCAACTTTTGGTTACCTTAATTCTATTAGTTTTCTGTTTATTATTTCATTAGTTTCTTCCCTAATCTCCATTATTTTCTTCATTCTTCTTGCTTTGGATTTAGTTTGATTTCATTTTTTCCAGTGTCTTAGATGGAAGGTATGGTTACTGATTTGAGAACTTTATTGTGTTTTAATATGGACATTTAAAGTTATAAATTTCCCTGAGCACTAGCTATAACCCATAAGTTTTTGTACATTGTATTCTTATTTTCATTCCTCCCAAAAGGATTTTCTAATTTTCTTTGTAATTTTTTTGACTCACTGGTTATTTACAACTATATTTTTAAATTTCCACATATTCATGAATTTCCAAAATTGCTTTTGTTTCCAATATTATTTCATTGCAATTAACATATGTTGCATGATTTTAATATTTTTAATGTATTGATGCTTATTTTAAGGCATAGCATACAGTCTATCCTGGGCAATCTTCCATGTGAACTGAAGAATGTGTATTCTACTGTTTGAAAGGTAGAATATTCTATAGATACCTTTTAGGTCTAGTTGATTTATAGTATTATTCATGTCCTCTATTTCCTTGTTGATCTTCTGCATAACTGTTCTATCTACTACTGAAAGTGAGGTATTAAAGTCTAAAACTATCATTGGTAAATTTTCTATTTTTCTCTTCAATTCTTTCAGTATTTTCTTCATGTATCTTAGGACTCTCTTGTTAGGTAAAAATATGTATCTTTGTCTGATAGTGCTGCTGTAACAAAATACCACAGAGTGGATTAAACAATACAAATTTATTTTCTCCATTTCTCCATTTATCTGTTGATGGGCACTTGGGTGGTTTATCCCTTTTGGCTATTGTAAATAAAGCTGCAAGTAACACTGACATACAAATATTTGTTTGGATCCATGCTTTCAGTTCCGTTAGATATATCCCTAGATTGGAACTGCAAAGTTACATGGTAATCCTGTACTTGGCTTTTTGAGGAACACCCCCAAACTATTTGCCATAAAAACTGCAACATTTTACATTCCCACCAGCAATATTTGAGGGTTTCAATTTCCCCACATCCTCAACATGTTAGTTTGCTAGGGCTACCACGACAAAATGCCACAGACTGGGTGACTTAAACAACAGAAATTAATTTTCTTACAGTTCTGGAGGCTAAAAGTCCAAGACTTAAGTATTGGCAGTTTGGTTTCTCATAAGGCCTCTCTCCTTGCCTTGAAGAAGGTCACCTTCTCACTGTGTCCTCAACATGACCTTTTATCTATGCACAGGCATCCATGGTATCTCTTCCTGTTCTTATAAGGACACCAGTCATATTGGATTAGGGCCCCAACCTTATGACTTCATTTAACCTTAATTACCACTGTAAAGGCTCTATGTCCAAATATAATTACACCGGGGATAAGGGCTTCAACATATGAATTGGGGAAGGGGTCCATTTCAGCCCATAACACTCCATCATCTGGATCCTCAAAATTCATGTCCTTGTCACATGCAAAATACATTCGTCCCCATCCCAACATGCCCAAAAGTCTTAATCCATTCCAGCATCAACTCTTAGTCTGAAGTTTCATCTAAATAATCATCTAAATGAGGTATGGGCGAAACTTGAGGTACGATTCATCCTGATGCAAAATTCTTCTTCATCTGGAGCCCTGTGAACCCAGACAAGTTATCTGCTTTCAAAATGCAATGGTTGGGATGGTTATAGGATAGACACTCCCATTACAAAAGGGAGAACTAGGACAGAAGAAAGAGGTGATGGGTTCCAAGCTAGTCCAAATTCCACTAGCAAAGCAAATTCCACTAGTTTTTTAATGCTCAAGAATAATCCTCTTTGGATTATTAAGAAGACCTAAATAGACATTTCTCCAAAGAAGACATACAGATGGCCAATAGGCACATGAAAAGATGCTCAGCTTCACCAATTATTAGAGAAATGCAAATCAAAACTACAGTGAGGTATCACTTCACACAAGTCAGAATGGGAATCATTAAAAAGTCTATAAATAATAAATGCTGGAGAGGGTGTGCAGAAAAGGGAACCCTTCTACATTGTTGGAGGGAACATAAATTGGTGCAGCCACTATGGAAAACAGTATGCAGGTTCCTTAGAAAATTAAAAATAAAGTTGCCATATGATCCTGCAATCCCACCCCTGGGCATATATCCAGAGAAAATTCTAATTTGAAAAGATACATTCACCCCAATGTTCATAGCAGCACTATTTACAATAGCCAAGACATGGAAGCAACCTAAATGTCCATCGACAGATGAATGGATAAAGAAGATGTGGTATATATATACATATATATAGACAGATAAATTAGGGGTTTATATTTCTTCTTGAGACACTTCATATGTTATGTTTTTCTAGGGATCTTTCCAAGTACGTAAGGTATCAAATGTACTGACATAAAATTGTTCATTATACCCTCTTATCTTTTTAAGAACAGGTGCAGTTTTTTATATATATCCTTCTGCTTCCCTAAATACTGTACATTTGTACCATGCCTTTTACTTTTCTATCCCTTGCTCACTTTTTGACAGTGATTTGTCCATTTTATTTTTCTTCCTAAAAAACTGTTGGCTGTGTTGATCCTCTCTATTCTATGTTTATTTGTATTTCACTAATCTCTAGTTTTGTTCTTTCCTTACTTGTCACTTCTTTACATTTATTTTTCTATTTTTTTTTCTGGAATTCTTGATATATAGTCTTGTCACTAACTTCCAGCCTTTTCTTTTCTTTTCTTTAAATACACACATTTAAGGCTATTATAATTTCCCTCTACTGATTTAGCTGGATCTAAATTTTATGTTACATTTTTTTAAATTTCCAAATATTTCATAAGGTCCATTTTTGTTTCTCCTTTGATTTGGTAATTACTGAAGAGTGTATCTTCATTTTGAGGTATTTGGGGCTTTTGTAGTTACCTGCTGATTTCTAACTTAGTCACTTTGTGGTCAGATACTGTTGCCTGTATGATAACAATCACTTGAAATTCAAAGTTAATCAGTATACTTACCCTCCAAGTGAATAATATAAGAACCTTAGAACACTAAGCATGATCCATTTTAACAAACCTCCTCTTGACTTATATGTTATCATTATCTAGTATTTAGTTTTATCCTTCTTATTCCTCAAGACATCATCATTATTATTTTAAATATTCTGTGTATGTTTATGTTTACCCATGTACTTGCAATTTTATTTCTTCAGCACACCTTCCTGCTTTTCAAATCTTCCTTCTTGGATCATATTTTCTGCCTCAAAGATATTTTTGTTGGTTATAGAACTCTAGCTTGCCAGGTGTTTTCAGATCGCTTTGTCTTTGGTATTCTATAGTTTCAACATAATGTCTCTAGGTGTTGATTTATTTCTTTAAATCTTGCTTGGGATTAGTTAGGCTTCTTGAATCCATGGATTGATGTCTTCTAATAGTTTTACAGAAAGTTCAATCATTATAACTTCAAATATTTCCCCTGTTTCACTCTCAATTTCTTTTGCTTTTGGACCTCTGATAAATGTGTGTTAGATCTTCTCAATCTATCTTACAAGTCTGTTAACCCCTCTTTCATATTTCCCATCTCTTCGGGTTGTGTTCTGTATATTTCCTTCAGTTCTTTATTATAGCTCTCTAAAACTCTAATTGTGTGTAATCATTGTTAAACACATCCATAAAGTTTTCAATTTCAATTCTAATATATTCTATTACAATGGGTTCTGTATGATTTATTTTAATAGCTACTTACACCACCAGGGAAGTCCCTCTACTTATATTTTTAATTCTCTCTTTAATTCATTGAAATATAGAAAACAAACTTATTTTATACCCTGAGTCTGATAGGTACAAAAATACCTATCAGATCTTATTCTATTTTCTTTTGTTCCTACTGGCTCTCACTCATGGTTACTTCTTCATAAGTTTATTTTTTTCTCATTTTCCTTTGATCTCTATCTATGGCAATTATTTTGAGCTTGGGATAAAGGTGAGTTCACTCAAAAAAGGATTTGAGTTTGGTTCTGTTAGGCACTTGGAGAAACCACCAGTCTGGATTTGCTTTAAACTAAATACTCAGCTTTAGGTTTTCCAGGCTATGCAGTTGGTATTTGGGCTGTAAACCTATGTAAAGACTAGCTTGCTATTTCAAAATCTCAAGAGAAGATTACCTCACATTCCTACCAAGGTTCAAAGCAGGCAGTACAGTTTTCCTTGCAGTCTCCTGGATAACAGATTTATTTCTAGTTAACCCTTAAACTGTAGGTGTGGCTCTTTGGGGACCAAGATTTGTAGAAGGATCTCCTGTTAGATTCTCCATCTTAGGTGGATTATGGGCTTTGTCTCCTATTCCCTGAACTCCACAGGACCGTGAAAAACAAAGTTTGTTAGGCTCAGCATATGCTCTTAAAGTAAAAGTTGGCTTTGGAGAGCTGCTTAGCCCTTTTGGATCTCTGCCTTCATTTGGTAACTGAATAATAATTTCTTCTTTTCTTTTCAGCTTATAGATGTATTCAAAAAGGTGTATAAAGTGTTTTTATTCATTTTGTTTTGTTTTTCATGGGAGAGTCAATATGGGCACCTGGTTTGCCAGTTTACTAGAACCAAAAATGATTGCCTTTTTTTTTTTTTTTTCATGTGATACTGTTCAATTCTGGTGAGAATACAGTGAGAAAGATATTCTCATATATATATTGCTGGATGTGTAGATAGGTATAATCTTTCTGGATAATAAAATATATAAAGGGCTTTATAGATATTCATATATTTGGGCATAATAACTACAAATATAGGTTTTTATCCTAGGGATATGATCAGAAATGCAGAAAAGTGAGTTTTGTTTATGGGGTTAAAGCATGGTTCACATCCATATGATATAACATTATATAGCAATTATAACTGTATTTTAGAAAAATATATAGGGACACATGGAAATGCTTACCCTATAATAGTATATAAATTATTAGGATACAAAATTATATACAAAGCATTGTACTATGCACAGAAAAAAGTGTTGAAATGAAGTAATTACTAGACTTTTTTGGTGTCTTTGTTGTACAAATATGAGTGCTTCTAGTTAACATTAAATTTTTTCCTGTATCTTCAAAGTACTTTTTACGATAAACTATTATATTTATAAAAGAAAAATAAAGGTGTTCTTTTTCTTCGTTTTTAAACAGAAGTCTTAGACAATAAAATGGTCTTAAATATTGGTACTCTCGGACTTCCCTGGTGGCGCACTGGTTAAGAATGCGCCTGCCAACGCAGGGGACACGGGTTCGAGCCCTGGTCCGGGAAGATTCCCACATGCCACGGAGCAACTAAGCCCGTGTGCCACAACTACTGAGACTGCGCTCTAGAGCCTGCGAGCCACAACTACTGAAGCCTGCGCGCCTAGAACCAGTGCTATGCAGCGACAACCTACCACAATGAGAGGCCTGTGCACTGCAATGCAGATTAGCCCCTGCTTGCCGAAACTAGAAAAAGCCTGTGTGCAGCAACGAAGACCCAATGCAGGCAAATAAATAAATAAATACATTAAAAAAAATTGATCCTTTAAAAATATATATATTGGTACTCTGAAAAATTGACCTCCCCTAGTGTTTCAATAACACACTTCATTTTGCCAGTGTTTAATGATTAAGAATGTCCTCTATGTAAAAGATAGCACTTTTAATGAATGATTTGAAAAATTATACCCGATTAAAGGTAATTAAGAAACAGCCTGAAAAATAGTCAGTCTGGTGTTTTCAGACATTTTAACAAGCAGAAAGGATTTACTGCAAAGGTGATCCCATTGATTGTGCAAAAGTGCAATCATTAAGAGGTCTGGAAAAAACAACTTGACCTAAAAAAACTTCTCTAGCCACCAGTAAACTTGGACCAACTTTGCATGCTTTTAACATTCTCTTTCTCTCTCTTTCCCTCCCTCCCTCTCTCTCCTTTTAACCAAGCTCAAAACCTTGATACAATGATTACCATGACATGGCCTCAAATATCACTAAATCTTGATGGATCTGTCACATGTGGCACAACTTAGATTTGGGAAGTGTTTAAAACTAGAGCATGCAAAGCTTGTAACTGAAAGTAGCAAGAAGTAAATAGGTTCAATTTACAGAGAGAATAGGTTTTACAGTAGGCCACCAAGAACCATGGAGGACATGCCAAAAGGGATAGTTTACAGAATGAAAGGAAAAAAGAAATTAGAAATTCAGAAAATAATCAAGAGGTGGCCCAATTAATTCCACATATTTATGGTCCAGGAGAACATTTTTAGTGTCACAACTTTATGCAGGCTGTCTTTTCCCTCATGACACCCTGGCACCAAACATCCTTTACAAATTTAAGAGCTCCATGAAGGCACAGACTGTTTTGTTCACTGCTTTATCTGGGACTGATAGTCAGTCAGTAAACACTGGTAAAACCTAATGGACTTCATGAGTTCTGACTGGTGGAAGCCTAGGATGCCCATGTTGTACCGATTCTTAAATATCTTGTATATCAGCCCTAGATGTACCTTTGATGCCTAGTACATTGCCTGGAACATATTTGGCATTATATATATATATTTATATATATATAAAATTAATACATACATAGTAATATATACATATATATACATAATTGGATGTTGTAGTTAACCATCTGTGGACTACAAGTTCACCATCTGTCCTTTCCTGTATGTTCCCACTGTCATGGCATAATTCCATGCATGACTTTCAGTGGCCTGTATTTTCAACACCCTCATAATTTACTCAGCCATCATCAATGCCAACCTCCATCTGCCTGTTGATAGCTAGTCTATTACCAGAATAATATGTCTAAAATGTTATTTTTGTCATGTCTCTCCCCTGCTAAAAACCAACAAACCACAAAACACACAAATGCCTCTCTTTCATCCATAAGATAAAATTCAAAAGGTCAAACACTTTAATTTCAAACACTTTAATTTGCATCAAAAACTCTCCAAAATCTTGCCCAAATCTATTTTTTCAAGTTTAGCTCCCAAAATTCCTCTGCATCCATGCTCATAATGTTCTTCCTTATTGGATTATTCTCCCTATTTCTTCCATCTGCTCAAGTTCCACTTCCTCCATGAAATCTTTCCTGGTTACTCCAACCCATTGTAAGCTCTTCATCTTATGAAATGCAGTATCATTTAAGTTTTATATTTTTGATAAAAATTTTAACCTACCTTGCATTTTTAAATATAAACATATCTATACATCTTGAAATTATAAATTCTCAGAGTATAAGAACCATACTTGTTATTTATTTGCTTCTTTGCCCACAATTCTAGAATAATATGTGAAAACAATAGATAAAAACACAATCCTAGAATAATATTTGAAAACAGTAGATGAGAAGACAGATAACAACTGCCGGTTAATTGGCTCACATTTTACTCCTTCCCTCCCTTTCATTTATTCAACAAATAGTTCTTTTTATTGGAGTATAATTGCTTTACAATGTTGTATTAGTTTCTGCTGTACAATGAAGTGAATCAGCTATATGTATACATATATCCCTTCCCTCTTGGACCTCCCTCCCCACCCCCATCCCACCCACCTAGGTCACCACAGAGCACCGAGCTGAGCTCCCTGAACTATATAGCAGGTTCCCACTAGCTATCTATTTTACAAATGGTAGTGTATTTATGTCAAACCTAATCTCCCAATTCATCCCACCCTCCCCTTCCCCCGCCATGTCCACACATCCATTTGAGTGTCTATTCTGTATGTCTGATAGTAAGGATATAAAAATGACAAAATACATTCCCTGATTTCAAGGACGCTACAGTCCAGATTTCAATCACCAAAGAATATTAAATAATCCACTGATCATCCAGTGGAAGAGGTCTGAATTATAGTTTCTTGACCTGATAACCATTATTGCTTTTTCAAAATTCTATTTTTATCTGAAATCTTTCATTGTTGCATTTTTTAAGGATACATTTGCTGTTAAACAGAGAGCTTAGAGGCTAAAGCAAGATAAGAGCCACGTAGAAAAGTCTAGGCCAGTGGTTCTCAAACCTAGCTTCACATAACAATCCCCAGGAGAGTCCTTCAAAGATATCCAGTGCTGATGCACCAATATAGATCAATTCAATCAGAATGGAGGGAGGAGGCACATCTAGGCATCTACTTTTTAAGTTTCCCAGGTGGTTCTGATGTGCAACAAAAGGTGAAAAACCCTGCTCTAGGCTAGAATAAAATTGCATTTCTATATGTTAATTACAATTATGTTGAAATAATAGTAACAAACATGTATAATTTACATATTCGTATGAAAATGAAATCATGCCATCATATCCATTGGTTTAAACAACTAAATTAGGTAATGTCCTCTAAGAAAACCATTTCAAAATTCTTTACTCTTTTTAACCAGTGTGGAAAAAGAAATCACCAGCTTTTTACACACATTGGCTATATTTATTTTGCTAAATTAAATTATGAGGTAAGTCTCTCTCCACTCCTGTTTTTAAAATACTGGTTTGGACTGAGAGGATCTAATAGCAAATGTGAAGGTCAACTATGTTACACAAAGCTCATACTAGTCTAGAGGACTGGTTCGCAAACTCCTCAGCCATCAAAATCATAGAGAAGGCTTGCTTAAACCAGATCACTGAACCCCTACTTCAGAGTTTCTGACTCAGTAGGTCTGAGGTAGAGCCCCATAATTTACATTTCTGACAGATTCTCAAGTGATGCTGATGGTGCTGGTCCAGAGATTACACTTTGAGAACCACTGTTTTAATATAGAAAAACAGCTCATAATAGAGGTTTGATAAATACTTGATCAACTTGAGTCAAATGGTATTTTTTGGGTATAGAACCCACAGTACGTTCCAATATGTATAAGGATAGACTATATATATTTTTTAATTTTTGGCCACACTGCGTGGCATGTGGATCCCTGACCAGGAATCGAACCCACGCTCCCTGCAGTGGAAGCACAGAGTCTTGACCACTGGACTGTCAGGGAAGTCCCTGGATAGACTATATTTTTATCAGTTTACTATTTTTCAAGGTCTTGCTTATGAATAGCTATGTAAAAATCACCTTAAATAATTATTAAAAATACAGCTCCCTGGGTTCCATTCCAGACCAATCTAATCAGAATCTCTCTTGGTGTGGCCCAGGAATCTACATTCTTAACAAAATCCTCAGGCATTTCTTGTGCACACTAAACTTTGAGAACCAATGCTTTATTCTCTTTACCTATTGCTTTTTTCTGGAATACCCTTTCTCTCCATCTCTGCAGAAATCCTATCCCTTTCATCAAAGCCCAGCCCAAATACAGCTTCCTTTCAAGCAGTCTCCCCTGATTTCATAATTACCACACACAACAGACAGAATACAGGGAAATGTTGAATGCTGTGGGATAGGGCAGTGGAACAGTAGTAACAAAGGTGTAGGATTGGCTCTGGCTTTTGTATACAGAGGTTATACACTTGAGTTTGTGCACATGAATGGGAAATTACAAGAGCTGTAAGGAGGGTAAATTTAAAACTTATTTAACACTGAACCTCTTGAGATATAATAACTATATTTGAGGCAGAGGTATGGTAGGCATGCCTGCACTGGAGAGGAAACATGGAGGAGAAAAGGAGACAAAATGGCCGCACATTGGATAACTTAAACTGCATATTAAGGAAAATGGATAATAACATTCACTGAGGGGTCTTTCGTTACCCAAGAGGAGAACAAAATATGTAACCAACTCAGTTGATCTTGAGCCTATGATGGGGGATGAACAACACAGAGGAGTTAGATCAGGTAGTTAGCAGTGGCATCCAAGAGGGTTGAGGTTAAATGCGGAGCTAATAAGTGACAGAGTTAGAAGTTGAACTCAAGAACTTCTTTAACATCTATGGTAGTTTTCTCTAAGTATGGTACCTGTCTTACTAATCAAAATTTGCATTTCTTGCAAGCTCTCCAGATGGTTTTGGTAAAGACTAAGAGAGAGGTGGGATAGGGAAGGTGGGAGGAAGATGCAAGAGGAAGGAAATATGGGGATATATGTATATTTATAGCTGATTCACTGTTATAAAGCAGAAACTACCACACCATTGTAAAGCAATTATTCTCCAATAAAGATGTTAAAAAATAAATAAATAAAAACTACTGATCCACTACTCTGGAAATGTATATGTGGTGATTATCTAAACTTGGACAAATCCTTGTAGCCTCCTCCCATTCAGCAGCCAGTAGAAAATATATAAAAACAGATGATACACATGTGGAAAAACAAAAAGGACCCTAAAACTGGTATTAGGCACTTTACTTTTCATCCTCAACAGTTTACATAAGATAATCAGCCAGCACATCAACAAATACTGAATACTTCTGATGTATTTGCCACCACAGGATAATGGTGTTTATAATTTGTTGTCTTAAATATCTCTTACAGTTAAAGAAAAAATTGCTAAGACAAATTTTTTTCTGTAATGAGAGAACCACAGATGGAACTTAATGATGATTTAATCCAATCATCTAATTTTAGACACATGGAAATGAATGAAGCCCAGAGAGATCAACAATTAATTTGTTCCTAGTCCCTAAACTATTGAGTGACACAGCCAGTGACTATATTTCTGGTCTCCTGTCAGTCTTGCGCTTTCTTACATGTGTCAAGATTTAGTGAATATTTCGGTTCAAGATGGCGGAGTAGAAGGACGTGCGCTCACTCCTTCTTGCAAGAGCACCAGAGTCACAACTAACAATCATCAACAGGAAGACACTGGAACTCACCAAAAATGATACTCCACATCCAAAGACAAAGGAGAAGCCACAATGAGACGGTAGGAGGGGCGCAATCACAATAAAATCAAATCCCATAACTTCTGGGTGGGTGACTCACAAACTAGAGAACACTTATACCACAGAAGTCCACCCACTGGAGTGGAGGTTCTGAGCCCCACGTCAGGCTTCCCAACCTGGGGGTCCGGCAACGGGAGGAGGAATTCCTAGAGAATCAGACTTTGAAGGCTAGTGAGATTTGATTACAGGACTTCAACAGGACTGGGGGAAACAGACTCCACTCTTGGAGGACACACACAAAGTAGTGTGCGTATCGGGACCCAGGGGAAGGAGCAGTGACCCCATAGGAGACTGAACCAGACCTACCTGCTAGTGTTGGAGGGTCTCCTGCAGAGGCGGGGGTGGTTGTGGCTCACCGTGAGGACAAGGACCCTGGCAGCAGAAGTTCTGGGAAGTACTCCTTGGCGTGAGCCCTCCCAGAGTCTGCCATTAGCCCCACCAAAGAGCTGAGTAGGCTCCAGTGTTGGATTGCCTCAGGCCAAACAACCAACAGGGAGGGAACCCAGCCCCACCCATCAGCAGACAAGTGGATTAAAGTTTTAATGAGCTCTGCCCACCAGTGCAACACCCGGCTATACCCACGACCAGGCCCTCCCATCAGAAAACTTGCACAATCCTCTTAGATAGCCTCATCCACCAGAGGGCAGACAGCAGAAACAAGAACTACAATCCTGCAGCATGTGGAACAAAAACCACATTCACAGAAAGATAGACAAGATGAAAAGGCAGAGGGCTACGTACCAGATGAAGGAAAAAGATAAAACCCCACAAAAACAACTGAATGCCGTGGAGATAGGAAACCTTCCAAAAAAAGAATTCAGAATAATGATAGTGAAGATGATCCAGGACCTCGGAAAAAGAATGGAGGCAAATATCAAGAAGATACAAGAAATGTTAAACAAAGACCTAGAAGAATTACAGAATACCTACAAGAATTGAAGAACAAACAAACAGAGATGAACAATACAATAACTGAAATGAAAACTACACTAGAAGGAATCAATAGCAGAATAACTGAGGCAGAAGAACGGATAAGTGACCTGGAAAACACAATGGTGGAATTCACTGCCGCAGAACACAATAAAGAAAAAGAATGAAAAGAAATGAAGACAGCCTAAGAGACCTCTGGGACAACATTAAATGCAACAACATTCGGATTATAGGGGTCCCAGAAGGAGAAGAGAGAGAGAAAGGATCCAAGAAAATATTTGAAGATATTATAGTCAAAAACTTCCCTAACAAGGGAAAGGAAATAGTCACCCAAGTCCAGGAAGTGCAGAGAGTCCCAGGCAGGATAAACCCAAGGAGAAACACGCCGAGACACATAGTAATCAACTTGACAAAAATTAAAGACAAAACAATTATTGAAAGCAACAAGAGAAAAACGACAAATAACATACAAGGGAACTCCCATAAGGTTAACAGCTGATTTATCAGCAGAAACTCTACAAGCCAGAAGGGCATGATATATTTACAGTGATGAAAGGGAAAAACCTACAACCAAGATTACTCTACCCAGCAAGGATCTCATTCAGATTCAATGGAGAAATCAAAAGCTTTACAGACAAGCAAAAGCTAAGAGAATTCAGCACCACCAAACCAGCTTTACAACAAACACTAAAGGAACTTCTCTAGGCAAGAAACACAGGACAAGGAAAAGACCTACAAAAACAAACCCAAAACATTAAGAAAATGGTAATAGGAACATACATATTGATAATTACCTTAAATGTAAATGGATTAAATGCTCCAGCCAAAAGACATAGACAGGCTGAATGGATACAAAAACAAGACCCATATGAATGCTGCCTACAAAAGACACACTTCAGACCTAGGAACACATACAGACTGAAAGTGAGGCAATGGAAATAGATATTCCATGCAAATGGAAATCAAAAGAAAGCTGGGGCAGCAATACTCATATCAGACAAAATAGACTTTAAAATAAAGAATGTTACAAGAGACAAGGAAGGACACTATATAATGATCAAGGAATCAATCCAAGAAGAAGATATAACAATTATAAATATGTATGCACCCAACATAGGAGAACCTCAATACATAAGGCAACTGCTAACAGCTATAAAAGAGGAAATTGACAGTAACACAATAATAGTTGGGGACTTAAACACCTCACTTACACCAATGGACAGATCATCCAAATGGAAAATTAATAAGGAAACACAAGGTTTAAATGACAAAACAGACGACATAGATTTAATTGATATTTACAGGACATTCCATCCAAAAACAGCAGATTACACTTTCTTTTCAAGTGCACATGGAACATACTCCAGCATACATCACATCCTGGGTCACAAATAAAGCCTCAGTAAATTTAAGAAAATTGAAATCATATCAAGTATCTTTTCTGACCACAACAGTATGAGATTAGAAATCAATTACAGGGGAAAAAAACGTAAAAAACACAAATACGTGGAGGCTAAACAATACATTACTAAATAACCAAGGGATCACTGAAGAAATCAAAGAGGAAATCAAAAAATACCTAGAGACAAATGACAATGAAAACAGGACGATCCAAAACCTATGGGATGCAGCAAAAGCAGTTCTAAGAGGGAAGTTTAAACCAATACAAGCCTACCTCAAGGAACAAGAAAAATGTCAAATAAACAATCTAACCTTACACCTAAAGGAACTAGAAAAAGAAAAACAAACAAAACCCAAAGCTAGTAGAAGGAAAGAAATCATAATGATCAGAGCAGAAATAAATGAAATTGAAACAAAGAAAACAATAGCAAAGATCAATAAAACTAAAAGCTGGTTCTTTGAGAAGATAAAATTGATAAGCCATTAGCCAGACTCATCAAGAAAAAGAGGGAGAGGACTCAAATCAATAAAATTAGAAACGAAAAAGAAGTTACAACAGACACCGCAGAAATACAAAGTATCCTAAGATACTACTACAAGCAACTCTGTGTCAAAAAAATGGACAACCTGGAAGAAATGGACAAATTTTTAGAAAGGTATAACCTTCCAAGACTGAACCAGGAAGAAATAGAAAATATGAACAGACCAATCACAAGTAATGAAATTGAAACTGTGATTAAAAATCTTCCAACAAACAAAAGTCCAGGACCAGATGGCTTCACAGGTGAATTCTATCAAACATTTAGAGAAGAGCTAACACCCATCCTTCTCAAACTCTTCCAAAAATTGCAGAGGAAGGAACACTCCCAAACTCATTCTATGAGGCCACTATCACCCTGATACCAAAGCCAAACAAAGATACTACAAAAAAAGAAAATTACAGACCAATATCACTGATGAACATAGATGCAAAAATCCTCAACAAAATACTAGCAAACAGAATCCAACAACACATTAAACGGATCATACACCACGATCAAGTGGGATTTATCCCACGATGCAAGGATTCTTCAATATACGCAAATCAACAATGTGATACACCATTTTAACAAATTGAAGAAGAAAACCCGTATGATCATCTCAATAGATGCAGAAAAAGCTTTTGACAAAATTCAACATCCATTTATGATAAAAACTCTCCATAAAGTGGGCATGGAGGGAACCTACTTCAACATAATAAAGGCCATATACGACAAACCCACAGCAAACATCATTCTCAATGGTGAAAAATTGAAAGCATTTCCTCTAAGGTCAGGGACAAGACAAGGATGTCCACTCTCACCACTATTATTCAACATAGTTTTGGAAGTCCTAGCCACAGCAATCAGAGAAGAAAAAGAAATAAAAGGAATACAAATTGGAAAAGAAGAAGTAAAACTGTCACTGTTTGCAGATGACATGATACTATACATAGAGAATCCTAAAAATGCCACCAGAAAACTACTAGAGCTAATCAATGAATTTGGTAAAGGTTGCAGGATACAAAATGAATGCACAGAAATCTCTTGCATTCCTAAACACTAACAACGAAAAATCTGAAAGAGAAATTAAGGAAACACTCCCATTTACCATTGCAATGAAAAGAATAAAATACCTAGGAATAAACCTACCTAGGGAGACAAAAAACCTGTATGCAGAAAACTATAAGACACTGATGAAAGAAATTAAAGTTGATAGAAACAGATGGAGAGATATACCATGTTTTTGGATTGGAAGAATCAACATTGTGAAAATGACTCTACTACCCAAAGCAATCTGCAGATTCAATGCAAACCCTATCAAACTACCATGGGCATTTTTCACAGAACTAGAAAAAAAAATTTCACAATTTGTATGGAAACACAAAAGACCCCTAATAGCCAAAGCAATCTTGAGAAAGAAAAACAGTGCTGGAGGAATCAGGCTCCCTGACTTCAGACTATCCTACAGAGCTACAGTAATCAAGACAATATGGTACTGGCACAAAAACAGAAATATAGATCGATGGAACAGGAGAGAAAGCCCAGGGATAAACCCACGCACTTATGGTCACCTAATGTATGACAGAGGAGGCAAGGATATACAATGGAGAAAAGACAGCCTCTTCAATAAGTGGTGCTGGGGAAGCTGGACAGCTACATGTAAAAGAATGAAATTAGAACACCCCCTAACACCATACACAAAAATAAACTCAAAATGGATTAAAGACCTAAATTTAAGGCCAGACACTATCAAACTCTTAGAGGAAAACATAGGAAGAACACTCTTTGACATCAATCACAGCAAGATCTTTTTTGATCCACCTCCTAGAGTAATGGAAAGAAAAACAAAAATAAACAAATGGGACCTAATGAAGCAAAAGCTTTTGCACAGCAAAGGAAAACGTAAACAAGATGAAAAGACAAACCTCAGAATGGGAGAAAATATTTGCAAATGAAGCAACTGTCAAAGGATTAATCTCCAAAATATACAAGCAGCTCATGCAGCTCAATATCAAAAAAACAAAGAACCCAGTACAAAAATGGGCCGAAGACCTAAACAGTCATTTCTCCAAAGAAGATATACAGATTGCCAACAAACACACGAAAGGATGCTCAACATCACTAATCATTAGAGAAATGCAAGTCAAAACTACAATGAGGTATCACCTCACACCGGTCAGAATGGCCATCATCAAAAAATCTACAAACAATAAATGCTGGAGAGGGTGTGGAGAAAAGGGAACCCTCTTGCACTGTTGGTGGGAATGTGAATTGATACAGCCACTATGGAGAACAGTATGGAGGTTCCTTAAAAAACTAAAAATAGAACTACAATAGGACCCAGCAATCCCACTACTGGGCATATACCCAGAGAAAACCATAATTCAAAAAGAGTCATGTACCACAATGTTCATTGCAGCTCTATTTACAATAGCCAGGACATGGAAGCAACCTAAGTGTCCACCAACAGATTAATGGATATAGAAGATATGGCACATATATACAATGGAATATTACTCAGCCATAAAAAGAAACAAAATTGAGTTATTTGTAGTGATGTGGATGGACCTAGAAACTGTCATACAGAGTGAAGTAAGTCAGAAAGGAAAAACAAATACCATATATTAACGCATATATGTGGAACCTAGAAAAATGGTACAGATGAACCGGTTTGCAGGGCAGAAATAGAGACACAGATGTAGAGAACAAACGTATGGACACCAAGGGGGGAAAGTGGCGGGGGTGGTGGTGGTGGTGTGATGAATTGGGAGATTGGGATTGACATATATACACTAATATGTATTAAATGGATAACTAATAAGAACGTGTATAAAAAAATAGATAAAGTAAAATTCAAAAATTCAAAAAAAAAAGATTTAGTGAATATTCTAGCAGCTCAAGTCAGTGGTTGACTTCAGTTCCATTTACTTTTATACACAGTAGTGCTGGGATGGGGTGCGGCTTCAGAAATTGATATCAATGTTTATTTTGCAAAGCCTTCACATAAAGGCTAAAAATAGGAAATGCTATAGCAAATTTTGCCATATACTTTTATAATAGCATGTGCTCTCTAGGTATAAAATTTACTACCACACCGTCAAAAATTGATTGCTCGATTATCTTGCAAGCTAAGAAAAATAAACCATTAAGTTTAGATTAGTACACTCTCCAGGTGCTATTTATTCTTTTCATTTGACAATTGACTGGTCACACCTGCTTTCTTTTCCATACTATGCACATGAAATTATAAAGAAAAAGGCCTACCAGATGTTCCATTAACCCAGCTGTCACACATCTGTTGCTGTCTCTATAAATGTAGCAATTTGCTGGTAATTACTCTCCTGATAACAATCGAAAACTTCACACCTCTCTTTAATTGTGATAATCTATTTTCCATCGAAACTGTTTCAATGACTTTGTGATCCAAAGATTCCAGAACGTATCCAACTATTTCTGATCCTCCAAATGGACTGGTAAATAAGTCTGGTGTCCACATAGTGATTTGAAAGCTTACAGATGTGGTCTCAGTATATTCCACCGAGTTTCAAAATAAGAACCCAGGCTAGCTAATAAAGGTCTACTCCAAACATGGCTATAAGCTTGCTGCGAGAGTGTAAGCAAATTGTATAACTACTTTGTACCTAAATTTTCCAATCTGTAATATGTGCAGGAAGACTGGGCTCTCCATTCTACCTAAAAAATCTTTTGGAGCATAGTTCATGGTTGTTGTCTGAATGTTTGTGTCCCCCCCCACCCCAGAATTCTTATGTTGAAAACCTAATGCCCAAGGTGATGGTACTAAGAGGAGGGGTTTGAGGGAGGTGATTAAGTCATGCAAGCCAAGTCTTCATGAATGGGATTAGTTCCCCTATAAAAGAGGCCCCAGAAAGCTAGCTCACCCCATCCACCATGTGAGAATACAACAAGAAGTTTGCAGCCCAGAAGAGGGCCTCCACCCAACCATGCTGCACTCTGATCTGGGTCTTCCAGTCTTGAGAACCATGAGAAATGTTTGCTGTTTAAAAGTCACCCAGTCTGTGATATTTTGTTATAACAGCTGGAACTAAGACAATGGTATATAAGTTTCCTGGGGCATCAACTGTGTTGTGGTAATAGCTTCTCTTGGTAATTTGAAATTTACAAATCTACTAGCACAGCTCTGTTTTTCTTAATAAATTAAATAATAAATATTACCATTTATTTATGTAGCACTTTATATTATTCAAAAGAGTTTCAACCATAAGGCATTAATTTAAGTATGTGCCAGACACTGTACTAAGTGCTAGAACTAGAAAAACGACGAAAACCTAGTCCCTTGCTTTTGGAGTCTTTGAGGCAGCCCCATAAATAAAATAATCTCTTTTCAAGTTCTGAGCCAGTTGAGATGTATCACATAGTAGCAAGTTAGACAACAAAATATTAGCTTCATATCTCATAAAACTGATATTCAAGAATATGATGGGCTTCCCTGGTAGCGCAGTGGTTGAGAATCTGCCTGCCAATGCAGGGGACACGGGTTCGAGCCCTGGTCTGGGAAGATCCCACATGCCGCGGAGCAACTGGGCCCGTGAGCCACAACTACTGAGCCTGCGCGTCTGGAGCCTGTGCTCCGCAGCAAGAGAGGCCGCAATAGTGAGAGGCCCGCGCACCACGATGAAGAGTGGCCCCCGCTTGCCGCAGCTGGAGAAAGCCCTCGCACAGAAGCGAGGACCCAGCACAGCCTTAAATAAATAAATAAATAAATAAATAAATAAATAAATAAATAAATAAATAAATAAATAAATAAATAAATAAATAAAATGAGTAGGAGTAGGCCAGCTAGTAAATAATAATAATAATAATAATAATAATATGGTACTTCTAAAGCCAAGTGAATTTCATAATCTGAATCCCAGAATGAATTATAGACTTAACCATTTAGCAGGATTAGACTTGAAAAAAATGGAGCCAGTCCCTGGAGAAGAGAACACGCTACATGCTCCCTGCAGGCAGCTGCTCCCAAGAAGCGGGGGACAGGAAAGTGCTACACTACGCGTGCGTAATTTCTGCATCCAAAGTCACCAATCAAGTAATTCATTCCTCTTCCATCCCCCGTTAAGGATGAGTAAGGAATAGTGGCCAGGTGTGTTATACTAGTTGATGTCTTCCCACCTGGAAGGCAACATCTGCCCTCTAGGTAAATAAGAAATGTTTATTTTACATGTTTTACGTAACAGGAATCTGATATCTAGAGGAGTCACATAACTAGGTTGAAACCAAGAGAATAATATCTCAATTCTTTATGGTATGAGTTTGGATGTTGTTACCAATGAAATTAGATCATGGACTTGTCTATACAATGCTACATTTTTTCTTTTGCAAGTGAAACATAGTCATAAAACCATTTGCAATCAAAGCTCAGCTAAGGTTTTGACAAAAGCACCTATCATCTTGTGCATAGATGGGCTTATTTGCAAATTTGAATCTTCTGCCATATGAGTAGATAAGCTTTAAAAATTGAATGCCACTATAGTAAAGTTTTTATAGGGAAAGCAGCCAGGCAAAGGTGAGATAAACATGTAAGACAAATGAAAACCAGGAAGTTATCCAATGCTCAATATGAGAATGAATGCTTAATTTGGTCAACTGGCACTGTGTTTCTCTAATAGTTATGAGTCATAAATACTTATTGAGCTTCTGATAGTTTTAGGTTCTAGCTAAGCACCATTTATGTGCACCAATTTTCACAACAAATATACAAGGAAGTTATTTTTTTTCAGATGGGAAAACAGACTTATTTAGACCAAGTGACTTATCTATTTTCACATAATACTAATATGTGGTAGTGTCAGTATTTGAACCCAACTTCTGACTCCAGAGCCCATACCCTTAACTAGGACATTAAGAACATAAACTGAGTTACTTCTGAATGCAGCACATTCCAGCAGGGGACAATTAAACACATTTAAGACAACCCCCCTTTTTTTTTTCAAGCTTGTAATACAATTAGATACACATGACACAAACATTTAAAAGGCTGAAAAAATGTTGACAGTGTACAAGTGAGCACAAATAAACATATTAACAAGTGCATGAGCCCTGAGAAGAGCTGGGATGAAAAAGTGATTAGAGCAAGAGTTAAGCTGACAAGCAAGTGCTACCAGTCTGAGCTATTTAAAGATGTGATAACCTGCTTCAGGAAGTAGTAAATTCTCATCATGGGAGAGGCTTCCAACACAGGCTGGATGGACAAACACTTAGCAATCAATTTGGGTTGTTTTATATGGCTTCTAAAGTCCCACCAACCCTGAGATTCTGTGATTTAGTCAACATTTTGAATAGCCACTATGTGCCTAGTACTAGGACAAGCTCCTTTCACAAAGAGAAATAAGACACACCGTCAAGGAGGACACAGTCTAGTGGGGCAGTTAGCACAAACCCAGAAATGTACAATGAAGTGTAATCAGTGCTCATATAGCATGGGAGCAAAGAAGACCTATACCTAACTCAAACTGGGAAGGGGAATTAAAAAGGTAAATCGGGCGTTTCTTAGAGGTAATACTTAAACTAACCCTTGAAGGAAGAGCAAAAATTAGCTAGCTGTTCCAGTTATCTATTGCAATGTAACAAACTATCTCTAAAACTTAAAACAACAGGTATTTTATTATTTCATAATTTAGGTACCTACTTAGTAGCTGGGCTGGTTGGTAGGCTGCAAGACAGTTTCACTCACATGCGTGGTACCTTGGAGGAGATGGCTTTAAAGACAGGTCTCAGCTAGAATCCTCCCTCTTTCTGTGAAGTTTCAGAGCTTCTCCATAAGATCTATCCAACAGGGTAGGTGGAGCCTTACAAGGTGACTCTGTGCTCCAAGAACGAGTGCTCTAAGAGATCAAGGTGGAAGCTGCAAGGCTTTTTATAGCTTAGCCTTGGAAGTCAGGCAGTATCACGTGCAACACAATTTATTGGTTACACATGGGTCACTGTGGGTGGAAACACACAAGTATGTATCAATAAATACTCGGGAGGCATGATTTATTGGAGGCCAGCACAGAGTCTGGTTACCACACCAGGCTAAGAGGTTTGGGAAATTGAGAGGATGCAATTTTCAGCTAGAATGGATATCATGCACAAAGGCAAAGAGGCATATAAGACTAAATCGTGAGAAACAGCAGGCTGCCACCATTACCAGCTCAGCGGTGCATGAGCAGAGGGGACACCCGGGCCACGCCCCATTGCTTTGTCTTCCTGCCACCGGCTCCCACATCCTAGGTCCCACGTAGATGACCTTAAAAGCAGAAACGCATGCTCCTTTCAACAGCCTGTCAAAACGTGGTGGACTCCTATGAAGTTCTAGGCGTGCAGAGACATCACTCAGCCTTTTAAGGATATAAAAAAGGCATATCGGAAACTAGCACTAAAGTGGCATCCAGATAAAATCCTAAGAATAAAGAATAAGCAGAGAGAAAAATTCAAACAAGTAGCTGAGGCTTATGAGGTGTTATCAGATGCTTAAAAACGGGATATCTATGACAAATATGGCAAGGAAGGGTTAAATGGTGAAGGTGCAGGTGGAAGTCATTTTAACAGTCCCTTTCAATTTGGTTTCACATTCCATAACCCAGATGACGTCTTCAGGGAATTTTTTGGTGGAAGGGGTCCGTTTTCATTGGACTTCTTCAAAGACCCATCTGAGGCCTTTTTTGGGGATATAGGAAGCAGAAGTTGAGGCACAGAGTCTTTTTTCTGCCTTCAGTGGCTTTCCATATTTTGGAGGGGGGGGGGTTCTTTTGATACCGGATTTACTTCTTTTGCCTCCCTGAATCACGAGGGCCTCACTTCATTCTCTTCCACATCACTTGGCGGTAGTGGAACGGACAACTTCAAATCTATATCAACTTCTAAAATTGTTAATGGCAGAAAATCACTACAAAGAGAATTGTCGAGAATGGTCAAGAAAGAGTAGACGTTGACGATGACCAATTAAAGTCCTTAAGGCTAAATGGTAAGGAGCAGCTGCTATGCTTGGATAACAAGTAATTCAATGCGTGCACTTAACAGAAACGTTAACTATAACAAGTTCCATCTGAAGATTGATAGGAACTTTTTTTTTAAGATGCCAAATGAACTATCTTTCAGTATAACTGTACCTAAAGTATTTGTAAACAGCTCATCCAAACCACTATTGGTCATAAACTTTCAGTTTATTGTTGGGACCACATAATAGGACCATTTTTTTGGTCTTTAAAATTGTTGTGAATCTCTGCATGCACTTTGTTTTCTATTAAATGTAACCCAGGGTGCCTGTGGCTCTTTCCTACACTAACACTAGCATAGACCTGCCTTTCTATTGTGTTTGAAATGTGAGCTAAGTAGTGTCAGCCTGCTGTGAAGTTAACATTGCCAGGATGAATCTTCCACAAAAATAATCTCAATTTTTTCAGTATTTAGTAGTGGAAGATATTAATGCATTAATAGTAATGCACTTCTGGTTTAATTAATATAAATTGAGGATATTTTCTAGTGTGCATGAATGCTGGCAACTTAGTAAGTTTTGACAATTGTTTATTTTATTGAAGTATAATTGACTTACAATATTATATGTTTCATACATAAAATATAGTGATTTGATATTTTATAAATTATATTTCATATAAATTTATTATAAAATATTGCCTATATACCTTGTACTATACATTACATCCTTGTATCTTATGTATTTTATACCTACTAGTTTGTACCTCTTAATCCCCTTCAACTTTTTTGCCCCTCCCCCTCCCCTTCCCCCGACTGATAGCCACTAATTTGTTCTCTGTATCTGTAAGACTGCTTCTGTTTTATTATATCCATTTGTTTTGTTTTATTTTTTAGAGTCCACAAATAAGTGAAAACATACAGTATTTGTCTTTCTCTGACTTACTTCACTAAGCATAATACCCTCCAGGTCCATGCATGTTGCAAAGGGTAAATTTTCATTTTTTAATGGGTGAGTCATATTCCATTGTGTATATACATCATCTATATATAGATATAGATGATATATACATATATCACATGTTTATCCATTCATCTGTTGATGCACAGTTAGGTTGCTTCCACATCTTGGCTATTATAAGTAACTCAGCTATGAATGTTAGGGTGCATATATCTTCTCAAATGAGGGTTTTCATTTTCTTTGGCTATATACCCAGGAGTGGAATTGCTGGGTTATATGGTAGTTATATTTTTAGTTTTATGAGGAACCTCCATACTGTTTTCCATAGTGGCTATAGCGATTTACATTCCCACCAACAGTGTCCTAGGGTTTTCTTTTCTCCACACACTTGCCACCACTTGTTATTTCTCATCTTTTTGATGATGGCCCTTCTCACAGGTATGAGGTGATAGCTCATTGTGGTTTTTATTTGCATTTCCCTAATGATTAGTGATGCTGAGCATTTTTTCATGTGCCTATTGGCCATCAGTATGTCTTCTTTGGAAAAATGGCTATTCAGGTCCTCTGCCCATTTTTTTAAATAGCTTTTTTTTTAAAAATATTGAACTGTGTGAGTTATTTATGTATTTTGGATGTTAACCCCTTATCAGACATGTCATTTGCAAATATCTTCTCCCATTAGGTGGGTTGCCCTTTTGTTTTGTTGATGGTTTCCTTCAATGTGCAAAAGCTTTTAACTTTGATTAGGTTACACTTGTTTATTTTTGCTCTTGCTTCCCTTGCCTGAGGAGACAGATCCAAAAGATATTGCTGAGACCTATGTAAAAGAGTGTACTACCTACGTTTTCTTTTAGGAGTTTTATGGTTTCTAATCCATTTAGGTCTTTAATCCATTTTTAGTTTATTTTTGTATATGGTGTGATAAAAATGTTTTAATTTCATTCTTTTACATGTAGCTGTCCAGTTTTCCCAACACCATTTATTAAAGAGACTGTATTTTCCCATTGTATTTTGGTGCCTCCTCTGTTGTAGAGTAATTGACCATAGGTACATGGGTTTATTTCTGCGATCTCTATTTTGTTTCATTGATCTATGTGTTTATTTTTGAGTCAGTACCATACTGTTTTGATTACTGTAGGTTTGTAGTATAGTCTGAAGTCAGGGAGTGCGGTGCCTCTAACTTTTTTCTTGTTTCTCAAGAGTGCTTTGGCTATTTGGGGTCTTGTGGTTTTATGCAGACGATTGTTTAAATATGTAATGTTAATCTTAGGTTTTAAAAAGTTAAGTTGGTAAACTGGGTCTTTGTCATTTGCTTAAAAAAATAAAATAAATGTGAATACGTTTTATGCATTAAAAAAAAATCCTGAGAAACACCAGATCAGGAAGCAACATAGTGTTGTGGTTAAAGGTGCAGGCTCTGGAGTCAGACTCTGGAACCAGTTATTCCCCAGGGTAGATTTTGTATCCTAGAACTGAGCTGTCCTAGAAGGTTATGAATTAAATTAAATTCATTAGTTAAATTAAGAATTCAGTTCTGCAGTCTCATGGAAGCCACATTTCAAGTGCTCAATAGCCACATGTGGTTAATGGCTACTCTATTGCACAATGTAGATATAGAACATGTCCATCATCACAGAAAGTTCTATTGGACAGCAATGTGCTAGAAGCTCTTTTAATTGAACATTATTTAACTAATTTGCCATGTTAACTCTGTAAAACATATCAACTGATGCCCAAGATATTTTGAAACTTACGGGTAACCACATATTTCTTCACTCTCCAGTTTAACTGTTTGTTTATAAAAAGTCAGTTGTGTTTGTTCCCAGAATTGTGTATTCCAGTCTACTTATATTGTAATTATATAACTTAGTTATATTTGTCAATAGATAAAATGTGGATGGGAAAAGTCTTACTTCTATGTAAATTGAATTGAATGCCTTATTAAGAGATTATAAGATATTAGAAGTAGAAACATTCAGAATTCTACTTCAAGAATTTCACTTCAAGATCTCCACTTTGAAGAACATGAAACTGAAATGTCTTAGACAATACAATTATGGATGTGATTTATTAAAGAAAGATGAAGCTGAACTCGAATAAATGGAACCATTTATCAAATAATGGATAAATAAGCACACAAGATATCCTAAGTTAATATAAATATATTTAGAGAGACAATCAGACATCGTATGCTTCCTAATGGAAGAAGACAACACCACATATAAAGTAAGTCTGGAAAAAATAAAAATTAAACCTGTAGATCCAATCAAGGCTCTAGATCCAATTGACAATTTATAGGAAACACAGAGGACAAAGGAACTTGTTAATCTACACATGAGAATGCAATCCTCAAAGTCCATACTCTAGGAAACTGTACAAGACAAACAACCTGGTTTCTTCAACATATTGCCAAGAAAAAGAAGAGAGATGGTGGGGTATGTGGTAGATTAAAAGAGACTTAAAACAGCAACCAATCACAAGATGTAGACCTTATTTGGATCCTAATTCATATATAGTATATAAAATAAATACTATTTATGAGACAACTGGAAATGTGTACACTGACAGGATATTTGACATTATTAAAGGAATTATTGTTAATATTATAGGTGAAATAATTGTATTGTCATTATGTTAAAAAATGGTCCTGTTCTTTTAGAGGTACATACCAAAATATTTACACATGATATATAACATGATGAATGGGACTTGCTTAAATATGGGAGCGGGTAGTGGATGGAGGTATGGATGACACAGGATGAATTGATTATTATTGAGGCTGGGTATACTGAGTACATAGGTATTCATTATACTATTCTATCTACTTTGTATACATTCTAAACTCTTCATAACACAAAGTTTAAAAAAGATAAAATAATGTTATCTAACATTTTTCTCACCAAATATTTCTATTGAGACCAAGTTCAATAGCATAAAATGAAGAGAATGAAAACAAAGTAAAATAATAAAGATTAAGAAAGTGCTAATTATTTTCCATAATGTCCTCCCTTAGTATCAAACCAAATTTTTTTAAAACGTATTTTTTATGTCCCTGCTTTAAACACAGGCTGATGGCACTACAGTCTGCCTACTGAATATTCAGCACTAATTCTGGAATCAACACTGATTCTAATCCCATGTTTGCCACTAACTAATTGCATTACCCTTAGACCAAGTTCTTATTGTCAATAAACCTCAGTATCCTCATCTATGAAGTGGGATTAATAATAAAAGTATATATACATCATAAGGTCATTGTGAAGATTCAAGAAGATAATCCAATGTAACATGTTTAGCTTGTTTGCAGCAGAGCCCATATTGGGAGCTAATAGGAGAATACAGTATGGAAATTGCAAATGAGAACAATATGGAGAGTAGTTTTGAAGGTCATACCAATGAATTTGGATTTGCTGTATTACGTGAATTGTAAACGTTCTAAGAACTTGAGTAAGAAAAAATGATGTCTGAGAAAATTGACTTAACTACTCTCTCTATAGGATGGGCCTGGTGGGACAAAAATAGTAGAGAAATCGCTTAGTTGTTGCAATTTTTGTACAAAGTCCTACACTTATCTGGTGGTTATAGAAACAGAAAATAGTGGACGTCCAGATATTATTGTGAATAGGTACTAAAGTTACAGATTGCAAGGTGTCCATTTGAGTCCTGAAGAGACTACTGATTATTGGGGAGCACCATCTTCAAACTACTCACCTCAAATGGCTAGAGACACAGGAAAAAAGATGGAAAGAAAGGTGGAAGAAATAAAGCAGACATCAGTCTCAGGTTTTTAATTCTGTTTCCTATTTACTCACTTTATTCAATGGTAATGCTAAAGATGTCAGAGGCTTAATGTAGAACTGGATAAATGTGTAAAGTATCATTGAGATTTAATACAACCTGATTGCTTGAGACAGAGGTAAGGTTCAGGAAAATGTCCAATACAGTTTCCTGTTGATGCCTGAACAAATTTTTCTCTTTCCACTCTCAGCTTGCTTATAACTCCCAGCTGTGAACCAAAAAAGTAAGGTAGCAAATTGCTCACAAAGGGAACTACAAGAAAGTCTAAAAGTCACAGCTTTCACTGTTACTCAAAAACCTAGACTTTTTTTTTCAGGGAAGTAGCATTCTTTATAAATTCATAATTTCTTAAGCAAACTTTCTTGGACCAGAGCAGTAAGAAATGCAGTTAAGGCTCTCATTCCTTCCTAACTGCAATCATCCCCAATGTTATTTTTCACTGTAAAACTAAGCAACTTTAGCTTTTCTTAGTCCATAGAGCCAGTCTTCTAATGTTCAGTTGGGTAGCTTGGAGGTTTCCCTTGGGCTACTTCATCACTGCTTCCCCCGACCAGCTAATTAAAATGAAGCTCAAAAAAGACAAGCTTTCCACATCTGACTCCCAAGAGAAGTGAGCCGGAGATTGGGTGTTCAGTCTCTGCCAACCTTCCTGACTTTAGGTGATTGGAACAGATCACTTATGTTTGTACCACCAGTATACTTATTTTCAATGGAATGTGTATTAATCTTGAAAGCATCATGGGGCTTGATTTTTCAAACTGATTTCTTCGAGTAAAATGAATTCTGGAAGCATTAAGCACTCTTACATGACACAGAAAAATATTGAACTACTCAACAAAAGAAAAAGAACGTTTGATTTTGCTGAAAGAACTATAACCTTTAAAACGAGGAATTTAGAGCTTACAAAACGTCTCCTCTCAAATGCACTTCTTTTTGTATTTGATCACTTTCTCAGCTGTGTAAATTTACAGCATATTCAAGGGTAAACCAGACCACCAAGACAATGAATCCATTCACAATTCACGGGCTGTCCACATCCATGAAAAAAATCCCCTTTTGCCAATAGTAAATAGGCACAGTCTCTGCATCACTCTGAATTCCATAAGGAAGTATTTTCAGAGGTTGCTTTCTGTCCTCTTTTTTAAAAAAATAACACCTTATTAATTTATTAATTTAGACCTCTAACACTTCATCACTTTAGTTTTCCAAATTCTGCCCCCAAGTAGTTTTTTTGTTTTGTTTTGTTTTGAATGTATTAAATGCATAAGCCTGCTATGCGAACATACCAACACCAGATGGCAGTTGTATGCCACAGCCTACAAGGTTTGAGCTATAAGGTGTAAACTGACTTGTTTGATTACGATAAAGAGACATTCTTTTGAACCTTGTTCGTATCTAAAGCATATTATAAACTTAAATTATAACTAAATCTTAAAATAACATTTTAGAGCAAATGTCAAACAACTGAAGTCCAGGATGCAATTTTATTCATCTCCCAACATATTTTACTCCAACAGCCAACCATATGGTAGTGTTTGATTAGAATGCTAATCCTCATATCTAGTATCACCTGCACCTTCCTGACTTTTTCACCTTCAATTCAGTCTTGTTTTGCACCTTCCCATTGACTTAGGCATGATATAGCTACCCTGCCTGGCTATCCCAACTAATTAAAGAAACAGCAATTCCTGTGGTCTCTTCATCTCCCTGCAGCTTTCTGGATTTCCCATTTGTTCTCCCTTTCTTCCTCTTTACTTAAGAAACATAACTTACTCTCCACAATTCTTAGATGGTTTCTCTTCACGTTTTGTCCCTGATTTTTACAATTAGTTTTATTTTTCTTGTTGAGAAGAATTAGCTCGGCTCCATTGCTGGAGCTGACTGAAGCTTAGCAAAAATAGCAATTAAAAATAGGCAAACAACCCAGTTCCAAAATAGGCAAAGGATTTAAACAGATATTTCTCTAAAGAAAATATAAAATGGCCAATAAGCACATGAAAAGATACTCAACATCGTTAGTCATTAGAGAAATACAAATTAAAACCACAATGAGGTACCACTTCACATTCATTAGGATGGCTGTAACTTCTTAAAAATGGAAAGTAAGCCTTGTCAAGGGTGTTGAGAAATTGGAACTCTCATGCACTGCTCCTGGGAATGAAAAATAGTGTAACCACTGTAGAAGATAGTTCGGTGGTTTCTCAAAAAGTTAAACACAGAATTACCTATGATCCAGAAATTCTACACCTAGGTTTATACCCCCAAAACATTGAAAGCAGGGACTCAAACAGATACTTATACACACATTTTTATAGCAGCATTATTCACAATAGCCAAAAGGTGATTCTACCAAAGTTTCCATCAACAGATGAATGAATAAACAAAATAAGGTCTGTATGAATATTATTGAACCATAAAACATAATGAAATTCTGATACATACTACAACATGGATGAATCTTGAAGACATTATGGTAAGTGAAATAAGTCAGACATAAAAGGACAAATACTGTACGATTCCATCTATATAAGGTACCTAGACTAGTCAAATTCATAGAGACAGAGAGTAGAATGGTGGTTGTCAGGGGCTCAGGGAGGGAGAATAAGGAGTTAGTGTTTAATAAAGTTTTAGATTGGGAAGATGAACAAGCCTAGAAATGAATGGTGGTGGTGGTAGCAATGTGAATGTACACTGGTTACAATGGTAAGTTTTAATGGTAATGTTCTATAGATTTTACCACAGTAAAAATCATTCTGTCTAGCCCTAAACCCCAACATAAAAGAAACATAAAACCTTTCTTATTAGTTACTGACTCTCCAGTAACTTTGCAAGACTGATATCCGCATATATGTGAAAAACCTTTCAGATACTATAACAATGTGAGAAAATTGCTGTTTTTCCACCATGAACGAAACATCTGTAAACTCAGGAAATTTGGCATAATGTATATTTTCTATAAATAACCAAAAATAAAAAAACTTTTTTAAAAAAGTGCCCATTGGCCACCTGCTGATAATGAAAGCCTAAATAAAAATTGCCTGAATTTAAAGGACAGTATGCCATCAAATGGGAAATTTGGAATAAAGGAAAAACAAGCAGAACTTTACCTGGCTGTATCACAAATTCATTAATTCAGAGCTTGAGATTATTCAACCCAGGTTAGGCCAATGTTGACATTTAAGTGTCTAGTAAACGATTTCTTCTTATCAATGTAAATAAGAGAGAATTAATCAATGTAAGAGAACAACCGATTTATAAGGTTTTTTTTTAGCACATTTATGGTCTACATGGAAAAGAGTGTTACTAATCATAAGTGATTGTCTCACAGTTGAATTTTCCATAAATGCCAGTATTTAGGGTTGCTCATTTTGTAATGTAACTGTTTATCCTGTGTTTTCTTCTCATTTATCTGAAACTTTTGCTGTTTCTCTAGCACAATGAAATATTTCTTACTTCTCTGATAATTATCTAACCATTGCAGAGGAAGCGGTGTACCCTCTTCCTCAGTTGCAACTTCTCTAGCCCATCTCCCAGGCAGAGGAAGGAATCTGAATTATCTCCACATCATGAATATTGTATTAATATTGCCTGCTACTGTTTGGGCACCTAGTTTATGAGAGCACTGTGCTAGTGCTTTTTCTGTGTTATTTCTAATTCTAAAAACCCTGGGAGATAGACACTGGAATCTCAATTTTAGAGATTGGCGAACTGAGGCAATAACATTGATGTAGCTTTGATCAAGGCCACACAGCTATTAAGTGGTACAGCCAGGTTTCTGACACAAGTCTTTTAGCACCAAAGACTGTGTGTGACCTTTCTGATACTGTGCTACCTTCAAAACACTGATTTGTTACCATCAGACAAGGCATATGAGGGTTTGTACCAGTCCTGAGGGAACAAAGACGCATTCTTCAGAAAGAATATATAATTTGAGCTTTTCCCTTCAAGCGGCCTTGTGTTTTTCTTTTTTTTTTTTCCTCCCTGATTTAGTGCAGTGTGACTGTGAAAGCCTTATAGCTCAAAGGTCCCTCTGCATCCGTAATCTTTAGTTCCCAGGTTAATGTTAGCATCTCTCAGGGGACAGTTTTCTTCCTGATGACCTTGGCAGGAAAAGTTAACCCCCTCATCAACCCAGTCTGCACACAACACCAGAACATGAGAGGGCCTCCATTTTTGCTCCAAAATATCTCTTTATATAAATCCCCAGAGCCCAGCCAAGGCAACTTAGAGGGTAAAGCAAATATCTTCTGTGACTGCAGAGAAGTTTTTCCAGGAAGCCAGGGCAGCCCTACTGTCAATGAACAAGCAAAGGAATCAAGAACAGATAAGGAACTAGCAGATAAGGGAATTTCCAGCACGCTCTAAAACAAAGTAACAAAGAAGAGATAAGGTGTTTGCAGGAAAAATAACCTTTGGATGTCCAAAAGGCTAGCCTTTGACAAAATTGTGAAGGAGTTTGTTTTCTCTTTCACTCCCTCTGCACTCACTTCTCTTCCTATCATTCTACTCCTCCACCCCATGTAGTCCCACAGCTCATAAATACTTGTTGAATAAATGCATGTCCAAGCCTCCTACCATGGGGCTGCCTCCTCTCTGCCACCCGCTTAACATATTTCATGTTCCATAGCATTCTCCCTACCCAAGTTAAAACTTGCTCTGTCTTTTAACTTATTCTCATTTAGGAGCTCTAATTAAACTCACTTGGTCAATGTATCTAGCAAGGATGTTGATGGCTAGTTGTAATTTAATGCATTACCCCTACCAGATTACACACTTGAATTTTGATAGGACTTTCAAAACCTTAGGGCTGTCTTCCACCCTAAGCTATCTCTTCTGCTTCTTCCACTTGTGAACCTATAAATTCTATCATGGTGTTTTTACAACCTCTCCAACAGTAGCAATGAGAAAGTTTTGACTGTACAAGATAAAGGACTAATGTGCATAAGAGATGTGACATTTGTTTGTAAACATTAATGGAACATTGCTTATAAGCCTAGTACTCCCTAACTTAAAGGAGCTTACAATTTAGCTGGGGAGACAAAATTAACACATATGAAAAGTTAAACAACATAACCAAAATATGACGGCCTTCCTGGGTTTGATTATCTAGAACACCTGCTAATTCCAGTGATCTGACACTAGCAGAGGTAGGAGGGATGAGAGAAAAAACCAAAAAGCAGTATCCTCAGAGTATATGGCAACAACAACTAAATGCTGGAGGGTAAATAAGCAGTGACAGGGTCACAAATACATTGTGAAAACAAGGCCATAGCCCAGGCATATACACCCATCAATCCCAATGTGTGCTAGATTGCTCCAGTGGTGAGGGTACAGGCTCTGGGGAATACATGGATAAAACACTGTTTGGTAAATACCTCCTGAAAACTGCCTTTCATCATTTCCCTGTGAGCACACTGAGAATAGAATTTATGGCATTTTAATTAATTCTGTGTTTAATATCCAGATGGTAAGTTCAACAATTGCACAAAACAACTTCCTTAGGTCAAAGCTCTAAAATTAGGATTTAGCTACAGATTCAATGCAATCCCTATCAAATTACCAGTGGCATTTTTCACAGAACTAGAACAAAAAATCTTAAAATTTGTATGGAGACACAAAAGACCCCGAATAGCCAAAGCAGTCTTGAGGGAAAAAAATGGAGCTGGAGGAATCAGACTCCCTGACTTCAGACTATACTACAAAGCTACAGTAATCAAGACAATATGGTACTGGCACAGAAATGGAAATATAGATCAATGGAACAGAAGAGAAAGCCCAGAGATAAACTCACACACATATGGTCAACTAATCTATGACAAAGGAGGCAAGGAAATACAATGGAGAAAAGACAGTCTCTTCAATAAGTGGTGCTGGGAAAACTGGACAGCTACATGTAAAGGAATGAAATTAGAACACTCCCTAACACCATACACAAAAATAAGCTCAAAATGGATTAGAGACCTAAATATAAGACCAGACACTATAAAACTCTCAGAGGAAAACATAGGAAGAACACTCTTTGACATAAATCACAGCAAGATCTTTTTTGATCCACCTCCTAGAGTAATGGAAATAAAAACAAAAATAAACAGATGGGACCTAATGAAACTTAAAAGCTTTTGCAAAGCAAAGGAAAGTACAAACAAGACGAAAAGACAACCCTCATAATGGGAGAAAATATTTGCAAATGAATCAACAGACAAAAGATTAATCTCCAAAATATATAATCAGCTCACGCAGCTCAATATTAAACAAACAACCCAATCCAAAAATGGGCAGAAGACCTAAATAGACATTTCTCCAAAGAAGACATACAGATGGCCAAGAAGCACATGAAAAGCTTCTGAACATCATTAATTATTAGAGAAATGCAAATCAAAACTGCAATGAGGTATCACCTCACACCAGTTAGAATGGGCATCAACAGAAAATCTACAAACAATAAATGCCGGAGAGGGTGTGGAGAAAAGGGAAACCTCTTGCACTGTTGGTGGGAGTGTAAATTGATACAGCCACTATGGAGAACAGTATGGAGGTTCCTTAAAAAACTAAAAATAGAATTACCATATGACCCAGCAATCCCACTACTGGACATATACCCAGAGAAAACCATAATTCAAAAAGACACATGCACCCCAATGTTCCTTGCAGCACTATTTACAATAGCCAGGTCATGGAAGCAACCCAAATGCCCATCGACAGACGAATGGATAAAGAAGATGTAGTACATATGTACAGTGGAATATTAGTCATAAAATGAAGAAAACTGGGTCATTTGTAGAGACATGGATGGATCTAGAGACTGTCATACAGAGTGAAGTAAGTCAGAAAGAGAAAAACAAATATCGTATATTAACGCATAAATGTGGAACCTAGAAAAATGGTACAGATGAACCAGTTTCCAGGGCAGAATTAGAGACACAGATGTAGAGAAAAAAACGTATGGACACCAAGGGGAGAAAGTGGTGGGTGGTGGTGGTGGTGGTGGTGGTGTGATGAATTGGGAGATTGGGATTGACATATATACACTAATATGTATAAAATAGATAACTAATAAGAACCTGCTGTATAAAAAATAAGTAAAATAAAAAAACACAAAATAAAATAAAATAAAATTAGGATTTAGGAATTGAATTTTCAAAAAGTTATTTAAAATCAAGTATTTAGAGCAGTGGTTCTCAATCAGGGCCAAAGGAGTTGGAGGTTGCTGGGGAAAGGGACACAAAAAGAATTATCTATTATGTTTTTCTGTATATCTCCAAGCTACGGGCATAGAAAGAACAGCTGCTTGCGTCTTCCTAAATATGGAAATGGTAGTAAAATCCTTCTAATTAACTGTTTTCAAATAACTTGAATTTCTGTCAAATTTAGTTTAAATATGTATTTCCATAGTACTTTCCTCTTTCTGTGCCCCTTACAGCACCAATGCCATTCACATGAAGAAAAAACTCAACACATACTTTCCCACTGATTGGTTTGTTCTGGAAGAGATCCCAAGCTTTTAGGAAAATTTCTGGTATAAACTGAAAATTTCCTAACTCCGAGCTCTGTTTCAGAAAACTGTCTCTGAAGTGACTTTGCCACGCTTACTAAGAGGTTCATTGGATGTAAACCACAGTTCCCATTAGATGAAGATAAGATATTGATCAGAAGGGAGGGGGATATGGTTGGAGTAGGTTTCCCTGAGAGAGCAAAGAAGAATGGGATAACAAACTCTTTCTACCACCATGAACATACATAGGTTGTGACTAGGAAAATTTATACGATTATAAATGTGGTCTGTACAGCTATATAACTTTGAGTACCCTTGATATATTCCAAAGTTAGTTGTAGAGAACTTTCTCATTAAGACCTTCCTCTGACCCTCCTATTTAATTGCAACCTCACCTCATACCACCCACCCCCACACCTTATACCATTTCCCTGCTGTATTCTCTTCCTCAGCACTTATCAATACATACTTTGTAATACATATGTACTTATTTGTTTGGTTTATTATCTGTTTGTCCCACTAGGATGTAAGTTCCATGAGGACAAAGGTCATGTTTGTCAAATTAACCACTATTAAAAGATAATTTTCCCATGAAAATGACTCTCATACAAAGATAAAAATGAATACATGTTAAGGATTTTATTTAACTCACTAATGAGGAAACTGGTAAAGTTTTACAACCAGTTGAAAGTAGAATTCAAAGAATAGACACATTTATAGATCAGGAATATTGAAATGAATGTGCAAATAGAGGCAAGACCGGTTTTCCCACAGGGGGGAAGAATTATTCCTTCACCTGAGAGAATTAGATTTGTTTGTCTATAGACAAACATCATTGTCTATAGACAAGAAATATGTTGCATTGCTATCAGTTATCTCCAATCTACAGAGCTGTAAAATAGCTGCCACCCAAGCAGGATTAGATAACCCTGAAGGTGTGCTGTGGACAATGCATAGTTTTCCACTGAAACACAGAATTCTCCCTACACCACAGTAGTGCCGAACAGAGTGCCTGGCACATGAAACACTTTAGAGGGCTGTGCGAGGGCCAGTGTTACCAACATGAACCTAATTCTCCAAATCAGAAATGTGTTCATCATTCCTGATTGCCCTCTCTCCTGCTATCCTCCCTCCATATCCCATCAGTCACTGCATTCTGTCATTTCTACTATCTGAAAATATTTCTTTATTTCGCTGCATGAAAAAAAATCTGTTCTAATATATAAATTTTTCATCATGTGTTTTCGTGCTTAAAACTCATGCCCTCAGAATAAATTACTCTGAAGTAATTTAGAACCTAAGGCCCTTTACTACTGGGTACCTCTAACAAAGGAGAAAAGTGCAAAAAGGCCATAGACAAATCACCAATTTAGCATAGTTGCTGGCTCATAATGGATGCTCAGTAATCATTTGATAAATGAATTAATTCACAGAATTATTCAAAGTGATACTACAACTTATCTTTCCCCTAAATGTTTTTTTTCTGATTATAATTTATTCTATAAATACACCTTCTTTTACCTTTTCCATTTGGAACTCATACTTCATTTAAAAAATAAATAATAATTGGATTATATGAAAAGTTTTATCCTGAATCTAAGGCACAAGAGTTTAAAATTATAGTTAACTTCTCCAGTCTAATAGTCTTACCTAATTATATGCACCACTTCCATGCCCAAGGGAGTCTCTAGATGGTATTGTCAAAGCTCAGATTGTTGCAAGAAAAATTAAAAGCCAATATAATAGTTCTGTAGATGAAGAAACTATTTCTAAATTAACTGGAGCTGGCTGGAATGGATGGCCTCTCTGCCTTCACTATGTTTTGTGGTATTTTATTCTCTTTGAAGGAAGGCTGATATCTAAAGAAACCTTCAGAATCAAAGGCTAAGGTGCATCTTGGCTCTGTTCTCTGTGGATATGTTCTCTCCAAGAGCTTATGTTTTTTGTCAGGGGCAGCTCCTTATAGTTAGCATATATTAGATTGGCCAAAAAGTTTGTCAGGGTTTTTCTGTAACATCTTATGGTAAAACCTGAACGAACTTTTTGGCCAATCCAATATAAGAGCTCAGCAGGAAAAGAAAACGTCAATTCAAAATATATTTCTCAAAACAAAACAAAATGAAACAAAAAACAAACAAAAAAATGTATTTCTCAGATGTCCATCACTATGAATTATTATAATGAAATGCAGTAATTTACACTTAGCAAAATAAAATGTTTAAGAAACTACAGAAAGCACTGTAGTAGGACCCTTTTTAAATGCTGAGAGTGAAAGTAAGGCTGACCTTAGAAAAACTGGGAGGTAAATCAAATTTGCTTTGGTATCCTTCCAGCCTTCCCTTCATTGCCTTATCCCCAAAGATACTTCTCCTACTTCCCCACTAGGTAACCAGGGTCCTTCCAGTAGTAGCCATAAAGGGTCTGCTCTCCTTGCGATATATAAAAGAGCATACAAATGCAAGGAATAAGCCTACTCATTGGAACAGCCTATAATTAACAACTACATCTATATTATACTCGCTTTGAATTTGTCTTGTTCTTTTAAAATTCAAGTACAAGGGAAAAAACCTGTTATTTGAAGGTTCAGGTTAGTTAGATTCAGGTCAATCAAGGTTTTGCTCTAATAGAATAACATAATGTGATGACTTTCAGCTGTGAAAAAAAATTTGGGACTATTCAGTTCAGTGAGCCTGTAATATTGATTTAATGACCTGTTTGAATGGGTCACACTAATTGAACTCAACTGTATTGTTTACAAGAGCAGCTGGTAGTGAAAATAATGTGTCCTATATCCTTCTACCAAAGTAGACAACACAGCTCATTTTACTTATTGCTTAAAATTGGCTTGCATGAACTCCATTTTGAATATACATTAATTTTTTATTTTACTTCATTTCGTATTCGTATGCCCTTTTGTATATCACAATGTGAACTAATTTCATATGGAACACTAGCATAATAAATAAAAAGGTGACAGGGTAAAGTCTTTCTTATCTTGATCACTCCAAAAGTTTAGTTTTAATTTCTGTGATAGTTGGGGGGAAAAGTGCTTTTCTGTGCTAACATAAAATCATATTTTGGCAAGCATCATATTGAAGATATATACTAATTGCTTAAGGTATACTATGGGGATATTTTTGAATGTGGAGGAAGACGGTAAGTACATCCTTTCTGAGGTTCTAATTGTAGACATTTGAACTATGCCAAAATACCATTTTAAATGTGTTGTTTTGGCCTAAATAAAATTAGCTGACAAATTAAAACATTAGAGTATTAAGGTCATGTCACTATAACTTAATAGTCTTTAACCATTTATTGTTCTGCTTAAAATGTTTTTCTCCCTCCCAGCCCCATCTGCAAGATACTATGAAAATACAGAAGCATATTTTGCATATCAATCAGTAAATATTTATTATCAACCCACGCTGTGAGCATTACCCATATAAAGCATTTCCTAGTTAAAGAACTTAAAAGCTATTTGAGGAGGTGAAATAAATACCCATAAGCAATAAACTTCAGTATAAAACAAAGGATAATAGGAGATCAGAGAAAGGCAAAAGGGAAGTCTTCAGAGAAGAGATGGGAACCTCAGTTAGACCTTGAAAGGCCCAATTGTTAATAGATAGAGGAAAGTAAGGGTCATTCCAAAGCAAGAGAAGAGCATAAGCAAAAGGGCTGAGAACAAGTTGGCATGGAATGTATTTGAATGGGGAGAAGAACAACGAGCTTGACATGCCTCTAATGGCTGTATCATCCACGGTGAGAAAGAAGGCTGCTTGAGTAATATTTTTTGTCTCATACATGAGACAATCTGCTCCTCAAGAATAGGAACTGGTTCTACTACATATTTATTCATAGTTTTAAACACCTACTTCAGTTAAATATATGCAATAGATGCTCAGTAAAACCTGGTTGAATAAATTAACCTGAAAGGATGTAATGACAGATACTAGAGAAGTTGGCCTAAGAAAGAATATCTGGGATTATGATACAGTGAAAAAGCAATAGACCAGGCTTGCCAACTTGGAAATTTTCCCAGTAACTCACACTAATAGAGGGCTTGTAAATATTTTGCTGATGAGAAGGTACAAGATCTGCCTAACAAGCTTCTACTTGCTCTTACCCACATGATTTAGCCCTCTGTCCAATTAACCTTCCTAGCCTGGTACTGATTCTGATCCCCACACATTCCATATCAAAGCTTGAAAACTGGGTATTTACTGCATTCATGGGTCTACACATGTTAGGACAACATTTCCCAAGGTGTCCTACAGATTAGTCATTCTGAGAGATGTTAAAAGGTATGTAAAAATGTGCCACACAATCAAGTAAGTTTGGAACCACGGCCTACTCTATCACCATCTTGGAGATTTCCAATGAATATTTATCCATATATCAAAATGTTCTGAAAGGTTCTACAGTAATCTGTTTTAAATTGTTTACACTGTTTAATGCAATATTTCTCAACCTTATTTCATAGAAATCTTTTTATTTTAATCGACCACCTATTAAACATCATTCTGTAGAAGACTAGCATCCCAGCTTGTGAAAACCTTCATTAGGAATACCAAGAGAGTTGCTGGAAAAAAATTGACCATTCCCATTTTAAATCTGCAGCTGCCTGTGCCTTGTTGTCATCTCAAAGATTTGCCCTAAAGGAAAGGGTCATGACTCCCTACCTCCACATACTGTAGTTTGTTAATCAGAGAGCCTTTGTATTATCTGCCTACTTGTGAAATGATCGAGGAGTCCTCAGGAATAAAATAGTTACAGCAATCTGTGATAGTAATAAACATAGTCTTCCCACTTATGTAACAATGCATAGCACAATTCCAAAATTTGGGTTTCCAGGGAGTCTTCCAGTTTTGTGTATTTGCTTATGGTCCCATGAACATCGGCTCTAAGCGAGTGGAATATAATTTCTATATGGATCAAAACTCTTACATACTAACAAGCAAAACCTGAAAATTGTTTTAAGATAGTACTTTATAATGTATCACATGTTTTTGTAGCTTTTATCACCCTAGTTTCCAGTCTTAAGGAATTTTGGCCACTGCCTTTCTTTGCCGGAGCTTTGAACGGGATTGATCAGATTATCCTTGTGGGTTAATTAAGGAATTTAATCATTTTTACAGCATTGCTTCCATTGGAAAATGCGTTTGGCACTTCATGAAAGGCAGCATATGTGATAATAAGGAGTTTGACCTCTGGAAACAGACATACCTGGGTCCAAACTCTGGATTATCTCAGGTAACACATGAGATTACATGTAAGGAAGGTACTTTTATTTTTACCACTTAATAGAAAATTTACTGCCAATGAGTTCAAGAATTGGAATTTTCTTCTAGGCAGTCTGCATCCAAAATTCATTGCCTTCTTCCCACACCTCTGCATTCCAAAGCACTGCTCTGAAAGAGATCAGGGCTAATGATAGTAACAGTGAAACTAATCACAAAAATGAGGACTGTATGTGTAAATGACACAAGTATGTACACTCCTAAGCTATAAAGCAGAGCTAGGGGCCTCTACTAGTCAAAGACTCAGCAACGTGGTTTACTCTGAGAGTGATCAGGCAGATACATGATACATACCAATAGGGACAATCAAAGAGAAAGTAAAGAAAAAGGAAGTAAAATGTAGGTTTTTTTCCTCTATATTTTCACTTTTCAAAAATGTTGCAGAATTTTTATTTTAAAATACAGAAGAAATCACAATTATTTTTAAAAGTTATTATATCATTTAAACAAGTTTCAGAAATTATAGAAAGTGAGTAGAGAAACTTCTCTATACCATCAATTCCAGCACTGTAAATCTTAACTACAGTTAAGAGATTGGTACATGTTTCAAGACATTTTTCTATGCTTCCACAAATAATACCTATATGTAGAAAATATGCTCCTTAATCTCTATTTTTAAAATCATAATTATGTCTAAAATTTTTGTGATATGTGCAACCTATTTTTCTAACACTGAGCTACTTATTAAATATATATACATATATATGTGATTTTATTTTTAATTTACAAATGGCAGCTAAGATGATGCTTACTTTAAAAATGAAAAAAAAAATCACGTTCTAGTTTCAAAGGGTATGCTTCTAGAGTTGAAAAGGTATAGAATTGTCTCTTATTTTAGAGAAGGAAAAGGCATTCCTTTTTTTTGCATGTGTTCACTATCATACATATTTAAAATTTATAGGTCATTTTCTTTTTAAATTTATTTTTTAATCTACATATTGTAAAATCCACCTTTTTGATGTACATATTTGTAAGTTCTGACAAATGCAGATGATTGTATAATTACCACCACAATAAAGATACATATAGTTTCATCACCCCCAAAATGCATAAAGTATTCTGGGTTGATGGTTATTTTCTTTCAGCACTTTAAAGATATCATTCCACTGTCTTCTGTCTTCCATTGTTTGTGATGACAAATTTGCAGTCATTCAAATCATTATTTCCCCCATATGTAATATATTCTTTTGCTCTGGTATGTTCAAGAATTTTCCTTTTCTTTGGTTTTAAGTATTTAAATTATGATGTATCTGACCATGATTTATATTTATTATTTTTGGAGTTTGCTGAGCTTCTTGAATCTGTAAATTTATATCTTTCACCATTTTGGGGAAGATTCCAGCCAATCTCTTTCTCCTCCCTTTTTGGGACTTCAATGACACAAATGTTAAACTTTTTTTGATAGTGATAATAATGCTATTTTAAAATATTTAAAATAATTAGTAGTAATGATGATAATATATTTTTGTCCGCTCTATTGAGATGTTATTCACATAACATACAATTCACTCACTTATAGTATACAATTCAAATACTAAAACTTTTGATATTTTCTCACACAAGTCCCTGAGGATCTTTTTTTTTTTCAATCTCTTTTATCTCTGTTCCTCATACAGGATAATTTGTATTGATCTATCTCTAAGTTCACTGACTCTTTTCTCTGCCATCTCCATTCTGCTATTGAGCCTCTCCAATATTTTTTTTTAAATTTCACTTACTGTATTTTTCTGCCCTAAATTTTTAGTTAGTTCTTTTATATAGCTTGTATTTATTGGCTGAAAACTTCTATCTTTCCATTCATTTCAAGAGTATCCATCCTTAACCACATGGAGCATTAGAAAATATCTGTTTTAAGGTCTTTGTCTGATAATTCCAATATCTGGATTATCTCAGGTTTAGCATCTGTTTATTATCTATTAACTTAGACATTTATCTTGGACATTCTGAGTATTCTATTTTTACTTCAGATCCTTTTAAAGTCCTCTGGCAAATGATGAGCTGGTTTGTTTGTTTGGTTGGTTGGTTGGTTTAGTAGGCAATCAATTCATTTAGGTTCATATTGCAAGTTTTACCGTCCCTTCTGTGAGCAATGGCTCTAATATCAGTTTAGTTTTCCAAATCATTGTTATGTTGTTTGGGTCCACCCCACATATGCAACACTCAGGACTTACTCTGGTCTTGGGCAATAGTTTATATCATATTTCAGTTTTCAAAGCTTTTTCTGTGCTTCATGCGTCTATGCCCTGCATGCACAGCTTGGGTGTAAGCCCAGAACTTGTGTCAGTTTAAATGCAGAAACCCCCTCTTCAACCCTTTACTATCTTGGATTTTCCCACAGTCTCTGGCTCCAAAAGTCCTCTTTTCCCAATTCCTCTGGCTAGAATATATGGGTTTCTCTCATAGGTTTAGACCTGTGTGATGTTGCAAAATTCCATGAAACTGATGCCAAAATTGGAGTGAAGCAAGAAAAGCCACGAAAAAAATAATCAGGATTCCCCATACATACTTTGGTTCACCAAGGTCACTTTCCTTGGTGCCACTAAAAAGAAATATGGGAATTTTTTGCCTCAGGGTTTTAGGTGAGTGCCGCATCATTACAGCACTGCAGATCTGTAACTAGTGATGATCTCAGGCAAGGACTGGAGAGAAAAAATAAAGAAAAGATAAGGATTTCCCTTGCATTCTTCAGACCATTTTCTCAGTCTTCTGGCTAGAAACAGGAATTACTCAGAGTTTTTGCTGTCCATACGCACTGCACAGGGTGGAACATTCACTACTCTTGAGTCAAAGCCAAACAAAAGAAATAGTAAACTCATCACTTTACTGGCCATTCTTCAAGTTTTTACTTCTCTCCCCAATCTACCTGCTATTGTATTTTGTGTTCCGTCCATAGTTTTTGGTTATAATTAATGGGTGAAATAGGCTGTAGTGGGCTTACTCTGTTTAGTCCAGCACTGCAAGTCCCAGACAATCTCTTTTGGTTGAGGAAAAGACAAATATAGGGAAATCACACATATTAGATATACTTGGCTACCATCTCATGTATCTCATTCCCAAGGATATAAAAACATCAAATAAAAGAAGGAACGATTATGTAGTTAAAAATAAAATAGATCAAAAGAATCAATATTAATACCAAAGTACAATTCAAGGAAAAGAGACATTATTTAATAGAGAAGATAATTTGTTTTGATTAAAATGTATAATTTACAATGAGGCTATAACAGTAATGAACCATTACCAAATAACATAGGGTCTCTACCACTGCGTGTACATATAAGCAAAATCTGTTATAAATTCAAGAAGAAATTGAGATAAACATAATTGCAATGAAAGATTGATGTATCATATTACTAAATCTTTGATAGAGGAAAGTATAAAAAACACTTAATACTAGAGAAAACTTGAAAATATAATTTACGCATTTTAATTATTAGGTATATATCTAATAAAATGTCCTAAAAAGAGAATACACATTCTTTTACAAAGCTCATAAGCATCTCCAAAAATTGATCATAATCTAGACCAGGGGCTCTATAAACTTTCTCTCTAAAGGGCTGGAGAGTAAATATTTTAGGCTTCATAAAGTCTTTTAGTCTCTGTCACACGTATACAACTCTGTCATTGCAATGCGAAAGCAACCATGAACAATACATAAACAAATAAGCATGGATCTGTTCCAATGAAACTTTGTTTACAAAAATAGGTGGTGAGGGGACTTCCCTGGTGGCACAGTGGTTAAGAATCCACCTGCCAATGCAGGGGACATGGGTTCGAGCCCTGGTCCAGGAAGATCTCACATGCCACGAAGCAACTAAGCCCGTGTGCCACAACTACTGAGCCTGCACTCTAGAGCCTGCGAGCCACAACTACTGAGCCTGCATGCCACAACTACTGAAACCCACGTGCCTAGAGCCCATGTTCTGCAACAAGAAAACAGCCCCCCACAATAAGAAGCCCATGCACTGCAACGAAGAGTAGCCCCCGCTCACCGCAACTAGAGAAAGCCCACGCACATCAACAGAGACCCAACACAGCCAAAAATAAATAAACAAATTAATTAATTAATTAATTTTAAAAAATAGGTGGTGAGCCATATTTGACTCCCAGGCTGTAGTTTGCCAACCTCTGGTCTAAACTAATCAGAGGAACTGGAAGCTCTGAAGATTTCTTCAGTAGGAAGCTGTGAGATAGGTCAAGTAAGAGAGATGAGGTTTAAATCAGGTACAAACTCAAATATTCCCAGGTGTCTTGACAGATGGAGAGTACAGCAGCCTGACACAAGAAGAGGCAGTGGTATTTTGACCTTGATCAATGAGAAAGGTGAGAATTGAGGAGTCATGGCACTATTAGGAAAATTATATTACATCTGACTCTCAATCTAAGAGATTTCTTGTGAGTTGAAAAATGTATTCTACTAGTTCTTAGACAAAATGAAAGCTAACTTCAATAAAATTTGCTAGTGGTTAAAGTGACTATTTATGTTTATAAAGATGGAGAGAGGTTTTCATGGAAAGCCACAGGATTAAGAATGGATTTAATTGGGGGTTCTGTCACTAATTAGCTGCATGTCCTTAGGCAAGTCATTTAGTCTCTTTTGGCCTCAATTTCTTCAACAGGTAATAAGGGGCTTGTAGTGAATAGATACACGCCTTACAGTTTGAAAATTCTATGATTTATTTAAATCTTAGTGTGTTATCACTTTAAAATTTATTAATAATACTTGTCAGTATTAATGGTCTACTTAGCTATTTTTATGAATTACCTATCACCCTTAAAGGATAATTACCTGGAAAAGTGATCTATCCATTAAACAAGTCATCAACCAATTCACTTCAACTGTAAACAAACTAATGGAAATAAAGTAAATGGCTTCTTGAAGACCTATCTTAAAATTCCACATCTGAAAAGTAACAGTAAATATCACAGAGGATAAAAGCAAAGGAGTGAAGAAAATAAAGAAAAATAAGTAACTGGATACAGTCGGAAATGATGTAGAGAAAATATATCAGTGATTGTTTCTAGCACCAAAGTTTGTCTAGAGAACTGTGGAGTCCTGATTACAGACAGTGATTATATTTTTTTGAGGAATAAATTCACTACACATGTAAAAATTAGACGCTGAATAAGGTTTTTTAAAGGATAAAATACATTTTATTCTCTCCAATACTTTTTGCCTTTATTGTTTTCTCTATGCCAACTACTTACAAGCATTACAACTTTGAATTCTTACAATAAACTTATGAAATAGGTACTAGTCTTTTCCCCTTTTTTACAGAAGAAAAACAGAGGCATACATAGAACAAGAAATTTGCCCAAAGTCACAGCTAGCTCACACACAAAATAATTGCATCAACAAATCAAGTACTTGCAGAATACCTTCTTTGTAACTAGCATTACTGGATTCAGTGGTAGATCCAAAAATAAGTTTACAATCTATTGGGCAAATAATGGAATATTTTGAATAAGAGAATGACCACTAAACAATAATTTCTTTGGGGAATATATGAGGATATGAAAATCACTGCACCAGTATTGGATTTTAAACTTTTTCTGAGCTTTATTGAGGTATAATTTATATACAATAAAATTCTAAAACATCAATGACAAATGTATCCAGTCATGTAACCACCACCATCACGATAGTTAATGTAAAACATTTCCATCACTTCAGAGCATTTCCTTTTAGCCTTTGGTACTCAGTATCCTGCCCCCACCTCAGACCCTGGCAACCACTAATCTGCTTTCTGTCATTGTAGTTTTGCCTTTTCTTGAATGTAATATAAATTGAACTGTACAGTATGCAGTCTTCAGTGTCTGGCTTCTTTCATTTAGCATAATACTTTTGAGAATCATCTACTTTGTGTGTATCAGTAGTTTGTTCATTTTTATTCCTGAGTAGTTTTCCATTTTATGAATGTACCACAGTCTGTTTATCCATTCACCTATTAAAGGACACTTGAGTTGAATCTAGGTTTTGACTCTTGTTAATAAATCCCCATAAACATTCAACTACAGATCATTGTACAGATAAATGCTTTCAATTCACCATGCAAAAGTTGACACTATACAGCAGAAGTTAATGTAGGAGGGCACCTAAAGGCAAGAGGAAGCCCATAATAGAGAAGTTCCCCCATATAAAGAAAAAAGAATTTTAAGACGGATGTGGTAATCAACATGCCTTAAGTACATATGTCTTAGAGAGTCATATACCTTAGAGGAGGACTAAAGAGGACAAAAATTGGAAGTCATTATATGAAACTATTATCAGAACATTGGAACTTGGGGAAAGAATTATCAGTACAGTTGTGAGAATAGAAGCCAGATTTCAAGGAGTATAAAGAAGCAGTAAGGAATGCAAACTGCAAGTATAGCCTACCCTTTTTAAAGTACTGGCAGTAAAGAGTGTGGAAGAGAAGAGAAATGGCGATTTTAAGAGATATCCAATTTCAAGGAAGATTGTGGAAGATTTTGGTGGAGGCTGATCTTATTTGTGGGAAGAAAAGAGAGATTGACATTGCAGAGAGGAGATCATTGATGCAGCAAGGTTCCAGAAGAGTGTGGAAAGGATAGGAACAAAAGGCACCTGCCTTGAAAAAGGGTCTCTTACAAAACAAAGACAGGATGTTAGATTATATATTGGTGGTGAGGAGAGTTTGGCAATAAAAATCTCCTTAGAATGAAACCAGGGAAGGTCAGGGAGCCATATCAAATGACCTTAATCTTACCCAAGTAGTTAAGAACCATATTTAGAGCTGAGATACTAGAACCTGTATAAAGTTTGGGCATCTACCATAGGAAAAGGTCAAAAAAGGTCAAGAAAAGATGCAAAAACTAGCAAGCAAAGTGAAAAATCCAGCTGAAGTTCAGTAGCACAAATTTATTGTGAACTTGATCATTGTTTTGTGACTTTCCTCAGAAATCAAGGTCTAGGAGAAAAATCAGGTGACCAGAATAAGAAGACATTTCTTTCCTGGGTTAAGAACGGGCTTTTCAGATTTAACAAAAGACTGCAATGAGGGATTGCAGAGGGATTATTTGAGTTAATGATGAGATATGTTAAAATCATGGGTCCGACCATTAGTAAGCAAGCAAGTAAAAAAATAAACTAAATGAAAAATTAATCAGGAGAGCTAAAGTATCACGAGATTATTTGTGGGGTGGGAGCAAAAGGAGAGAAGTCTATAGGTATAAAGGAGTAGGGTTAAGGAAGGAAATATTATTGTGGTCAGAGAGTAGTGATAGCTGGTCTTTAGAATTGACTTACTGAAGAAACAGTTAAATGGGCTAAATAAAGAACATGTTGGGGAGCAATTTGCAGGAAACGGAATTGCTACAGATCACTTGTAAAAGACAAACTACTGCAAGACATGGTGAAAGACAAAATGTGGCGATAACTAAAGGTCTATTAAGATAGTTTTATCTTTTTCTGCAACAACACAGATTGCCTCCAGAAAGACTGAGGCTCTATCACCAGCACCACATCAAATCAAAGAGCAGAGACAAGCAGTTACCGGTTCTTTGATTGTGTACTGTTTTTTCTTTACAATCCATTTATCAGTTTTAGTGCATACTGCTGCCATGCTTACCCTTTCATTTGCTACCACAGTCATAAGACTGTTGTTGTACAGTACATTTCAACTATCTGTTGCATCCCCCAAGTGTACACTGGCAACTTAAATAGAAAAGATTTGATTTTGTTAAACTCAAAGATTTGATTTTGGTAATACTTTTTATAAGCAACACCAATATACTCTTGCTGAACATAACAGAAACAAAAATATGAGGATAAAATAATAAAAGCACCCCGTTACAAAATTGGGGGGTACAGGATGGGAGCTTGGAACCAAGTTAAAGACAAAGCCCAGTTATATGAATCTAGGAATTAGTTATAAAGTCCAACCCAGAACCATGGCAGCAGTTGTAAGATATGCTTGATACAATGAAAAGACATGGATACACCAAATTTCCTACAGAGGTTATCACTGGAGAGTGGAGCAGGGAGGAGGAGAAAGATATATTCATTTTAACTCTTTATACTTTTGTAATGTTTAGGTTTTTAACGTCAAGTATGTATAACTTTTGAAAATTTTTTCAGACTGAAAAAAGAAAAAAAGGAAGGGAAGGAGGAAGGAAAGAAGAGATTTACCACCTGTCTAACTTTGGGCATATATTTAACTTATCTATCTGAGCATCAATTTCTTCATTTATAAAATGGGAATATCAAGAACTACATTGCCTGTTTGTTCAGTCAACAAGTATTTATTGAGTTTATTGTCTTAGCTGCTGTGAGTTGGCAATAATTTTGTGAGGAATTGAATGAAATGATTCAGATGATGTGTCTGGCACAGAGGAAACACTCAATAGATGCCATTATTTTCCTTCCATTTTTCTGTATCAAAGCAGAATTAGTCTCAGAACTTGAGGTGAATTAAAACAGTCTAAGCTGTAGAGATTGGTGAATGAGAAAGCAGAACACAGGCAGATCCTGTGTAAATCAGTCTACCTCCATGTCGCCTGAGGGAGTAGACTCCTGAGAAGCCTGAAAAGTCCCAGAGTCCTTGCATCTACTCTGACTCCATTCTTGCACCAATAAGGTTGAGCTGCAAGCCTGAAGTCTTCTTTTCATCCTTAATAACTTGCATTTTGGAGTAGATTAATCTTAATTTCATCCTGTCAAAAACTGTACCCTACAAGTAAATTTATAGTTTCTTGAAGTATCTCACTTACTTGTTGCATGAAGGCTCTCCAAATATTGGCTGTTCATGTCTAATCTTAAAGATTAAGTGATAGTAAAAAGCTAAAGTGTGATATTAAAAAATACAAATGTCTCTAAAAATTGAATCCTGGTGATGAAAAAAAAAAAAGCATGATTTTTCTTCAAGGTTGATCTCCTGCGGAATGTCTTTAGGGAGGAAGGGGTGGTGGTGCTGAGGGCAGCCAACTCATGATCTATCAATCTCCTCATTAAATAAGGTTGTTGTGAAGAATCAAATGAAATGATTTGGGTAATGTGTCTGGCATAGAGTAATTGTGTCTGGCACACCGATTATTACAAAGCTGCCAGACTCAGTCACCTAAATACAGTTTCCTCATCAGTTACCTTATGATTCTGTAATAAACAACCATTAAAAGACCATTTTTTTTGCAATCTCATAGAAGTATCTACTCATGACTACATTCTGAAAAGCTATCAACCCAATCACTTATACTCATTATAATGAGACTCCATTATCCTGATTTTCAAGGCATCGGAGAGGACAAAATTATGAACTGGAAATCCTTACATGTAGGAACAACTTAATATGAGGATTATATTTGAGCTTTAGATAGATATAGTTGAGAGGAAATCTATTAAATAAAAGTGTTATAAGAGAATCAGAGTCTTCGAGAGAAATTATGTTTTCTTACTTATGAGAGTACACATTTTACTAATGCTGTTCTATCAGAATCAGAATGCCTTGATCTCTGATTTGTGGATACTAGCTCTGCCATAGATTATATTAACTTGCCATATAATCTTGAACAACTCATAGACTCATATTTTCCACTTGTGAAATGAGAATAGTGCTAACGGACTTGCCTAACTCATGGGGATGTGATAAAATCTTAAATGAGATAATGTATGTAAATGCATTTGGAAGTGTGTAAAGTACTATATAAATATAAAGGGATATTCTTTAATTTCCCTCTATTCAATTCAAGCATTATTCTCCAATTTAACACATACCGTTTGGCCCTTCCATCAGTCTGTGTGTATACAATATGAAGAATGATCTGAAGTAATTGTGCTGTATTTATGTTTATCCACCAATCTTTGATTAAATAAAAAGGAAAACGATAATGTTAAAAAAAACAGTAGTTTTCAAATATTTGTGTTTATTTTTAATCAATGGCATTCTTTATTCAAGTGAAATAATGGAAAGACCAAGGAAATCCTAAATGTAATATAAGTAAAGGAAGAGCTGCTCCATTTAAGTTGGAATATGACCTCTGCTGGCTAAGCCCAACCACCCCTCCCCATTCCTCCTCACCCACCATCTGTAGACCCCCGAGGCAAGCCCACCAAACATAACCAGAAAACTCTTAATCTAATGATTGGAAAATGATTCCCACCTGATTTAGTTTCAAATTATTCAAAATATTCATGCACATTTTACTTCCCATTTACTGCCTTACTTTCAAAGGCAGGTACCATGTTCTCAACTGATTCTGTATCTACAATGCGAGGCAAATTGACAGGCAGCCCAAATACCATGCCTTATCAGATCTTAAATGTCATCAATTATAAGATGCACATTATTTTATGTACCACTAAGAAAGAAAACAAGTTCTGTCCTGGCCATCTTTTCATAGTTTCTCATCATGATATATTATTTTGTAACCCACAGATTAGCAAAGTTGAAAAACATCCATAATATTCATTGTTGGCAAGGGTATGGGAAAACGGACTCTCTCAGACACTGCTGGTAGGAATGGAAATCATTAAAAGCGTACTGAAAATTGGCCTCATTAACTTATTTATTCACTGAATGTCTGCTATGTATAATAACAAAGAAAATGGAAACAAGTCTTACCCCCAGCAGAGCCTACATTCTTATGAAACAAAATAAACAAATTAACAAACAAATATACAGTGTCAGTTATTGATAAATGTTATGACAAAAATGATTAAGCAAGATAAGAGGGAAAAGAGTGGCAGGAGGTGCTATCTTAGATAGAGTGGTCAGAGAGGCTCTTCCTGAAGAGGTAACAGCTAAACATAAAATTGAATGAAGTAAGAAAACAAAGGTACCTGTAAGAGCTAAGGGGGCATTCAAGAGATGACGAGGAGCCCAGTGTGTATGGAACAGAGAACTATGGATTTCATAAGTGTACTGGGAAGCCATTAGAGGATTTCAATAAGGCATTGACATGGTCTTTGCATTTTTAAAGGATCATTCATTCTATGGTATGTAGAGTAGATCTTAAAGGGACAAGGGTGAGAGCACTTAGGAGACAGGGGCAATAGTTCAGCTGAGATGTGATGGTGTCTTTGACTACAGTGGTTGAGCCAGAGACAGTGAAAGGCAGTCCGATTTGGGATATATTTTGAAGATAGACCTGAATGAATTAGCTGGTGGATAAGATGTGGATTATAGGAGAAAGAAAAGTATCAAGGATAGTTCTCAGTTTTTGGCTTAAGAAACTGAACAGGGGCAGATAATAAATGAAGAGCAGTTTGAGGAGTGGGGTAGGAATAAATGTATTGATTTGATACATGTTAACCTTGAAATGTCTATTAGATATCCAGATCATCTGAAATTCAGGGAAAGGTTAGGCTAGAGATATAAATTTGGAAGTCATGGGACCAGCTGAGATCATGTAGGAAGCAATTCTAGGTAAAGAGTTCCAAGGACTGAGCTTTGGGGCATTGCAACATTTAGATGTTAGGAAGAGGAAAAGGATCCAGCAAAGGATACAGGAGTAGTCAATGGGTTAAAAGGAAAACCAAGAGAATAATAGTATCCCAAAAGCCAGGAAAATGGTGTTGCAAGAAGGATTTACCAAATTGCAAATTATATATCCAAAGTCTCAAGATTGTTTTTACCTATTGACCACGCTTTAGCAATCTATACTGAAGAAATATTCATGTATGTGCACAAGGGTTTAGCTACAAGAATATTCATTAGACTGCTGTTTAGAGTAGTGCAATTATAAACTACCAAAATGTTAATAACAGAATTATTTTTAAAATAATTAGGGTTCCCCATTCAGTGACAAAATAATGTGAAAGCTAAAAACTAAACGAATGTTCTTTTATGTATTGCCTTGAAAAGATGCCCAAGATAAAAATGAAATAAAAATATGTCTTGCATTCACATCAAATTGGTATCTATAGTACAATGCCATTTTAGAAAATAAGCTATAATCTATGTGAGTTTATATATGTATAGGAAAAAGTCCTGAAGAATTTGCACCAAATTAACAGTGATTTTCTTTGGGCAATTTTTACTTCTTTAAATTTTCTACATTGTCTAAACCTATTTCCATTTTTTAAAAAAATCATATGCTCTGTTGAGGCTTCACGAATTGTACTGAAATTGAGAAGCCAACATCCTTCCTTGAATCAACTCACAGATGTCACTTTTCACCACTCTAAGAATTTGCATCTAAGTCTAAATGCAATGCATGTATTATGTTCTTTCCCTGTACACCCCTGCCCCAGAAAAATTCAAATTACTATAAACTATATGAAATTCTGATACTCAATCCCTTTGGCCTATTAAGAGAGCAATTTCATGTAGTTCAACCTATTATTTGAAGTTTAACTTAATACTATGATTCAAGATCTGGGAGACCCTAACTCTAATAGATTACATCATAAATATTGATTCTTTCTCTCTGCCCACCACCTTTAGAGGTTCCATCCCAATTTGGAGAGGCAACTGTGGTGTAATGACAAGAACCCTAGATTGAGGGTCAAATAGACAACTTTTTAAAACTTTACTGAGGCCTAATTTAAATGAAACAAACTGCACATAATTGAACTGTGAAATTTGATTAGTTTTGACCTACATAAGCAATTATGGAAACATACCACAATCAAGATAACAAACATTTCAATCATCCTGTAGAAATCACCTATGCACCTTTCCATCCCTCCCTCCACCTCCATTCCCAGGCAACTACTCACTTACTTTCTGTCACTATAGATTGGTTTACATTTCTAGGTTTTTATATAAATGGAATCATACAGTGCGTACTCTTTGATGTCTAGCTTATTTCAATCACCACACTTATTTTAAATCCATCCTTGTTGTTTTGAGTATCAGTACTGAAAAATTTCAAAAATCAGAAGATCATTGCTCTTTACTGTTGATCATGCATATTAGTATGGACTCATGGATATTTATTTTATACCTTGTGTTATAATCTGACTACTTATTTATTTTGTTGCTCAAATTGTTCCAGCTTTGGCCACTGGGATCTCTTTCAGTTGGGTCCTGTGTCCCTTTGATGTAGCCCCATCACTGAGGGTTTTTTTGGTTTATTTGTTTGCTTGCTTGATTACATGTTTCCTTGCTTTCTGGCAGTACAAAATGTTCCAGGCTCATATTGTACATTTCCTTCCCTGGCCCTACAATCAGCCATTCCTCCAAGAGCCCTGATTCCTTTTATGGAAGAATGGTATTAGTAACCAATATATGAGCACTGGTTACACTCATTTTTTTTTTTGGCATTACTGTTCAATTTTTGAAAAGACTAATTTTTCCATTTAATTGCCTTTGGAACTTTGTCAAAATTCAATTTTCCAAAAGGAAGAAAATTCTGACATATGCTACAACATGGGTGAATCTTAAGGAGATTACTCTAAGTGAAATAAACCAGTCAAAAAAAGACAAATATTGTATAATTCCACTTATGTGAAGTATCTAGAGTAGTCAAAATCATAGAAACAAAGTAGAAAGGTGGTTTCCAGGGGCTGGAGTGAGGGGGGAATTGGGAGCTGTTGTTTAATGGGTATAGTGTTTCAGTTTTGGAAGATGAAAAAGCCATGGAGATTAGTTACATGACAATGTGAATATACTTAACACTGCTAAACTGTATACATAGACATTGTCAGGATGGTAAATTTTATGTCACACATCTTTACCACAATAAAAATATTTTTAAATGCATGAAATAAGAAAGAAATAAAGTAGACATAACTACAAAAAGATCAGTTGTTCGTATTTATGTGGGTCTAGTTCTGTACTCTAGATTCTTTACCAATAAGCTGTGCATCTATCCTTTGACCAATATCATTATATCTTGGTTAACTTTATAGTAAGACTTGAAATCAGCTGGTGTGAGTCCTCCAACTTTTTCTTCATTTTCAAAATTGTTTTGGATATTTTAGTTCCTTTGCTTTTCCACATACATTGTGAACAAGCTTTTCTATATCAACAAATATTCTGCTACGATTTTGATTGTGATTGAATTGAATGTATAGATTTGTTTGGAGAGAATTGAAATTTAGCTATATTGAGACATTTTATCATTGTTTAGTAATTTTCAGAAAACAGACATATATATTTTGTTAAATTTATACCTAGGTATTTCATGCTGTGTGTACATTGTAAATGGCATGGATTTTTAAATTTTGTTTTCCAATTGCTCATTGTCAGCATTTGGAAGTACAATTGATTTTTGTATTGACCTTGTATCATACATTGTTAATCTCATTTATTAGTTCTAGGAACAATTTTTGTAGAGTCCTTGGAATTTTCTATTTAGAAAATCATGACATCTGTGAACAAAGACGAATTTATTTCTTCTTTTCCAATTTGTATGCATTTTATTTCTTTTTCTTGCCTCATTTCACTCAAGAAGACCTCAAGTATAAAGTTGAATAAGAGGAGTGAAAGTAGACATCTCTTCTTGATTCCTACTGCAGGTAAAAAGTATTATCTTTCACCATTAAGTATGTTGTCACTTGAGAGATCTTGTTTCATTTTGTTTTGTTTTAGATGTTTGTTTTTGTAAATTCTCTTTATCAGATTAACTTCCCCTCCAATTCTTTGTTTGTTGATAATTTTTAAAATCATTAATTGATGTTGATTTTTGTCAATTTATTTTTCCTGCATCTTTTGATATGATCATGTACTTTTTCTTCTTTAATCTGTTATTGCGGTGGAGTAAATTGATTGATTTCCAGTGATGAACCATCCCTACATTTCTGAGATAAACCCTTTTTGGTCCTGATGTGTTATTTTCAGATATTATCGATTTTTATTTTCTAATATTTTGTTCAGGACTTTGTATCTATGTTCATGATGGCTATTGAGCTTCTACTTTTCTTTAATGTCTTTCTCTGATTTTGGTATCAGGGTGATGTTGACCTCTTTTTACTGGAAGAGATTGTATAGATTTAGAAGTATTCCTTCCTTAAATGTTTGATAGGATTCTCTGGTGGAGCCATCTGGACCTGGAGTCTTCTTTTTGGAAGTTTATTTAACTATGAAATCAAATTATTTAATAGATATATGACTATACAGTTACTTATTTCATCTTGAGAAAGATTTGATGGCTTATAGCTTTTAAGGATTAGTCCAATTTATCTAAGCTTCCAGATGTATACGCATACAATTGTCCTCAGCATTCCTGTATTATCCTCTTATATCTGTAGGTTCTGTAATGATATCCTCCCTTTCATTCCTGGTATTGGCAATTTGCATCTTCACTCTTATCTTTGTTAGTGTTGCTAGATATTTACCAATTTTATTGAAATTTTTCTAAGATGCAGTTTTTTGTTTCATTGACTTTCTCAATTGTTTTTCTGCTTTCATTTTCATTGATGTCTGCTCTTATCTTTGTTATTTCCTTCTGTATTCTTTGAATTTAATTTGCTCATGTTTACTATTTTCTTCAGATGGATGCTTAAACCCTTATTTTGAAAACTTTTTCTTTTCTAAAAGATACACTTAGTGCTACACACTTCCCTCAAAGAACTTCATTAGATGCATCTCACAAATGTTGCAATTTAAATTTAATTTAATTCAAAATATAATTTCCCTTGACTCTTCCTCTTTTATTCATTGGTTATTTAGTAATGCTTTCCAAATATTTGATGGTTTTCCAGATATCTTATATCTCTGTTATTAATTCTTAGTTTAATTTCATTATGGTCAGCAAACATACTTTGTATGATTTCTATTCTTTTAGAGTATTAAGTTTTGTTTTATGACCCAGAATATGTTCCCTGTGCACTTGATAAGAAGATGAACTCAGGCTGCTGCTAGTGTTGTTTACGTCTTCTATATACCCATATTCATCTCTTTTCTAAGTTTTCTATCAATTACTGAGATACCTGTTGATGTCACTATATACAATTGTGGATTTGTCTACTTCTTTCAGTTCTATTACTTTTTGTCAGGTGTTTTTTTAAGATCTGCTGTTAGTTTCATATACATTTAGGATTTATATGTCTTCTTGGTGAACTGATTCTTTTATAATTATGTAATTTTCTCTTTGTCCCTGGAAATATACCTTGCTCTGAAGTTTACTTTGTCTGATAGTAATATAGCCACAATAGCATTTTTTGATTAGTATTTTCATGGTATATCTTCTTCCATAATTTTGCTTTTAACCTATATATGCCTTTATATTTAAAGTACATTTCATATAGACAGCATATAATTAGGTCTTGCTTTTATGATTCAATTTTCAATTTATGTCTTTTAATTAGCATCTTTAGATTATTTACATTCAATGTAATTGGTGGCATGATTTGATTTTTTAAAATATTTATTTATTTATTTATTTAGCTCTGCCAGGTCTTAGTTGCAGTACACTGGATCTTTGTTGCTCTGTGTGGGGTCTTTAGTTGTGGCATGTGAACTCTTAGTTGCGGTATGTGGGATCTAGTTCCCCGACCAGGGATCGAACCCAGGCCCCCTGCATTGGGAGTGCAGAGTCTTAACTACTGGACCACCAGGGAAGTCCCCACGATTTGATTTAGATATGACATTATTTGTTTCTGCTTGTCCCCTCTGTTTTTATTCTTTTCTTTTTATTTTTCTTTTTTTTTTAAAGAGCCCTCCCAACTTTAGAGGTTCTGGGATGGACACTTTTTTTTCTTTTTTTTAAATTATTATTTATTTATTTATTTATTGGCTGCATCTGGTCTTAGTTGCAATACGTGGGATCGTTCGTTGTGTCGCATGTGCTCTTCATTGCAGCGCTTGGGTTTCTCTCCTCTCTAGTTGTGGCACATGGGCTCTAGAGTGCGTGAACTCTGTAGTTGTGGCACGCAGGCTCCAGAGCCCATGGAGTCTCTAGCTGTGGTATGCGGGCTTAGTTGTCCCATGGCATGTGGGATCTTAGTTCCCCGACCAGGGATCGAACCTAAATCCCCTGCATTGGAAGGCGGATTCTTCACCACTTGACCACCAGGGAAGTCCCTTTTGTTCTTTTCTTACCCTTTTTCTACTTTCTTTTGGATTAGCTGAATATCTTTTTCTATTCTAAATCAACTTGTATATTGGATTTTTTGAATTTTTTCTTTGAATTATATTTTTAATAATTTCTCTAGGGATTACAATATATACAACTAACCTTTTGCAATCTATTTAAAGTTAGTATTGGACTTCCCTGGTGGCACAGTGGTTAAGAATACGCCTGCCAATGCAGGGGACCCGGGTTCGAGCCCTGGTCCAGGAAGATCCCATATGCCACGGAGCAACTAAGCCCATGTGCCACAACTACTGAGCCTGCGCTCTAGAGCCCATGAGCCACAACTACTGAAGCCTGCACGCCTAGAGCCCGTGCTCCACAACAAGAGAAGCCACCGCAATGAGAAGCCCACACACCGCAACAAAGAGTAGCCCCCACTCACCGCAACTAGAGAAAGCCCACGTGCAGCAACGAAGACCCAATGAAGCCAAAAATTAAAAAAAAATAAAATAAATTTATAAAAAAATAATAATAAAGTTAGTATTTTGTGATGTCAAGTAAAATATAAAAGTCATTTAACCAAATAGATCCTTGTACATTTTTATGTAATATTTTTCATAAATATAATATCTACTTACACTGAAAACTCCACAAGACAACATTACACCTTTGATTTCAATAATAATACATATTTTAAAGAACTTAGGAGAAAATCGTCTTTTGTATTTACCTGTATATTTACCATCTCTGATGCTCTTCCTCCATTCCCGTGGATTCCAGTTTCCCTCTGATATAATTTTCCTTTATCTTGAAGAACTTTCTTTAGCATTTCTTGTAGAACATGTCTACTGTTGACACATTCTCTTAGTTTTCCTTTTTATGAGAATGTCTCAGACATTTTGCCTATGGTCTTGTTTAGACTCTGGGTCCTGGGACTTGTGGTCTTTTGGAGAATGTTGATGCTTTTGTTTTACCAGGTAATCATTCTGTGAGGTTCAGACCATAAATTCTGTCTTGCCTTAAATGGGTGGCAGTTCAAATTTTAGTTTAGAATGTGAAATACCCATACAGTGGAACACTTTTCATTCTTAAAAAAGAACAAAATACTCATATATAATACGATACAGACAGACTTCAAAAACATTATGCTAAGTGAAATAAGCCAGATGCAAAGACCACATATTGTATGATTCCATTCATGTGAAATGTCCAGAAAACATAAATCTATAGAGACAAAAAGTTGATTAGTGGTTTCCAGGGGTGAGAACAAAGGTTAACTGTAAACAGAAACAAGTGATCTTATTGGGCTGATGGAAATGATCAAAACAGAACTGTAGTGATGTTTGTACAACTCAGTAAATTTCCCCAAAATCATTGAATTATAAAATTAAAGCAGATGAATTTTACAGTATGTAAAGTATACCTCAGTAAAGTTGCTAAAATGTTAAATCTTATTTTATTTCTCAAAGAATTTGCTCTGCTTATTTGGATCTGTCTCATGCAGGTTTTATTCAGGGTTAATCTGAAACTTGCACATAGAAGATTCTAACCTCACTTCAGTTCTAGAAGCCTTTGTTCTTCTCATTAGGGTCTATCCTATGCAGGAATAGCTGAGGGGTTCAGCTGAGACTTGTACAGAATTAGAGGACCCCTTCTCCAGCTTTCTCCCTTCTGTGATCCCTCCCACACTATCCAGTATTGTGGCACTTCTTTTCCTTGTTCTTCTGGCCAGAAAGTTGATGAATTTTCTGTCAGAGTTTTAGCCTCCAACATCACCACACCACTGTGTGACTGGGACCCACTCTAGACACAAAGCCGCACAAGGAACAAAAATGGGAAACTCACCCCCATGCTGGTCCCTTCTCCAAGGTTTGACTTCTCTCCATAATATTACTGCTTTTGTTAACTTTTTAGAGTCCTCAAGTAGCATTTTTTTGTATTTTTCCATATTTTTCAGTTTTAATCAGCCAGAAGGATGGGCTGTAGTCACCTTACATAGCCATAATGGAACTACAACTATGACAGACCCCGTTTTGAAGCCTAGCTCTGCCATTCACTAGCTGTATGACATTGAATAAATTACCTAACTTTTCTGAATCTATTTTATTTTTGTCTGTAAACTGAGCGCCATTTTTTTACTCAGAAAATGATAGAGCTTTCTTGGCTTTTAAAGCAACCCATCACTCATTTTAAAACTAGCTTGAATGGATTATTCCTTTTGAAGAAAAATCTACCTAATGGAACAAAACCTTTTTTTGAAAAGAATGATAGAAACCTAAAGGCTAAGTGTCAGACCAACCCTAATGCAAATCTTCTCTCTACCTACTACCTGTGTGATCTTCAAAAGGGAAAATTTATCTGCTTGAAATTTTTTTTTTATTTGTAAAATCAAGATAATAACGCCATTTAAAACTTTGTTACTGAATTTAATGACATACCTAAAATATCTACCATACTGTAGGTTCTAAATAACACTGTTTTCTCTTTTTTTTTTCTGTTCTTATGAAAAAATATCATTCCAAATAACTAGGCTGCCCATCTGCCCATGAGCTATCACTTTCTCATACGATCCCAGTAGAAATCCTCAGTCTAAGACTGAGTGAATAAATAACAAACTTGCTGTTTAATTGGACCACATTTATTTTTATGTCTAGGAAATTTATTTAAAAATAAATTGTATTATATTTCTATAAAAACATGCATAATTTAAATAATTCACCATCTTGACAATAAAAATACTTAAAGAAAAAAAATGATAGAAAAATGGGCAAGAGCACGCCTCCTAAAAATAATACCATTATCATTAGCTACCAGAGAGGACAGACACTCTCTGTCTAAGTCTATTACTTTATTATAACTATTTGTTTAGCTGTCTATCTTCTCTACTAGAACAGAAGTTCTATGAAGCCAGGAACTATGTCTTCCTCATTTATGGCTGTCTCTCCACAATACTTTCCACAGAATAGGCACTCCCTATTCATTCAATAAGTAAAGATCCTTATGGACAGTCGGTCCACTCAGTGCCCTACATTTTTAGTTCCTAAACCTTTAACTCCTGTGACATTCACCTTCACTTCATTCTACCCACTCACTGCCATTGAAGGCTTCCAGACCTTGCCATCTCCTAGGACTGCTCTACATCAGAAAGCCTTAACTACAGTATCCCACTCTCTGGCCTCAATTCCTTATGCTTTCAGCAATCCCTTACCTTTCCCCTCAGTCTCAATATACATACTCCTGACTCATAGCGACTTGTTCTTTTTCTCCCAGTCTTTTGGTAAAAGGCTTGTAGCACCTTTGAGGCTATAAAACATCCTCAGAGAAATTTCTCAGGTTGCTTCTATTTCCTTTGGGCTCTATTTGATGAACAATGTGTGTTCAATAACACATATTTATAGTAATTTTATGTAATATTAAAGATACAAACTGTAACTAGAGATATATAAATGTAATCCATTTTAGATACTTCATCTCTTAGCTTGAAGTCCTATATACTCAATGTGCTACACAATGTGCCAAATTCTAAAAAACCATGTTAGGTTACCGTTACATGACAAAACTACATTTCTTCAAAAACTGATTCTCATTATGGAAGATCTCTAATACCATATATTTTATATTTATATTGATTTGTACCTTGAAATGATTTCTATTGTCATGAAAAGCACAATTGAGGAATAATATAGACTTTTTGCTTTTTTAAAAAATGCAGAGCCTCTCAGCAGGGGAGTAAGGGTGACCCACTCCACTCAATCTTGATTCCTCCTTTCCCCTCCCAAGGAGGAGTGCTCAGCTTCCTCTCCAGGACTGTTATACCCTGAGGGTTGTGAGGAAAATCTGAAAAATGCAGGCTCTTTTCCTGTTCACCCTTATCCATGTGTTGACCTAAGGAATTCAGGATATCTCCCAAACATGTCACTGTCTGACCATTCCCATGAGGCTGTTTAAATATGGTGTTACTTTAGGACCCAAATTTCCCTAGATGTGGATGTCTTAATGAGGGGCTGCTGGAAGGAAGCAAGGGGATCATGTACCCGTTCTGCAGATAGAAAACCTCATGATCTTCTCCAAACTTCTCAGAGCCCATGAACTCACATAAGTTGTCAGGAATCTACCAAGAAGAGGTCTCTGGCCCCCACGTGTCCCCTCTCCTCCAGCTAAATGAATATTCTCTTTTTGTTCTTATGGTGGAGGCAACGTCTCCATGGGACTGCTATACTTTGAATGAGTTTCTAGAAGCAAGAGAGAGTTGAGCCTTCTCAATGTTTCACAAGATCTGGAGCAGAGTCAAGAATGGATTGTGAACTGATACATGAAGGTTCATAGCAGCATTATTCACAATAGGCCCAAAGTGGAAACAACCCGAATGCCCATCAATGGATGAATGGATAAATAAAATAAAAGCAGAAAAAGGAGTGAAGTACTGACACATGCTACAACATGGAGGAACCTTGAGGACATTATGCTAAGTGAAAGAAACCAACACAAAAGACCACACATTATATGATTCCGCTTATATGAAATGTCCAGAGTAGGTCAATTTGTAGGGACAGAAGTAGATTAATGGTTGCTTAGGGCTGGGGGTGGGGAGTGGGAGCAGTGGTGAGTGACTGCTAATGGGTAGGGGGTTTCTTTTTGGGGTGATGAGAATATTCTAATATTGATTGTGATGATGGTTATACAACTCTGTGAATATATTAAAAACCATTGAATTGTACACTTTAAATATGTGAATTGTATCTCAATAAAGAGATTCCTCAATACAATTCCTTTTCTGTTCAAAGGAAAAAAAAAGGGGGCTTCCCTGGTGGCGCAGTGGTTGAGGATCTGCCTGCCAATTCAGGGGACACGGGTTCGAGCCCTGGTCTGGGAAGATCCCACGTGCCGCGGAGCAGCTGGGCCCGTGAGCCACAACTACTGAGCCTGCGCGTCTGGAGCCTGTGCTCCGCAACAAGAGAGGTCGCGATAGTGAGAGGCTCGCGCACCGCGATGAAGAGTGGCCCCCGTTTGCCACAACTAGAGAAAGCCCTCGCACAGAAACGAAGACCCAACACAGCCATAAATAAATAAATAAACAAATACTTAAAAAAAAATGCATGGTGGGGAGATGCTTTTGAAGAAGTAATTTTCATTCATTCATTAGAAACGAATGTTTTTATAAAACTAGACAAATCAATATAGTCTGTCTTTTAATTCTGGTTTGGTGATCAGGGAATAAATTCCTCATCAGTGTCTTATGGTTCTTTAATATCATTAACCTAGGGCACTGGCAGATTTGCAAGTGATTTATATTACTTGGTATAAACTTACATGTCTTTCTACTTTCATGTGTTAATAAAATTTTTACTTGTTTTTTTTTTTTAAATAGCCAAGTCTCTGTGCTTAAGAGTAGCAATTTTTTATGATGACTTTGAATCATGAATTGTAATTGGTGATAAATTCCTTTTTGGGGAGGGTGTTTCCCTGGCGTTTAGGGAGGTAAACGGGAGAGAAAGAATGAGGAAAGATACCTACTTCTGCTTATTGATAAATGCTGGCCCTGTTTTACCTAAGTCTTAATTTATTCCTGAACTAAAAATTCTTTTAGTTTCTCTTTCCCTCATCATCCTTAGCCTGCTAGAATATACTGAATCTTGTTTATCCTAACCTAGAACCTTTTGGTTTCTCAAGGCAAAGATCACAAACGTCACATACCCGAGACGGAAGCTACATATATTTAATATGTCTAGCCACCCTCAAAAGGAACCAGTTATGACTACTAAGATATCATATATTTAAAATTCACATCATATGCACACAGCCACACTACCAACTTAGGCTGAAGTATGTGATCTAAAAACCATAAAATAATAGAACTGACAGCAGACAGAGATAATATAATCCAACCCCTCATTTATTTTACAGATGGGGAAACTGAGCTCCTGAGAGGTTAAGTGACATGACCAGGGTCACACCCAAGCTATATTATTCTTTTAAATTGTACACTCACTCAGTAACAGTAGAATATTTCATAATGCTATACATGTTACACTATCGCCATTGCAGTCACACAATGATGCATTTTCCTCCTCCAGCCTCATTTCACAAAATATAAAAATAATCACAGGGACTTCCCTGGTGGTGCAGTGGTTAAGAATCCGCCTGCCAATGCAGGAGACACAGGTTCGAGCCCTGGTCCGGGAAGATCCCACATGCCGCGGAGCAACTAAGCCCATGCACCACAACTACTGAGCCTGTGCTCTAGAACCCACAAGCTACAACTACTGAAGCCCGTGTGCCTAGAGCCCGTGCTCTGCAACGAGAAGCCACCGCAGTGAGAAGTCCGTGCATCACAACGAAGAGTAGCCCCAGCTCTCCGCACCTAGAGAAAGCCCGCGTGCAGCAACGAGGACCCAGAGCAGAAATAAATAAATAAATAAATAAATAAATAAATAAATAAATAAATAAATAAATAAATAAATAAATAAATAAATAAATAAATAAATAAATAAATAAATAAATAAATAAATAAATAAATAAATAATCACAAATACCAGTTCATTGTCAGAACACCTGGTCTGCTGTTTTAGATCACAAGCACGAAATTGCCTCCATTTGATGTTTTGCTTTTCATTGTTGCAAAATGCAATTTCATTAAATATCATTGATTCATTTTTTTCAGCAAGCATTTGAAACCATGTGCTTGAGGCTAGACGCCAAAGGTGATATGGGAAGGGTGTTACAAAGTAAGAGATGCATGTCTCAGTGCCACTGAAGAGCTTTGCAACTAGCTGGAGGAGGGAGATAAATATATAGAAAATGACTTAAGAACCATGCAAAGCTATATATCTGCAGGTGCAGAGGATTATGCAAACAATTATGTGTGTGCTGAGAAGATGAACCAGAATAATGGTGAGACCTAAGTCAAAGGGGGTTAATTAAGCAATTTCCTGGAAAAGGTGAGTTTTGTGCAAGATTATGAAACAAATTGAAATATTGTGGCATTGAAGAGTAAAGAGCACTCTGTGGGGTAAGGACAACAGTGAGAGCTCGGGACTGAGAAGATGAATAGTGCTTAGGGGCAGAAAGGAAATTAGTTTGGCTGTAGCAAAGGGACGAATCTTAATGACTATAACAAACTAAGAGTATTGGTGCCTGGGATAAATACAGGAGCCAATTCCTGAATGATAGGATAAAGGATTTACATGGTACCTTCCAAGCACTAGATATCCATCCATTCATTAAATCAATATTTATTGAATGTCTATGCACTCTGTACTCTGTACTATGTACATACTAAGGCTTACCTCATGCCAGGCACTATGCCAAGAGCTTTAAACATTGTCTCATTTATCCTTCACAACAATACTATCAGTATTGTTGTACACATTCCCCTGCTTTGTTTATAAGGAAACTGAGCCCCAGAGGAAATAAACGACATTCCCAAAGTCATACAGCTAGCAAAAGGTAGAGACTCAGACCCAGAATTTCTGTCCCTAGAGCTCCCACTTGTACCCACTAAAGCTATAGGCATTCTTAATAGGATTTTGAGCAAGAGAAGAATATAATGAAAATACTATTCATAAGAGATTATACCAACAGGTACGTGAAGGATGAACATAAGTGCAAAGTTCATAATTTTTAAATGGCTCATATGAAATATTAACCATTCATTTAGTCACAATTAATATTAAAGTGTGTACAATTTCCCCACTGAATTTTTAAGAATCATATATATGAAGATTCTGATGTGAAAAGAGAACGATTAAAACTTAATACCACCTGTTTCCTATTCCCAGCTGTCCTGAACAATGAGAACAATACACACAAATTTCATTCTCTTCCCTGCAGGCTAGCATGCTAGGAGGTTTGATTTATGTACTTTTATGTATTTATTTAATTTTGGTAGGACATAAAATCCCAGGCAAAGAATTATTTTTTCTTTTCATATATCTACCACAATTATCTAGAAGTCAAATATCCCTTGTGCAGAAGTTTTATGATAAAAATAAAAACTACCAAAATGAATTGTTCAATTAGTTTCTGTCTCAAGGAAGAGTTATAGGCTTGGGTCAAAGACATCTAGATTAGAAACATGAAAAAATAAATAAAAATCTATTTAATCTAAAAAATTTTTAAAATCAACACGTATATGTTGAGTGCCTGCAATGAGCCAGGCACTGAGCTAGGTGCTTTTGTTTAATTGGTTTGCTTCTTTCCACATTAGATACCCAAGATATATTAGAATTTGTTTAAGATTAAAGAAAAACATATGCTAGAAAATGTTATTTCTAGAATCTCAAGTACTAGATCAATTCTGTCCCCTTTATTTGAAATGCCACAAAAATTGTTGCCAATTTTTCATTATCTGAACTCATTTTGGTATTTTAATAGTCAACTCCCTTTTCCCTGAGAGACTGAGCCACAGTAAATATAAACTTTGACCCTAGGCCTCAGCTGCCTCATTTGACAAATGAGCTATGATGGGTCTTGGAGATAACTAGTCTAACTCCCTAAGAGTGTAGGACAACAGCTAAGGAACTGCTAAAGTCCCTTCAAGCTCCAACATTCTCTAGCCTACAGAATGTCAGTTGGACTGTATTCTTTTCTCTTCCTGTGGTCATTCTTCTGGCTAATATATAACCATCTCTATTTACTTTGAGCTAAAAATGCAGCCTGGAAAAAACTCCAAAAGAAGGAAGTTTGAAGTTATTTCCTCTTAAGAAAACACTCTTACCCCCGAAGAAGTTGTAACATAGAGCATCAACAAAGTTAGAAAGAAAATGAGCACCTCTTAGATTAATGTCTAGCCTATTCATAAAGCCAATCCAGGAAGGAAATTCCTAAATTCTCCCGGGTAATCTTCTCGAGAAGCTAACAAATAGTGCCAAATATTTACATTCTTGCTTGAGACTGACTAAACCTTGGCTCCTTGAAAATGTTACCTGTCTTCAATATCCCTACAGTACTTCGTGCTGTGCCATATCCATGGTGAGAGCTCTTTACACCTATTTTTAGATGTTGATCGAGACTGTTGTTCAGTATAAGGCTCTGGTGACCTGGGAAACCAAAGCTCTTGAATAGAACTTGAAAAGAGTTTATCGTTTGCATGTGCTGGAGGTGACTGATCTAGTTCATTTTCATTCTTGTCAACATGTAGCTTCTCAAAAATATTCTTAGCTTACAGGATATGACTGAAAGAGTTTAAACAGTCATTTCAAATTCTAGCACAGGCAGAAACATTTTTAAGCTGCTCATTTTCCAAGGTCTGGCTAGTTTAGGGAATTAGATTATCAAAGCAATAAGGTCACTGTCCAGTTTTCAAACTTTTTAAGCTAAAATTGAATCTGACCTTTTAATTTTTCAAAATTCTCTAACATAAATTTACATATTCTGTAAATTCAAATGCAAATTTGTGTAAATGTGAAATATAGTATAAATCTGTAAATTCTGGATATAAGGTAAATATACACATATTCAATGATATATATATGCAAATTACATATACATCTATGCTTATACACACAGATAATTATAGAACAGGGGTCTTAGATTATTTATTTTAAATATGTTTGTCCTTCCAAAATACTAGCAAAACCTTGGTTGCTTGATATTTCTTCTCCCTCTTTCTTCCCATTCTCAGTCATTATAGAAGATACTACTGATGATAGCAGTGATTTCTAGAACAAATTTGATAAGAATTAGAATATTCATTTGTATACAATCATTATTCTGCATAACAAGAGCTTAAAGGAAGAGTAAAAAGAAAATCTACAAGTCATTGGTCCAGATCTAGTCCACATAGGTCTAGTCTGTGTTTTAATTGATCCAACATTTAAAAAGCAAGGGATACCACTTTTTTAAAAATCCAGATTTCTGACTTCTCTTGAAAAATCAAAAGCTCTGGCAATACCAGGCATAACACTCCAGTGTGACTACAATCGGTAGGAACCAAGTAGCTGCTGCTCTCTTCAGATAGGACTATATTCTTCAGTACATCACAGCCAAATAGGCCATCTCAATTATTTGTTACATGCTTGGCCCCTATACTCATTGAAGCTTTCAACCACTGATTGGTCCGACCTTCTCACATAATAGAGGTTAACTAATTCAGAAGTTAGGTGACTATCCTAAAGTTATTCAAGGGAAGAACACAATGAATAGATATAGTCTTTGCCCTCAAAGAGTTTATAATCTGCTGCAGGAGAATAGACATATTCATAATAAAGTACAGAATATGATCATCATCATAATAGAAGCATAAACAAAATGCAGAGAAAGCTACAAGAAGAGATCACATCTTGCTGGCCTACCAAGAAAGTCTTCACGAAAGAAGGAGCATCTCACAAAGCAGAAGATATCATCAGAAACCAGTTTTTCAGTTTTCTCAGCACAAATTCTAGCTCTAACACTTAGCATTGTGACTGATGCTGTTACTTAACCTCGCAGGGCCTCAGTGTTCTCATCTATAAAATGGGGATAATAACAGAATGTACTGAACAGGATTGTTGTGAGAATTAAATGGGAAAATAGAGGTAACAAACATTGCACATAGTAAGCAACTACCAAAATATTCTTCTTATTATTATTTTTATGGATAAAGTAGACTATTTACAGATGGAGAAGGAAGAGATGATTCTACTCTGCAGGGTGAACATCTAGTTGGAAAAATATAGGGTATAGTCAAGGAATAGCAAGTACAAAATAGGGTTGAATTATAAATAAAGGTGAAAGCTAGGCACCTCCCCAAAGCGAGGGTAACATCCTCCCAGAGACAGTGTGAGGACATGAAGGGAGAGCAAAAGCTGGTCAATCCATCCAGCTGACACAGCACCTTTCAGCCTGTCACCTCTCTGGCTGACTGGGAGCTCCTGCCCTCCCCAGCCACACACCCATGTGATAAGCGTAATAAAGAGATGTACAATGGAATATGAGAATGTTAGGGACAGTGGATCAAGTCGAGGAAGTTATAAATATCTTTCCTGAAGGAAAATAAGCTAAGATTTGAACGATGAGTGTGAGTTGACCAGAGAAAGTGGGGTAAGTGCATTCCTAGCTAAGAAAAGAGCATGTTCAAAGGCACTGTGACAAGGAGCAGAGAGAATAGGAATCAAAGGAAGGCCAGTGCAACTGGAGCACAAAGAGTAAGGCAAATGCAGGGTGAGATGACACTGGAGAGGGTGAGGAGGGTTCAAATCATTCAAAACTTTGTAGGTCTTGTTAAGACTTTTAAACTTTCCTCAAGATCAGTGGCAAGGAGAATTATGTGTTCATACCTATGTCTTGAAATGGCAGCACTGTGGAAACGGAATTGAACATGACCTAGAAGATTTCTGAAGTAGTCTCGGTGATAAAGAATAAACTGCACTAGGCTAATGGTGGTGGAACTAGAGAAAAAAAAACCTGAGAGATATTTAGGAGGAGAAATGGAGAAAGCTAGTGAGGATTGAATGTAGCAAGGAAAGGAGAAGAAAGCAGCATAAGAGATGACTTTGGCTTGCATACCAGAATACATGGTGGCATTTTTGGTAGAGACCATTATATGGAGAGATAAATTATAATTTTTATTTTTGAGCATGGTGAGTTTGAGTGCCTTTAGGATAAAAAGATATATTATGTAGGCAAGCTCTAAGAGGCTGGAAGTAGACGAATAACCTATGCTAGAGATAAAATGTTGAGTCAGCTGAACAAGGTGCTAATTCAAATGGTGGACATGAATGAGATCCCTTAAGGAAAGAGTACAGATTGAAAAAATAAGTGGTCCTAACACTGGCTAGGTAGTTTAAGATGAACCTGTACACAAGAGAGAAAGAAGGAAGCCAAAGATATAGATGGAAAACCCCAAGAGTCTTAGGAAAATTAAGACAATAGAGCATTTCAAGGAGTCAAAGTTTTAAACTACAGAATGCTGGCAACCAGAGTCAAAAAAAAACAAAAACAAAAAAAGCCAGCATAGTTTTTCTTTTGGCTGTTAAATCATGCAAGCCCATTTCTAATTGTTGCATCAAGTTCCCTTCTTGTGTCTTGTTGTTTTACAACAGTGAAAGTGTCTTGTTGGTTTACAATGGTGAAAGTTTTAGTATGGAAACTCTTCCATTGCTCCTTCTTTATATAAAGAAGAGAATTCTGAACTACAGGGGGGAAAAGTAGGAACCAAGAGGATAAACAAAAAGTACTGCAAGTTCTCCCATGTACACTTGAACATGGGTTTCTATATCCAAGTTTGCTATGAAAACAGCAACAACGACAACCTTAAGAAGCTGTATTCTTATGCAACTTGTTGGGAGCATTTTCACTTCTCCCATTTCTGTAATTGTGATTGCCTGTCCTCCAAATGGAGCCAACTAATCAAATGGTTGCATCTTAGAAAAAGTAAAACCTGCTGTGCACATTACAATAATCACCAATTAATGCTAAGGCAAGCTTTGTGACTGGTTGATGTTCTCCCTTCTCCTTTCGTGATGTAGATTGAGATAAAGATATTAGTTAAAATCACCATCTATTACAAAGTCAGTCTGATTTCTAGTTATGCCACTACATTCCAAAATAAGAAAAGAAGAAAACAAAGAAACAACTGCTATCAGATGGCTCCAGATTTTGCATCTGTTGTTAAATAAAAGTAACAATAATTTTTTAAAATAACTTCATGTTTTGCCAACAATCCACACTTCACTCCTCTTGTTTTGTAGGCTATCAGTTTTAGCAAATGTAACCATTGGTTCCCCAGACAATACCAGTCACAGGAAGCAATTAAGGGCCCAGATTATACTTAGGGCAATAGTGGTCTCAAATCTTCCATTCAATTTTCATTCTACTTTCATCTATTATTAATTGAGCATCTACTATGTGCCAGGTATTCTTCTGGGTGGTAACAATAAAGCAATGAAACAGACATAAATCCTTACCCTAATGGGGCTTATCTTTTCCTTTATTTTGATTTCGCGAGGCTTTCACCAATACCCCTTGCTAACTAGTTTACCTCTTTGCTTATATGAGATTTGGAAGAGAAAAATTCCTGAAGGACCCTTCCCTCTCCCTTTTCCTTTATTGATCCTGCTGCCAGGAAATATATCCTGAGTCCTTTAGGAATTGTGGCAGAAAATTGTGTGGCTTGGCATTCTACATTTCTGCACTTTTATCCTCTTCCTCTATCCTTACTCTGTATACTCAGTATACTTGTCTTGTAATTCCTCAACATGACAAGGTGAGTGCCTTGACTTCCCCAAAGGGTTTTGTTTTCTTAGCATTTTTGGTTTTTTTGTTTTTGGTTTCGTGGAGGAAAAGCAGACTTCAGCTCCCTTTCTTTATTTGAAAGTCGTCAACCTCTCCAGCCCCAAATTCTCTTCAGTCTTTTCTAAGCCTGTGGTGGCGTGCCCTCCAGCAGATGAGACTCCTGATAACCTTGCTTGACATTCCAGCACTCCCAAAATTAACCCTTTACTCCACTATAAAAAAACAAAGTAGGGCTTCCCTGGTGGCGCAGTGGTTAAGAGTCCGTCTGCCAATGCAGGGGACATGGGTTCGAGCCCTGGTCCGGGAAGATCCCACATGCCGCGGAGGAACTAAGCCCGTGCGCCACAACTACTGAGCCTACGCTCTAGAGCCCATGAGCCACAACTACTGAGCCTGCGTGCCACAACTACTGAAGTCCACGCGCCTAGAGCGTGCTCCACAACAAGAGAAGCCACCACAATGAGAAGCCCATGCACCACAACGAAGAGTAGCCCCCGCTCGCTGCAACTAGAGAAAGTCTGCACACAGCAATGAAGACCCAATGCAGATTAAAAAATATATATATATTAAAAAATAAAATAAAATAACAGCAACAACAACAACAAAAATGCAGAACAAGAAAAATTTCCCCCTTTGGCACTCTTCTTGGTATTCTCAACTCCAAACAGCTATTATGTGGTGACAGTAGAGAACACAAAAACAAAAAGACATAATGAGGAACATGTTTTCCCCTCCCTGCCAAGGAGGAAATAGAATTGTGATATTAAAGGTATGCACATTTAAAAAAATTTTTGATATTGCCTAATTGCCTACAAAAATTATATAAAGTGACACACCAATAGTGTGTGAACAGCAATGTATTAATTTTCTGTCTTTGCCAAATTGACTGACTAAAAATAGATATTTTATTTTGTATTTCTTTATTACTAATGAGATAGAACATCTTTGTTTCTTGACCCTTTGTATTTCTTGTTTTGTAAATTGTGTGTTAATGTTCTTTTGCTTGATTCCTGTTATCATTTCACTTTCTACCCACTGGCAGACACCTTAGATGCCTCATCCAACACTCCATTCAAATTGCTCTCCACAAGGTCACTGTCAACCACCTTTTACTAAATCTAATAGATGCTCTTCAGTGCTATCTTACACAGCCTCTCAGCAACATTTGATACAGTAAACCATTTCCTTTTGCTTGAACAGTATCTACCCTTAGTTTCTACAGCACAGAACTACCCTGGCTTTCCTCTCACCTACCTCCAGGCCCTTCCTTCTCATCTTGAGGACTTTTCTTCCGTGGTACAATGGCAGAGTTCTACCTCAGAGTTCCATCCTAATCTTCTCTTCTCTTCATACAGTACTCACTGTCTCCAGATGACCTCATGACATAGATTATCATGTATATACTGATGATTCCCAAATCTCTATCTCCACAAGTTCTTTCTCCTGAGTTCCAGACTCATACAACTAATTGCCTTCCAGAAATTTCCATTTTTATGTCCTTTAGACACCTACAACTCAACATGTCCGGAACAGCATTCATCATCTTTCTCTTCAAAGCTGTTCTTACTTCTTTAAGCCACCACTCCTGGTATATCCTAATAGTCACCAAGGTCTGCCAATTCTACCTCCTAATTAAATTTCAAATCCATACACTTTTCTCTTACTCCCACTGATGCCCACCATCTTTCTTCTAGGTTACATAAAAATCCCCTTAAATAGACTTCTTGCCCACTCCAATCCATTCTCTACACTACAGTCATATTAGCTAAAGCCCAAATCTAATCATAGTTTCTCTTCCCTGCTTAGAACATCTTAACGGCTTCCTTAAGAAAATCCAAACTTCTTAACATAGTTCCCAAGGCTTACATGATCTGACTTCTCCCCTTGCACCCTGTGCTTCAGACACACTTAAATGTCTTCATTTCCCACAAATTCCAGGCCTTCACATACATTATTCACTATGACTACACTACACACCAACCCGTTCATCCTCTTCTATCCTCATCCTCTCACCAACCTACTCCTAGCTGTGTCTGTCTACATTCTACCCATTTTTCACCTTTAACATTAGAAACTCCTTCCTCAGGCAGATTTCTCTCACTCCCTATTATTTAGGTGCTTCTCCCATATGTTCTGAGCATGGCTTCATTGCACTAAATTGTGATTAGTCTAGTTACTTATCTGCAACTCCCACTAGCTTGCAAGCTCCATGAGGACAGGGAGTATATTGTTGCTGTTTTCATTGTTACTATTTTGTAAATATAATAAGTGTTCAATAAATATTTATATTAATATTTGTCCATTTTCCTACTGAGGTGTTCATCTTTTCTCATTGAATTATAAAAGCTCTTTATATATGAAGGGTTTCAATCCTGTGTCATTTTGTTGTAAATATCTTCCTACCAAAGAAACTACTTTTATGTTTCCTGAGCAAATTATTCCCTTTACTAACACCTTTCCTCTATATGTGCTATTCTCTCCGTTAGGAATGTACTCACTCCCTATGTATCATTTAATACCCACTCAAATGGCATTTCATCTGTGAAGGCTTTTCTGATTCCCTAATAATTCACTTCTTCCTCTGTATTCCCATAGGAACTTGTACATGTGTCAACTTCAAGAAATTAATGTTTTTATTTCTAGTGAAATTGTATTTTTGCATGACTTTATCCTCCATTAGACTGTCAATTTAAAACCAAGGATTTTCTTATTCATGTTTGTATTTCCTATGTCTATCACTATGCCTGAAATATAGTAGTATCTTTAAAATATTTTGCTAAAAGAATTAATTTGGGCTCACAAGTGAACTATGTTTAATAATAAAATATAAAGACAAAATATTTTCTGCAAATAATCATAAATTCAGAACTTCAGCAAAGTCCTGCCTGACTACTAACATCTCAGTTAATAGAAGCCTTAGCAATTGTAAACTGGAAAGTCAGGTGGCAACTAATGATGAGTCAAGGAAAGACCCTAATTATATACACTGTTTGTACTTCTGTATGAAATATTCAGATAAAACTGTAAACTCGGGTTGCAGGTTAAGCAAAGGTAATCCATATGTCCAATAGCTTTACCTGTAGTCCTCTAATACTTCTAGAATTTATTGCTTTTAACTTCTGTGGTTTTGAATGAAAGGAGAAAAATAATTGACAGAGATTTATCCTTGGTTACTAAATTGTACAAGGCAAAAACTTGAGATTTAAACTGTTTTGCTAATTACGTTTAAAAGCACTTTCTAATTGCCCCTTTTTAAGAAATTGCTTTTGCGTTTGTTTTGGGTTCCTTTTAGAATCACTTCTAGTTTCTTACATTTCTAATTACACTTTACTGTTCAAAACCTGCCACTTCTAATTGACTTCAGAAACTTTTAGCTATGTAACTCTTAAGAAGAAGAGTTTATTTTACTTTTTGCTCTAAGGACGTTTTTCTGCTTAAAGCCAAAGAGCATCTGAACTTGGCATTTTAGAACCAGAATGTAGAGCTAGATAAGACCAGTCACAGTTAAGGTTGTTCAACTACCTTATTTCATAAGAGAAAAACAGATTAGGAAGGATGCTAAGTATCCTGATCAAGGTCAAACACCAAATAGCACAACCAGGGCTAGAACCAGATTTTCTGCCTTGCATTTTCCATTAAATAATAAGTGTCTTTTTAAAAGTTTGATCAACCATGTAACCAATGATTCAGTAATCAGTAAAGACTCATTCATGATTCAACAAATATATAATGAAGGCTTACAATGTGCCAGGTACTATGCAAAGAGCATGCATTAATTTTTAAAACTTTGCAATAGCTCTTGTTGTATGCATAGAGGACACAATGGGGAAATAAGACAGACAAGATTCCTGGCCTAAAACTCTGATGGAGGTGGAGATATATCTTTTTCCTCCCCCCACCCCACCCCTAGCTCTCACTTTCAGTAACCTCTCTTTTCACTACCACATTCCATTCTCCCCACAGGAGGAGGCATGGATAACCTGATTGGTCAGATTCAATCACTCACTGAATGATGTTACGCTATTGGCTGAGGTCCCTCTGCCTCCAAAAGCAGGAAAGAGACTCCACTTTGGTTCAGCCACAGTTTGCCTCACCCACAGGTAAGAAAGGCAGTACCAACACCACTTCTGGACTTCACTGTGTCAACAGACTCTGCTCTCTTTTCCTGCTTCTCACCAGGGTGGGTAGATTGGCCTGAATGGTACTAGGGCCTAGGAACCTTCAATCCAGGAGGCAAGGGAGTAGAAGGCCCATTTTAGCCTCAGGCCTAATGTGTGTCCTCTAACAATTGTCCCTGTACTTAAGAGTTATTGGCCCCTACTCTTCATCCTTTGTGTGCATATTCAATTGGTTAGAACCCAGGAGAGAAGGGAGTGAATGATGGGTGTTTCCTCCAAGCCAGTTTAGTAGGAAAGACAGAATCAAACTAATAACTCAAAAATAATTAACCACACTTATACTAAGTGCTACAAAGACAAGTTTGGAATGCTACATGGACACGTATATCAGAGAAGACTTCCTGAGGTAGTGACATTTAACTAGGACCTAAAAGATAATTAGGAGTTAAGATAAGCAAAGAGAAGGGGGAGGAGAAGCAAGAAGAACTAAAATCCTGAAGCCTGTGGAAGAAAAACCACATTCACAGAATGATAGACAAGATGAAAACGCAGAGGGCTATGTACCAGATGAAGGAAAAAGATAAAATACCAGAAAAACAACTAAATGAAGTTGAGATATGAAACCGTCCAGAAAAAGAATTCAGAATAATGATAGTGAAGATGATCCAGGACCATGGAAAAAGAATGGAGGCAAATATCGAGAAGATACAAGAAATGTTTAACAAAGACTTAGAAGAATTAAAGAACAAACACCTAGAAGAATTAAAGAACAAACAAATATAGATGAACAATACAATAGCTGCGATGAAAAATACACTAGAAGAAATGAATAGCAGAATAACTGAGGCAGAAGAATGGATAAGTGACCAGGAAGACAGAATGGTGGAATTCACTGCCGTGGAACAAAATAAAGAAAAAAGAATGAAAAGAATCGAAGACAGCCTAAGAGACCTTTGGGACAACATTAAACACAACAACATTCTCATTGTAGGGGTCCCAGAAGGAGAAGAGAGAGAGAAAATACCTGAGAAAATATTTGAATAGATTATAGTCGAAAACTTCCCTAACGTGGGAAAGGAAATAGCCACCCAAGTACAGGAAGTGCAGAGAGGTCCCAGGCAGGATAAACCCAAGGAGAAACACGCCAAGACACACAGTAATCAAACTGACAAAAATTAAAGACAAAGAAAAATTATTGAAAGTAACAAGGGAAAAACAACAAATAACATACAAGGGAACTCCCATAAGGTTAACAACTGATTTCTCAGCAGAAACTCTACAAGCCAGAAGGGAGTGGCATGATATATTTAAAGGTATGAAAGGGAAGAACCTACAACCAAGATTATGCTACCTGGCAAGGATCTCATTCAGATTCCATGGAGAAATCAAAAGCTTTACAGACAAGCAAAAGCTAAAACATATACACACTACCAAAATAGATAGCTAGTTGGAAGCAGCTGCATAGCACAGGGAGATCAGCTCGGTGCTTTGTGACCACCTAGAGGGGTGGGATAGGGAGGGTGGGAGGGAGGGAGATGCATGGGAAGAGATATGGGGACATATGTATATGTATAACTGATTCACTTTGTTATAAAGCAGAAACTGACACACCATTGTAAAGCAATTATACTCTAAGAAAGATGTTAAAAAAAAAAAGTGATCTGCCAAAAAGGTAAAAAAAAAAAAAGAAATTCAGCACCACCAAACCAGCTCTACAACAAATGCTAAAGGAACTTCTCTAAGTGGGAAACACAAGACAAGAAAAGGACCTACAAAAAAAAACCCAGGGCTTCCCTGGTGGCACAGTGGTTGAGAATGTGCCTGACAATGCAGGGGACACGGGTTCGAGCCCTGGTCTGGGAAGATCCGACATGCCGCGGAGCGACTAGGCCCGTGAGCCACAATTGCTGAGCCTGCACGTCTGCAGCCTGTGCTCCACAACAAGAGAGGCCGCGAGAGTGAGAGGCCCGCACACCGCAATGAAAAGTGGCCTCCACTTGCCGCAACTAGAGAAAGCCCTCGCACAGAAATGAAGACCCAACACAGCCATAAATAAATAAATAAATAAAAATTTTTTTTAAAAACCCAAAATAATTAAGAAAATGGTCATAGGAACATACATATTGATAATTACCTTAAACGTGAATGGATTAAATGCTCCAACCAAAAGATACAGGCTTGCTGAATGGATACAAAAACAAGACCCATATATATGCTGTCTACAAGAGACCCACTTCAGACCTAGGGACACATACAGACTGAAAGTGAGATGATAGAAAAAGATATTCCATGCAAATGGAAATCAAAAGAAAACTGGGGTAGCAATACTCATATAAGATAAAATAGACTTTAAAATAAAGAATATTACAAGAGACAAGGAAGGACACTACATAATGATCAAGGGATCAATCCAAGAAGAAGATATAACAGTTATAAATATATATGCATCCAACATAGGAGCACCTCAATACATAAGCAACTGCAAACAGCTATAAAAGAGGAAATCGACAGTAACACAATAATACTGGGGGACTTTAACACCTCACTTACACCAATGGACAGATCATCCAAACGAAATATGAATAAGGAAACACAAGCTTTAAATGACACAAGAGACCAGATAGATTTAATTGATATATATAGGACATTCCATCCAAAAACAGAAGATTACACTTTCTTCTGAAGTGAGCACGGAACATTCTCCAGGATAGATCACATCTTGGATCACAAATCAAGCCTCAGTAAATTTAAGAAAATTCAAATCATGTCAAGCATCTTTTCTGACCACAACGCTATGAGATTAGAAATGAATTACAGGGAAAAAAACGTAAAAAACACAAACACATGGAGGCTAAACAATACGTTACTAAATAACCAAGAGATCACTGAAGAAATCAAAGAGGAAATCAAAAATACCTAGAGACAAATGACAATGATAACACAACTATCCAAAACCTATGGGATGCAGCAAAAGCAGTTCTAAGAGGGAAGTTTATAGCAATACAAGCCTACCTCAAGAAACAAGAAAAATCTCAAATAAACAATCTAACCTTACACCTAAAGGAACTACAGAAAGAAGAACAAACAAAACCCAAAGCTAGTAGAAGGAAAGAAATCATAAAGATCAGAGAAGAAATAAATGAAATAGAAACAAAGAAAACAATAGCAAAGATTAATAAAACTAAAAGCTGGTTCTGCCATATATGACAAACCCACAGCCAACATCATCCTCAATGGTGAAAAACTGAAACCATTTCCACTAAGATCAGGAACAAGACAAGGTTGCCCACTCTCACCATTATTATTCAGCATAGTTTTGGAAGTTTTATCCACAGCAATCAGAGAAGAAAAAGAAATAAAAGGAATCCAAACCGGAAAAGAAGAAGTAAAGCTGTCACTGTTTGCAGATGACATGATACTATACATAGAGAATCCTAAAGATGGTACCAGAAAACTAGTAGAGCTAATCAATGAATTTGGTAAAGTAGCAGGATACAAAATGAATGCACAGAAATCTCTTGCATTCCTATACACTAATGATGAAAAATCTGAAAGTGAAATAAAGAAAACACTCCCATTTACCATTGCAACAAAAAGAATAAAATATCTAGGAATAAACCTACCTAAGGAGACAAAAGACCTGTAGGCAGAAAATTATAGGACACTGATGAAAGAAATTAAAGATGATACAAAAAGATGGAGAGATATACCATGTTCTTGGATTGGAAGAATCAACATTGTGAAAATGACTCTACTACCCAAAGCAATCTACAGATTCAATGCAATCCTTATCAAACTACCACTGGCATTTTTCAGAGAACTAGAACAAAAAATTTCACAATTTGTATGGAAACACAAAAGACCCCGAATAGCCAAAGCAATCTTGAGAACGAAAAACAGGGCTGGAGGAATCAGGCTCCCTGACTTCAGACTATACTACAAAGCTACAGTAATCAAGACAGTATGGTACTGGCACAAAAACAGAAATATAGATCAATGCAACAGGATAGAAAGCCCAGAGATAAACCTATGCACCTATGGTCACCTTATCTTTGATAAAGGAGGCAAGAATATACAGTGGAGAAAAGGCAGCCTCTTCAATAAGTGGTGCTGGGAAAACTGGAGAGCTACATGTAAAAGAATGAAATTAGAACACTCCCTGACACCATACACAAAAAGAAACTCAAAATGGATTAAAGACCTAAATGTAAGGCCAGACACTATAAAACTCTTAGAGGAAAACATAGGCAGAACACTCTATGACATAAATCACAGCAAGATCCTTTTTAACCCACCTCCTAGAGAAATGGAAATAAAACCAAAAATAAACAAATGGGACCTAATGAAACTTAAAAGCTTTTGCACAGCAAAGGAAACCATAAACAAGACAAAAAGACAACTCTCAGAATGGGAGAAAATATTTGCAAATGAAGCAACTGACAAAGGATTAATCTCCAAAATTTACAAGCAGCTCATGCAGCTGAATATCAAAAAAACAAACAACCCAATCCAAAAACGGGCAGAAGACCTAAATAGACATTTCTCCAAAGAAGACATACAGATGGCCAAGAAACACATGAAAAGTTGCTCAACATCACTATTTATTAGAGAAATGCAAATCAAAACTACAATGAGGTATCACCTCACACCAGTTAGAATGGCCATCATCAGAAAATCTACAAACAACAAATGCTGGAGAGGGTGTGGAGAAAAGGGAACCCTCTTGCACTGTTGGTGGGAATGTAAATTGATACAGCCACTATGGAGAACAGTATGGAGGTTCCTTAAAAAACTAAAAATAGAATTACCATATGACCCAGCAATCCCACTACTGGGCATATACCCAGAGAAAACCATAATTCAAAAAGACACATGCACCACAGTGTTCATTGCAGCACTATTTGCAATAGCCAGGACATGGAAGCAACCTAAATGCCTATCAACAGATGAATGGATAAAGACGGTGTGGTACATATATACAATGGATTATTACTCAGCCATAAAAGAACGAAATTGCGTCATTTGTAGAGACGTGGATGGATCTAGAGACTGTCATGCAGAGTGAAGTAAGTCAGGAAGAGAAAAACAAATATCGTATATTAACACATATATGTGGAACCTAGAAAAATGGTACAGATGAACTGGTTTTCAGGGCAGAAATAGAGACACAGATGTAGAGAACAAATGTATAGACACCAAGGGGGGAAAGTGGGGGTGGTGGTGGTGGTGGTGTGATGAATTGGGAGATTGGGATTGACATATATACACTAATATGTATAAAATGGATAACTAATAAGAACCTGCTGTATAAAAAAATAAATAAAATAAAATAAAATAAAAGAGTAGGAGGAGGCAGAGCAGTCCAAGAAGAAGGACCAGCGTGCGTGAAGGCTCTGGGGCATAAAAGAGCAGGATACATTCCAGGAACTGAAAGGAGACCAATGGGTCTGGAGCAGAGTGTAGAAAGGTCCTGTATCATTCACTATTTTAAAAATAACACTTTATTATTACTACTTCTTAATGATACATAATCTTGAGTTGCACTAATACACTTACACACACATCAGTGAAAATGGAGAACTACTCTGCTTGTAGTGGTGTCCATATGTCAGGAGGCTTTGCTGCATAGATGAGTTAATAACACTCAATTAAAACAACAGTAACAAATCCAGGTAACCAAAATGCCCTTATCTCCAAGCAAGCCAGCCAAGTGAGGTATGGGTGTAAGGTATCTGTAAAATACCCATAGAAGACATACTGATTTCATTATCACATAGCTAGAGTTACTAAAATTCTTTTCCAGCCCCGTGTTTAGCCAGCCCCATCTTCAAACATGAGAATCAGTGTTCAATTTATTAACTTCTTAAGATTTGTTTTGACAGCCACTGGTTTTTCTTTCTTCAGCAAGACAAATCAAAATATCAAAAATAATATACCCTTTTTCTCACTTACTAACCCTTGGAAACAGTATCACTATGCAATTCTTTTTGCCTAGCAATGTGCTCTTCTCAGAGGCCTAGTAACAGCCTATCAGTTTGACTTCACTGGCCAGCCCTAATCCCTGAAGTGCTTGCTGAATTTCCATTTTTATTAGTAGCTTCTGTTTCTTTAGAAGCTCCATCATCATTCAGCTTTCGTTTATCTGAAACAACCTGCATTATGGTAGAATTTTAAATTAAGCCATTGCTCAGTCATCTACTTGTTTATCTGCACTGTTTGTCCCACATACCATTTTCTTTCTTTTAGAAGTTTAAATTTTCACTCAAGACTCTCTTAATTTATCTTCAGTGTTCCAGATAGTTGAGAAAGCTGGGGAAAGGAAAAATACACTTTTTGTTTCATTCCCCACAGCAACAAAGCACAGATTCATAGAATTTTTTGCTGAATGGTACCTTGGTGACTAGACCTTCTCTTTCATCTAAACCCCAATTCCCCCTCCTACCCCTACATTCTTGCTCTCAGGAAATGATCTATTTTCTTAAAGTGAAATCCCCCTAAAACATTCTCCCTGATCTACTCTTAACATCTCATGTTTATTGCTATAGTTATTCTTTCTCTCTTCCTATAAATCTCAAAGGAATAGGCACCACTTTACTTTTTCTACTGCTAAAACATCTCTGATTCTAAATTTTATATGTTTCCATCTTCCTTTGGTTGTTAATTATGATGATGATGATAGTGATGAGGAGGATTATAACTAACATTTATTAAACACTTTCTCTGTGCCCAGCATCACCTGATTTTATCCTCACACCAGCCATATGATATAAGCACTATTATAATCCCCATTTTACAAATGCACAGACCATAATCCTCATAAATATCTGGATTTTAGGTGATTCATACTTTCTTCTTTGTATTTTCTGTACTGTTTGGATTGTTTACAGTGAACTACCATACAACTTTTAATATAAAACACAACAGATAAAATAGAGCTTTTTTTTTTTATAGAAGGGAGTAAATAGAGTCATGAGGGCAGTTTACCTCCACTCTTTTGATTCTTTTTCCACTACAATCACAAATGTGCCATTCCATCCATCAAAAAGTATTCCAGTGATTAAGAGGAACAAATTACTATGTGTAAAATATGCTACAGGGATATATTGTACATCAGGGAATATAGCCAATATTTTATAACTTTAAATGGAATATAATCTATAAAAATATTGAATCACTATATTGTATACCTGACACTAATATAATATGTTAAATCAACTATACTTGAATTTAAAAAGAAATACTTGAGTGCCTACCATATGCAAAGCAGTGTGAGGGAAACAAAGGAACATAAGCAGCAGTTGAAGACAGTTTGTTTCAAAATGAGTGGTGTTCATTTGTACCATTTTTTTAGATTCCACGTATAAACGATATGATATGATGTAGAAAACAAACTTATGGTTACCAGGGGGTAAGGGGGGGGGGAAATTGGGGGTTGGGATTGACATATACACACTACTATATATAAAATAGATAACTAATAAGGACCTACTGTATAGCACAGGGAACTCTACTCAGTATTCTATAATAACCTATATGGGAAAAGAATCTAAAAAAGAATGGATATATGTATATGTATAACTGATTCACTTTGCTGTACACCTGAAACTAACACAACATTGTAAATCAAATATACTCCAATAAAAATTTTTTTTAAAATGAGTGGTGTTCATGCCGCCAAGAGTTTAGAGGAAAAGGAATTCACTGTGATCAGAATGTGAGTAGGACTATAGTCCTAGTCTAAGCTAGTCCTAAGCTAGGCCTTAAATGTGAAAGGTGCTCAGATATCAGGAAAGAGAAAGCAGTTCTCAGAAAGAAAGGAAGGCATGTCCCTAACCTGAGTCCCATTACCCTATCTAGCCTCTCTCCTGCTATGCTACTTCAATCTCCTGATTGAGAAAACAATACCAAAAGCTAGCACTGAGGTATGAACATAATCAGGAGGAAGTTTGAGCCCTGGCTTGATTATTCTTCCCATCACTGGCTTTCCTCAAAGTTTCTAAGTCATGAAACTAAACCTTGTGATATTTCACAGTAAGCAAATGTCTAGCTCACTTTCAGACTTGTCCTTATTCACCTGCTTTAGGTTCAACTAAGAGCAAAATCTTTGAAGACACCTATACAAGAATGTATAACAGGAGCTATAAAGTGGCATCTCCCTCAATCTTGTCTCCTCCAAATAAATTGCAAATTACATTTAGTACAACTGCAAGCACAGTGCTGGGCACATTAAAGACACTTAATCACTTATAAGGTGATTGATAGCTAACTTCTGTACTTTAATTACCTTTGCTCCAACATTTCACAATAAATTACCAACTCCCACAAGAGTAGGGTTTCACAAAACTAAGGCAATTTATCTCCATTAAGACTTAGAGATTAAAAAAATAACATTTAAGCCCTTTTCAGTACCAAAATAAATTTCAAACCATAAATAAAGCCCATCAAGAAGCAGAGAACCTCACTGTACTGATCCCTTGATATATATCTCTACAAAATCTAGATCAATTTAATAGATCAGAACATAAAAGTTTGTTCTCTTTTTTCATCAACTACATAAACTCTACAGTGTTAGTTGCCAAAGCAAAAGACATCTCAGAAATCCTTAGAGTTAGACTCTATGACATAAAGCACAGCAAGATCCTTTTTGACCCACCTCCTAGAGAAATGGAAATAAACCCAAAAATAAACAAATGGGACCTAATGAAACTTAAAAGCTTTTGCACAGCAAAGGAAAACATAAACAAGACGAAAAGACAAACCTCAGAATGGGAAAAAATATTTGCAAATGAAGCAACTGACAAAGGATTAATCTCCAAAATTTACAAGCAGCTCATGCAGCTGAATATCAAAAAAATAAACAACCCAATCCAAAAATGGGCAGAAGACCTAAATAGACATTTCTCCAAAGAAGATATACAGATTGCCAACAAACACATGAAAGGATGCTCAACATCATTAATCATTAGAGAAATGCAAATCAAAACTACAATGAGGTATCACCTCACACCAGTCAGAATGGCCATCATCAAAAAATCTAGAAACAATAAATGCTGGAGAGGGTGTGGAGAAAAGGGAACCCTCTTGCACTGTTGGTGGGAATGTAAATTGATACAGCCACTACGGAGAACAGTGTGGAGGTTCCTTAAGAAACTAAAAATAGGACTACCATATGAGCCAGCAATCCCACTACTGGGCATATACCCTGAGAAAACCATAATTCAAAAAGAGTCATGCACCACAATGTTCACTGCAGCTCTATATACAATAGCCAGGACATGGAAGCAACCTAAGTGCCCATCAACAGATGAATGGATAAAGAAGAGGTGGCACATATATACAATGGATTATTACTCAGCCATAAAAAGAAACGAAACTGAGTTATTTGTAGTGAGGTGGATGGATGTAGAGACTGTCATACAGAGTGAAGTAAGTCAGAAAGAGAAAAACAAATACCGTATGCTAACACGTATATATGGAATCTAAAAAAAAATGGTTCTGATGAACCTAGGGGCAGGACAGGAATAAAGACGCAGACGTAGAGAATGGACTTGAGGACACGGGGATGGGGAAGGGTAAGCTGGGATGAAGTGAGAGAGTGGCATGGACTTATATACACTACCAAATGTAAAAGAGATAGCTAGTGGGAAGCATCTACATAGCACAGGGAGATCAGCTTGGTGCTTTGTGACCACCTAGAGGGGTGGGATAGGGAGGGTGCGAGGGAGACGCAAGAGGGAGGAGATATGGGGATATATGTATATGTATAGCTGATTCACTTTGTTATAAAGCAGAAACTAACACGCCATTGTAAAGCAATTATACTCCAATAAAGATGTTAAAAAAAGAAAGAAAGAAAGAAAGAAATCCTTAGAGTTAGAAGTTACTTCAATTCCATCATATCCAAAGACCAAAAGGTGGCTTCACTCTTTCTTCAGTATTGATCTTCTGTCTCATTTTTTCCCTCAAAACCGGCACTCTCTTCTATTTTGGAGCACTGATATCTGAAGTGAACTTTCCTGGAATGTTAACATCTAACTGTATATTTCACATTAGGTAAGTTAATTTTCTTCACAAAGACCATAATTTACAGGAGAGAACAGTAAAGTTTGTCCTTATAAGAAGACCTTTCTAAAAATAAAAAGGCATACAATTACTTATTACACCAGCCGTTGGATTTGCTTTTATTTTTAAGCCCCCCCCCCCACACCACACCAGATAGATGCAAGTCTAAAAGGAAAGTGGCTCTAGTTTTAACATATCAATTTATTTATTGAAGAATTTTGAAGGAAAGGTGCATGATGTATAGGATTATGATCCCGACATTACAAAATTATTATTAATTTGAGCAAAGTCATTTTTTCACCTTGGCAAATAAAGAGTGCCATATGATGCTTTTCCAGATTGTATGATAGAGTTAGTAAGTAGAGAAATGTATAGTGAAGTTTAAAATACTCAAGGAAGAGCCTTAGCCAAAGAAGATTCATCCACACAGACTGAAATTATCCTTTTCTTATTCACTGTGGGTTAGGCATAAAGCCTGATGGGATCATACCAGCACAGGCACAAGAGGAGTGTGAGGAATAAACACCAGGACAGGGTGTGGATACCTCATACTCATTCCAACTGGCCTCATTAGCCAGGAGAGTAAATCTTCTGTGTGAAGCATACCAGCAGGAGGTTCCAATCAGGTGATACTTGAAACCAGGAAGGTAGAAACACCATAGTCTGGGGTGAGTGATTTACTCAGAACAGACCTCTTGAGCCAGTAAATGGTTAGTCTAAGGACTAGGATTCAATGCTTTGTGGGAAGAGACTATCAGGGACTGTCCACAGCCAGGCAGAGCATCAAAGCCTCAGGATAATATAGTTTGGATGTAGAGCAGAGACCCAGGACTAGTAGGAATTGGGGTGCCTCGAGACAGAGGCTCAGGTTTGCTGATCAGGGGAAGTTACAATTCAGCAGGTATATCAAATGATGTTAGATATGCCTCTCTGAGCTTCAGTTTTCCTCATCTGTAAAAGGGAGATATAAATGTTCCTGTTTAATTGGGGTAAGGGGACTTACCCCACCCAAGGGCAGAGGCAAATAGCTATCTCCCTAATGGAGTACATGCAGTTATGGAGACAGTTATATACCAGGGAAGCAAGGTGTTGAGGGGAGAGAACATAAGAGCAATAAATTTTCAATGATAATCAAAAGGAATGGGGATCCCTAGTATAACCAGTAAGCAGCATCACTGAGAATTGAAGTCAGGTCCATATCCATATGATTCAGATGTCCATAATTGTGTATTCCTATATATCGATGTCTACATAGCTACCATTTAGTGAGTGCTTACCATGAGTCAGGCACTGTGCTAAACACTGTCCCTGAATTTCTTATTTAATTTCACCCATACCCTGTGACTTAGGTACAGTCATCATTCTCATGTTACCAATGGGGAAACCAAGGCTAATGTAGAGCAAACTAAACTAAGGGGTAAATGGATCAAACTAACACTATTAGATGAATTACTATTGAATAGCATGTGCATTGAATATGTATTTGTTCCCTGAAAACTAAATTGATTATGACATAAATTGTAAATTGAATCTAGGGACTTCCCTTGTGGCGCAGTGTCTATGAATCCGCCTGCCAATGCAGGGGACACGAGTTCGAGCCCTGGTCCAGGAAGATTCCATATGTCGCGGAGCAACTAAGCCTGTGTGCCACAACTACTGAGCCTGCGCTCCAGAGCCTGCAAGCCACAAGTACTGAAGCCTGCATGCCTAGAGCCCGTGCTCCGCAACAAGAGAAGCCACCGCAATGAGAAGCCAGCGCACTGCAAGAAGAGTAGCTCCCGCTCACCGCAACTAGAGAAAGCCCGCGTGCAGCAACAAAGACCCAATGCAGCCAAAAATAAATTATAAATAAATAAATAAATAAATAAATAAATAAATAGAATCTAGATCAAGGTGGCACTACAATGGGAGAATGCCAAATATCAAGTAATTCAGCATAACTAGTGGCCATTCAAAGGCAGCAAATTGCCAAGAACTGCCAAAGAATGGATATAAGGCTGGTAACTTGAGAGGGGCAGCTCAGCTGGCCAGAAGGCCAGGCTGGAGGAGAGATCCTGTTTTGAGCATCATACTCCAAGAAGAATCCTCATTTTCCTTACAGATAACACAACCAGGTTGGGGTAGCACGAAAACACTGATAAAGGAAGAAGATTTGAATTTATTGAGCCTTTACTATATGTCATGCTCTTTATTAGCTGTACATATAATTTCCCAGTCAATCTACCCAACAGTGAAAGACAATACGTGAAAATAATTATTCCTGTTTTACTAAAAAGGACACTGAGATTGGAGAAAGTGACCCCTATTCCAATGTTACAGAGCCAGTAAATGTCAGAGTTAAGACTTAAACTCGGGTCTGCACAACTTCCCTCCAAGAGTTGCCACAGGAATTGATGTAAAAGAAGTAAACAGAAAAAAAAGCAGTTAAGAAACTCTAACACTGAATCTGAGAATAGACGTTGCAAGGCTGTCATACTGAAGTGGTACAAAGGAGGTATAGAACCTGAAGCTCATGCCCAAAATATAATATAATAGTAATAATAATAATAGTAGCTAACATTTATTGAACACTTTCTATGTGACAGGCATTGTTCAAAGCATTTTATATGTTTAACTCATTAAGTCCTCACAACCACTCTATGAGATAGATATTACTGTCTCCATTATATAGTTGAGTAAATGGACACAGAGAGGTTAAAATCTTTATCCAAGGTAGTAAATGGCTGAGCTAGTATGGGATACTGGAATTCAAGATATGGTTCAAGGAAACTCTCAAAAAGACAATTTGAACTATACAATTGTAAATTATACTGATGTAACAGAAAAAAATAGAAGTGAGTACCTAAATAAACCAGAGAGCTGTCCAGGGTGATGGATAACATAAGGAAAGTAGACGCCTTTAAATCCTTTTTTGTTTCTATCTCCTGTGTCAAAGATAATTATTTTCAGGCTGAAAAGTGTAAAAAACAACCATTGCTAAGAAATAACTTAAGCCTAAAATGGTTGAAAAGATTGTAAAATGCACACACACACACACACACACACACATACACGCAAAAACCTACTGTTCTAGCGTTTTAAATGCCTTTCAGTTTCCTGGGATGTATGAATTAAATTCAAGAATGTATACAATTGGTCAAGCTATATTCATTATCTTTGAGGAATCACAGAGAAGAGGTGAAATCATGGATGAGTGCTGGAGATGCATTCCTTATTTTTTTTCTTATTTTTTTAAGACGAGAAGGACGGTAGATTCCAAAATTAAATATAGGCAAATTGTCTCCATTCTCTCCTTGCTCCCTTAAAATTCATTCTCTGCACACAGCAGTTAGATTCTTTGAATAATGTAAATCACATCATGAAACACTGCTCCTTCCTACAATCCTCCTTGCTCTTAGAACAAAGTCTACACTCTTTACCATTACTCTTACCATGTTGTCTCCTTCTTAAACTCCATTACTTATTGTTGCTCCATTGTTCACTCTGCTTCAGCCACTTTGATCTTCTGTCCCTTGAACACTCCAAGATTGTTCTTGCCCCAGGGCCTTTGCACTGCTGTTATCTTTGCCTCAAGGATTCTCTCCCTACATATTTGCAAACTAAATCCTTGTCAACCAGATCTCAGCTAAAATATCATTCTCTAATAGATGCCTTCCCTAACCTATCTAGTGTTACTGCCCTGCCCCTACTCCAGTCACTTTCTATCCCATTTCCTTATTTTATTTTCCTTGCAGTATTCACCATTACCTGAAATGATCTTACTTGTGTGTTTGTTTATTGCCTGACTCCCTCACTAGTAAGCAATCTCCATGGGAGTCAAGATCTTGTCTGTCTTGCTCTCTGTTTTAGCCCCAGTACTTAGAATAGTTCCTGACACAGAGCAGGAGCTGAACAACTACTTGTTGAATGAATGATTGACTACTTGAGTCATGGGAAAGATTCTAGAGCAGATTGTTAAAATAATTGTTCATGAGCAAATAAGAATGCAAGTGATGGTCAGCTTAGACTAATTTCATTTCATTCTCTGACATGGCCAATAGCCTTGAAAATCAGAGGTGTATGGTATGTAGAATATCCATATACAAAGACATTTAACAAAGTCTTTCATGACACCCATGCATTGAAGATGGATAACCATTGGCTGGAAACCATTCAAATTGGTTTTTTTTTTAAAGATTGAATGACTTTAGCCAGAGTGTTTTGATGCCATTCTAGAACATGAGTTCCTAAGTTCCTTGGACCACGAATAGCTTTAAGAATATGATGAAAGCTATGGAGTTTTGTTGCAGAAAAAAATACATGTATGCATACATTTTGCATAAAATTCATCAAGCTCCTATTGATTCATGGATCCCAAGTTAAGAAGTGCTCTACTAGAATATTTCCAATGGAAAACTTCTTGGTTTTTTCTTTCATTTTTCCTTCTTTCTTTCCTTCATCTATCTATCTTTCTTTCTTTCTCAGAGAAGGCTGATCTGTCATGTTTGGAGATGGCAGAAGATGGTAGATATATAAGATACATTAGAAAACATGACCAAAATTTTTAAAAGAGTATGAAGGACTGGTTATGATGGATGGCATATAACAGGAAATTTAAATTAGAGTTTTAATCAATTGTAAGTTTGATACAGAATAATATTGATGTGGCCACGAAAAGCAGCTAATCTGATTTTATGTTGCATTGATAGAACAAGGTAGGTGATAACATAGACTATTCTTCATGTGTTGCAGCATACTGTGAGTATACACAGCATTCTAGGTGCTAACCTTTAAGAAGTATATGGACAGGTATATACAAATGCACTTCATAGGGATTGTAAAGAAACATGAAATTGGTTCTTATAGGCAACCACTGATTGAATGGAAATGTTGTGCTGAGAGTAAAGAAGATTCTGGTGGGGGAGGGAATTTGTCAAATGTTAGTTGGTTCCAAACATTTGAGAGGTCTAGAGGTGAAAAAAGTGATAGGACTTATTCAATATGACTATAAGTCATAAACCTGGAACCAAAGGTTATAAAAAGATATTTTTGTTTAATATCAGGAATCATCTTCTAAATAGTAGAAGCAGTCCAAAGATGGAATGTGCTGCCTTAAGCAAGAAAGGATGTCCATCACATCACTGAATCTGGTAAAGCAGAGGTTCCATAATTAATTGGCAACAATGGTATAGAGGGGACTCAAGCATAAAACAGAAGGTTGGAAACTAGATAACTGATCTACTTTCTTCTTACTCTAGGAACCAAGCAAGTTAGTTGATTGTGAAGAATAATGCCCCAGAGTCATCTATGCGAACGCCACACCCAACTTATACAGGAGCAGTGAGAATCTAATAATAACTCTAGTTCAGAATATTATGGAAACTCATTCTCTTCAAGCCTTTTAAGCTCCTTATCTTCTTGAGGTTTTTTTTTTTTAACCCAAATACAGTATATTGGAAATGACCTTTTCTTTTAAACATATGAAATTGTTCAGATATCTTCATAGCCCAAGCAGAAGAACTGCATGTGGTAACACTGGGAAAAACATACAGCAAAACAATGTCTAGTTTTTTCCAAAAGGCAGGCTGCTGACAGTTTGATAGGTTTGGGGAGAGAGGGAGTGCAAGAATGAATTCAACCCTACCACAGCTGCAACAGTTTTGTTAGGTAAAGTTCTGATTACAAATTGAGAAACTGCTTTATGTTTCATGTCTATGACAGGATTATTTAAATATGTCACCCAGCAACAGCAAGCAGATCCAATCAATTGTGGACATTGCAGTGGTCTGGTACATTTACTACTATGAGAACAAAGCTTGCACAAAATTGTTTTCTAAATGTCATCCACTTAATAAACAAGAATGTGAAGCCACACAAGACACCCACAATTTCTGTAAACCCAACAAATCTCCAGATGGAGAGAAGGAAGGAAGGATTAGTCAGGATGCAAATGGAAGAAGGTAAAGAAGAAATGGAGGGAGAATAAAAGATGAACATCCACTGATTATCTGCCAGTTCTATGCTCGGCAATTTCACATATACTATTAACTCTTCTCCACAAACGAAGCAGAAATAATCATCCTCACTTTTAAAGGTAAAGCAGCATACTTAAAGCAGTTAAGTAATTTGCCCAAGGTTCACAGTTTATAAATGATTGCATATAGATCTGTCTGACTCCAAAGACCATGATCTTTTCACTACAGCACACTGCCCACTACAATGTGTTGAGTTTAAGAATATTTTGAAGGTATAATATTCAGTAGCCTTCACTGACTTTCAACCATCTTCAGCATACAAAGCCCTTGCCCCTGCTTATTTCTCCAGATTCTTCTTTCACTATCCCACCCTTCAAACTCTACAGGCCAGACAGACTGAATACCTTGTGGGAACCCAGAATTTGTCAGGCTATCTCAGCTTACTTCTCTTTGTACATTCTGTTCTCTCTGATTTCTTCCTTCACCTACTGCCCAGCTCCTACTTTTCTTTCAAGATTAACTCAAGCCTAACCTTTCCAGAAAGCCTTTCTTGTCCATCTCAGATAGATAATTGCCATTCCATAGTACCTTGAGGATATTTATATCACATCCTTTTTCAGACTCTATTTATTGTTTTTACTTATCTCTCTCCACACTAGACTGCAGCCTCTCCAAAGCAAGAAATTGGACTTGTTTCCACATTGTATCTTTAACATCTGGAATAGTGCTTAGGATGTAGTAAGCACTTATAAATACTGAAAGAAAGTAAGGAAGGAAGGAAGGAAGGAAGGAAGGAAGGAAGAAAGGAAGGAAGGAAGGAAGGAAGGAAGGAAGGAAGAAAGAAAGAAAGAAAGAAAGAAAGAAAGAAAGAAAGAAAGAAAGAAAGAACGAACAACAGCAGCAAAATGAAAAAAATGAGGTTGGCCGGTCCAATTTAGTAATAGACAGACTGATTGCATGTGATCCCAAGTAAAAGATCTCAGATGAACAATTTCACAATAAATCAGGGAACATTCCATTAAACCATGAATTAGCATTTTCCCTTTGTTAAAAGAAGAGCTGTTTCCTCCAACTAGACTTGGATGTCTTCCAAGTTGTCCTTCTTTCTTAGTACCTAGGTTGGTTCACTTAATAAGGAGTGGTTCACTCCCTTTAGAGTCAGCAACCATATCTTCTAGGCTCTGAGCAATTTAGAAGCAGAGATCCTGATAGCTACAATGTTGGTTCATCTCTCTACTGAGACAGGTAGATGTGACTGCCTGTTTTCACTCCAACAATGAGCAGATGTTTGTTTGCTTTCCCTAGTGTATGTGCCCTCTGCTCCATGGAAGCATTTGGATTACCTTGTCTTGCTTCCAACTATTCTCCTAGCTTCCTTTGCCTCTTGATCCAGAGAGAAAAACAGAAAGGAACAAAGAAATAAGTCACATATATCATTTTTCAATTTTCTTGTGTAAAACCCTGTGACTGCCTCATTTCAATCAGAAGGAAATTAGTTCTATGCCCTTTGAAGTGAGCTGAGTCACTCATAATTTGAAAACAATGCAACTGTGGAGAGACAGAGTAGTGCCTAAAAAGGAATGCATGTAAGATGACCTGGGTTCTTTCTAGTCCTAGCTGTACCACTAGCCAATTATGTGACCTTGGACAAGCCACTTAACCTCTCCAGGCTTCAGTTTCTTCATCTGTAAAATTAGGAGATTGGGCTATATGATCCCTAAAGTCCCTTTTTGCTCTTAAATTATGTCTTGAACACACAAGCATGGATGTAAAGTGGTTTCACTGTAGCACAGAACCCTACATTTTAAGGAATTACTGACTCACTCTAAATACAAACCTATAAGCCTACTTCCACTGTTCCATCTGTCTGTTTTTCTGGTTGAATGCATGTTTGATACATGTGATTCATATTCAAATATGATATTTTCAGCCTGCCAAAAGGACATTGCTGGAGACTGCAGCCTTGCTACTCTGGTCTAAATGCCTCAGACTGGCTTCTGAAGACCCTGATTTCTTCGGTAGATGCCATCGTGTTGACTCTAAGGGACAGGCCACATCCATCATTCACCTGACCCCATGCCCACCTCCTAATTCACCTGACTGGGGTTTTTGTCAACATTGGGCAGCTGTGCGTTACGGAGAGAGGGTGGGGAACTGGAACTAAGGGTTTTCACAAGATGTGAAATTCACAGTCTATAACAACTAATGGGTTAAAGGTTGCATGAGGCAATGAGTCATAAGTGAGGAATTTATAGTTATCAGTAGAGAGCAGTGGGCCAGAAACTAAGTAGATATAGAAATAAAAACCTGGAGAGCATATATATCGATGCTTAAGGAAAGAAAATGGAGAGCCAAAGTCTGAATAGGTAACAAGAACTTGACATGGTCAAATTCCAAATGACAGGACAGCTGGTAAAGCTTTGGGCCAGTGGTTCGAGCCTAAGAGATCCACCAGAATCAAAAGTATAGGACAAGGTGAACAGGAAACAGATACGAGTCTTTGGCCACCAAAGAAATCAATTCCGATCTAAGCAGATGCTTGCTGCTAGGAAAAGAATCATTCCAAAGCACATTCAAAGCAAGTAAATGAGTGAGGACATCTGACTAATCTGGGGAGTTAAATTTAACTGACAGTTAAAGATAGAGACTGACTATCCACCTGGCTCATAGAATGTTGTGGCACCCTGGTGTCAGAAGCTAGTCTCACAATACAGTGAACCTCAGAAGAAAAGGACAATATGACCACATTCCCATCTAACTTTCAAGGGGTGATCCCATCATCAAGCAGAAAAGCAGGTACACCAGTTTCAAAGGCCAGATTCCCCTCAAAGTCTTCATAAATTTGATGGGAAAAAATGACCCTGGTCATAGCTTACTAAGGTGAGGGAACTTTGTTAAACATCAGTGAGGAACTGGCTAGGCAAGATAGGACTGAGCCTAAGAGACAGCAAGCAACTCCCAGTCCAGGAATGGCAATCACTTGGCAAATCTGCACCCACTTCTTACTCTCAGGTTTATGGCACATATTGCTACCTGATCTCAACACTCCTTCCACATAAGCCTGGGAATCCTTCTCAACACAAAGCTCTTGATAGCCACTATTAATTGACAGATCAACGTTTGGCACATTAGATTTAAATGTATTTTTCGTCTATTTTGCAATTAATTGTTAGAGCAACTATAGTCCCAGACTTCATGAGGCCTGAGAGAACTTTTTCTGTGTTGACTTTACAACCTCAATCCTCAATGTCAATCTATAGTCCACCGATGCTACCCAGAGCCCTGGGATTAATGACAAAAATCATCTTACTCCTGTTAAGACTGCTACATAGACTCACAGTGATTGACAGAGCCTACCCAACCATGCTTCTGCCTTGCATTTTGTGGTTAACCCCTCATGACCCGTAACAATGACCTTAAGGTAATGTAACACAGAGCCAGCACCACTGCCCTGCTGACCCAGGCACAGTGGATAGAGTCTTAGGTTTTAATTTTGCAGAACAAGTCCACATGTCATTCATAATATTTTCCATTTTTCTAAAGTGATCCAATTTCCTGGGGAAATCATTCTTGAAAAAGTTATTACCTTCTTAGGTATTCTTCAGGTAAAATAATTCCAGAGGCTGGTTGCAATGGCACCTTTCCAACTGAATGTATAAATCAGGTTTGCCTTACTTTAAAAGATTTCCTCCTGTGGGGTAAAGCGAAGGGGGGCAGTGCGTGGTGGGATGAATTGGGAGGTTGGGATTGACATATATACACTAATTTGTATAAAATAGATAATAAGAACCTGCTGTATAAAAAATAAAATAAAATAAAATAAAAGATTAAAAAAAAAAGATTTTCTCCTATCAAATAAAACTCTTCCTCTGGAGAAGATCTGTTTCTGATCGCCTGGCCTGATTTACAAGCAATGTAACGGACTGGAATATACCCCCTTTCTCATTTGAGGACCCTTGAACAAATGAAAACAGCTTGTTAAATAGAGCAGTGATTGGGTCATTTTGCATGATTGTTCTGAAGAAAATCCATTAGTGATAAAGCAGTCTTATATTTTCTAATAAATTTTAAAGCACAAAAAGAACCTATTTTTTCCCACCTTTAACTTAGATGGACCTTGATAATGTTTCTCAGGTCCTCAGAAAGATATCATATATATTTCTTTTTAATCTAAGAAAAAAAGATTATGAATTTTAGTATTTGAAAGCAAGTTTTAAAGGGGAATAATTTTATTAAGAACTATTTGTATCTATAAATGTAAGCAGTTTTACTTTAGGGAAAGAAACTTCTGTTTCAAAGAATCAGAGTTAGTGTTTCATTTTGTTATTTTGCTTTTACACAAAGTCCTACTACTTCTCAAATAGATCCTGAGTGCTACAAGACTCTCTTCAAAAGTTAATGGTCCTTTTACAATGATGTGTTAGTTTCAGGTAAATCAACTATACTCCAATAAAAAAGTTTTTTTAAAAAGTTAATGGTCCTTACAGATTTACCTCTGTACTAGCTTGAGAATGATTCAAAAATTTTCTAAAGAAGTATATCAAGCATTAACTGAAGCCCATTAAATTATTTTTTTAAAATGCTGTTTTAAATTTCTAGAGTGACTGTAACAACAATTTAAAAAATAATATCATCTGACAATCAAGGACTTACATATTTTTTTTTTTTTTTTGGCTGCGTTGGGGCTTCGTTTCTGTGTGAGGGCTTTCTCCAGTTGCGGCGAGTGGGGGCCACTCTTCATCACGGTGCACGGGCCTCTCACTATCGCGGCCTCTCTTGTTGCGGAGCAGAGGCTCCAGACGCTCAGGCTCAGTAGTTGTGGCTCACGGGCTCAGTTGCTCCGCGGCATGTGGGATCTTCCCGGACCAGGGCTCGAACCCGTGTCCCCTGCATTGGCAGGCAGATTCTCAACCCCTGCGCCACCAGGGAAGCCCCATAATTTTTTATTAAGACTTTATGTGGGACTTTACTTCTGGGCTCTCTATTCTGTTCCACTGGTGTATGTGCCTATTTTTATACCAGTGTTATACTGTTTTAATTACTATAGCTTTGAGTATGGTTTGAAATCAGGAAGTGTGATGCCTCTAGCTTTGTTCTTCTTTTTCAGGATTGCTTTGGCTATTCTGGATCTTTTGTGGTTCCATATGCATTTTAGAATTGCTTTTTCTTTTTGTGAAAAATGCCATCAGAATTTTGATAAAAATTGCATTGAATCTATAGATGCAGTCAACTAATATCTGACAAGGGAGACAAGAATACTCAATGTAAAAAGGATAATCTCTTCAATAATAGTGTTGGGAAAACTATCTTATCGCATGTAAGATAATTAAATTGGACCTGCATCTTACACCTCACACAAAAATTAACTCAAAGCAGATCAAAAATGTAAACATACAACATGAAACCATAAAACCCCTAGAAGAAAACATAAAGAAAAAGAACCTTGACATTGGTCTTGGCAACGTTTTTTTTTTTTTATATGACACCAAAAGCACAATCAAGAAAAACAAAACAAATAAGTGGGACAACATCAAACTAAAAATCTTCTGCAGAGCAAATAAACAATCAACAAAATGAAAAAGTAACCTACAGAATGGGAGAAAATATTTGTAAACCATATATCTGAAAAGGAGTTAATATAAAAAATAGTTATAAAACTCATATAATTCAATAATAAAAAATCCAATTAAGAAATGGGCAGAGGAACTGAATAGACATTTCTCCAAAGAAGACCTACAAATGCCTAACATGTACATGAAAACATGTACAATGTCACTAATCATCAGGGAAATGTAAATCAAAACCACAATGAGATATTACCTCACACCCATTACAATGGCTATCATCAAGAAGACTAAAGATAATAAGCATTGGTAAGGATGTGAAGAAAAGGGAACCCCTGTGCATTGTTGATATGAATGAAATTTGGTACAGTCACTATGGAAAACAATATGGAGTTTCCTCAAAAAGTTAAAAATAGAACTACCAGCAATCTCACTTCTGGTTATATATCCAAAGAAAATGAAAACAGGATAT